>NW_022436944.1:4539876-4691704 GCF_009761245.1 Sapajus apella | reverse complement strand
ATATATAAAGATATGATTCTGCAATTTTCAGCCTTTTTTGAGAGACAGAGTCTTGCTGTTTCTCCCAGGCTGGGTGGCTCACTTCAGGCTCAACCTCCTAGGCCCAAAAGATTCGCTCACCTCAAACTCCCTAGTAGCTGGGACGACAGGTGTGCACCACCATGTCTGGATACGTTTTGTAATTTTTGTAGAGGTCTCGCTGTATCACCCAGGCTTGTCAGAAACTGCTGGACTCAATCCTTCCACCTCAGCTTCCATCTCAGCCTCCCAAAGTGTTGGGATTATAGGTGTGAGACACCATTCTTGGCCAATTTTCAATTTTTAATGTCAGGCTTTGAGTTTAGTGTCAAAATTTAAAAACAAAATCCAAAGAAGAAAAAAAAAGCACTGGTAGCACTCAATAAAAGAAAAGACTCCAATTTCTTGAAATTTGGAATGTGGATTCCTGGCATTATAGAGATACAGCTTTTCATCTAAAGAATGTATAAAATAGACAAATAGTTTTTTATTTTCTTGTAGTTTAGGTGTTTTCACCCCAAAATCTGCGTAACAAAGCAAGTGCACGAAAATAGTTAGAATAACACTTTTCAATGAGAATCAATCCCAAAGTAAGTGAAATAAATTTCTCTAGTGATTTTCTCTCTCAAGAGGAGCAGTAGTCTAAAATCTCAGTAGTATCTAATTCTGAAAGAATCAGGGGATCTGTTTATGTCATAATCTAGCATTTGCAGCCTGCTTTGATTTTCCTTGGGAGTTCCTTGGATATAGTTTACTGAGAGAAGTGTGCAAAGTACTCCTGATTTGAGAAGCATGAAAATAAATCCTCAGGCCCAGAGACCGTCTTGTACTCTGAGTCATCCCTTTGGCTGTTCTGAGCAACTTCTACTATTGGCTCTTGCACAAAGATCTCCTGAAATTAGTTGTTGGTAGGCTCTAATTGCCTATTATTTCTTACCCATTCCCTTACTCTTTGATAAGAGTTGAAAGCCCATGACTTTAACAAGTTTTGCACTTACATCTTATTCTATTAACCTAATCATAGTGCAATTTCACTTAAGCACAAACACAGCCATAGGAATCATGACTTAATTTTAATTCCTAACTCACTGTTAGTAAGCCAGCTCGTGCTTTTACTAACCAATTTCCAATGAAAATAAATAATAACACATATTTAGCATATCTCAGTGCATAGCTCTGTCTGAAGAGCAAAAGATTATATATTTTCTGGTGCTTATCTTGGTGTTTCACAGAATGTTTCCTTTATTTTCATATTGTTCCCTTAGGCCACTAGATGCAGTCACTTTCTCTACCACCTGCTGTCCACCATATGCTCCTTATCTTTTTCTTTAGACCCTTGCTTCATCTTCTTCCTCTATTTGTGACAACTCTTTAGATGATTGAGCTTCCTCCACTTTCCTTACCTTCTGATTGCCTCATAGCACCTTTCATCATTTTCTACATATATTCTTTATTTTATGCCATACTATATTTGTAAAACACATAACAGATTGCTAGTATTTTTATTTTATAGATGATGAAACTGAAGTATATGGAGGAAAAATGACTCACCAGAGGCTGTGATTTGTAGGCCTTTTAGTGGGTTTAATAGGAGGAAAGCAAAGGTGAAATGCCAGAATAGCGAAGGTGGAGAAAGTTGACATGAGTGATAGAGACCTAAGAAAGTGGAAGTTAAATGGTCCAGAGCATAAAATGATCTGAGGAACAGTAGAAAGCAAAAGAGAAAAAGACCTTAAAATTGATGACTCTTCTGTCCTGATAACCTCAAAGTGCATTTCAATTTGAAATCTCTATCACTTCATTGCATGGAGACGAAGGAAAGAAAACATAAAGAGCATTTATCTCTTCCTGAAGTAACCCCAATTCATAAAGTCTCTAAGACATTGGGAAAAGAAAACACTGGGGACATGTTTAGTTTGATATCAGTTATTGCCATTTCTTTTCATCCCTTCAAGTACATTTATAAATTCAATTTCACATGTAATTTAAACCTAACATGATATTGTTCTGCTGACACATTCTGTTTATTAAGTATTAATCACATATTTTACTGGCCCTAAATTATGCTTTTATTATACTTGCTTATTTGCAGCTGGGGGCCATGGAAAGGGGGAATGACTCTCAATAGAATCGTAATCTCTAGTATCATGAGCTGCACAATGATGTCGTCAACAGTAGACTTAAGAATCCTGTTGGCTCCACTTGCTCTAAATTTATCAGTTTCCTCTGGTTCTCTCTATCAGCCTCAAGGTTGGGTTCCTGTTCAATATTTTCTTATTTTTTCTTACTTGTAGGGCCAATGCGTAGAGCTGCAGAGTTTCTACATAATTCAAATCCAAGGGGTGCCCCTAGCATTCTGATGTACACAAGCTGCAGAAATATATCTAATAACCCAGCATCAGCTCCATATAACAGTTTTCACTAGGACCTTCAGCAGAGCATACACTAATTACTGCAAAGAGAAAACAAAACTAAAATGAATAATAAACAGAAGATTTATTTGATGAGTATCTACAATGAGGCAGGTTAGAGGTGTGTTATGAATGTTGTGAACTCAAAAGTGGATAAAAAGAGCCAGCCCCACTCTCTTGGAGCTTGCATTCTAGTATGAGTAGGGGCAGATAATAATCAAATCAAATAAAACAAGATTTTGAAGAGTAATAAATGTTATGAAAAAAATAAAACATTACAACATCATAGAATAGGTAGACATGGATGCTGTTTTGGGGAAAAGTTATACCAATGGGCATATAAGCAGAAAAGCAGATACTCTGATAACAGGATATATGAACTAAAATCTGAATGAGGTGAATTAAGTGATCCTGCCATGTAAGGAATAGGATTCCGGGACAGGGGAATAGCAAGTGCAAATATCCTCAGACAAAAGTGTGCAGAGAGTGCTTAAGGAATAGCAAGGGGGCTCTGTGGCTGGGGTGAAGTGGGCGACAAGTAGCAGGATAAGAAATGATGACACAGAGGAGGCTGGAGATAAAACCCAGTTCCGACATTCTTCTAAGCCATAATAACAATGTAGAAATTCATTCAACGTGTGATAGGAAATCATTGAAAGATTTTAAGCAATAGTAATACTATCTGATTTGCCATTTAGAAGTCACAGAGTATGATCTGCTGTAGTTTTCCTGTGCTTGTTAAAAATAGCCCTAGGCCAGATACATGCCATCGTTCAAAATTAAGTAGATCACTCAGCACCTGCTTTCCGAAGCTTGTCTCCTGTTACCCCACGTGCTGTCTCAGATACTGATGGGTTCTTGGCTTTCACTTCTAGGTATAATCGTGATAGCTGCCTAGGGAAAAGGTAATGATCCCTGGAACAAGATATACAAGCTGGGTATATATTTATTATCTTAGGATTGAGCTTCCATTACTAATAATAGGCCTCTTGCCTTGAGTCCTTACCCTGTGCTAAGTAAGCCGTTGCAAAACACATCACAGATTTTATCTCACTTAATCCTGGCAACAGTGGTATAAGGCAAAATCTGGTATTGCTCTCATTTTCTATTTAAATAAATATAATTGTAAAGAAATTAAGTAAATTGCACAAGGCCTCCAAGTAAGTTGTAGAACAATAAAGATTCAACAGGTACCATCTATTTCCAATGGCTGACTACTTACTACATTAAATTGCTCTCATGAGCATGGGAGACTCCTGGGGAAAATATTTTACAGACTGCTGGAGGTATGTGACTGGTTATTTTGAAATTGAACTCTATTGTGGCCCCAAGAATTTCTGATATCTTTAAAGAGAGTAGAATTTTTAATACCTCTTGAGATTTTTCAGAGAAAATATCAGGTTCCTGTTTTAAAATAGAAGTAACACATATTTTTAAGACAGACTCTTTTATTCTAGCAAAAATCACTTGAATTGGATATAACTAAACAAATAAAAGGCAGTCTCTGATATCAGAAAAGCTATTACAGATTCTTCATTAGAAGAAGTAAAAATGCTCTATATAATAAGAGAAAATATGGTCACTCTGGTATATCTCCGCAGGCTGACATCTATTTTTTGTTGTTAATAGGATGAGACTTGGCTGTTCTAGAAAACTACAGCTTGTGCTGTGGAGAATTGTGAGTACTTGCTGACGGAAAATGAGAGTCTGAATGCCAAAAGGCAAAGGAACTGTTTTCCTAAGAGTCTTAAGACCCTGGACGACTTGTTCCTCCTCTGGTGATCTAGGAGATAAAGAGGAGGAATAGAAATGGAGAAGAATAGCTGGAACAAAAAGGCAAAGAGGTATAATCTATAATACAGATGCAGCCTTTGCAAGCATTTTATGCACCGAAAAACACCCACAAACCATATAAAGTGAACCTATATTAGAAATAGAATTATTTTTAAAAATAATAGATTTTTAAATTTCCAGTAAACAGAGAATATTTTTCCCAAATACCCATATTATATTTACAATATTAGTAAAAAAAGAATAAAATGCAAACAAAATTTATATAAGTTATATTAATGGAATTAATGGAATAAAATTAAAAGTTAAAATTTAAAATAGCCAAAATTAACCTTTGAAAATAAAAATATTTTAATATTTGTGTTAAAGGAGAAATCAAAACTAAAATTACATATTACTTAAAAATGAATCTTACTATATATCAAATCATATGATATCAAAATCATACTCTAAAGAAATTTTGTAGCTGTAAATGTATTTTTTAACTTAGATAAGTGAAATTTGCATTCACCTCAAGAAGCTAGCAAAACAACAAAATATTAAGAACTGAAATTAACATAACTTCTGGTCAGTTTGTTAAATAAAACTGAACCCAGAATATTTCCTTGAACTTCCATTAAATAATACCAAGAACAAGCAAAAATAAAGCAATTATTTGTTCTAGAAAATATTTGCTCTTTGAAATTAAGACCAATAACCAGCTAAAATAGGTTTTTAATCAAAACTAACAAAACCATTCATCAATACTCATTTCAAGATCCTGGCTTCATGGTGCCCATCAATCCAAAAGCTATTTCCTGACCCTGTTAAATATCCACCAATTGTCCTCTTGTCAAGACTAGCTTTAAAATTACTCAGTGAAGGTATAAGATTCTGATAAATATCTCCCTTTCCCTCTGACTTCTCCTTCTTGCGATGTTATACTTGTACTCTATCAAGGTGATAGTTTTTCTTACTGCAATAGATCTAACAATATTAGCTGTCTTGATCAATATTTCTGGAGATATTTCATGAAGTTAACAGTCAATGGAAGATAAATAAATCAATAAGTATTTTAAAACCAATTATTTTATAAAAAAGAAGTGGCTTTTTTTTTTTTGACAGAATTGCAAGTCACATATGGAGATACTGTGCTCCCAGGAGTTGGAAGTTAATTCTTGTCCTTTCTTTACACCTCCTCATTAACATTTGGCTATATTTGCTGATATCTTTCAAAAAGTAGTGCAGTGCAAAAAAAAAAAAAAAAGTGCATTTTTTAGCGCAAGAAACTTGGTACATTCTACCTTAACCAAATGATGGACGTTAACATCACAGATTCCATGTGGGCATCATTACCTCCCTGGTATGATGTGATGAGAAAGGCGCTTCCCTCTGTGGTATTATTTCAAATGGCTGATAATTCTGGTCTAATTGGGAGAAAAAACAACATTAATCCATTGGAGACCTTCAACAGGACATCTGCCCGGTATGCCTCAAGACTTTTAAGGTCATGAAAACTAGAAATGAGAGATAAACAATTAGATATTAGGACATTGTGGAAATGGAACAATTGTATGCAATGATGTAGCCTAGATTAAATCCTAAGCCAGTAAGAGGACAGTGATGGAAAAACTGGTGAAATGCAAATAAGCCTTGAATTTAGTTATAGTAATATTCCAAATAAAAAAATATTCAAATTGAAACAAAATAAAGTATACTTCATACATAAATGAGAAATACATCGGATAATTCTGATGAAAAACAAAGAGAAAGAATCAATTAGTACTTAAAAAGGGACATCCCCAAAGAATCAGAGTTTAGTTTAAAATGTCTTTCTCATAAATTTTATTCTAAATATTTGAAAATGTAAATGAATTTTGAAATTTTATTAAAAATACTTAAAAATGCCAGAATTAATCAAGTATATTGGAAATGTTATACAATCAGTAGCTCTATATTTAAAATAAAGGAATAAAAAAACCCTACCATTGGCAAATGCTAGGTTATTTGATTGATTCATAGAAAATATAAGATATTCAAATAAACTATTATTAGAAGTAGTTGAAGTTCTAACACATTCACAAAGTTTTCTTTTGATTCTTAGTAAGGCAACATTAAGAAAAAAAATTCCTTAATGAGAAAACAACTGCAAAATTTGTGTATATATTCTGAACATAAAATAGTTAAGATTTTTAGTGAAAAATACAAACCTTTACTGAAGAACTAAATAAAACATACAAAAGCAAAAGCATACCAGGTATGTGTCAAACAAATTTATACATCCAATGCAACTCTAATCATTGTGGCTTAGCTAGTGATAATAAATACAAAAGAAAAAGAAGGGTGAAAAACAGAAATGTACTCAACTCATTAAATAGGTCTCAATGATTATATATAACATATTAAAATAAAATATATAATTAAATAAAATGTTTTTATTTTCTTGAGAGACTTGTTTCTGTTCAAGACATGTGGTTTGAAAACAAAGCAATGACAAATAAAACTACATATAATTATTTTAAAAGTGATTTATGGCTAACTATAGCCACAATTTAGTTGCAAAAAGAAAACCAACATAGTAAACTATGGCTTAATGGTCAACATATATTAATGACATTAAACCAATGAGAAAAATATCTAAACAACATGCCAGAGCAATAGACAAAGGAAATGAAGGTAATCCATAGAGGAAGAAATAAATAAGAGCAAGAATCATGTGAAAATGTGAAACTCCATTAGCGATTAGGTTATGTATTTGATTTGAAATAAATATAATTCAAAATTAGTGAATGTGGCAGTGTGGTAAAATATATACAATTGGTGGGAAGCAAATTGGAAGATAAAATACCTTCTCCTGTCAGCCAACATGTGAACATGCAAATATTTTGACTCAAAAATTCTGCTTGCAAAGTTCAAAGCTATATAAGCTCCCCCACATAGCTGTTCAGTATTTCATCATTTTTAGGAAAAAAAAATGCAGATGCCTTATATTTCATCAATAGGGGGATAAATTAATAAAGGGAGGATATTTTCAATTTGGATGCTTCCAGTGAAACCCTGGCCTATGAGAAAAATCAGAAAGACTGGCTCTAAAACCCAGAAGAAAGATATCTTCAATTTGGAGTAGCTGGCTCATGTCGTAATGAGATGTGCTTTTGTACAAACATGCCCACACTACTGTGACTGATGAGTGGGGGGAAAAAAATAACGAAGAGCAGTACACACAGTCAGTTCCATTTTGTAAAAAGAAATATATTTTCATGTATTTTTATACATGTGTATAGACACAGATACATATATAAACATTTGCACTTGCATGTGCAGAATGCAAATTGAATATATCGATGTATTGGCAGAATACAACTAGTGTGTCAGAGCTTGGAGACAGGTATGAAAAATATACTTTTCACTCATATATTAATACTTTCATATTATTGAATATTTTTAATAAGCATTTACTTCTTTTAAGATTACTTACTTCAATTATAGCCAGTGAAAATAAAAGCTTGACATCCTCCATGCCCTGCCCCAATAAGGCTAGATGTTCTTGCTGTTATTATTTATCACTCTGTACATGACTACTTTTTATGTAAGCATCAAGTGTAAAATGCCAAGCATGCTATGAAGTCAAAATACCTGTAATGACTATATTAATGTAAAATAATTAATAAATATTTGCCAATGACATAAATAAAAAAATAATTTAACCAGTGGAAAAAAAAATAAAAGTATGAACATAATAAGGTAACAGTGGGTGTATTAGTCTATTCTCATGCCGCTATGAAAACATACCCAAGACTAGGTAACTTTTTTTTTTTTTTTTTTTGAGACGGAGTTTCACTCTTGTTACCCAGGCTGGAATGCAATGGCGCGATCTCGGCTCACCGCAACCTCCACCTACTGGGTTCAGGCAATTCTCCTGCCTCAGCCTCCTGAGTAGCAGGGATTACAGGCACGTGCCACCATGCCCAGCTAATGTTTTGTATTTTTAGTAGAGACGGGGTTTCACCATGTTGACCAGGATGGACTCAATCTCTTGACCTCGTGATCCACCCGCCTCGGCCTCCCAAAGTGCTGGGATTACAGGCTTGAGCCACCGCGCCCGACTAAGACTAGGTAACTTATAAAGAAAAGAGGATTGATTGACTCAGAGTTCCAAATGACTGGGGAGGTCATGGGACACCTACAATTATCGTGAAAGTCACGTCTTCACAGAGCAGCAGGAGAGACAATGAGTGCCAGCAGGGTAAAGGCCAGATGCTTATAAAACCATCGAAACTAGTGAGAACTCACTCACTATCATGAGAACAGCATGGGAAGCCATCCTGTGTCAATTACCTCCCACCAGGCCCCTCCCATGACACGTGGAGACTTTGGGAACTACAATTCAAAAAGAGATTTGGTTGGAGACACAGCCAAATTATATCAGTAGGAAAAGTAAAGAAGAAAAATGAGTATGGCAAATTAGAAAGTCCTCTATAAATAATTTAAAAAATAAAATGGAAAGCTAAACATCAAAATTTAACTGAGTGGAAGTAAAAACCGTTAGACATTGATAAATATGATCCACTACTTTATGTCTATTTTACAAACAAAATAAAACATGATCATGTACACCATTAGATACAACAAATTAGCTTTGCTGTAAAATTGCTTACATAGTAATAACACATGTCATTCATTAAGGTTCTTTAAGCATCAGTATTTCCTCACAATTCTGTAAATGTATTTTAAATAGAAGAATTGCTGTTTTGCTGAAATAATTGAATTTATCTGTTTTTCACAATGTATCAAGTAATCATATTTAATATAAAACCTTTTTTAAAAAAATAGTATGTGCTTTATTTGGTTTTCTGTATTGCTTTTCAATTAATACCTTTGAGTTGGCAAGAAGAGAAAGTACCTGATATGTTACATTTATTCATTCTAAAGGTAATCATTACTCAAAAGATGTGAAGCTTATGGTTCAGAACCAGGGTACTTAGAATGCATTAGACACATTCATGCTGACATCAGAAACGTGATTTGCTCTCATTACTAAAATATGTTATCTTAGCATATTGGTTTTTTTCCAGAAAAGTAGCCACATTCATAAAGACTATAATGATAAAGGTATCTGAAAATTTATGTTTAAAGGAGAAAAATGAAATGCTGGCTTTAGGAGTGGTGAATGTTTATTTTTAAATATTTAATAAGGCAGCTACTTTATGTCACTTTATTTTTTGATGTGTATAAAATGTATATTTAAATTTTTTTTTTACTGACAATATTTGTAGATATTTATGGAGTACATGTGATATTGTGTTACATTCATGGAATGTATGCATGCATGGATATTCATCATCTCGACTATTTATCATTTCTATGTGTTGAGAATATTATCTCTGTTACTGCTGGTAGATTTTATTCACCCTTTAAAATAATCAGCCATTTCTAAGTTAAAGTAAGAAACAACTGGATAGTTTTGTGCTTGTTTACTTTTGGAATACTATGTTAGCAATACTGGGATACCCTTTGTAGAAGCTAGGGTAATTGGTGACTTTTGAAATATTTTATTAGTGCGTTTCCTGACACTTCACTCAGCTAGTTTTAGGCATCATCAGAGTATACTTCACAGATCCAATCTGGTGCAGTACTTGATTTTGTAAATACAATCTTATTAGAACACCAGCATGCCCATTCATATGTTTATTGTCTGTGCTGCATTTTTGCTAGATATGAGTAGTTGCAACAGAGGTTCTGATTTGCATAGCCCCAAATATTTACTATTTGGCCTTTTACAAAAATATTTGCTGACTCCTGAATGGAACAAATAGATCCTGTGTCTTGCCTGATCACTGTAACAAACCCAGAAACCACAGAGAATACAGATAGACTATAGGAGCGTTTCTCAGGCTTGAAAAATATAAATATTCCCTTGGAAGAATGCAAAGTATTCTCCTCAATCACCAGTAATGACTTAAATTACTTTTATTGTATAGTTTCCTAAATGCAAATAAATACATGTCTAAGGTATACACTCTTTATAGCTTAGTTTGTCCCAAAACATATTTCAAGTATTACACACTTAAAATTAACATTAAATAAATTAAATGTTGGTGTTATTTTGCACAAACTGACTCTGTACTTGAGGCATAAAAATGGCGCTGACTGATGTGATTACAGTCTTTTGAGTTTGGTACATGGCTCCTACTGCACTCTATGTGATGACTGAGTTCTCTCTACATTTTTCTGCATTCAAATTTCCATGAAACCTCCCTTGGAACAGAGAATGTTGAATTATTTGGATTTGACATAAGTAATGTGGGAAGCAGAAAAGTTCCTTTTTAAAGTTTCCTTTCTTGTTAAAAAGTAAGTGTGCTAATAACTTCGTTAAGCCCTATCCTATGTAGCTGTTTAACATGACATGCTTAATAGGCACGTAGTACATTCTATGTCCTTGTATTTTAACCAAAATATTTGTGCTAAACATGCTCATAGGGATGTCCCAGGTCTTCTTTTCTTTAACCAGTTTTAAAAGTTTTAAGTTATTAGCCAATCGGGTTTCAGTTTAAATTGTAAAGTCTGGCTCCAGCCAGCAAAAATCAAACACAGCAGTAAAAACAACCCCAAATGTGTAAAAAATAAAAAATATGCCTGATTTCCTTTGTTCATTGTACTCCTGTGGCAAAATGGCTAGCAAGGGTATGCTTCCTGCAGTTCAAAAAGTAAAAATTACTTTGCTAAAAAATCCTTTGTCTCAGTGCTAATTTTTCTTTGCAGCACCAACCATCTATTTCCAAGCACATCATGAATAAAGAAAGATCATATAACTGAAGTTCTTTAACAATTCATTTTCAAATTGCTGCACAGTGTGAGAACCAAAATCTCATGGAAGTTCTTGTTTATAATGACAACTCAGATTATCTGACATGAGCTCATAGGTATGCAGATACACACATGCACGTGCATGTGAGTGCACGCATGCGCGTGCACGTGCACACACACACACACACACACACACACACACACACACAAGCAATGTTGTTTAGATAGAGAGGGAAATTTAACTGTTCTCATTGAGAACTTCCAGATTATCTGTATACATTGTCTTACCTCTATTCTGGTTACAAAACATTGACCCAGAACAAAGGTAGAAATATTTAAAAAGTTAAAGAAGAGCAGGTTAATGGTCATTTAGGCAAGGATGAATGATGCTTAGCATTGCTCAATGCTGGAAGAGCTTTCATTATAGACTATTATAACTTAAGCAGAAAGTTCAACCCAGGTTCCCTATTTCACACTCCTGTAAGCAATCTCATAATTTTAATGAAATAAGTGCATTAATGTTCTATTCTGCATAATGTGAATTAAGAAGGAATTAAACAATATAGAAGATAAATGTATAATATGCCATAAAAACTCATAGCTAACCTAAATAATTTCCAAAATTTACTACATCAAATGGTTAGGCATTATAGGACTTTAAGTATTTGTATTACTAACTACCAGAAAAATTGTCTAAAACAAAATTAATACTTTAAAAATTCTGAAGAAGTTTGATTAGTTAGAGGAAATGATATAAGGCATAGGAATTTACTTAGTAAAGATACTTGTAATAATGAATCATAGAAAGTTCTGATTCCTATAATGACAAATCCATGTATGGAAAAATGGCCCAAATCATTATATTTCTTTAAAAATGAGACCTCAAGTTTTAACTTACATTTAGGCATATTTTGATGCTTACTGGACACATTTGGAGAGGATTTAGATAACTACATTTATATCACTATAGAAATATAGTTTTATTTGCATTTTGAACTACCAAAAAATTTCAAAACTATGATTTTTCTTGGGCATGCAACTCTGATTTGAACATGTTCCCAGTACCAACAGTCTAACCAACTGCTCTAGAGTAGGCCATGAAATTTGCCTGAGGTGACAATAAGTGAGAATGGTGACTTGGACTTAATTCTAGGTTACTTTCACTGTAGATTTCTTCCAAAGCAGCAAATAAATGAGTAGCTGATAAAAAAAAGAAAGTCAGTGAGTAATGTAAATAAGATAAGAAAGTAGGTGGGGAGTGAATCAGTCAGGATTCTCTAGAGGAATAGAACTAATGTGTGACGGTTAATGCTGAGTGTCAACTTGATTGGATTGAAGGATACGAAATATTGATCCCAGATGTGTCTGTAACGGTGTTGGCAAAGGAGATGAACATTTGAGTCAGTGGGCCGGGAAAGGCAGACCCACCCTTTATCTGGGTGGGCACAATCTAATCAGCTGCCAGCATGGCTAGAACATGAGCAGGCCAAAAATGTGAAAAGAGAGACTGGCCTAGCCTCCAGTCTACATCTTTCTCCCGTGCTGGATACCTCCTGCCCTTGAACATTGGACTCCAAGTTCTTCAGTTTTGGAACGTGGACTGGTTCTCCTTGCTCCTCAGCCTGCAGACAGGCTATTGTGAGGGCTTGTGATCGTGAGAGTTAATACTTAATAAACTCCCCTTTATATATAATACATGTATAAAGAATATCAGAAAATATATATCATTAGAATATATGTAATATATTATCATATATATATTATATATGAGATATTCTCCCACATGTCTGCATTCCACGTTCCAGGGTCCCATTCTTTCCTAATCAATGCCCTCCCATTTACAGTAGACCCCTGGTGAGGCTGTGCATGCACATTTTGTTGCAGGTCAGCCACTCACATGATAAGAGCTTGTGTCTGTTTTTCCCCAATTTCAGCTCTTTCAATACAGGAAATAAAGCTCTCACTCAGGGCAATCTTAGCAGATCTGAGGCTTAGTATCCACTTCCGAAGCCAGGAGATAGAATCCCTGAGTTTGTCATCTTCTTTCATCACTTTGTCCACTGAGCTTAGGAAAAAAAAAACAACTTTATTATGTTCCTTGGCTATTCACATATGGTCAAAGGTATTGTGTATAGAGTCACTAAACTCCTTGTCTCTCATGAGCAATGAATCAGGAGTGTCAAATGAATTTATTTTGTATAACTCTCTAAGCAGTTCACAACCAGACTATCGGTGGTCTCCATACTATTAGAAATATAATCTTTAGCATTTTTGTATTTAATCGTGTTAAGCAGCCAACTCCAGAAAACCCCAAACCAATAAAAATAACTCTATTCTTAATATTCTGTTCCTCTGGAACCACTTCTGTAACCAAAACTGATATCAGTCAGGGTTCTCCAGAGGGACAGAACTAATGGAATATATATATGGGAGTTTATTAAGCATTAACTTACAGGATCATGAGGTCCCACAATAGTCTGTTTGCAGGCTGAGGAACAAGGAGAGCAGGTCAAGTTCCAAAACTGAAGAACTTTGAGTCTGATGTTCAAGAAAGGGCAGGAAGTACCCAGCATGGGAGAAAGATGTAGGCTGGAAGGATAGGCCAGTCTCTCTTTTCACGTTTTTCTGCCTGCTTATATTCTAGCCATGCTGGCAGCTGATTAGATTGTGCCCATCTAAATTAAGGGTGGGTCTGCCTTTCCCAGCCCACTGACTCAAATGTTAATCTCCTTTGGCAACACCCTCACAGACACACCGAGGATCAATACTTTGTATCCTTCAATCTAATCAAGTTGACAGTATTAACTATCATAGAGGGTATACATCTATTATCCTAGACTACATACTTTTCCTTTTGTTTGTCATTAAAGTACATCAAAGTTTGTTGGTATTGACAGACCATGAAGAACGGGAAGCTACTGATTCTCAGTGTGAAGCTATGGGCTCACTTTCTTTTGTGCACAATAGTCATCTCAGCACCCAGAAGCAACTTGTACTGTATTCAAAGACAACAGTCCATTACTCAGGAATCTGTGTGGGGTTGCCAACTCTGCAGTGCCCAGGAAGTTTCATTTTAGGCATACTCAGACATAACTGGGACTATCATACCAATAATATTCTGTTTTCCTAATTATCAGTACATATAAAAATTGTTTATTGAAACAAAAGCAGAGTACGGGTACAAGGAATGAGGAGAACAAGAAAGGAAAGCAATGATACATATTTTTTCCAATTAAAAGAATGCAAATTATGTTGACCCCCAAAAATATCACTTTACATTATTATCCTATCATAAAATTCCCTGTAAGCTTTTATGATTTTGAAGTTTTATTAATCCTCTCTACAACATACTCAGGAAATTTAGTATACAAATAATTTTCATCACAAATGCAATAATGAACACCTTCATATGAAGAAATGTCATATGAACCCTCTCTAATACAGCACCATATTTTACACTCCCCTTCTTCTCAGAATAGACTGTGGCACATTTCAAAATAGATTCCCTTTAGTTCATGACTTGTTCAGTTGCAAATTCATGTAAACTACAGAACCAGTTTGGCACCTGCTGGGATCATGAGTCTACTGCTGTTTCTCTAATCAGAAAACATTCCTATTAGATAAACCATCTGGCTTGAAAAGCATCCCTTTGCATTCAAAATGATTTTGTTAGAATTCAGCCAAAGTATATTTTAAAAGGAAAGATGTGTCAGCAAGACTAGTCTGTTTACTAATGGAACAATCCTCTATTAAAATATCATTTGTGGAATAAAAGCCGTAAAATGAAAATATTATACAACATGAACATATTCTAGCTACATGTAAAAATGTGGGTGGTGCCAACCTTTGTCCAAGACTACACACTGAAATCTGTTGAAATTTAGCCAGTCATGGTCATCATCAGATCAGAGCCAAGTAAATTGCATGTTATTCTAATTGCAATCATTTCTGTTGAAGTGTGATACATGAATGTTGCTTCGTGACCATTAGTATTAACTGTGGGTAGTAGGGTATACCACTTGGTTATCTACTGAGTAATGTTTATTCTCGTGGTTGTGAGTCACTTTTATTTATAGCCATATTCTTCAAGCTATATATATTTTGTATCATTTAGTCAAAAAACAATATAATATGACTTTAAGAATAATTCATAGGAGCACAATGTATCTAGACTTAGTATTTTTAATAAATTTGGGGTAATATAATGATAAATATTTTATTTGCTAATCAGGCATAAGTAGCAGAAAAAAAGTGGTTGAAGCATGTTGACTCAAAGTTAATTAAAGCTTAATGGTCATTAGAAAAAGGATGGATGCTGAAACAAATATTGCTTGTTAATCTCTTCAATTAATGTTTATCGAAATTTTGTTGTATGAACACTTGCTAAAACATTCTTAATTACATTTCAAAAACAAGAGGACAGATTTATTCCTTCAAAGAGCTTCGCTCTATTTGAAGAAGCAAGATTAATATATAAAATACCTAGTAATAAAGGTGAACTAGTGAATTTTTGAGATTTGATTGAGAATACCATAGAAATCAGAAAAAAATTTCAAATAAGTAAGGCAGAATTTATGCATTGTTTTAACTGACAAGTTAGTGTTAGAAAAATAATTGCAGAAAGGCAAGACATTTGAGAGAACACGGAGAATAGCGGAAATGTTGGATACAGGTAAAAAAGGTCTATATAGCATGCAATGACATTTGCAGTTGGAAATGTCAAAGTTAAGGTATTGAGAGCTATCCAGAGTCCTTGTAATGTGAGTCTAATAATTTAATACTTGCCTACAGAAATCAATACTCTCATTGTTTTGGTTTTATTTTTTCAATTGGACTGTGTACTCATCCACAGGGCATACATTGTACTTGAGTGATTTATCATGTCTCATACCTTGCAGCGTTCACAAGATATTTTCTCAAAGAATAAACATTTAAATGGGTACATAACAAATGCTAATTATATGTTTTCTTTTTGTGCTTAAAATATTACTGTTATTTTCTGCTTAAAAATCCAAAATCTTTATTATATTGGCAATACCTGGGGTGAGGGAAGTAACTTTGTTAAATTAATGTAAAGTGTGACTTTTGCTAAAATGAAAGAAACGATAAGAATAAAATTGGATAATTAGCAACCTATATAAATCATCCTTTCATCCTCCTTTGTTATAATTTTCATTTTTTTTTTTTTTTGCTTGCTTTAAATTCTCACCATTGAAATAGCTCTTTTGGGAAGTACAGCAGACATGAAATTATTGCCTTCAGGAAGCTACCAAGAACATGCTATGTATTATTTGGAACTGTTGTGTATTATCTGGATCCAGAAATAGGTGCTAAAATACTTTGCCATCACACTATTAACAGGGACATTTTTATCAGATTTGGTAGCTAACAACTTTGAAAGCAGAGAGGAGAGTTTCGTTCAGAAAGAAAACGTTGAAATACAGTCAAATTTCAGAAGGAAAGGGGAAAAAACCCATTATCTATTTCTAGGACTTGGGAAAAAGCATCATAACAATCAAACATAGAGAAAGGCAGGCTCTATCAAAATATATCCACCTGCATATTGAGAGAGAGAGACGAGAGAGAGGGAGAGAGAGAGTGTGTGAGAGAGAAAGGATATATGTGTGTTCATGTGCAACGGTGTGAATGTGTGTATACGTACACACTAGTATGTGTTATGTAAAAGTTTTGTCACATAAATAAAACAGAGAAGATAAAAAAACTGAAATAATAAATATTAAATCTCAATATAAGAATTTTCTACTAAGGAGTACTCAATATAATAACTTAGCAAGAAAAAACCTATTTCTGATAAACATTTAGATTAATAAAACTGATATGTACCTTTTTTATCATTTGTGTATTCTAGGTACTGTGATAAATGTTTTCATATTCATAGTTTATCATTTATTTCTCACTTACTCTTATATGGCTTTTTTTTTTTGAGGCAGAGACTTGCTCTGTCACCCAGGCTGGAGGGCAGTGGCACTATCTCAGCTCACTGAAACCTCTGCCTCCCAGTTGAAGCGATTCTCCTGCCTCAGCCTCCTGAGTAGCTGGAATTACAGATACCCACCACCACACCTGGCTAATTTTTTTATTTTCCATAGAGAAAGGGTTTCATCATGTTGGTCGGCTGGTCTCGAACTCCTGACCTTGTGATCTGCCCATCTTGGCCTCCCAAAATGCTGGGAATACAGGCGTGAGCCACTGTGCCTGGCCTATCTGGCTTTTATACACAAGGAAACTGTTACACTAAGCTCCAGTAGCTTCCACAATGACATAGAACAGGACCTAAGGATTCCATCATTATATTTCCCAGATGCACATTGATGCAAGTCAAGAAACAAAAGAGGAAAGGAATAATACTCTCAGTATTGTTTTTGTTGTGGTGATCGGTATTTTTCAGAACTAACAGGCTTTCAGATCCAGATCCTCATAAGATTGTGCTGAACAAGGGTTGCCACTTCAAGGATGAGAACTCAGTTTGATACAAGACTTCTTGAAAGATTTCAGTAAACTCACAAGTATGGACACAGCTCACTGCTACTAAATAGAGCTATTCGAACTTCAGGGTCTTGCTAAATTCATATTTACTCTATCTCCTTTTAACATAATCAGAAAGATTTAACAATAGGTTTTTGAACATGCCAAAAAGAAATAAACCATATATTAAATTTTTCATACATGAACAATTGAATAATGGTGTATTTTAACTATGGTTATATATAGTGTGGTTTTTTTGTAGAGTAGTATCAAAGTCTCTGGTGTTTATGCCTAATTTTGAATCTGAGCACTTATGAGCTGTAGGACGTAAGGTAAGTCACTTAACTTCTCCATGCCCTTGGTTTTATATATATATATTTATTATTATACTTTAAGTTCTCGGGTACGTGTGCAGATTTTGCAGGATTGCTACATAGGTATTCACATGGCATAGTGGTTTGCTGCATTCAACCACCCGTCACCTACATTAGGTATGCGCCCCAATCACCCCACACCCTGCTATCCCTACCCTAGCCCCATACCCCCCAACAGACCCCAGTGTGTGATGTTCCCCTCCCTGTGTCCATGTGTTCTCATTGTTCAACACCCACCTATGAGTGAGAACATGCAATGTTTGGTTTTCTGTTCTTGTGTCAGTTTGCTGAGAATGATGGTTTCCATATTCATCCATGTCCCTACAAAGGACACAAACTCATCATTTTTTATGGTTGCATAGTATTCCATGGTGCATATGTGCCACATTTGCCTTGTCCAGTCTATCATCGATGGTCATTTAGGCTGGTTCCAGGTCTTTGCTATTATAAATAGTGCCATAATGAGCATACATGTGTCTGTGTCTTTATAATAGAATGATTTGTAATCCTCTGGGTATATATTCCCTAATGGGATTGCTGGGTCAAATGGTATTTCTATGCTAGATCCTTGAGGAATTGCCACACTATCTTCCAAAATAGTGGAACTAATTTACATTCCCACCAACAGTGTAAAAGCATTCCACTTTCTCCACACCCTTTCCAACATCTGTAGCCTCCAGATTTTTTAATGATTGCCATTCTAACTGGTGTGAGATGGTATCTCAATGTGGTTTTTATTTGCATTTCTCTAATAACCATTGATGATAAGTATTTTTTTTAAATATGTTTCTTGGCTGAATAAATGTCTTCTTTTGAAAAGTATGGGTTCATATCCTTTGCCCAATTTTTGATGGGTTTGTTTCTTTTTTTCGTGTAAATCTGTTTTAGTTCTTTGTAGATTCTGGATATTAGCCCTTTGTCAGATGGGTAGATTGCAAAATTTTTTTCTCATTCTGTTTTCTCATTCTGTTGGTTCACTCTAATGATTGTTTCTTTTGCTGTGCAGAAGCTCTGGATTTTAATTAGATCCCATTTGACTATTTTGGCTTTTGTTGCCATTGCTTTTGGTATTTTAGTCATGAAGTCCTTGCCTATGCCTATGTCCTGAATGGTATTGCCTAGGGTTTCTGCCTAGGGTTTTCATGGTGTTAGGTCTTATGTTTAAATCTTTAATCCATCTTGAGTTAATTTTAGTTTAAGGTGTAAGGAAGGGGTCCATTTTCAGCTTTCTGCACATGATTAGCCAGTTTCCCCAACTCCATTTATTAAACAGGGAATTCTTTCCCCATTGCTTGTTTTTGTCAGATTTGTCAAAGATCAGGTGGTTGTAGATGTGTGGCCTTACTTCAGAGGCCTCTGTTCTGTTTAATTGGTGTATATCTCTGTTTTGGTAGCAGTGCCATGCTGTGTTGATTACTGTAGCCTTGTAGTATAGTTTGAAGTCAGGTAGTGTGATGCCTCCAGCTTTGTTCTTTTTGCTTAGGATTGTCTTGGCTATGTGCTCCTTTTGGGTCCATATGAAGTTTAAGGTGGTTTTTTCCAGTTCTGTGAAGAAGTTCGACGTTAGCTTGATGGAGATAGCATTGAATCTATAAATTACTTTAGGCAGTATGGTCATTTTCATGATATTGATTCTTCCTAACCATGAGCATGGAATGCTTTTCCATCTGTTTGTGTCCTCTCTTATTTTCTTGAGCAGTGGTTTATAGTTCTCCTTGAAGAGGTCCTTCACATCCTTTGTTCATTGTATTCCTAGGTATTTTATTTTCTTTGTAGCAATTGTGAATGGGAGTTCGCTCATGATTTGGCTCTCTATTATTGGTGTATATAAATGATTGTGATTTTTTTCACATTGATTTTGTATCCCGAGATTTTGCTGAAGTTGTTTATCATCTTAAGGGGAATTGGGACTGAGACTATATGGTCTTCTAAATATAGGATCATTTTATCTGCAAATAGAGGCAATTTGACTCCCTCTTTTCATAATGAACATCAATGCAAAAATCTTCAATAAAATACTGGCAAACCCAATGCAACAGCACATCAAAAAGCTTACCCATCACAATCAAGTGGGCTTCATCCCGAGGATACTAGGCTGGTTCAACATACACAAATCTATAAATGTAATCCATCACATAAACAGAACCAAAGACAAAACCACATGATTATCTCAATAGATACAGAAAAGGCCTTTGCCAAAATTCAACCACCCTTATGCTAAAAACTCTCAATAAACTATATATCAGTGGAACATATCTCAAAATAATAAGAACTATTTATGACAAACCCACAGCCAATATCATACTGAATGGGCAAAAACTGAAAGCATTCCCTTTGAAAACTGGCACTAGACAAGGGTGCCCTCTCTTACCATTCCTATTCAATGTAGTATTGGAAGTTTTAGCCAGAGCAATCAGGCAAGAAAAAGAAATAAAGGCCATTCCTTAGTTTTCTAATCAGGTGTTGGTTTGAGTATTAAATCTATTTAGAACAGTTCCTGAAACATAGTAAACACTATTATTAACTGCTATTATTGTGGTATTTATCTAGCTATTCTTAAATAATGAGATGATAGATATGCTGGTTATTTTAAATTATTGACTTTTAACTGTAAAAATGTGACATCAGACGAAGAATGGAAAAAAAGTATTTCCTCTATCTAAACCTCCCTGGAACTTCTAGGTCCTTTTCCTCCTCCACCTATTCTGCCCACATTGAAATGTCTATCCACTCCTAGTTGAGAATCATTAAATTTTATTGAAAGAACTTACTTACATAATTGTTTGTGAATATGAATGGTGTGGTGGCTGGAAATGGTTTGGAAGCATTGATTGAATAATGGTTAGAGCACAAGATATTAATCACCTGAAGAATAGCTTTAATTTCACTCTGCTTCTATGACATAAGCTTTGAACCTAGATGTAGAATGTAAACCTATTCATAGTGACTGTAATATCCACTCCAGGTGACCTTGAAATGAAGTTCTAAGTCAGATATTGTTTGCATAGCAAAGTGCCAAGAAAAAAAACAATGTGCCTGTCTTGAAGAACAGGAATATTCTGTCTGGTTATTGGGAGTTTATTTATTTTTGTAGGTTTCTTATATTTGCTGTTGGTTTTCTTCCCTCACTAGAATGTAAACTCAATGAGAACAAGAATTTTAAAATGTTTGTTCATTACCTATAGTTAAGTCTGGCATATGTAATTTTTCAACAAATATTCACTGAATGAATAAATTCACTATTTTTTTATAATTTGAAACAAAACATTATATTGTGATAACAAAAACAAGTAAAATTTGTTTTTTGTTATATAGCTGATGTTTGTAAAATTTGCAAAACAAATTTTACAAACATCAGCTATATATCTCTATGAACATGACATTTATAGTATTTTTATTTTTTTCATTTCAGTTGGCAAAATTCGTCTTGCAACAAATTATTTTATAGGTATTCTTTTATTGCATCTTAATAATTTGCAGATATTCCCACAGTATTGGAAATGGAAAAGTATGTTTTTCACTGTGTGTTTACACACACCAGCCTGGCTGGTGTTCTTATTTAGAGTTTAGCATCTGTTTCCAAAATTATTCAGATAGTTTCATGAATTCAGCATGCTGTGGTTCTAGGATTGAAGCCTTCTTTGGCCAAGAGGGCATCTGTGCAGCTTTGAGTATTTCAGACTTCTTTTATGTCCTTCGCATCCTCTTTCAAAAGGACTCACCTGATTGAGTCAGGACAACTCATATTTAAGGGAAGGAAATGATACAGCATGCGTACAGAAAGGGGTAGGCATGTTGTGAACTGTTTAGTTTAACTATGGCACACAGTATTTTGGAAGAGACTTGAGACCTTAGGTATGACTGCAGTACAGACTCGAAGCAGACAAGCTGGATGAGCAGATAGATACCTAGGTCTATCATGCCATAGTGTTTGAATTTTTTTTTTTTGCATACAATGGGCACTACGGAAAACTTAAATTATCCTGATTTTCCTGAAATCCTACCTCTAATCATAAACCAAGAAGACATAAGCTTTATTTTCTTGTCAGCATGATTCAGTGAAATTGAACCCATCAACTATAGACCTATCAATTTAAACAGCTCATCTTGCCTTAAAGTGAATGTTCATGTAAAACAGCCAATCTTTAAAAAGGCCAAAACGCTTTCTCTTTTAAGCTTTATAAGCTGTGTCATAGCTATTGTAAGGTGAGCTTTTTACCACTTAGTTTGGGAAATCTCAGTTTGAAACCCATTGTTTTATATTCATAATAAGATTGTACATTTTTAAAATTTGACTTGATTTAATTTTTCAACATACACACAAATCTAAAACCTTGTGCCATGAGAAATTTCTTTATAAACGAGGAAGACATCCCGGCTGTCTGTTGTTACTTTTAACCCATAGAAAACTTCTATCAAGAGATAATGGCAAAGATAGAACTTCCCTCATTCACAGTAAATAGTACTTTTAAATGTTTGGTTTATAATCTCTATAAAGATCCTATAAGGTACGTAATAAATAATGGGGAAAATACACACGACAAGTAAGGAAGACATAGCAGAAAAATACTACTATGGAAAGATACACAATTTTGACAAAATGACACTCAAAATATATCCATTTAAATTAGGAACTCAAAGCAGATACATAAGAGGAGGAAGACGTTGGAAAAACAAATACAGTATTGTCCCCTTTTCTGTGGGGGATACATTCCAAAATCCCTAGTGGATGCCTGAAATCACTGATGTTTTTCCCTATCTATATATACTTGTGATAAACTTTTCTTTACAAATAGGTACAATAACAGATTTCACCTAAGAGAAGTAAAAGTAAATCATCTCTTTCTGAAGCTGTTGGACCTTTGGCTACAGACTGAAGGCTGCACTGTTGGCTTCCCCACTTTTGAGGTTTTGGGACTTGGGCTGACCGACCACTGGCTTCCTTGCTCCTGAACTTGCAGAGGGCCTATCCTGGGACTTTACCTCATGATCTTGTGAGTCAATTCTCTGTAATAAACTCCCATTTGTATGTATATCCTATTAGCCTGTCCCTCCAGAGAATCCTGACTAATACACAAGCAAATAAATTGGGAGGAAAAAAAACAGGAGAAAAAGTAGAGGAAGGGAAAGAGGAAACTATAAAATTATTAGATTTTTTAATATTTCTAAAAATAATTTCAAAATGGGGAAGACTGATATAAATACTTAACAAAAACTGACACCACCAATATCAATATAATTATATTGGTTATATATATATGTATATATATATAAAATTGTTAAGATTGAGAACTGAGACCACCTTTGACAATGTAATTTAACTCTTTGCTCCAGAAAATTCTTGCACAGAAAGTTAAGAATAAAAATCAATAAATAACTACTCTGTTTACTTTAGGAAATTTTTGCAAATCAATTCATCTAGGCAAACAATTTGCTTACCTGGATGAACAGCTCACTTATCACGACAATTTCCTCATGAAGAATTGATTCAATACACTTCCTTGGTGCTCTGTGTCCACTAATTCCACATTATTATGTCATAAACTTTCCCAATTCCAATCAGTTTACCACCTTGAGAACTAAAACCATTTAAGCTTAAACCTATAAACCTGGTATACTATTTCCTCCTTTTAAGACACTACTAAGATTTTATGAAAACTGTGTTTTTCCTTGCTATACTAAGTTTATTAAATTCAGGTTGGCTTGATCAATAAGTTTTTCTGGTAGTCTATTGTAGACGGCCAATGGTCCAAAACCATTTAAAACTTTGATGTGGAAAACATCTACAAAATCAAGAGAAAAATGGCAAAGTATGAAAAAATATGTTGAATACTTATCATGGGCAAAATACTATTATTCTAAATCCCTTAAAGCCTTAACAAATTCATGAGAAAAAAAATTTGAAAAAGTATCATGTATGAAAAAGGTTCATATCAAATGACCGGCAAAGACAAAAAGTATGTAGATGTAGCAAAGCAGCAATTACTGTAAGGTTTATTTGGGTACAGCTTTCATGGAGCAAAATATGACATTATTTATCATTATTTTTAAAATGTGAGATTTAACGAAATAATTCTAGGCATTTATTTTTTCAGATGTATTTCCGTTGTGGACAAATATATATGTATGAGGTGATTAATTTTAGCTCTTTCTGGAAATACCAAAGAATTAAAACATTTGAAAGATTCATTATTGTGATACATTGACAAACATACTAAAGGTAGTATGGTAAACCATACCATAGCTTAATAAGTACAACTATGCGAATTATGTTAAATTTAAAAAGATGATTGTTCAGGAATGTGATTTTTGTGTTGTTATTTCAGTGTGAAAACACGGTTATGTTTTCATTTAAAAGATCTGTATAAAAATTTTGCCACTAAAGTTAACTAAATGGTTTAGAGAGATGTACTTTTCACTAAAAACCCTTTTGTTTTTCCTTGTTCTTGTTCTATTAATTTTTTGAAACATGCAATGTGAAGCACATCATGAAGAATGGGGTGTCCATCATCTCAAGCATTTATCCACTGAGTTGCAAACAATCTAATTAGGCTCTTTAAGTTATTAATTCTTCACAGCAAAGGACACAATCAACAAAGTAAAAGCCCTTGTGAACTCTGTCCAGAAATGTGCATTTATTAACTATTAGCCCGCATTTCACCCCAGTGAAATTGAAAAAGGGAGCTTGTTTCAATAACAACTCTGTAAGGCATTGGAGGCACTGGAACATTGGGCAGTGCTGCTTTAGGAAAACAATATAACACAATAAAAATAAAAGGGAATAGAGATCTCCACTTCTGTATGGTGGGTAGTGGGCGAAGGCACACTGAGGTCTATAGAGAAGACAGGCTCCTTCATTAGATGTGTAGCAGGATGTCAGTGCCCTACAGAGAAAGCAATGGTGTCTATACGGAGGCTGATGGATGAATGCTGGACACACTGGCAGGGCACCTTCATTCAGGAAGCAAAGAACTGTGAATACAAGAAATGTAATCCCAGCAGGAAAATGCCAAGAAGCTGGACCTACCTCAATGCTAGTCAGGACATGTTTCTGAGCATATGTGATATTCTTTTGCAATCTTACCCTGGAAAGCCCCTGGATCCAGGGAAGACTTGGCAGAAAACTAGAGGTTTTGCAAAAGCTAGTTGAAATGTGGTGTTTAATGCTTGTGCAACTCAAGCTACTTTATCAGGAGACAATTACAGCATGAGTAGGAACAAATAATTTTTAGCAATTTTTAACAAAAAATAAATATACATCGGAATTACCTAGGCGCTAATGCTTGGGACCAAGTCCTCAGATAGTAATAGATTTTAATATAATTAATTAAAAGTGACGTCTACAAACAAAGGAAGCAACAGAAAAACTTAACGATAGTCTTGCTTCTAACCAAATGCTCAGGAGTGCGTTCCCAACAAGTGGTTCTGAATAACTTTCCTTCACCAAGCAAGGGATAGCTAGTGATGGGAGCGATAAGAAACAGGTGGCACTTAAATGTTTAATCAGTGCCATCATTCCTGCAGGCTTATTCAGCTTTATTTTACTTTCATCTTCACTGTTGTAATCCAGTACAATACTTCTTGCTTCAGTCATACCATTCTTCTGAGTTCTTGTTCAAAGTCATTTTTCCTTCATCAGCTGCAGGGACTGTGGCTGCCAGGTGCCTCTGGAGCCCTTCTCAGTCCTGCTGCTCACTGGAGGAACAGGGCAAGCAGCTGGATGAATCTTTTCAAAGCAGCTGGCACCATGGGAAATAGCACATTCCACCAGTGCCTTCAGCTTCCCTTTGCACGTCAAGTCTGCATATTATTGGGCTTAAAACAAGTACCCTGGGAGGATTATTATTAATTAGGAAAATCAAACAATAAACAACTTGAAATCAATTTCCTATCATGTAAATGTTTCATTGCAATTGAAGCTTCATATAAAGAATTAGAGGGGGTGATGGATTTGGCCTATAGTTAATTTTGATTTTCAAGATATTTTTAGTATTTACTGCATTTATCACTCTTGGAATTAAAGAAAGTGCTTTTAATATTTGTTGTTTTGTAATTACTTAATACATATGTGTAGCTGTATTTTAAATATCAGTTATCTAGAGACTGAACCCCTGAAAATATTTTGGAACAAGATTAAATTTTCTGTCAAACCATATTGTATTAAAAAAAATAATGCTTTTATGCAGGAAGTAGAAGGAGAATGATATGTAGTTTTGATGTGTTTTGCCTGAATCAGTGCTTTAATAAGTGCTCTCCATTTAACATAGACACTATATTAACTGTTGGATCCATGTGCTGATTTGAAACACATGACCTTCTGCTGCTAGGTTGAATGTTTTTCTCCCTAAGATCATGTCTACCCAGAACCTCAGAATGTGGTCTTCCTTGGAAAAACTAACTTTGAAGATATAATTGATTAAGATGAGTGCCACTGGATTAGGGTGGCACCTAAATTCAATGATTGATTTCCTTATTTTTTTAAAAAAGTCATTTAAAGATATATGGAGAAGAAAGACTTGAAGACAGAGGCAGAGATAGGAGTGATGTATCTCTAAGTCGAGGAATACCAAGGGCTGCTGGCAACTCTCAGAAAGTAGAGGAGTCATGAGAGAGTTTTTCCTGCAGCTTCTCCAGAAGAAACCAAGCCCACTAACACCTTGAGTTGAGAATTCTAGCCTCCAGAACTGTGAAATCATACATTCCATTGTTTTAAACCACAAAGTTTGTTATACATCTTTATGGCAGCTCTAAAAATCCAATACAGGTTTTGGTACTAGGGAGTGGGGTGCTACTGTGAGAAATACCTAACATGGTGAAAGTGGCTTTAGAACTGGGTATCACTAGAGGCACTTGATAGAAAAAGCCTAGATTGCTTTGAAGAGAAGATTGATAGAAATACAGATGTTAAAAATGATTCTGGGTCATGCACAGTGGCTCATGCCTGTTATCCCAGCACTTTGGGAGGCCAAGGGGGGCAGATCCATGAGGTCAGGAGATTGAGACCATCCTGGCCAACATGGCGAAACCCTGTCTCTACTAAAAATACAAAAATTTGCTGGGCATGGTGGCATGCTTATAGTCCCAGCTACTCTGGAGGCTGAGGCAGTAGAATCGCTTGAATCCGGGAGGCGGAGTTTGCAGTGAGCTGAGATCGCGCCCCTACACTCCAGCCTGGTGACAGAGTCTGGAGTCTGTCACAAAAAAAAAAAAAGAAAAATATTCCGGTGAAGGCTCACATGCAAACGAAGAGTAAGGCAGAGAAAACTGTCATCTTAGAGAATATACATGGCATCATAAACAGAATGTTGGTAGAAATATAAATGTTAAAAGTGCTTCTAGTGTGTTCTTGAAGGAACATGAAAAGCACGTTATTAGACACTAGAAGAAAGTATTTCTTGATTCTTATTACAAGGTGGCAGAAAACGTAGCTGAATTGTGTTCTATAGCTGGGTGGAAGTGCTATTTGTAAGCTAGGAACTTAAATATTTAGCTGAGAAGATTTCTAAGCAAAATAAGCAATATGTGACCTGATTTCTTCTTGCTGTTTATAGTAAAAAGCAGGAGGAAAGATGGGGAAGGAACTGTTCAACACAAAGGAACCAGAACTTGATTGTTTGGAAAATTCTCAGCTGATCCACGTTACAAAATATGATAAAGCATGCTATTGATATAATTCTAAGATTATGGCTGGACAATCTTTTGGTAAAGAGCTTAGGTGTGACACTCCTGGAGCCAATTAATCATCTCAGCAAAGGCCAGAAATACACAGTGAAAACTGTGGAAAATTTGTCTACTAAGGGTGTGGATCTCCTTCATATACAGAGAAGCCTGGCATGCTTTTTAAAAATTTTAGACCAACAGAAATACTGCTAGCCAGACTGAAAAAGACAAAAGTGGGACGAAATGAAGGAAGAATAACTTTGAAGGTAACACAGATGTGTCTAGTGGAGCCTCCACCACAAAAGGCAGAGCAGCAAGCCACAAAGGATAATTTTTTATTTTTATTTATTTATTTACTTATTTTACTTGTGAAAACAGTTTTATTTTCAGTTGACATGTAAAAATTGTACATATTTATGGGATACAAAGTGATGTTTTAATATGTATATACAATGTATAATGATCAAATCAGAGTAATTAGCATATTCGTTACCTTAAACATTTATCATTGTTTTGTGTTGTGAGCATTAAACATAGTCTTCTGTTCTATCCTTTAAAAAATACATAATAACTCATAGTTAACAATATTCACCTTACAGTGCTGCCGGACTCCAGTACTAATTCCTTTTATCTAGCTATAATTTTGCATCCATTAACCAACCTCGCCCCATCTTCCCACCCTCCAACATTTCCCAACATTACCTCTCTACTTCAAGAGCTCAAAAAAGTATATTTTTTAATCTCCCACATGAGTGAGAATTTGCAGTATCTGACTTATTTTGCTTAACATCATGTCCTTCAGGCTCATCTATGTTGCTGTAAATGACAGAATTTCGTTTTTTTATGGCTGAATAGTATTCTGTTGTATATATATACACTACATTTTCTTTATCCATTCATCTATTGATGGACATTAGGTTCATTCGATGTATTAGCTCATTGTTTTTGACTTTTTTATTTTACTTAAGTTCTGGGATACACGTGCTGAATGTGCAGATATGTTACATAGGTATACCTATTGAGATTTGCCCTGGTGAGTCATTAACTCACTTTAGATCAGTGGTCCTTTTATTACTGTGCTGTTCCTTTCAGAATGGTAAGATCAATTGTTATTTACTTATTTATTTATTTTTTATTCTACTTTAAGTTCTGGGATCCATGTGCAGATCGCGCAGGTTACATAGGTATACAAGTGCCATGGTAGTGGTTGGCTGCATCCATTGCCCCATCATCTGCATTAGGTATTTCTCCTAATTCTACCCCTCCCCAATCCCCCACCCCCACTATTCCTCCCATAACCCCTCACCCCCAGGTCCTATTGTGTAATGTTCCCCTCCATGTGTCCATGTGTTCTCATTGTTCAACACCAACTTATGAGTGAGAACATGCAATGTTTGGTTTTCTATTCTTGTGTCAGTTTGCTGAGAATGATGGTTTCCAGTTTCATCCATGTCCCTGCAAAGAACATGAACTCTTTGTTTTTTATGGCTGCATAGTATTCCATGGTAGATATGTACCACATTTTCTTTATCCAGTCTGTCATTGATGGGCATTTGGGTTTGTTCCAAGTCTTTGCTATTGTGAATGGTGCCATAATAAACATACGTGTGCGTGTGTCTTTATAATAGAATGACTTATAATCCTTTGGGTATATATCCATTAGTGGGATTGCTGGATCAATGGTATTTCTATTTCTATATCCTTAAGGAATCACCACACTGTCTTTCACAATGGTTGAATTAATTTACACTCCCACCAATAGTGTAAGAGCGTTCCTATTTCGCCACATTCTTTCCAGCATCTGTTGTCTTCAGATTTTTTAATGATAGTCATTCTAACTGGCATGAGGTGGTATCTCAATGTGGTTTTGATTTGCATTTCTCTAATGATCGGGGATGATTATCTTTTTTTTAATGTTTTTTTTTTTTTCCCCATTCTGTTTGTTGCTGGTTCACTCTAATGATAGTTTCTTTTGCTATGTAGAAGCTTTTAAGTTTAATTAGAACCCACTTGTCTATTTTGGCTTCTGTTGCCAATACCTTTTGTGTCTTAGTCATGAAGTCCTTGCCTAAGCCTATGTCCTGGATGGTATTGCCTAGGTTTTTTTGTAGAGTTTTTATGGTGTTAGATCTTATGTTTAAATCTTTAATCCATCTGGAGTTAATTTTTCTATAAGGTTTAAGGAAAGGATCCAATTTCAGCTTTCTGCATATGGCTAGCCAGCTTTCCCAACATAAGATCAATTGTATGGCTGTTCCACCATTGCATTTTGGAAACAGACAACTTGTTTTCTGGGTTTACACATCCACAGGAATTTTGCCTCAGAACAGATTATACCTAGAGTCTCAACCTTGCTTGATTAAGATGATTTATTATTATTATTATTATTATTATTATTATTTTTTAGACAGAGCCTCACTCTGCAACTCAAGCTGGAGTGCAGTGGTGTGATCTTGGCTTCCTGGGTTCAAGTGAATCTAGTTCCTCAGCCTCCTGAGTAGCTTAGATTATAGGCACATGCCACCACGCCTGGATAATTTTTGTATTTTTAGTAAAGAGAGGGTTTTACCATATTGGCCAGGCTGGTCTCAAACTCCTGACCTTAGGCAATTTGCCTTCCTTGGTCTCCCAAATTGCTGAGATTACATGATGAGATTCAGAAACTTTTGAATTGATAATTTTGGATTAAAATTAATGCTGGAATGAGTTTTAAGGATGTCAGGATGGAGTGACTCTTGCAAATGGAAAGATCTGAATTTTGGAATAAAAAAGGAGGAACTACATTTGATTGAATAGTGTCTCACCAAAATTCATGTCTGCAGATAACCTAAGAATCTCACCTTATTTGGAAATAGGACCTTGTCAGGTGTAATTAGTTAAGATTGAGGAGTTCCCTAAATCCAATGAATATTTCTCTTATAAGAAGCTCATGGGTAGATATGCAAGGAAGAAGTCCATATGAAGATTGAGACAGAGATCAGAGTGATCTACAAGTATCCAGAAGCCAGGAACACCAAGGAGTGCCAGCAACCACAAGCAGCTAGGAAGGAATGCATGTGAGTTATTCTCTCAGAGGCACCAGAAAGAACCAACCTACTGACACTTGGATTTCAGATTTCTAGCCTCTATAACTGTGACAAATAAATTTCTGTTGTTGTTATCCACCCAGTTTGTGATATTTTGTTATGGCAGTCCTGGGAAACTAACACATCCCCATAAAGAAAATATGCAACATAAGGACATTTTATATTCAGTTTAGTTTTATTGTAACACCAATATTTATGCCTTTGCGGACCAACATTATTGGAATCAACTAACTCTTATTAAACATTTACAAATCTCTAAGCACTATACATTAATAAATCTTACAAGTACTGAAGAATTGGCATTATTATTTCTAGCTTGCAGATTAAGATATTCTTTTGAGAAAGGGGCAGGAGTCTGACAGTATTAAGTAGGATAGTATATATATTAATTTCTATTGAACTCCAGTGTTCATCGTGTATCTATTAATTTATAGTGAGAGCACAATGAATTATTCTAACATATAACAAAATTTTAAATCACATTGAGCAATAGAAACAGCATTTGCCCTTTATCAGTGTGCAATCTATGTGTATTTAATTTTATTCTCCAAGCCTGCTAAGTGTTGCCCATTGTGTCATCAATCAGGATGAGTTTACAAATTCCTTTAGAAGGCACATTCAAGTGTGCCATGCAGTCAATTTCTTTTTCAATGAACAGTCTTTCTGACGCCTCAAAGCTTTTATGTTTAAGGAAGCCTAATGACAGCACCACTACTTCAGATATTGACCAAAACTTGCACACAGAACAATGGAGAACAAGTTCTCCTAAAGATGCTATTACAAAGTGGAAGCAGCTGAACAAATTCATTACAGTCTCTTTTTAGGAGAGTTTTCCCTTTACCTGTGAACCTTAATTATGAACTGACTTATAGCAAAGTAATACTTACCTTTTTAATGGGAACATCTGTTATAATGATGGGGCCAGCAATAGTGGCATGACAGTTCATTAAATATATTAAAGAGTGTTTGGCTTGAGAATAGAGTATGTGGTTCATCTAAAACTTAAGCTGTATCTAACACTGGGATTCAGACCTACTGGATATTTCAAGGGGATTTGTGTTATCAGAAGACTCCATATGTCTTTTGAGGGATAATTTATTTTAAAGAATGAGAAGGACATGGGAACAGGCCTCCTATATTAACAATAATTTAGACTTAAGAAGAAAGGTGTATTAGCCTGCTAGGGCCATCAGCATAAAGTACCCAAAACTGGGTGGTTAATACAACAGAAATGTAGTTTCTCACAATCCTGAAAGCTGGAAATCTAAGATCAGTCTGTTCATAGGATATTTCTTCTTTACATGGCTATGACAAAACTTCCTCTTCTGGTGAGGACACAAATCGTATGGCATTGGAACCCACCTTAGTGACCTTATTTTAACTTAATCATCCCTTTAGATGCCCTGTCTTCAGATATAGTCACATCTGAGCTACCAGGGGCTACAAAATAATCATAGAAGTTTGGCAGGACGCAATGCAGCCCATGGCAGAAAGGATGATTCTAAGTACAGTATTGCATGTACAGAAACATTAGCCACTATACCCGATGCCAATACATTTATGTCTATTTTCTCTGGAAGGCTTGAGGGAGGTAGACTGTGAAGTAATACAATAACTGTGTGATAAATCCTAATAGCAAAAGTGGGGAGAATTCTTCACATTTGCATTGAGCATAGTTACCCATGAAGAATCTACTAGGTTGAAAGTTAAAAATGCTGAAAGGGCCAGACGTGGTGGATCACAGCTGTAAGCACTTTGGGAGGACAAGGAGGTCAAGAGATTGAGACCATCCTGGCCAACACGGAGAAATCCCGTGTCTACTAAGAATACAAAAATTAGCTGGACATGGTGGCAGGTGCCTGTATTCCCAGCTACTCATGTGGCTTAGGCAGGAGAATTGCTTGAACCCGGGAGGCGGAGGTTGTAGTGAGCTGAGTTCTCACCACTGCATTTCAGCCTAGGGACAGAGTGAGACTCCGTCTCAACAACAACAAAATGCTGAGGAGTAAAAAATTTCTGTTGACACTAGCAAGAACTTGCTCCCAAGTGTTCCTTCCTGTACATATTCCTAAATTTGGTTTATAAATAGCTGCTAACTGTGAACTCAGTCACGCTGTTCTTGCATCTTCTCCAATGATTAACACCTTCTCAATCTCGTCACACCTTCTAGGAATTCAAATAGTTAAAAATCACTGAAAAAATTGACTTTTCCTGGCCATCTTCAATTTTACTTACAAAACCTTTAAACTTCTTGTTCTCCACAAAATAGTCATGACCCATTCCCGTATTTCCATGTTGTAAAAAAGTTTTGAGCTAATGCCTTTTGTTGTTGTTTTCCTACAAAACCACATTGGCTCTCTGAGATATCCTTTGGATCAAAGACAGAAGTTCGTGGCAGAGGAGGACACAGTGAAAACCCACGGAAGATGTGACAGTGCCAGTGGCAGCAATAGAAATTAGGAAAGGTGATCTCAATGTCTGGTGGTAACAGCCATGGGGAAAGGGGTATAAATTAAAATGCCTCCCTGCAGTTTTAAAACAGAGTGATCTTAGCTGCAGACATTTTTATGGAAAGCTGAATCTAGAGATGAAAAGGAGGGCAGGATCCATGTGTTCATAAGTATATATAAAGCAGCCTTTGGGAAGATATATATGATTTAGGAAACTTTAGCAGGGACTGAGGTCTCAGTGACAGTGAAGTGAGGGGACAATTGAGATAAATGAGTTGTTATTATTGATTGGGCCCAGGGCAACAGCTTTGACTTATTCCAGTGAATGATGAATTCTGGACTTGTGTTCCAGTGGGAGTCATTCACATCCTATTTTGGAGAAATTGTCCTGCCCGAAACAGTGAAATGCTCATGTCTATGAATAAGGATGCAATTTAAGTCCTAATGTGGGTTAGCTTAAATAAGTACTTAGATGTGCATATTAATTTGCAGTTTACAAAGTATTTTCAAATATATGATTATGTTTTTATATTTTATCCCTTTCAAATCATATTAGGTAAATATTATATTGTTCATATCTAATGAATAAGGAAATTGAAGAGTCATTTTGCTGTTTCTCTTAAAACACATTGTAACTGCACAATTATTGGCACATAGTAAGTGCTCAACAAGTATTTCATAATCATGGAATCATTCATGCATAATGTAGACCTGCAAAATATGTGTTCATATACAGATTTAATTGTGTTAAAATAGATGCTTCAAGAGTGTGACAACTTTATTCCTGGCCAGCCTCATCAGTAAGAACAATAGAGAGTTGCCTGTGTTTTGCAGTTTCATAAAGACAATAAAGACTTCCATGATCCCCAGCTGCTTATGGGAGCTGGAGAGGGGATTAAAGTGTGACATAATTTAGTACCACACTCAATTGTAAATAAATGATATTGAATTTTTTTCCTGCTAGGATAATTAAAAGAAGAAAAAATTATAAAAGGATCTCCCCGTCTTAAGGTGAAAATCCATCTATTTATTTAACACCTGTGTATTGAGCACTTAATACTGTTCTTGGTGCTGATGAATCAGCAGTTGGAGGAAAAACACCTCTCCACTTAGAGAATTTAGGTTCTGTATGTAACTACCTCCCTTTAGGGTTTGCATTATAGTGATTTAACTTTGGAAATTATTATCCAGTTACTTCTATGATTTCATAGTGAAAGACAGTATATGAGTCATGACGTGTCCTCTTGCAAATTACAGAATCTGAACTAATATGGGCTTAAAAAAAAAGAACGTGTTAGGCAAACATGCCTGAATATAGAAATTCATATTAAATCAAGAATTTCCTGTCTTTCCCAATATCTCTTCTATTTTCCTTTGCATTGCCCTTATTTGCTGACTTGCTGTCCACATTCAAAATCTGAAACTTCTCCAGTGTTGCATATTATTAGCTTAGTTATCCCAGGGGAAACAACATCTCTTTTCTGTAACTCTAAAACATTGTGTCAGGTATGACTGTTACTGGTAATAATTGGCTTCTTTGTTCATTCATGAACAAATTACTTCCATACAGGCTATAACTCCGTCTCTTGAGCCAGTAACAGGGACTTATTTTCATCTAAATATTAACTCCTAATACATTATAGCTATTTTCCCTAAAGAAAAATCATGTTTTTGCCTGGTGTGGTGGCTTATACCTATAATCTCAGTACTTTGGGAGGCTGAGGTGGAACGATAATGAGGTCATGAGTTTAAGACCAGCCTGACCAACATGATGAAACCCTGTCTGTACTAAAAATATAAAAATTAGCTGGGTGTGGTGGCAGGTACCTGTAATCCTAGCTACTCGGGAGGCTGAGGCAGGAGAATTGCTTGAACCTGGAGGGGGAGTTTGCAGTGAGCCAAGATCATGTCACTGCATTCTAGCCTGGGTGACAGAGTAAGAGTCCATCTCAAAAAAAAAAAAAAAAAGTCATGTTTTATACCAAAATAAGTGGGATTGGATGTTGGACAGGCAAAAGCAATAAAACTACATTGCAGTTCTCAAGGCATACTGAAATTCAGAGACTTTTCACAGAGAAGTTAAGTGACTGTAGAAACAAAGCCAAATTTGGTCCTGAGATTTCTGAGTCTTAGGCCAAATTTTTCAATTATACTTCACTGTCAGTTTTTATTATGGACAGTAAGTAAGACCGTGAGCTTAATTGTTCTTTGAAAAAGCAATAATGTGCTGAATAAATGGTTATTACATATAATCTCTAGGCAATATTCTTGAAAGTTCCAGATGTCCTAATTTAATTTGTTCATTTAGAATTTGCTTAACCTGGAGAGATATATTATTTAAGCTATTTGGAAAATATACATTAAGTGAATATTTTATTTAATGGGTCTTGCTAATGACCACTTGGAAATGATAATAATTTAATGGTGTAAGACAATGAGATTATTTTCTCTAAAGGCTGAGAAGTGTTTGGTCAATGTGTCCATCCTGCTAGGGATTTCTTATGTCTTTATAGTGTTCACTTGGTCCACTCAAACAGCTCTTTCTAGCCTCAGTATTATCAAACGTCAGGATCAACTTCTGGGCTTGAGAGTGGGTGCTAGTAACTCTTTCCCAAAACTTCTGACCTGTTTATTTCCTAGGGGAAATTATTCCATTTTTATTGCTTTCTCTAGGAACCACGTCTCTTATCTCTTCTAAAAATATATCTTCTTTTCTGGCAAGAGACATTTATGCCCTATTAAATCCCAAATTTGGAAACACTGACAACTTTAAAGCTAGCTCTTTTCTTGATGAAAGAGAAAACTTAATATTTAAAATTTCTGCAGCATGAGGAGGAATTTTTTGTTTCATCTTTTCAAGAAAGAAAAAAAAAACCACCAACTCTTTTCAGGCTCATCAGATAATTGAGATCAAGTGGCAAACTACTGCCCCCAAATCTGGTAAGAGAGGTATACAGAGAATGACATCTTACTGGAAACTGAAGTTCAACACTGGAGCCAGTGGTAAAGAAACATTTGAACTGTAATTAATGAATTATAGGAGGAATAGTTTGAATTAGCTTAAGAGTTAAAAATTTCAGAGGGTCCAGTCTTAGCTGGACCCCTACACTTCTATGTGTTTTATCTCCAGAATCTCACTGGGTTCTCACCTTAAAGACTGAATTAAAATATCCTCATATATACAGCAGGAATAGCAAAACGCCACCACTTTGAAATATGTCCAGAGAATTCTTTTTTTTCTTTTTTTGGTTCTGTTATCCACAATGAACATGATCCCTCTCTCCACCCAACCCCCAGCTTCTGCCATGTAGTCTGAACACAGTAGAGATTACAGGAAATTGTAACTTGTGAGGAATGTCATTTAACCTTTAAAAAGAAGGAAGTTTTGTATATGCATATGCAAAAGCATGGATGGACATTATGCTAAATGAAATTGGTAGTAATGTAATTACTCCTTGATTATGCTTAGGTGTTTAAATAAACTCAGAAGCAGAAAGTGGAAGGGTGACTGCTAGGGGCTGGCTGGTGGGAAAACTGGGAGTTATTCAATAAACATGTTAGTTATGCAAGATGACTAAGTTCTGGATAACTGCTGCACAACATTGGAGTTATACTTAATACTGCAAGGTTAAAGTATAGTTAAAAATTTATTAAGAGGGTAGATCTCATGTTAAGTGTTCCTAATATATTTTAAAAAGTAAATATATTTACTTATAACTTAAAAAAGAAAATAGACCTCAAGGGAAACTACTTTACTGGAATACTAACTGAAATGAATAACAGTAGCCCTATCTAGCCTTCTTGTATCACTTCAGGGTAATAAAAACACTGAGAAGAATTTGAAAGGTTGGATATTATTAAGATAATACAAAAAATTCTAGTCTTTGAATGACATTATTAAGAAGGGGACGATACAAGCCACATTCTAGGAAAATTCTTTGTTTTTATATATATATAATTTTCTGTATCTCATTCATACATATATTATAAAATTATTTACCCAGTAAAATTGTCCTTCAAAATAGAAGATATACTTTCTCAGACAAACCAAAACTCAGGAAAATTGTCACTAGTAGACCTGCCTTGGAAGAAATGATAAAAGTTTTTCAGACAGTAAGAAAATAATGTGGGTTAGAAATTCAGATCTCCATAAACAAACAAACAAAAAAAGAGCATTAAAAAACAAATAAATAAAAGTAAATAAAAGCTTATAATTGCCATGTTAATTAATCTAATATATAACTATTTGTTCAAGTTAATAACAATAATAATGTATTGGTTGAAAATAGTTTATTGATAAGTAAAATAAATGACATAAGTACAGGAGGGATAAATCAGAAATATTCTGTTAAAAGGAACCTACATTATCCATAAAGAGGTACATTGTTACTTGAAAGTGGATTAGTCATAAATTGATACTAGAAACTATAAGGAAATCACTAAAAATTTAAAAGGAAGCATAATGTATATGCTAAGGGAGAAGAGAAGGTGGAATCATATAATATACTATACCAAAGCCAAAGAAGACAAAAAAGAGGAAAATATTTTAAAAATAAAGGAACAAATGCAAAGAATGGAATAATAACAAATACGGTAAATATCAACTCTATCAGTACTCACTTTAAATGTGATTGATCTACATATGAAAATTAAGTCAAAGAATGACAGAACAGACAAAGAAAGAGCTAATCATCTGTGTATGTAAGAAACCTACTTTAAATATGAAGATGAAGACAGATGCAAAAAGCATGAATCTAGACCCTGACTTTATGTGTTTCAAAAGCTTAATTCAAAGTGAATGGCAGACCTAAATGTAACATGCAAAACAGTAAAATTTCTAAAATGTAACATAGAGAAAATGCAGGTGACCATGCTGCATATAAGTAGAATCATCCACCAAAAGCATGATCCATGACAGAACAACGTAAGAAGTTGGATATTATTAAGATAAAACAAAAAACAGCACTTTAAAACACATAGAAAGTATTACAAAATTGTTTTTATTTCAGAAATATGAGGGAGGTTTAGATTTAAAACAATAAATATTACATTTTAATTATATGGGGAAATATAAAAATATAACAAATTTGTAGACCCAGAAAAATATTTAATATATGTATTATTCAATTCATAATTAAGACCCTTAGTAACCTAGAAGAGGAATATTTTAATTTAATAAATAATACCTTTCAAATATTACAGCAAACATCCTACCTTGCAGTGTTATTAAAAGTTGAGATAGCTAAGGAGACAATAATGCCCATTACCATTTTTATTTAATTTTATCCTTGAGATAAAATTAGCAAATCTAATAAGGAAAGAATACATAAAAATGAGACTAAAAATAAAACTATAATTCTTTGCAGAAGAAACACTTATGGTTATTCATGTAGAAAATCCAAGTATGTCCACAGAAATACTATCAGAATTGACAAGGGAATAGAAAAATATTAGCTCACTACAAGGCTAATATATAAAAATAATTTTTATTTTTGTATGCCAATAATAATAAAAGTTTTAAAGGCTATTACTTATAATAGCATTAAAATGTCAAACAGTAACACATTTAGCAAAACTTACATAGGCCCCCTATACTTGGAAACAACAAAACATTATTAAAAGACTCAAACACTTAAGTAAACAATGTGATAAATCATGTCTACTGGTTAGAGGACTCCATATTGTTAATATAAAAATTATTTCATATATATATATAAAATTTATTCTCAATCAGATTCTCAGCAAATTTTTTAAATGGTAAGCTGTTTGTAAAATTAATATGAACATGCAAATAACCTTGACTAGACAAGACAAAGTAAAAATCTTGACTAGACCAGACAAAGCATTAAATGCCAAAGAAGATAATAACAGTTGCTAGAATACCTGAAATTAAGATTTATAAAAAGGACATAAGGAAATAAAACAGTACATGAAGTATTAGAACAAGGATATATAAACAAGCTAATAACACAGAATGTAGACTCAAGAAACAGACTCTCATATGTACATTCACCTAATTAAAGACAAGATGGAGTGCAGTGAAATGAGACAGGATTTTTGAAAATATATACAGTAATAGGTACTGGGTAAATTGTATATCCACATGGAAATGAAATCATCTTGAGAATTATTTCACATCATCCATAGCTCAATTCCAGATAGATTGTAGATTGGAATGCAAAAGGTAATAGATTTTAGAAGACAACTGATGAAACTATATTTATGACATTACACTAAGTAAAGTTTAATAAAATAGGACACAAACTGCTACCAAAGATAAAATAGCAAATTAGGTGAATTAAAAATAAAGTACAAGTTCAACAAAAGATACTGCAATATGATATCCAATGGCCAGTTACCAAATACAGTGTTGTACCTTAATTTGTCACCTGAGAAATTGAACCATGATATCAGGCTGTACCAGAAGAAGGTTAAAAGTAGAAAAGACAGATAAAGTTTTGCGAGAGAATGAGTCAAAGGGAAACTCTTCATACACTGCATTGGGATGTAAACCGGTATGGCGACTTTGGAAAACTTTTTTGGAATTTCTATTAACACAGCTATCTATTAATATAGTTATCTTCATCTATCTGGGCTGCTACAAGAAAATACCATAAACTAGGTAGCTTATGAACAACAGAAATGTATTTCACGTTGTTCAAGAGGCTGGGAAGTCAAAGATCAAGTTGCTGGCAGATTTGATGTCTTATTGGGAATTAAGTTTCAATGTATGAATTTTGGGGGAACATAAAAATTCAAACTATCTCAGTAACCATACCCTGTTTACTTGCAATTCTAACTCCCTGATAATCAAAAATGTGTTCACAAAAAGACACACACAAAAATAAATAATAACCAAATATTGACAAAAAAGAGAGACATACAAGAATTTTCATTAGCTGTAATTTCACAATAGTTTTTATTTAGAAACATTCATATCTCCATTGCAATAATTAACTCATAAATTGTGATATACTCATAACTAGAATATTTCACAGCAATAAGAATGAATGAATGAACTGAAGCTACACACAAAAATGCATAAATTTACAAGTATAATGATGAATGAACAAAAGAATGATGAACAAAAAAGTCAGACATAAAATTGCAATTATAAAATGATTTTTTAAAAAATACATCAGAAATCATTTTGCTGTTTCCATTCATGAAACCTAATGTATTAGCCATGCATGGGCTTCAGGTTTTATGAATGGAAACAGCAAAATGAGGACTTCTGGGTTACTAGTAATATTCAATCTTCTGATCTGGATGCTGTAACATGGATATTCTATTTTGTAAATTTTTCATATTGCTGTATACATGATTTGTAATAGAATCCTCTTGATGTATGTTATAATGTAAAACTTTACATAGAAAAATGATTCACAATGTAGATTTGTAACAGCTTTGAATTTTCAGAAGCAACAAAGACTAAATAAATATGTAACCCACTATTTTTCCAAGTTATTTGATACCAAAACTCAGTATTTATTACTTCAACATAACACATCTTAACATCTGACAAAACTGGTGTTTTATGAAACACTTTGGAAATAAATAACATAATAGGATCATCATATCTAAGGAATGGCAATTTTTATTGTTTTAATGAGATTTGAAAACTCCTGTATTTTTTTGCACTTCAAACACAAAATCTACTAAAATTCCCTGAATCACAATGTCTCTTTTTTAAAAGTATTAATCATAACAACTGCTTCAAAATGTTACTGAGTGAAAGAATAAAAGAGACCTATTATATATCCTGGTTATTTTTGTTATAAATGATGAGCCAAACCAAGCAATATAATATAAATATGTACTTCCTCAGGACTGAGTTTTGTCAAATAAAATAATAAAAACCTCTAAGGAAAACGTATTTCTCTACCAAATTTTTTTTAAAAAATATTAAATTTAATTCAATCTAGTATTTCCTTGATATACCTATGAGAAGCCGTTGCCACTGAAAATTCAATAATTGTATAAAACTGTAGCAAAATAATCTCCTATAGCATTTGTATGTGCTTCAAGATTTACTACCCTTGGTCGGGCGCGGTGGCTCAAGCCTGTAATCCCAGCACTTTGGGAGGCCGAGGCGGGTGGATCACGAGGTCAAGACATCGAGACCATCCTGGTCAACGTGGTGAAACCCCGTCTCTACTAAAAATACAAAAAAATTAGCTGGGCATGGTGGCGCGTGCCTGTAATCCCAGCGACTCAGGAGGCTGAGGCAGGAGAATTGCCTGAACCCAGGAGGCGGAGGTTGCGGTGAGCCGAGATCGCGCCATTGCACTCCAGCCTGGGTAACAAAAGCGAAACTCCGTCTCCAAAAAAAAAAAAAAAAAAAAAAAAAAAAAAAAAAAAAAGATTTACTACTCTTAACCTTGTTAACTCGTACTCTTATACGTAAGCCTTAAGATGTAATTTCAACAAACACTCTAGATAGTGGCTAGATAATTTAGAATTTTCTACTTGATTTTCTATGACTTTTTTTAGCTGGCTCTCTCATTGTTGATATAACTTGTGAAAACCTATGATGAAGGCAATATAAAATTCAGATTCTACAATAAGAAAACCCACTTTAGTGCTTGTATTGACAATCTGTAACAAATTGCCCCCAGAACTTTGCATTTATACCTATAAATATTTATTGTCTCACAATTTTTGCTAGTCAAGTACTCATGTGGATATGGCTTAACCAAGAACCCCTGGTTCCAGATATATCACCATGTTGTTCTCAAGCTTTCAGCTGTGGCTGTAATCCTCTCTGAAAGATCCGTTGCAGAAATGAAGATCTGCCTCCAAGTTTACTTACGTGGTTGTTGTTAGGACTTGGCCTGTCACCACCTGGATCTATCTACAGGGATACCATACAACATTATAGCTGATTCTTTTCCAGGTTGAACAATACAAAAGAAAGTGTGAGACAGTATGCCCAAGACAGAAATCACAGTCTTTTTATAACTTCAAGTTGGATATGACATTTCATCATCTCTATCATATTCTGTTCAATTCTATTCAATAGAAGTTAACCAATAAGTGTAGCCCACACCCAAGGGGAAGAAAGTCTATGAGGGCATGACACAGGGATCACTGGGGGCTGTGTTATAGTCTGTGTGCCCCAGTGCTTTTCACATCTCAGGGAAGACTTGGAATAACATTATACTAAGTCCTATTAGGAAATTGTGGATGTCTGAATAGGGCAAAACACAAATACAAAAAATTATAAATTCTATTAAATATTATATTTAAGTTCACTGGAAGTTTTACAGAGGTGAGTAAAGAATAGTATTGGTGGTCGGGCATGGTGGCTCATGCCTGTAATCCCAGCACTTTGGGAAGCCGAAGTGGGCAGCTCACAAGGTCAGGAGTTCAAGACCAGCCTGGTAAATATGGTGAAACCCCCTCTCTGTTAAAAATATGAAAGTTAGCTAGGCATGGTGGTGGTTGCCTGTAGCCTCAACTACTAGGGATGCTGAGGCAGGAGAATTGCTTGAACTCGGGAGGCGGAGGTTACGGTAAGCCGAGACTATGCCACTGCACTCCAGCCTGGGTGACAGAGCAAGACTCTTGTTACTCAAAAAAAAAAAAAAAAAAAAAAAAAAAAAGAAAGTATTGGTGATGTTTAGGAACTAGTAGTAAAAATAGGAGGTTTTGGAAAATGAGCTATTAAAAAAGTTACATTGTTAAAATGTATTCATTGAGTGTTAGAAGTCTCCTGGAAGCGACATACTGAGAAGTTTGACATTAATGCATCTCAAAATTCTGTAAAACCTCAGAAATAATGGCATGAGCATCACAAAGATTCATGATGGGTTCACTTAAGAGTTCTCAGAGCAAACTTAATGGTTTCTCTTAGACTGGTAGATATACGTAGTATAATGATACCCAGGAAAAAAAGAAAACAGTTTGACAGAGTCTTCTTTTTCATCTTCCTCCTCCTGCTCTTGCTCCTGTCCTCCTTCTCCTCTTTCTTATTCTTGTAAGATGTTGGAATACTATTAATAATAATATTGTTGATTCCACTGTTGATTAAACATTCAACAGTGACATTAATTACTGACAATCTTATAGGCTCTAACACAGTGACAAAAATGTTTGCTCTTATTAGTGTTTTATTAAATGCTTAAATTAATACAATTTAGGAGTCCAAAATTAAATTTTTCAGATGACACAATGTTAGCGGACAGTAATATTATGATAGAAAATCCAGGGATAAAAGGGGAAAGAAGTTGACCAATGAACCAAATCAAAAATTGGTGTAATAAAAATGCATATAAAATTCTTTAGCTTTATAATAGCAACTTTATTATAGGAATGTGACTGAAAAAGTAATATGATATTTTGGTGAGCCAGCCTTGTTGTGGATGGAGGGAAGAAAAGTATTTGGAGTAATCATATCATTGAACCCTAAGTGAGACACTAGGAAGCACTTCTGGAGGAAACAGCAAAATCGCATGCTGCAGAATCTAAAGAAAATTGTCTTTTCTGATGTTACTGCAGAGAACCAGTAAAATGTCCAGAAAAACCACAGACATTAGGGCTAAGAAAGAGACTGTTCACGACATTGATCTAAACCAGCATTTCTGAAATGTTTTGCTCTAATGACTTCCTTATGCTCTTAGAAATAATTAAGGATCCTTAAATGCTTTTGTATATAAGGACTATATTGATATTAAATGACACAATCATTTTTTTATTTATTATTTTATCTAAATATAACAATAACAAACTGACAAATGTTAACATAAGGAGGTTTTTAAAGCAAAAATGACTATACTTTTCCAATACAAAAAAAAAATGGAGAAGATTCGAATTGTTTTATAATTTTGCAAACCTGTTTAATATTGGGATTAATAAACCGTTGGTTTCTGCTATCTGTTTTGCATTTATTCTATCACAGTGTTTTACTTTGGTTTAAATGTGAAGAAAGTCCAGGCTCAAATACATTTTAGAAAGTGAAGAGCATTTTAATAGCTTTGCACATAATTAAGGACTTTTTTTTGTTGCCATAGCAAAACTAAAGAAGTATTAGTTTCTTAAAGTTAGTTGCAATGTGAACTCTGAAACTACAACATTGAGCCTTGTGTGCTTTATTACATTAAAATCCATTGGTTCATCTTACATTTTGAAAGCACCTTTTATGCATAATTGGTCATTTGAAAAATGTAGTTTCACAGAACTACGCATATCTCCCAACTGCTGACATACTTCACTGTTCAAGCTAAAATTTAAATAACATTCATTTTTAGCACTATTGATCTCATTAGTAAAGTCTATAAGTATTGGCAATCTATGAAGCTCATGATGATGACAATATATTTTCCAAATTTCCAATGTTTTACTTGAAAGCTCAAATTGCATTATTAACCACAAATAGGCCTGGTGCAGTGGCTCATCTCCATAATCTTAACAATTTGGTAGGCTGAGGTGGGAAGATTGCTTGAGGCCAGGGGTTTGAGAACAGCCAGGAAAACAGTGAGACCACTTTCTACAAAAAATAAAATGAATTAGCCCAGTGTGGTGCCAGGTGCTCATAGGCCCAGCTACTTGGGAGGCTGCAGTGGGAGGATTGTTTGAACCCAGAATGTAGTGAGCTAAGGTCATTTAGCTGCACTTCAACTTGAGCACAGAGCAAACCTTGTGTCAAAAACCAAATCAAAGCAAAACCCCTTAAAGAATCACGCAAAAATTTATTATTTTTTTAAAAGGTTGATTCATTTAATTCATATTGGAGAAAATGTTTGTCCAATATCCTAAATTTAACAACTGTAGTTGGTCTTTTTAGAGTTCTTTCAAGTATAATGGTATTTCACGAAAAATGTGGCTGGCCCCACTCACAGTTCAAACTGCAAAATACTTTTCCTTCAGACAACGTTAATTCAGGTCTGAGTAGAAGGGTTTTGTGTGTACGTTCTATTTTATCACATAAAATATTGAAAACAATTGTACCAGATGATTTATATCTAATCAAATAAGTAATTTTTATTGCTTCATCAAAGGTATTATCAAGTGAAACTGGACTTTTTTAAAATCTCAAATTAGTTGCTGTAAAGAATTCAATGATTACTAGCACAGTTAGGTTTTTTTAATTCATGCTTAAGTATCCAGAGCTTTATATTTCGTTGCTTTACCACCATCAGTGCAAATGTCATCACAGTGTAAAAGGCTAATCATGTCTTAATATTACAGGAAAATTGTCCTGCCTTCATGGATACCCTGGAACAGTTTTGAGGACACATAGGTGTCTGCTGACTACACTTTGAGAAACGCTTAATCTAATTTAAAAATTTTCAAGACCTGATGACTAATCTTGTTATTGAAATGTTAAAAACAGTATTTTTATTAGCAGAATAAATCACAAAAATACCCAGAGCAACCTTTGAGACCTGGTTCCTAATTTACTTTTATATTGGAAACAGACTTCACAAACTTAAACTTTTACAAAACAAGTGTAAAACATCAAATTAGTCCAACTGATTTTTTTTAATGGTTTAGGAATTATCATAGAATGAGTACCAATTTAGGACTGCTCTAAACATGGAATTCTTCTTTGAATATTTGAGGATATTGGTGCAAGTGTCTTAACTCTATAATGGTTGCATGTGTACCTTACCTTTATTATACATTCAAGGGGAATAATCTATAAAGCTTCAGACCAAACTTATTTATCTTAATATATATGAGTACTTTTTCTAACTTCTGGTAAGTTTTCTTCAATTTATAGTAGAGAATGAATTTATAGATAAAAATCTCTAGACCCAAAATTATTTTTACTGGTTTTGGTCTTTATTCTCATATAGTGGACTCTGGGAAAAACACAAAAAATATTTAATATGCCATAGCTCCTACAGGATGAGATTTTGTCCTGTTGACTGGAATATAAATTAGTTCATTGGAGCCATGGAGCCTTCACCTATAGCACAATACATCTAAATCTGCATCTTAATGTAAGCTATTTTAGTTTATAGATAAGAAAAAATGTATTTTTCTTCTTACCATATTTTATGTATTTCCTTAAAATCCTCTTCATTCTCCACATTTAAAAATTAGTAGCTATCTAGTTTAAACCATTATTTCATGAGCGGTTTTTCCTAGTTCTTCTACTTATAACCAATCAGTGGTCTGATGTTTACATATAGTTTATAAAATTTAGATGTACATCGGTAGCAAATCCTCATTCAAATATGGAGTAGATAAGTTTGTAGTTTATCTGAAATTATATAACAAGAGAATACATGAAATAAATGACTAGAATTTTCTTTGGAAGAAACTAAAAGGAAATAGAGTTTTATTTTTGAGAAAAATAAATACTAAAGATTCTGTGCTGTTGCAGAGATCATGTATGAAATCAGTGGTGGAAATTAAAAGAAAAACATTCAGACTGCGCTCCTCTAGTAGACATTATAATAATGATTTTACATGAAAACTGTGTAATTCACCTTACATTTTAGAAACCACTTTATATGCCCTTTATGTGTATGAGCTCATTTAATTCTGACAAGTTAACTATTTTATATCTCTCTGTTTTTAATATGAAGGCATGGAGACAAAGAATTACTAATTCCCTAATAACTTCTTATTGCTAAAAAATTGTTAAGATTTCAGGCCCCAGAGTCTATGCTATTTTTGGATTAAAAAAATTGTCTAGAAGTGACAATGACACACTGAAAGAATACTAATGGAATTACTTCTTTGTCCAGAGGTACATGAAGTATGGAAGAATGAATACCCTTCTCCTCTTAAGAAAACTTCAGAGAGTGAAAAGGACAAGTGTTAGCCTCAGGCAAGGACAAGGAGGAAGAATTCTGTGAAAAATTGCAGGTTAAAGGAGGATCTCTCTTTTTTAAAAATATATTTTATTGTGTTTTAGGTTTTGGGGTACATGTGAAGAACATGCAGGATTATTGCATAGGTACATACACGGCAATGTGGTTTGCTGCCTTCCTCCCCATCACCTAAATCTGGCATATCTCTTTTTAATGAACAGGGGTAACAGAAATTGTTGAGGAAATGGTTGAGGAGAAGCACAGCACAGCACAGTTGTAAGAACATCAGTTATGTAAGATGTACAAGGATGTGAAGCATGGAGCTATTAAATGGCCTCACAATGACAAATCGAGTAGAGGTTGTTGACACCTAGCAGTGTACTGCATCTCTCTACTATTTTAAGCAGAATATGGAAAAGCTGTGTTGTTGACCTTGATAGGTTCTTCCTCTTGTAACTGGGAAATATATCTCTTAGATAAATCAACAACGGCAAATACGCAGTTGGCATATTCTATTTATAACTTTTTATTTATTTGCTTATTTCATATAATTATGTTAGTCTTTTAAAGCTCTGCTTTGTTATGTTTCTTTTTTAATTACATGGAAATTTAAAGATGATTACGGGTATACAATTATTAAATGTATGCTCACTATTCAAAAGTAAAAACAATATATTTATTTTAGACCATCCTGTCCTTCTAAGAGTAATAATTTATAAATAAAGCTGTAGTCCTCTATGTTCCTCTTCACCTTATATTTTTTCCTTTATCCCCAGTGACAGCCACTATTATTATATTTGATGTAAACCCATACTATATATGTCCAATACTTCAACTCTAAATGAATACTATATACTTCACTGATCAAAAAAGCACTAAATAGTTCCTTGAAATTTCTATCTTGTTTACACATTTATTTCATGTATAGAAAACGTAATAAGTACTATAATAAAAATGGTTTAGAACTATTCAATGAAATGAAAGAGTTCTAGATAAAAAAATTGTAAAATATTATTGAATGACATAAATAATGTTTGAATAAATGAAAAGATAGTCTTTTTTTAGTGTTAAGTCTCAATTTGGAAATGTTAACTTCTCTAAATTAAAATATACAGATAATACACATATCTAAAAATCCAAATTTTTTTTTGATGGAGGAAATGTTGATAAATTGATTATAAAATTATTTCAAATATGTAAAAATTTAGGATTGTCTGAGACAGTCCTGTGAAAGCAAACAAATAGGACTTCTGTGTTTTTACCATATATCATTGAGTATGGATGGTTTTCTACTTTGTTAAACATTGCTCATGTTTTCCAAATTCATGTGTTCTTGGTAAATTGAAAAAAATAAGTGAAGAAAGGAAGGACTATTCAGCAAATTTCATTGAAGCAACTGCCTTCTAGAAAGAGAAAAGTAGATTGCTACCTCTTTTTGTTTTTTGAGATGGAGTCTTGCACTGTCACCCAGGCCGGAGTGCAGTGGCCCAATCTTGGCTCAGTGCAACCTCCACCTCCTGGGCTTAAGTGATTCTTGTGCTTCAGCCTCTGAGTAGTTGGAGTTATAGGCATGCAGCACTACACCTGGCTAATTTTTGTATTTTTAGTAGAGACAGGGTTTCACCATGCTGTCCAGGCTGGTCTTCAACTTCTGAGCACAAATAATTCGCCAACCTTAACCTCTCAATGTGCCGGGATTACTGGCATGAGCCACTGCTCCCAGCCTGTTATCTCTTATTAGGCATAAAATAAACTCCAGTTCAGACAAACATCTGAAGTAAACAGTTACTTGCTAGCCTTGACATAACATATGTGTTTTAGAAAATGTAGAATAAAAATGATCTCTTAAGAGAAATTGTAAAGAAAATATGAATATTTTTGACTACTCCGCATATCAATTTTACTACCTGGCTCTCTAGAATTCTTGGCATCACATAACAAAATGTCTACTTAATTAAACTAAAATTAATCAAATTTTACGTTACTTGCAGTCAGACTCACACTTACTTCATACACAAGAATGAAATTCCATTACATGATCCTATAATTTCTACATGAGGATTATCAGTAAAGAAGTCTCATTAATTTACAAGGTGATATATTCTATTTTAAAGCTCAAATATTTTTAAAAGTGCTTGTTTCCTTAGAATTAAATAAAATCTGAACTTCCATTTAACTTCCATTCAAAATAGCATATTATAAATTCTTGCTTTTGAAAGACAATGACAATGGTTTAAAGATTTTTAAAGACACAGACACACTCAAAAATGAGATTAAAATTACCATAGACTAGAAATGGATTGGTGCCTCTGGGTTTCAAATTGAGATACAAATAGTAATGATTTTGGTTCTATCAAAACCTTTGCAGTATTTGAGAACCTAAGCATCTGGGCCCCAGTGGAATACTGAGAAAGAAGAGAAAGCAGTAAAAAGCACTGTTATGCATGCTTCCTGTACATAAGTAGAGTTTCTCTAGATTATATCCCAGAATTGAAATTTCAGGTTTATTGAACATGTCTATTTTCAACACTGTTAAACATTGCCAATTGTTTTTCAAAGTTGCTGTAATGGGCAAAAGACAGAGGGAGCAATATCAGCTGATTTTTCCTTTAATTGGGGAACCAGAAGTTTCCTAGAAATCCCACCTAGATTACTTCCACTTAGATCTCATTGGTACCAGTTGGATTACATACCCAGCTATAGAACATCATTGGTCAAAGGGAACCATACTTGCACAACTGGGTTAAAGAAATTTCAATCATTCTTTAGGGAAATCCTTGCAATTAAGGGATCTCTAATATGAATGGAACAAAGTAGGGTTTCGCAGAAAAAGCAGGAAGAAAGTGATTAATGTCTAGAACACATTTTTTCTCCCTGAGCCCTACAACTTTTATACTTAATATCATTGTGATTTATCTGCTTGTAAATTGTACTGAACAAAAGCTATATATTATTTTTATGGACCCAATATATAGAACAATTCCCCCTACCAAACAGTTGATATACAATAAATATTTTTAAATGAAGACTGCATTGATGTTAAAGAAATAATTCATATTTTAAGATGTCTAACCAGACAGTTTTTAAATTTTCTTCTAAGTCTATTTTTTAAATTCTAGTCAAATTTCATTTTTAAGGTTTTAAGTAGAAATCTAGTAAAAAAATTGCTTTAATGTAGTTTGATTTTAACAATTTCTGGTTCAAAAGAATCTAAGGCAAATATTTCTAAATAATAAGTGAATTTCAGAGGATTCCGTAAGCATCAAGTTTGCTAATCAGGAGATCATTTAAATTAACACATATTTAGTACCATGTTTTCTGTGCATACAAACACAAATTTGCTTACTAATTTTATTCTTTTGAACAATAGACTCAAAGATACTAATAACATGTATTTATCTTTTTAAAAATTAAGACAACATTTTTTTATTTTAGACAAATTCTCACACTGCTACCCAGGCTAGAGTGCTGTGGTGCAATCTCCACTCACTGCAACCTCTGCCCTCTGGGTTCAAGCTGTTCTCCAGCCTCAGCCTCCCGAGTAGCTGGGAGTAGAGACATGTGCCACCACACCCAGCTAATTTTTATATTTTTAGTAGTGGCAGGGTTTGTTGACCAGGCTGGTCTCAAACTCCTGAGCTGAAGTGATCAGTCTGCCTTGACATCCCAAAGCACTGGGATTACAGGAGTGAGCCGCTGTGCCAAACTGGGAAAGCAATTTTGAAGTTAAGAAAACAAGTTATTAATTCATAAGGGATCTCTTTGTGTGCTTTTTCATAGCACACATTTTATGTAATTGATTACGTAAAGTTTTTGCATAGATTTTTTAGATTTTTAATTATAAAGCAAGATTAGAAATTTTATAAATGGATAAATTTCTAAATAACTATTATCAAACTGTTATGCCAAAAAATGTCAAAATTAGAACGCTAGTGAAAAGAAAATGGAGACACTTTGGTGAAGAGTGGGAAATGAAACCACTTAAAGGTCTTTTTTAAGGGTTGCTTGGTTCTTTAAAAATTACTGTTAGCTTTTGACTCTACTTTCTAAGCCCAGGATATCTTTAGAATATCTGTAGAAATATTACGTTCATAATAAGGGGAATAAATGGTTTCATTAAACAAGATTATTTCTTTATTTGTTCTGGTTGTGCAACTTTTCTGTTCATTGTTCATTAAGTATGACATTGTGATTTCTTGTTGAAAACAGTTTCCTTGGAACAACAACAAAAAGGCTTTTGAAATTTCTCATTCAGTTCTATTTTTATAGCACATAGGTCTCTTCAAATGTGGTGCATGGTTTTCATTCCAGAAAAAAAAAGGAAAATAAAAAAAAAACAAAGGTGAGGAATGCGTTGACACTTGTCTTCCAAGATATCAAGCTTTATAATCCTGGGAACTGCCTTATTCACTAAACTCTTTACAGTCTTCCCTTCCTTTTATATCATAACCATCTACTGCATTAAACATGAATTCTCTTTCCTACAAACCTTAATACAATTTAGCAGCCTAAAACATATAATGTAAATCCATACTTATCCCCAAAATAGGCTTTATTATCCAAATCTTTTCTATAATTTTGCACAAAGCCACCTCAAATGAAAACAATAAAATTCTTCACATCAAAAAGTGCCTTGTGGGAGTGTAAATTAGTTCAACCATTGTGGAAGACAGTGTGGCGATTCCTCAAGGACCTAGAAATAGAAATACAATTTGACCCAGCAATCCCATTACTGGGTATATATCCAAAGGATTACAAATTGTTCTACTATAAGGACACGTGCACACGAATGTTCATTGCAGCACTGTTTACAATAGCAAAGACCTGGAACCAACCCAAATGCCCATCTACGATAGACTGGATAGGGAAAATGTGGCACATATACACCATGGAATATTATGCAGCCAGCAAAAACGATGAATTTGGGTCCTTTGTAGGGACATGGATGAAGCTGGAAACCATTATTCTCAGCAAACTGACAGAAGAGCAGAAGATCAAACACCGCATGTTCTCACTCATAGGCGGTTGTTGAACAATGAGAACACATGGACACAGGGAGGGGAGCACTACACACTGGGGTCAGTTGGGGGGAAATAGGGGAGGGACGGTGGGGGGTGGGAAGCTGGGGAGAGATAGCAGGGGGAGAAATGCCAGATGTAGGTGTTGGGGAGGAAGGCAGCAAATCACACTGCCACGTGTGTTCCTATGCAACAATTTTGCATGTTCTTCACATGTACCCCAAAACCTAAAATGCAATAAAATAAATAAATGGGAAAAAAAGTGCCTTTTAAAAATTAATGTAAAATATGAATAGAATAAATTTTATGAAACATTTATCATTAATTGCTAATAATGAGATTGTTATGCAAATGATACTTCAACATAAGTCACCTAGTTTCTAATCATAGGTGATCTTCAAAGAGTGGTTTCTACCAGTAGCATTAGCATCACCTAGAAACTTGTCAGAAAAGCAAATTACTGCCCAGGCCTGCTTACTGAATTAGAACCTCTGGGAATGAGGTCCAGGATTCTATGTTTCAATAATTTTCCAAGTGATTCTGATGCAAAGTATACTGTGAAAACAACTGCTTTAATGTCACAAGCGTAGAAATTCTCAAACCTTCCTTGATTGATAATATCACATGGGATATTATCTGGTTTTGTCATATAGAATTCATACTTATTTTTATTTTGTGTGATCAAATACAGTTATTAACCACAGTAGAATTTTGTGCTTAATATTTAATTTTGGAGTACACTAAAGTAGGAACTTTAACGAACATCAGGTGACAAAGGAAAGGAAAAGAAAAATAAAACCTCCTGTGATTGTAAATCCCAGAGAAAGAGACATTTTGATGGTTAATAAAATTCATAAGTTTTTACTAAAAGGCATCAGCTTAAAAGTATTGGATAATATGGGAATTTTAAATCATAAACATTTGATATTTTTATTAAATTGCCTATCTCTTTCTGCCTAGCTTGTTTCCTCTGAATTTAGGAGAGAATATACCTCATGAAAGCCCATGTTAATGGTAGCTAATGCTCTCTGGTGATTGATTGATGCACTTAACTTGAAAAGTCCATAATCTTGCAAATATTGCTACAGAGAGGTTGAATTTAAATACGATATTTTTGTTTTGTTTTGTTTTAGAACATGCTAGTACTTTCTTTAAGAAGAATAAAACAATTGACTTTAGCTAAGGATTTTAAAAATTATCCTTCTAATCTGATTTGAGACTTGCTATGTATTTTTAAATTATATTTTAGCATACTGTTTTCATAAACTAACTGGATTATTTTATAAATTACTTGAGACTTCTAGGGCTTACTATTTTTAAATATGAAAGTTTCTACTGTGTTTTTAAAGGCTTTCAACACTAGACTTTAATATCTAATTAGAGAAATGATTATTGCAATCAATTTCACCGTCATCGCAATAATGGCAGTATCACCCAAATGGACTCATTTTAGTAAGATAAATATATTAAAAATATTTTCCATGATTCAATAAGCAAATACAATTAATATTAAGTAATAAATTTTAAAAATGGTGATCAAAGAAAATAAAATCCACTTAAATCTCTGAATTAAGTAATGATGAAAGCTCAAACTGTGTCAATAGAAAACCACATAGAACTCAGAACTCTCACAACACTACTCGTAAACAACCCACGGAAAACCTATGTTTTCCCTTGCTATCTTAAAGTTTTGTTTTATCTTTAAATGTTTCAGTGGTAGAATGGAAGAGTGAGATAGGAAAGCAGAGAGGAAAAGGGGTGAGGTAAAAAAGCGTGACTGTCTAGAAGAATTAAATTTTACACTTAGAGTGTTTGAATATAAAGTTTTCCAGTGAATAAATTATATAAATTAATCCATTTCAAAAATTAAAATATCCCCAAGCTTCAGTAGTAGAGTGTCTCAATAAATATGCCAATGCTATGTGGATTGTCTCTGTCAGGTAGGATTTGACTGAGTAAATTAAAGGCTCACAATACACATATTGTCAAAATCAAAATGTCTATTGTGATAAAATATTTTTCACCAAGTGTCTCAAATTAATCTAGAAGTGGTGACGGCATTGACTGGTCACTGAAAAGTATAATTTCACCAAAGAAAAAGAAAAAAAAAATTGAATAGGACAAATGGCAAAGTGTTCTCAGGGACAAGGAATTAACTCTTGCACAATGAACGTATTAATAAAATGATGTTTCAGTTACTTAAGAACTTTTTAAAAGATCATCCGTCTTAACTCTTAACTTGAAAATAGACTTTATATATATATATACAAATTTCTTTGTTTCTTTTTGTATATTTGACTTTTCAAAAAGACATCTGTTTCAAACTTCTGAAGTATGTGTGATACCTTAGTTAACAAAAGCAAGAAGTACTATTTTCTTACAATCTAGAACAATGCTTTGCACAAAAAAGTGCTCTAGTTATTATTTGTAGAATAGAAATCTTAAAAGAATTAAGAAAAATTCATTTGTTAAAATGATTTCTATAAATAGTTGGTAAGCATATAAATACGTCTTTCCTTTGAATGAGCTCATCCTAGTTGAGTGTGTGCATGAAAATCTTGTTAAAGTTGTCTTGATCAATTCATTCAACAGACATTCCCTTGCAAATGTGGAATGGATGCAGGAGGAATCTCTTATTCCATAAATCCAAATGGAGGCAAACGTAAAGGAGAACTAAAGAATATTCTTCGTCCTGTTACAGACAGGAGATTATTTCAAATATTTTTCACATATCTCTAAACTCATTGTAAATGACTGTTGGCAGGAATCATATATAGCCCAAGGATATCATAAGGATGAGTACAAATTAGAGGTGGGGAGGGAAATTTTCTGGTAAAAATGGGAGACTCCTCTCTCCCCTTTTCTTTCAGAGCATTTTATTAAAAGATACTTGCAATTATAAATCCTTTCTCTGTCCCTTTGAGATGTATATAAATATTTTTAAAATCTAAATAAGTTTGTTGCTTGCTATACAGACCAAGAATGTCTTTCTAAAGAACCTGGGCACCATTTCTGAAATGTAATCATCAAGAAAAGTGGTACTATCTCCCATATTTTTGTAGGAGAATAGGGACCTAACTCAAAAGAATTCCTTACTTCAAAACAACTTCCTGCCATAAAATCATGAGAATGTGTTCTTTCTTTGAACGAAGCCAATTAGCTAACAGAAATGAGATGATTTTATGATGAGCTATGTGTGAGAAATAGTGTTGTCAAGTCCTTTTATTTGTGGATTAGTTATTATTTATCTTGAGACCATGAATGCAATGGGTTGAATCTGCTTATCTACGTAAAAGAGTGAGATATTTTGTTTCTTTACAATCTCCTAGGAGATTGCCTGTGATACACACCATATTCTGCTTTAATGCTTCTTCAATTAAAAAGAAAAAAGAAAAGAAAAGAAAAGAAAAACTGTTTTCTTTTTTTCTGTCTTTGTGGACTAGTTTTCTAGGCTGAGGGGAAATTTTATTTTCAATTATATTTCCTCAATAGTGTGTATATAAACACACTTTTCAATTGGATGAAGATACATTATTAATATAAACAAAGCAAGTGACCAATATTTAAAGGAAAACATTTTATCCTACGCAATAATTATATTTGCATGATTTTCTGTATTCACATTTTATCTTTTAGTTTAATACCAAATTTAACTGAACTTCAAAGATGAAAAACAAAACAGCAATAAATTGTAGAACTTCTGTCCAGGGTAGAGTGCTTAGAGAAAAAGAAACACGTGGTGGAAACAAAACCACTATTTAGATTGTGAAACATGAGGAAATGCCTAAAGGATGGAGGGCATGAGAATATGCCTAAAAGATGGTGGAGAAAGTAAAGGAGAGCCAAAGAATATTCTTTATCCTGCATCAGACAGGAGATTATTTCAAGCATTTTTCAAGTACCGCTAAACTCATTGTAAATTTCTGTTGGCAAGAATCACATATAGCTCAAGAATATTGTAAGTATGAATACAAATTAGGGGTGGGGGCGGGAATTTTCTGGTAAAAATGGGAGACTCCTCACTCCTCCTCATCTTTCCGAGCATTTTATTAATGCTCTGTTGGAGCATGGAAAAGTTAGTAAATAAAAAAATGGCTTAAAACCGGAAGGCACAACAGACTACTCAGGGTGCTGGAATTTTTGAAACTTAATCTGGAAGAAAAAAGCAACTCATAAAATAAGGACATAGGTACCAAAGGATAACAGAATAGCAAATTAAAACAATAGTGTAAGGACAACTAGGATAAAATGGTTAAATTAAGCAGAAACCTTTCTGAAAGTATCAAGGTCTATGTGTCTTATGTGTCTACTTTCATGTCAGGACCATGCTGTTTTGGTGTCTATATAGTCTTGTAGTATAATTTGAAATCCAGTAATGTGATGTGTCCGGCTTTGTTCTTTTTGTTTAGGATTGACTTGATTATTCAGGCTCTTTTTTGGTTCCATATTAATTTCAGGATTTTTTATAATTCTGTGAATAATAATGTTGGCATTTTGATGGCAATTGCATTCAATCTGTACATTGCTTTGGTCAGTATGATCTTTTGCACAACATTGGTTCCTCCAATCTGTGAGCATAGAATATGCTTCCACTTATTTGTGTCACCCCTGATTTCTTTCAGCAGTGGTTTGTAATTTTCCTCGCAGCAATCTTTTACTTCCTTGGTTGTAGGGAATCCATAAGTCTCACACATTGGGTGCCAGAACACATGGATCCATGAGCTCCACATTGGGAACCAGAATGTAGGGAGCCAGCCCTACATCACCCGTGGGTACCCTGAGTTCATTGGCGACAAATAAATGAGAAAAAGACAGATTAAGAGAGACGGTGGGGCCAGGGGGCATCACTTATTACTTTGGAGGAAACAGTGAATGCCCCAAGCTCTGATCATCCACACTATTTGTTGATTCCAATCACTTTGACCTACAGGGTAGGGGTGGAGTAATGATGGGGAGTGAGTGACGTGATGGTGGAGTGAATCAGTGAGCCAGAAGTGAATCAGTGCGCTGGAACTGGTGTGTCATTCTAAAGACAGACAACATTGACAGTTTGGTAGTTTCATAAAACAAGAACATGTGGTTATCTTTAGTTTACTATCTATGTGCAGCTGGTGGAACGTGGGCCTTACAAGGAGCCTACAAGTCTGGCTATGTCATAGTGCTATGAAGGGGTTTTACGCCCTTGAGCACAATGTTTATGGTAACAGAGTTCTCTGCACTGGAACATGAGGCATAGAGAGGCCTTCCTCCTCAGAGCCTTCCTGAGGCCTTCCGAAGTTTGTTGTCCCATGTTTGTATATTACTCATAACCAATTTATGTAGGCACTCTGTAAGTCCTTTCTCCTTTGCTGGTTTTCCCAACACTTGGTTATGTATATTCCTAGATATTTTACTGTTTTTATCCAGCTGTTGTAAAAGGGATTTAGTTCTTGATTTGATTCTCAGCTTGATCATTACAGGTAACTGTGTTAATTACTTGCATACATTGATTTTGTAATCTGAGACTTCACTGAATTCATTGATGAAATCTAGAAGTCTTTTGGAAAAGTAGTTAGGATTTTCTAGGTATATACAATCATATCACTAACAAACACTGATAGTTTTACTTTCTGTTTTCCAATTAGAATTTCCTTTACTTCCTTTTCTTGCCTGACTGCTCTGGCTAGACCTTTCAGTACTATGTTGAATGAAGTGGTGAAAGTGGTCATACCTGTCTTCTCTTCCTTCTCCAGGGAATGCTTTCAACTTCTCGCCATTCGGTATGCTTTGGCTGTGAGTTGTTTCTCATACAAAACTTTTAATTTTGAAGTATAATCTTTCTTTTCTTTTCCTTTTTTTTTTTTTTTTTTTTTAAGCGACAAAGTCTTGCCATGTTGCCTAGGCTGGTCTCGAGCTCCTGGGCTCAAGCAATCTGCTCACCTTGCCTCTCAAAGTGCCAGGATTATAGGCATAAGCCACCGAACCCAACCTAGTTATGTTCTTTCTATGCCTAGTTTGTTGAGTTTTTTTTTTTTTTTTTAATCATGAAGGGGTGCTGAATTTTATTAAATTCTTTTTCTTTGTCTACTGAGTGGATACAGGCACTATATGTTACCACATTAAATGAAAAGTGAGGAAACTAAAAAACTGAGCTTTGTGTCTTTCCGATCCGCCCACCTCCACAACCCCACCTAAATATTCAGGTGTTTTGCAACTTTATTATTTGCTTCAGAAAATTCTGATATCTCATCAATCCCTGTTAACAGAATATAAAGTTCTAAAGAGATTAATCTGCTCCACTTTTTCTTTTAGCTCACTTTATTATTTGCCTTCCTCAATTCAATTATTTAGGGAGAAACCTGTGACAAGCATTGAACATTTTTAGTGAAGAATAAACTAAAATTGGAGTTAGATGGACAGCACTTTTTTTTTTTTGAGACAGTGTCTCATTCTGTCACCAGGCGCCAGGCTGGAGTGCAATGGCCCAATCTCCGCTCACTGCAACCCCCGCCTCCTGGGTTCAAGCAATTCTGCCTCAGCCTCCAGAGTAGCTGGGACTACAGATGTGTGCCACCACGCCCAGCTAATTTTTTATATTTTAGTAGAGACAGGGTTTCACTATGTTGGCCAGGATGGTCTCGATCTCTTGACCTCGTGATCCGCCCGCCTCAGCCTCCCAAAATGCTGGGATTACAGGTGTGAGCCACCGCGCCCGGCGGACAGCACTCTTTTTAAAGCCAAGTACTCATAATATCATATTTGTGGAAGCAAATTAAGACAGAAACTTATCAGTTTAAATAAACAACTTATTCTAGGTTTGCTCTATATATGGATCAAACTCTATCAAGTAATTGCTTTTGCTAGGAGAGCGGTGTTACATACTCACTTTGAAGGCCACCCCTTCCAAGAGGTCTTTGTTCTCTTAGGAAAAAGTGCAATGATTGTAGTTATAGAAATTCTTAGATGAAAATTAGGCCTTATCCCTTTCTACTTGTTTGAACAAGATAATTAACCTCCCAAAGTTCAGTTGTTCAATCTAAAGCAGTGGGAATATATTATGTAATACTTATAGGAATTATAAGGAAAATTGAATGGGGTAATATTTTTAAAAGCAAGCACAGATCATGCACACAGTAGCTGCTTAATGAATGCTCATTCTCTAGTCTGATAAATGAAACTATCTGGAGGATGTACCATTATACATATGCTTTTTTGTTTGTAAATCACAAACTCAAACTTTATGGCATCTACAAAATATGTATCTACAAAGGAAGTAACCATACAATAGTATAAAATGATAGAACAAGAGCATCTTTGGAATTGTTGATTATTAAATAACATCCATTCAGAATTTTATTACAATTAGGTTAAATTGTAATAAAATCTCTATAAATTATTATAAAATTATTATTTTATAGAGATCGTTTAAAAAACAAAAATAAGAGCCACAAACAAAATATATTGTTCGTTTTCCAAAAGATTTTTATAAATTTTCTGGAATTTTGCTAGATTATTGTTCCTGGAGTTATAATTTTTAACAAGAATGATTATTAAAGAAACTCCTGTTTTATTAAACTAATGCTGAATTAATACTGACCCATGTTCATATACAGTCCAATATTATGTCTCACTTGTTATCTCTATGATGTGTTAACCTAAAATATCGAATTGCATTTCCTACCTCTGTGGAGATGTTACCAACATAATTACAATCCATATATTTTATGGGAGAATTGTTTGAGTACCCCATTATAACAAGCTCGAAGAGGCATTTTTCTGAACCAATTGGTTTTTATCTTTAGTCTCCATGAGACCCACAAATCCTTTAGCTACCCCAGGATTACTTTCTTAAGGAAAGGTAATAGGGTTTAACAGTGTAGTTATTCGGCACAAACGGTGAAATAAATCTTCCAATATTTGACGTTAAAGAATCCTGCAGTATAATGCTCCCCTTTAAAGTATTGTAATAAAAAATTTCTAGAGCAATTGTAACCAAACTCAACCACAGTAACCCCCACTTTTAAACAGGCTAAAAACCTACATCTTCACAGGGCATTGAACATAAACTTGAATTTAGTATATTCCACTTCAATAATTCCTCCATATGAACTACATTTCAAGAGGAAATGTAAAAATCATTCGTTATTTTAACAATCGACTAGTTATTGTAGCTATAGGGCAGAAAGTATCTTTAGCACTTACCAGCTTGACTTTTATATTCAAAACATTTAACAAAGAGTTTGGCTGTCATGAAGAAAAAAACATCCTATGCAGCTAAATTCTGAGCCTTCTTCCTCCTGTATATCAATACAAATAAATCTCTAGATGTGTTTTATTTTGTAACAATTTACTCACGTTGTCCCTGTTGCTCTTATAATAGACATCTATTTAAAAATGAGTGCTCAGTGCACTTTTGACATAATTGAGCACTAATCTGAGGGAAGCATTAGGTGTTCTGGTTAAAAATATAATCACATGGAGTTGTTTTGAACTGGGTAAAAGCAAAGTCTGAAAATTTATATTGTAGTTCTCTCCATTTCCTTTTATGCATCCTTCCGTTTGTATAGAGAGATATAGAGGCATTTGATAGTCTTTATTTACAATGTTTTAAAATATTTCATTAAACCTTCCTGAAGTAGGAGTTTGTATATCCATGAATGAAGATGGTCTAGTAACATAAAAAAGAGAGTTAAGTCATACGTTATTTTAAAAAGCTTCTATAAAAATTGTGAACAATTAGTTTTCAATTATGGATAGTAGATTAATATTGTTATTTTCCCTACTTTTCTGTTTTTTAAATAAATTTAAAGAAACAGCTAGTAATTATGGAGCTTGATTTGTTTGTTACCCTTTAGGACAATTGATGCTATTTGTTTGTGTTTTGTTTGTTGTTATCTTTAAGACCAACACATATTATATATATATATGTTTTTTGCTATTCCAAAGATTGATGCTATTTTTCTAATATTTTAGAAAAATAATCTTTCAGTACGTTTCTAGGGAGCAACCTAAGACATTGTCTGTGAAAAGGCTTACTTTGACACAAACAATCACTCACTCTATGGGTTTGTTGAGGGGCATTGGAATCTTATACTTCTTTAACTTAAAAATAATCATATATTAAAGGAACTCTGAAATATTCCACATTTATATATAATAAAATAGATACATTTAAAGAGCATAATTGCCATGAGCGGACTCAGGATATAGGCATAAGGTTGATCTAACTTTAGCAGCATAAATGTAGCCAAATCATTGAAGAATGCAGCTTCAGTTTTTTTTTTTTTTTTAATTTTACGTTTTCACCAGCTACAAAATAACTGCGATGTACTTGTTTTTTAAATTATTTCCATATAATCACTCTGAGTTTCTATAATTTATATTTTTTGAAACTAAGATTCAATCAATTTATATCTGACAATAATCTTGGCATGATTTAGGCAATCTTCTCTAACTTGAGGTTGCCTAAATATTTTAATTTAATGATTTTCAAATTTCCAAGGTGTTTTATCATCTACCCAGATTGAGGATGGTCTCTTTCTAAACGTGACAATTTTTAAACCTTTGTTAAAAATCACATTGAGACAGAGAATTCAGGAGTTGAAGAAAAAAAATGGTCAGAGTTTTACATTCTTTTTAATTCCCTATGTGTTCAATTCTGAAATAGCACAAAGATAACTTGAGGTCCTCTGAATGAAACTCAAAATTATCCTTTCATGTCTCTATGAATTAAAAACTCAGACAAAGATAACAAGACATTCTTAGTCCAGAATTAGCATTGTTTGCAGCCATAAAAGACAAGCGAAGGTCTACTTTCAGCACATCTCTAGATATTCACAGGAAATTTCTGGGCTGAAGCTGTTGGAAAAGAGGGAGTGTTCTAATTAAAATTTTTAAAATAGGCTGGGCACAGTGGCTCACGCCTGTAATCCCAGCACTTTGGGAGGCGGAGACGGGTAGATCAACTGAGGTCAGGAATTCGAGACCAGCTGAATAACATCATGAAACCCCGTCTGTACTAGAAATACAAAAATTAGTTGGGTGTAGTGGCGGGCACCTGTAATCTCAGCTATTCAGGAGGGTGAGGCAGGATAATCACTGGAACCCGGGAGGTGGAGGTTGCAGTGAGCAAAAATCATGCCACTGCACTCCAGCCCGGGCGACAGAGCGAGACCTTGTTTTAAAAAAATAAAAATTAAAATAATGTTTCCTAGTGTCTGACTTATGTTAAAATTTATAATTTCTACACATAGTTCAATCCTATGAGACTCCTGACTATGCCAAAGGCTAATTAAAGGTAGTCTAAAGATCTCTCCAAATAGGGTAAGCTATCATATAAAGAAATTAAAGTTGGAATGTTACTCATTAATTTTAAATGCAAACAATTAAGATAGTTTATTACACATATGGATTTGATTAAATATTCTTGGTACAGTATTAATTTTCTTTATTTTCACTTTTTTTTCCATTGAATAACTTCAATATTTACAAATTCTCTTTAACATCAGTATTCATATCTACCTGTTAGGACGGTGTTGAAAGAAATACTTGTTTGCCAGATGCGGTGGCTCAGGCCTGTAATCCCACCAGCGCTCTGGGGGGCCAAAAAGGGGGATCATTTGAAGTTAAGATTTCAAGACCAGCTTGAACAATATGATTAAACCCTGTCTCTACAGAAAAAAATAAAATTAGCCAAGCAGGGTGATGGACACCTATAATCCCAGCTACCTCAGGAGGCTGAGGCAGGAGAATCACTTGTACCCAGAAGGCAGAGGTTACAGTAAGATCACCCCACTGCAAATCAGTCTGGGCACAGAGCAACACTTCTCAAAAAAAAAAAAAATCACAGTAGAGTTTAATATATAGAAAAAAACACCGTTTAATAGTAAAGGTGAGCTAACTTCAAAACTAAACTTGTCAATAGCAGTCCTATGCAAAAAGAAATACTAAAGGAATGTCACTAGGCAAAAATAAATAATTCTATAGAGAAACCTAAAAATGCATTAAGTATAAGAAATATAAATATTTACTTTTTAAGATGATTTTAGTAATTGTGAACTTTCATATGTATTTAATATTAAATATATGAAGAAACTTGAAAGTCAGGAAGTGGTAAATAAAATTAAAATTTTAAAGCAAAGAATATTGCCTAAAATTTAAAAATATCAATTTATATTTGACAGTGATTATTCAATAATAACGTATCTCCATGTATTCTCTAAGTGCACAATAAAAGGATGTATTTAAAAAGCTAACAGAGAAGGTTACAAAAATGTACTTTATTAATTTGTGAGAAAAAATAGAGTACAGAAAAGTAATTTAAAACATTTTTGAGGAATATAAAACATAGGATAAAATGTTAGATTTTAACAAACTATCAGTAACTGAATTAAAAGTAGTAACAAATTTAAATTTAGTTATATTACATTATAAAACAAAAAAATCTGCAAATTAAATATGTAGAAGGACATAGAAAAATGAAAATGAACAAAGTATACCATGAAAACATTGACTAAAATAAAGCTGCTGTAGCTATTAATTTCAGGAAAATAAACCTTAAGGCAAATAGAATTACTAAAGATAAAAAGGGATGTTTGATAACGGCACAACTATAAATCCTTCAAGAAGGGTTGTAATTATGAACACTGAGTCGCACAGCTTAAAAACAAATAAAGCAAAGCTTGACAGAACAAAAGAAGAAAAAGAGAGTCCAAAACCTTAATGGAAGCTATTTTCATAGCATTCACATTTCACCATTACAGAACTAATCTGATTAACACAATGAACAAATTAGAACAAATTTGAAAACTTAGAACACTGCATTTTATACCTATTGAGCATATATTATTTCAATTATTATTGTATGCTTACCAAAATTGACCATATGTAGAATTAAGAGGAATTAGGGTAAAATCAACACTAACAACAATAATAAAGTATAACTAAACACACATATAATGTTTGAAATTAAACAATAAACTTTTAAAAACCCATGACTGAAAGATGTATTTACAGCACAAATTACCACATCACTTTGCTTAAATGACAATAAAATTGCAATACATCTAAACTTAAGAAATAGAATTTAACTGTACATATTAGGAGATTTTTAAGTTTAAATGAACCTTTAAGAGGACAAAGCTTGAAATAAATTATATATAAGTACATTTTAAGAAGTTGCTTGTTGAGCAATGTGTGTCCAGCCACTTGGGTGTTAAAGTCATGAGACTACCAAGAAGGATGGGAGCAAATAAAGGTAGGTGCTAATATACAAGGCTTTCAATTGAATAATTTTTATGTCTTCAAGGTCTCTCACAGTCCCTCCTTTTGTTCAACAGGTTGCTGAGTATTATAATTTGATCACATTTAGATTTGTTCAGAATTCTAGATTGATATCACTTACATTAATTATGGTTCCAGATTGACTGGTGATTGTAGATATCAGGGTTTTTTGTGACTTTTGTCTTTGTACTTGAATTTAAGTTATCCGATCAATTAGTTTCTGTGCAGAAGCATTTAAGACTCTTTGTGAACAGAGCAAACAATTATGCAGAAATCAGATATTAATATCAGGATTATCAGAATACCTAGGACAATGTATTGTAGTTAATAGTCTTGATTAAGCCAAGAGAATAGAATTTTACCTATTTTGAATCTGTAGAGAAGATAAATTTGATATGTTTGCATAACACTTATTTTTCCCTCTAATTTCTTATTGTTTTCCTAATCTATTTGTTTATATTGAAAAATATTCAATACATCTCTTGTTATATGTGTGTATTCTTCCTTCCCTAAGTCAACACAAGCACTTCTCTGCGAGCTGAGTATATTTAAAGACTTTGTCTATTTCATCACAGCTTGTTGAATTTTTACCAAGTCTTACAGTCTCATTATGTTACCTAAGTTATTAACGGTTGTTTTCATTATGGCATAATAAATTCTGTTTCTGAGCTTTTGCATGGCTGTCAAAGCTGCATACTAGGAGAAAAAACAGCTATCCAGTATTCACTGGTAGACATATTTCGTTATATCTTTATTCAGGCTTAAACTTCTTCAAATTCCAGTAAATATTCTCTTGGAAACTTATTACCATGCCTTTCTATATGGGGGCCATAGTTATGTAAGATCTGAGTACCTGCAAAATGAGTAAGATTTTTTTTTTTATTATTTAAAGGAATTAGGTCAGATTATTACAAAAACAAAAATACTTATAAAAGTCTTTAATAGCTATCAAATTGGTAGGAATTATCTAGTAATCTTGGGTCTCAGAGATTGAAAATATTCGAACATTGTGACTTGAAGTCTATATTTAAGTACTAGGAAGAATTAATCAAATAGCTTTATTTCTCACTTTGTCACAAAAGTTTAGTTTCTTATGAAAAGCAGGAACTCTGGGGGGATTTCAGGTTGTAGACAGGTATCAGAATTGTTCCTAAACTTAATAAGAATAAAACAGAAAAGGTAAACAAGATACCTCCTAAACTTAAAAGTGTCAGAACATTTAGTAGAGATGGTTATGAGTCTAGCAACAGGGCAAATGGGAATGTAGTTTATAAGGTTGTAGAAGGTAATGAATGGTCAAATTTAGTCCTTAAGTTTTAGAGAAAAAACTTTATTTAGTCCAGAAAGATAAGAGAAGGAAGTTTTTGGTGTTTTGGTAAAACCCATTTTCAGGTACCTTTAATCATTAGATTTAAACACACAACTTCTTTGTGGGGAATAATAGTCTACAATGATTTTGACTTTTTTATTTTGATTTTTAAAAACAATTATTATTCTCAAGTCTCTTTAGCAGTATATAATGAAAGAAAAGGAATATTATTATTTTGCACAAGGAGATAGTTTCCTAGGGAAAATGGAACAAACTCAGCAATCTGATTAACTAAACCTTTAACCAGAGTGTGGACTCCTTGATGCTAAGTGTAATGTAAATGACAGGTTTGATCTTTTGTGTTTAGACAAAGAAGATTAAAGAAATAAGCTGTAGAATCTCATCTTGGGAATCAGGAACACTAAACTAACAGAAAGGGAATTAAAAGAGCAATTTAACATCTAGAGGAGAAAGAGACAAAGATAGTTGCAGCAGTTTTTGGCATTCTGCATTCAGGTGCCTTGATCTGAACCCTCTGGATGAAGGCCATGTGTAGCAGTCTGCTTTAGATCAAAGTTTCTTAACTTGTCCTAAGTTTTCTACACAAATAGAAGAAAAGTTTTATGATTTTTATGCAGTCCAAAGAAAGGAATTTTGAAGGAAATGCTTAATGTTACTGAAGACAGTCTCTTGTGAATCTATCCAAACCAAAGCCTCAGATTTTTCAGCTTTCATTTGATTGTGTATATATACATATATATGGTGATTAAATTAAAAAATGTTAGCATTTCTTTGCACAGTGTCTTATGAGAACAAGATCTCCTCTAAGTTCTCTTTTAGTGGTTGATCAGAGAAAATGATAAATAACTTCCAATTTTTGAGACAACAAGATTAACCATTTTGCATATTGTCATGGCCTAGAAAATGCACTTGTATCTAACAAAATTGAAGTTTTTAAAAGACGCTTTGTCATTAAATGGAAGATATCAATCTGTAAGACTTTCAAACTAAAGCACAGAAGACCATTCATATATAATATAAGAGTGGAGTTCTGGCTCAGTTTTGCAAAAGCTAATAGAATGCTTCTGTAAATCTGTGGAATGTAACTATCACGTATATTGTTTATTTTCCTAATGAAATATAAAAAAAAGATATAATGAGATTGGATGGAAAAGTATACTTAAAAGCAAAATGCTGAAAATGGATCTACCACTGATGTTATCTGCCTCAGGGGTAAGGAATTTTTGAATTGTATTATGGTTGGAAATTGCAAGAAGTGAGAGAGTACAAACTTGTTAATGGATGGTACATGAATCTTGTACAAGGTAGTAACCACATTCATTTGCCTTTTTCATGGGAAGAAGAGGCATAAGAAGGGATAATAATATAGGAAATTTTTGAGCAATTTTTGGAGGTATGTAATATGATGGGTCTTCAAAAGCCTTTTTTATTAATAGGTATTGGGTTGGTTTCAGTAAGACATAGATGGATTGATGAAGAATTATATGGCTTCAGCCTCTTTCATTTGCTTTTGATATAAGCTCTCTGTAGCCGAAAGACTACTGGGAACAGATTCAAGGTCTGAGATGTTGGTAGGGAAGGCATCAGAGTGAGTGATCAATCCAATCTTTTACAAAGCTATGGATTAGAATTCATCTCCTTCTGGAATTTCCAGAATGAGGTCATCTGCTTTACCTTTTATAATGGCACCTCATTTCCAAATAAGTCTTGTTCCTACAAATTCATTGGAGTAAAATCCCTAAACAGGAAAGTATATTGATCAGTTCCAGAGAGACAGAAACTGAGTAAGAAAAAATTAGAGTTTGTGTGGTATCTCAGATTTCTACAATAAAATGTCTTTGTTCCTCTAAAAACAGAAATGACGGAAGGGTCACATGGTTTATAGTAGGGAGTGTAACCCTGGGAAGTAACAAGAAATGGAATATTCTAGTTTTGCAATTACATGAAATTTCTCTCTCTCTTTCTCTCTCTTTTTTTTTAAATTTTTTGTTAATAGAAATTGTAGGTACATGAGTAGCTACTTCCTTGCAGTTGTGACTAGAGTCTATTTTTCCAGCTAAAATAGGAAAAGTTTTCTTCCATTACCCTTTTGCCTTAAAATTTCATCAGAAACCTTTGTCTAGACTAGGATAAAGGTGTTCTTATTCTTGGGTTTATCTAATTTCTTATTTGAAAATCTAATAATTTCATTTGTATTTCTTTTATTTTTCTGGGTTTTTAAAGTTTTGGGGGAAAAATATGACCTTGTAATTCAGAGAACTAGAAAGAGCTTGCCACTCTATTTCTTGTTTTTTTTGTTTTTTTGCTTTTCATTTTCTAACAAAATCTGGCACACATGGTTAAATACCATCGCTGAGAAAGGTGGATATGAGAGTTGTAATATTTTTTCCCCTGATTAAAACCTGAAATCTGAGTATAGTAATGTCTCAAAAGGCTAGAATGAGATGCACTTATTACTTTTTTTCTCATTACAGGAGTGCAATTTTGACCAATTTTTTTTATAGGAAGAACTTCAAGAATAGCTATGAAGCATATGAAGAGCCACACCTCATTGCCGCCCACCTCCCTGAAGCTGTACCTCCTTCTATACCTCCCCTTATGTTCCCCTACCTTATCCCTAGGGTGTAGGACACCACATCCCCATCCTTGCTACAAGTCACTCACCCCTCACCATCCTCTTAAAATTGTAATCACGCTGCTGCACTCCAGCCTGGGTAACAGAACAAACCCTGTCTCAAAAACAAATAAATAAATATAAATAAAAAATAAACATTTATGTTAAAAAAGAAATGCAAACTAGATTATGCAAAATGCAATAATTCTAGGGAAGTAGAAGGCCTCTAAATAATCATTTTAATCCATGAATAAAGATATTCAGTTTTGCCACTTTTGATATGGCATAATTTGGAAGCAAAAAATGTAAGCTCATGTTGGTATATTCCAAAATGTATTTTCTTTAGTATTTTTGCATCTACATTTATATTGCAATGTAATTTTCTTTTATTGTTGTGTTCTCTGATTTCTGGAAGAGTTTCAGGAGGATTGGGAAGAGTTCTTCCTTGTATGTTTGGTAGAATTTGCCTGTGAATCCTTCTGGTCCTGGACTTTCTTCTGTGGGGAGAATTTTTTATTACTTATTCAGTCTCGCTACTTGTTACTGATTAGTTCAGGATTTCTATTTCTTCCTCGTTCAATCTTGGAAGGTTGTATGTTTCCAGGTATTTGTACATTTTATGTAGGCTTTTTAGTTTGTGGATATATAGATGTTCACGGTAGTCTCTGATGACCTTTTCTATTTCTGTGATATTAGTTGTAATGTCTCCTTTTTTATAGCTATTTATGATTATTTGGATCTTCTTTCTTATTTTCTTGGTTAATCTAGCTAGTGGACTATCAATTCTGTTTATCTTTCAAAGAACCAGCTTTTAATTCATTTTTTTTCCTAATTTTATTCTCCTCTGATCTTTGCTGTTTTCTTTCTTTTGCTAGCTTTGGATTTGGTTTGCTATATGCAGAAGACTCAAACTAGACCCCTATCTCTCACTATGTAAAAAAAATAAAATAAAATAACTCAAGATGCATTAAGGACTTAAATATAAGACCTCAAAAATCCCAGAAGAAAACAGAAAAAAACTCTTCTGGACATTGACCTAGGCAAATAATTCATGACTAGACTTCTACAGTAAACGCAACAAAAACAAAAGTAGACAAATGGAACTCACTAAACAAACAAAGCCTGTGCAGCAAAAAGAACGTATGTGAGAAATGGGAGAAAGTATGTGACAACTATGCATCTGACAATGGGCTAATATCCAGAATCTATAAAGACCTCAAACAGCTCAACAACAACAAAAAACCCAGCAATGGCCAACAAAAATACGAAAACATGCTCAACATCACTAACCATCAGAAAAGCACATATTAAAACTGTAATGACATACATCTTTGACCAGTCAGAATGGGTATCTTTTGAAAGTCAAAAAAAAAAGCAGACGCTGGTGAAGATGCAGAGAAAAGGGAATGCTTATTCACTGTTCATAGAAATGTAAATCAGTTCAACTTCTATGGAAAATAGTATAAAGATTTCTCAAAGAACTAAAATAAGTTCTGTTTGATATAGGAATCCTAGTACTGGATATATAACTAAAGGAAAATAAATTCTTATACCAAAAAGATACCTGCACTTGTATGTTTATTACAGTGCTACATACAATAGCAAAGGTAGGTAATCAATCTAAGAGTCCATCAATGAGTAACTGAATAAATAAAATGTGTTTTAGATATAACATAGAATACTACTCAGCCATAATAAAGAATGAAACCATTTCATTTTGCAGCAACATGGGTGGAAATAGAGGCCATTATTCTAAGTGAAATACTGCAGAAACATAGCACCAAATACCCTATGTTCTCACTTCTAAGTGGGAGCTTAATAATGTGCATACTTTGACATACAGACTCAGAGGAGAGTGGAGGGGTAAGAGGGGAATATGAGAAAGTGCTGCACAATGTACACCAATGGGTAATGGCTCTACTTAAAGCCTATACTTCACCATTGGATAATATATCAATGTACCTAAATTTACACAAATTAAAGAAAAAATGTATTTTATTTCAACTCCAGCATTAAAAAAGACAATGTATCACTTAGCATCTTGCAAAAGAAAAATAATTACACATTTACCAGAACTTATCTATAAGTAATCATTCAGTTACACAAGAAAGTAATTCCTTTACTTGGTTTTAAGGAAAACTGCAATTACATTGTGATATTTTAAATAATTTTTTTTTTCTGGCCAGGCATGGTGGCTCATACCTGTAATCACAGCAGTTTAAGAGGCCAAGGCAGAAGTATCACTTGAGCCCAGGAGTTCAAGACCAGCCTGTGCAATATAGTGAAACACACACTCTCTCTCTCTCTCTTTCTCTTTCTGTGTGTGTGTGTGTGTGTGTGTGTGTGTGTGTGTGTGTAACTTTTGATCAAGAGAACAAGATTAGGTCACACTTTACATTATTTTTAGCTATCTTATATTTATATAAAAATATTTTATATTTGTAAAATTAACGCTATCGTGCATGATAACCTGGCACCTCTATTACTGAGGACTAAGCGCTGATTTTTTTTATCTTGCCCAAATTCCTACCCAAGGGATCTAGGGAGTCATACCCTACAAACCATAAATTCTTATCAGATAGGTTTCATTTAACCCTATGTATTGTGACTCACTTTCCAATCTGACTCCGGGATAACATTATGCGACAAAGAAGAAAGTCAAAAATATTTTACCCCAAAGGTGTGCTTCTCTGCCATATTTCAAAATGGTCCTGCAAAGCCTTCCTTTGTGGGGGTTCATGTGCATATGTAAAGAATATTAATGTAGCTAAATCTTTTTCTTCCAGGCCCTCCCAATCCTGATGAGATTTAGGTAAGAGTCTAGCATCTTTTAAAGGTTTCAATAGAAAACACTTCCTATCTGTTGTCTCTATGGGTAGCCAGTATAAAACTTCAAAAGAACCTTGGTCTCTGCAATCTTTTATCTTAACCTGAACATTTTTTTTTCTATTGATCCCAAGTTTTTAAACAAGCTCAACCAATTGCCAATTTAAAAATGTTTCAATTTACCTATAGCCTGGGGCTCCACCCCTGCTCCTCTGGCCCCTTTGAGTTGTTCCACCTTTCTGAACCAAAGCAGTGTATCTCTTAAATGTATTTGGCTGATGTCTCACCCCTCCCTAAAATGCATAAAACCAAACTGCACCTGACCACTTTGAGCACATGTTCTCAGGACCTCCTGAGGGCTGCGTTATGGGTCATGGTCACTCATATTTGGCTCATAATAAATTTCTTAAAATATTTTATAGAGCTTGATTCTTTTCATTGACATTATGTTGTCAAACAAGACAGTATCTTTAATTTCTTATTTCCTCTTCCATGACACTGGCCAATGTCTTCATTTCTTCTTATTATTTATTAATTTTTTTGAAGTACTACCTAGATAATCTCCAACACCAAATCAATTCAACTGGCTGATAAACCATTAAATAGCCTATCTTGCATTTCACTTCAGAGGAAAGAAAGAAAGGGTAAAAGGAAAATACTAATCAACTGTGCAAATTGTTTCCTTTATAAATCTGTACTATTTAAACTTGATGCAGTTAGCAACGCAGCCTGAAAATTTCTTTGTATTTGCCTCATTGTTTCCTTTTCTTCCTGTAAACCCAGAAAACCTGAGAGAGGTCTCAGTTAATTTAGAAAGTTTATTTTGCAAAAGTTGAGGATGTGCACCCATGATATAGCCTCAGGAAGTCCTGAAGATGTGTATCCAAGATGGTTGGGGTGCAGATTGGTTTTACACATTCTAGTGAGGCATGAGACATCAATCATATACATTTAATAAAAACATTGGTTTGGTCCAGAACGGTGGGACAACTGAAAGTGGGAGCGGGTAGTGTAAATTTAAACATTTTCTGGTTGACAACTGGTTGAGTTTATCTAAAGACCTGGGATCAATAGAAAGAAACATTTGGGTTGCAATAAGAGGTTGAAAAAAATCTTAACTATTTTTTTTTTATAATTCTAGGCCTATTATTTCACTAAGTTGACTTAAAGTAATTTTTCTAATACACAAAATATGTCATGACACTCCTTAGCTTAACATTCATCAATAACTGTCTTACTATTAGGAGTAAGTTCAAACTTTTAGTAGAACTAAAAATTTATGAAACCAAATTGATATAATATAAAGGAAAAATTACAACCCATGAAAAAGTGTGATTCTAAAGAGAACATATGATAACAGTTACTGGAAAAATAAAATCACACTAAGTTGGGAGCCTTCAATCAAACCAGTGACAGGTTTTTGTTATTGTTGTTCTATTTTTTGGTGTGTGTGTGTGTGTGTGTGTGTGTGTGTGTGTGTGTGTGATGGGAGGATAAGGTGTTGAGTAGATCAGATCGTCATAATTCAAGGTGATAATCAACTCTAAATCTGGAAAAGAAAAGTGGAATTGGAAGCCCAAACCACATCTATTGTTGCAACGATGAATTCTAGTATTGAAGGAGTGAGCAGTAAGTAATAATTATCTTACTATATAAACTAGAGTTATTTATTTAGCCAGTAAAAATTAGTTAATGATGCAAAATTTTGGATAAATATTTATGTAAGGGTATTTACACTTTCTGAAAACAAGGAAAAACCCCAGGCACAAACTATAAGCAATATTTTCAGGCTTTTAGAATCGTTGAATAGTGCAGTGTTCACAACACAGAAAGCATCATGTGAAAAATACAATTATTAACTTCCTTGAGGCAGATTTCTCAAAATAAGAGTACGAGTTTTACCCCAGGTATAACAGTCGTCAAATTGTTTGATATTTGACAAGATAAAGGAAGTCACCTCTCGCCAGAAAAATTTAGTGAAGCAGGATATCACTCTCTACAGATGTTTAAGGAGGGGAAGCATATGGTTGACTTTGCTACTCAAATCTGAGAAAAGAGAATTTAGAGAAGTTAGCCTATAATTTTTTATGTCATTTACTATGTACTAGAAAGGATGCATGCTGACCTCTTTCATTGTTAATATAGTAATGACAGATACTGGAGAGAGATGCATTGTTAGAATAGTCAGCCGAGGTTCCTCAGAGGTAAAAAGATAGATCCATTCAAGTCGACAGCTCCCTAAATGCAGAACTATTTCTAGGCAGAAATATATTCATTTTAGAATTTTATATAGGAAATGGGTCACAGGTATCTTGGACTAACAGGTCTACAAATTCTTGATCTCAGTCCTCCTTCTTAGTAATTGGCTGCACTATTCATTCAGTAGGTGAAATCAAAACCTTGTAATTATTCTTAATTTCACTTACACTCTTTTAGCCCATCAACAAAAAATGTCAGTATGAACTATAAATAGATTACAAATCTATTTTGCTTTTTTCAGCACTAATATACTAAGTTACCTTAAATTCTCTCCATTTGCATGAAAGAGGATCAATGCTCAACGAATAGTTTTTGAACAACTGACTGAAAATTATGTATGCATTGATTTATGAAAAGACTGTGAGGATACTTCCATTTTATTTTTAATTAATAATAATTTTAAAGAGGATGCTCATTACTTTCCAAAATTATTCAGGATGGGCCTAACCATATAATCCTCTCTTGACAACTCTTCCCCTTTCCGATTGTAGATATTTTGCTGATGCATTGTAATTCTTTTAAGATATTATCTTCTCTAGGAAATTTTCCCTCATTCTTCTAAGGAAATATTATTTATTACTCTAAATCTCCATGTGTATGCTCCAGCTTTATTTCTCTGTAGAGCTTAAACGTGTTTTTCCTGACATTTACTTATTGTTCTAAATATTATAAACTCCTTGTGGTTGCCATCTTTTAAGTATTAGGACATAGCAGGTTCTACAATTGTCGTATTACAATCCTTCCTTCCCCATGAGTTAATGTGGTTATAATGTGACTTCTTTTAACAAAGTAACTAAAGCACACACATGCACTATATGTATAGCATGTATTATATTTAAATTCCACATCTAGCCTTGTTTATAAATAGTTTTATATAAGTGAATGAAAAAAATAATAATTGAATGAAAAGTAAAACCTGTCTGGCTGGCTGAACTAAGAAGAGTAAAATACAATATTCATATTTTCAGAAGTATTTTTAAATGTGCATATATAAGAAATATAGAAAATGAAAGAATTAGCTTCACATACTAATAGTGATAATAATTTATTACCTGTGCATATTACAATTGGTTTAAAGAAACCACATTATAATCACATTAACTCACTTCAGAGTGTTTGATGTTACAATACCATTTCCTGCTGTGTCTTATTACTTAAGTGGAGTTGCAATTTGGTTTTCCTGCTGACTATTCAATTGTATTTCCTAGACAAAGACAGATAGTAACTTACATCAAATTATACTTGTTTATCAAAGGAGAACATTGATCAATACCGTATGATCTGAGGCCAGCTACCTCTTTTTCCCTAATCACACTGCATTTAAGGAAGGACAAAGATATCTGGCATTTTCAAATATTGGCTCAATTCAATTTACCACACATTAGGCAGCTCTGATGTGCCACATTATGCTTGCCATTATGTGAGATTTTAAACACACAATCTAGTTGGGCAACACAATATTTGCCCAGCCCTTTGCACATTAGATATCACATTGATTATGATGTTTAATTATCAAGATAATGAATATGATTAGTCATAATAAGTAGCTAAATAGTTAAGAGACGTAGTATTAATCACACTTTATAGTTTTAGACATTCTTTTAGAGATCAGGGTTCTAAGCGCCGTATTTCAACAACAAACTCTGCATTTTGTGGTATAGAATATTGTGCTCCAAAATTACAACAACATTGTATTTTATCTCCTGGTCACCTCGTCATCTAAACCAAATTGTCCATGTGAATGAAGTACCCAGAACCATCCCTTAACCTCATAATTTCTTGAACATACTTTCATACCATACACTAAATCTTCTTATCATTCTAAATGGCAGAATCTCTGAAATTCAGAAGCTTAACCTTGTATATGTATACAATTTCTTTCCTTGCAGGCTTTTTAACTCCATTAGCTCTATTCCTGCTGATCTTTGTTCAAATCAAGCCCCTAACTCTCTATACTTTTCTTTATCTTTCAACTCCCTCTGGCTTCCTTCATTTTCTTTCAAGATGATGCCATAAAAGAACCCATTTTAATCACTCTCTGGCCAAAAGTGTGAATTTAGTTTCTGTCTTGCTATGTTTTATCACCACCCTGCAACACCCTCCTCCGCAACAGCACCGGATCTGTTCAATGTATGGAGTCCCATGTGTTGATTTCACTCCAAACTTATGATTTGGGTCCTCATTTGGCCATCATTGCTATTACACACCTATACAGTCCCCTCAGTGTTCACTCTAAACCCGCCTTTACTCCCAGGCTCCCTTTCCACCCATTCAGGAGATGAGACGGTGATTTTATTTCAGAGACAAAAAGGGATGACAACAGTTATTCTAATCCTTACTCCCCTGGCCTGATGCCTGTTGTTTTATTTTCATGACCAATTAGTTTTAGTGCTGTTTGTTTTTCTTACTTAAGTAAATGGTTTCTGTGAATCTTGTAAATAAAGTTTTCATCTACACAATTGATTACATTTTCTTGTATTTCCTGAGGCTTTTTCTCATGTATCACCTCTTGCCTACCTCTTCAAACTCATCTTCCATATTGACAGTTTAAAACTGTATAACAGCCTTTACATATTCGGATGGACTTTTAGTGAAAAAAAAAAAACAAAAACAAAACCTCCTTCAACCTGCGGTTTCTCATATTTTGTCTTTCTTCTTCTTTTATTCCCCCCCTTCTTCCCTTCTTGCCTCTGCTCCTTCTTGGAAGCAGCTAGTGGTCCAGTATTTGTTTTTCTAAGAGTGCTTTGTTTTTTTCTATTTGACAATCCATTTCCTTGTGGTTGTCATTAGCGCCATTCACTAATTATTGTGAGATTTCCTTCCTTTCCCTAGTATGGTACTAGCTTGCTTCCTAAAACGTAAGTATATTGCGCCCAGTCATAGAAACACACATCAGAGCTGTCAGTGTACCCACCACCTTACCCCTAGGATCTCTTTGCTGTTTTAGCATACAGAGGCTCACATGTTTTTAGCTGCCAAAATACAGACTGTGTCTCTTATTGGGCTATCGACGTTTTTAAAAACTGAGCATTTTCCATCATCACATTAAAAATCTTAAAAATTAACTGACACATGATGGAGTAGAACAATGCAGGTTCTATGCTGTATATCAGGACAGCGTTCAGGTTTGACTTACCCCGTCTCCTGAGTTGCCCTGACGATGGAGCCGGAAGTACTCTTTAGGGAATTCTGCTTGATAGTGCAAGCCTAGTTGTCTTTCTTTTCTTTAGTTCCATGTCTTCAATTTCCTACATGTTTTAGCTGCAAACATTACTATTGATATCACTTTCACATAAACTGCCAGCTTGGAACCCAAACTAAAAAAAAAAAAAAAAAAAAAACAAAGCACATATACGCGCACACACACACACACAAATGTGTGGAATTGATATGTGTGTCATACCAGGTTTAAGGAGCTCAGCTCACGTATGATTCATTACTTACTATTTTCTTCTACCCCGGCAATTGGCAATATTCCAAACAGTGACTGCTCTGTTGGCCAGAGGCCTAGAGTGAGAAAAGCGTGAAGCAAAGCCCATAGTTATGTTATAATGAACATGTATGAGAATAAAAATGAAGTTTTCCTTTTAAAAGAGGCTAAATTATCAGATCGTTTGTTACTACAGCATAATGTAGCTCATTCTTATACTAATGGACATGAATTTGCACTTCATTTGTATCCATTTACGTGTTATCAGACCAGGCTAGGTTATGCTGTGATGATAAATTCCAAAATCTCAACGTTGCATTGAGAAAGGTTCATTTTTCCCTTATGCTGGTCTCCTCACTCCTGGGCTCGTTCTGGTGAAGGAGCACACCATAAAATCTGCTTGTGGCTCTGGCAGAGGGAAGAAGCTCTAGAAGTTACAAGAAAATATTCAGCCCGTGTGACTAACTCTCACAACTCATTAGCTAAAAGCAGTCATATACCTCATCCAACCACAGTGGAACCAGGAAGTATAACTCTACATGATATCCTACATTATATTTTCTGACCTCATTGTGGTCAGATGAGTAGTACAGAATAATCTCAGTCTCTCAAGACTAGAGGTGAAAATATTCAGAGAATTGCCCTAGTGAGACTGGTATAGTTTTCAACTCATTGATGTCTGGTTTCCAACCAAACTGCTATCTAAATCTGTTATCAACAAGGTCACCAAATACATTTTAACTTTATGTTTCTTGAGCTCTCCTTTGCACTTTAAATTGTTGAATACTGTATTATTTATTAAATTCTTTGCTTGTTTCCTTTTAGTTAATTAAATATGCTTTAGATTTTATGTAATTGAAAAATCACAGGCTGGCTTAAAAGTTAACATGAGTTGTCTGTGGTTCAGGCAAAAAGATAAAGATAAATCTGAAAATTCTCCTGCCAACACATTCCTAGAAATGCTAATGCAAACAGAAGTGGATATTATCCAAGTGGATGATTTAGTAAGAAGAGGAAGGTAAAAGAGAATATTTTAATACTTTTTGGGTAGGAATATTTCCTTAAACAAGATGTAGTAAACATAAACCATAAAAGAGATATTACTGTAAGTTTAGCACATTAATATTTAAGACTTTGTATTATTTTAGACACAAAACATAAAAAATAAAAACAAACTGTATAACTGGAAAGAAATATTTTTCACCCATATATTGGATGAAAGAATTTGTGACAAGAATAATAGAACGCTCCAATGATTAAATAAGAAAAAAAAAAAAAGAAACCATTAGGCTCAGATGAGAATAGAGATGAAGTATTTAAACAAGCCTCAGACAAAAAAACTCTGCCAAAATTTGCATATAAAAGTGAGTTGAATATCCACAACCTCTTGAGTAATCAGGGAAACACAAATTAAAACCATATGATTTTATAGCTAACAGAATGAAAAATGAATTAAAATATAATAATTTCTTTTTAAAAAATCATATGGTAGAGAAACAAACTTGAAACTTTATTTGTGAGTTTACAAAGTAGTGTAAAGTTTTGGAAAGCAGTTTTGCAGTATCTAATAAATTTGAAGTTGTGTATACTTTATATCCCAGTAATCTTGGGTCAAGGATCATACATGCACAGAGACCATTTAGATCGCTGTGTATTGCAGCACTATTTGTAATAGAATAAATATTTTTGTAACAGAATAAATATGGGGGTAAATATTTATTAATATTTACTGCCTAAAATGGCTTATTCATTCAATAAAACATTACATAGCAAGCAAATTATATAAACATACATAAACTACATTATCCAGTATCAACATCAACTACAACACAGATATAACTTACGTACATAATTTTGAGGAAGGAAAATAAGGAATAAGTTGTAAATAAATATATCTAAAGTTATATATATATATATATATATATATAACTTAAAAATCAATACAATGAATGTTACTTATGAATTCACTAATCTGAGGTAAAAGTATGAAAACTTGCCTATAAATATTATTTTCCACTTTCAGGATAGTAATCGCCTCTAAGGTTGGAGATGAAGTGCATGAAAAACTGAATTGCAGCCTCTAAAATGGTTCTGATAATTCTTGCCTTCTAATATTTATTCCACTATGGAATAACTCTTTTCAGGCTTGGACTGGACCTAATGACTCATTTTAATGAATTTAATACAACAAAAGTTATGGGCTATCATTTCAGGGATTAGGTTATAAAGAGATGGTGACTTCCATCTTGAGTTTGCTCCCCTGCTCTCTCACTAGCTTGCTCCGAAGAAACCCGCTGGCCTGTTGTGAGCTGATCTATGGAGAGGCCCATATGTCCAGGAAATGAAGAAGGCCAGAGGCTAATTCCTCAACTAGCAAGGAACTAAGGCTCTTATCCAATAGCCTACAAGGAAATGAATCCTAGCAGCAACCACATGAGTTAGCTTGGAAGCAGATCCTCTGCTAGTCCAGCAATCAGATGATTCCACAAGCCTGGCTGACACCTCGATTGCAGCCTTGTTAGAGAACTTGAGGTAGCAGTACCTAGCCAAGGAATATTTAGATTCTCACCCCACAGAAACCATAAAATAATGAGTGTCTATTGTTTTAGAACACTAAGTGTTGGAGTAAATTTTGAAGCAGCAACAGATAACTAACGCAGGAAGGCTGGAGAAGTAACTGAAAATGTTTGGTAGCCTGGCGAAATCGGCGAATTTTTACCAGGGCTCTTGTTCAATTTTTTCTGTACTTAGCTTGGCTTTATCATACTCTGTGACTTTATCCTCTTGTTGGTAGTAAGATGACTGTGACAGCTGCATCCCTTAAGGTCATTCATATCTAGCCAATGCTGTCCAATGAAAATAGAACAGAAGCCATATGTATAATTTAAAAGTTTTTAGACAACATGCTTAAAAAATTAAATAGAACCTGATAAAATTAATTTTAATAATATATTTTATTTAACCAAACAGTCAAAACACTCTTATTCTGGCCTGTAATCTTCATAATCAAATTATTGAGATATTTTGCATTCCCTTTGTCATGCTAAATATATATATTTAAATGCACATTTTGAAATATGTGTAGATGAAAAAGTGGATTCATATTTCAGTTTTTTTCCAAAAATATTTAAAAGTTTTCCAATAATGAAGTTGAGTATCAGTTTTTAAATTTAATTATGGTTAATAAAATTATACGAAATTTTATTCTATCAAATTAAATTATTTTATTCAATTAAATACAATTTAATTTATTAGCTTTGCCAGCTACATTTCAAATACACAATAGCCACCTGTGACCAGTGGCAACCATATTGGACAGTCTGATTCCAGCAAAAATATTTCTCCTGAAACATAACCTTTATTTTTTCCAGTTGTCAGCAATTTCGCTTTGTAGTTTTTGGCTAATTTGGGCCATATATATGCATTTTTAATTGATCCTTTCTACTTTAGAAAAGTTGTTCTAACCCTCTCTGTATTTTAGATTCACCTAGACACATTTTTTAAAATCCTGTGTTTTGTTTTCAATTTCAGGCATTCTAATGGACTTAGTTGGTGCTACGTAACAAACTGGTTTTTTTTAAGAGCTTCTTGCAGGAGAGGGGTTAAAAATACAGTATGCTCTGTGTTTCCACTTAGAATTAAAACATAACTTTTGGAATGGGTCCTGGGAATTGCTTTTTTTCTTTTACCCCTGTGTTCCAAGTGATCCTGATAGTAGTCAAGGAAGAGCAAAACTGGTTAGAATCAATGCCCATGCCTGAGGATTGTGCTTGAGATAGATCCTCCTGAAGACAAAGGGCTTCACGGGAAGGAAAGATTATTACTAGATAGAAGGCAGAACTGAGAAGAGAAGCAAATTGTATGTCGATAATTGTATATCAAGGGTCTCTGCTATACTGTCTGGGTTTGCTTTCTAACTTTTAGCTATAGGGTCAGTCTCTATTACTGCTATTACATTGCTGACCCCTCCTTAAATGGTGTTATTCCCTAGGTTCCTGTTGCCTGCTTCTCACTGTGCATTTATCTTTATTCCATTCTTTCCCATCTTGAGTTTTACTACCATCTCATGATCACTCATGGCTCCAAAAAGAATAATCCATAATACGTCGCCTTCTACATTTCAGATCATCGCTTGAAAATAATCTTGATTCATTGTAACTTGACTGCCAGACTTACTTGTTTTTTTACATTAACTTTTGATACTCAACATTAATACTGCAATTTTTATTGCTTTTGTGCTATAGCAGTTACTGTATGTTGTAGCAGTAAAATGTACAACCAGCAGCATTGCTGTAATTTTCAGCTACTGAAAGAATTATTTCTTTTATGTTTTAAATTCAAAGCTATAAAATTTACTCCTGGCTACGCTATTGCTATTTTAGTGCTATTTTAATGTGTTTATATGATAAATATAATATGACCATGGCTGAAACCTATAAGAGTTTCAAGAAAAGTGGGTTTTTGTTTATAATGTGCTAGAAAATAGGGTTGCCTTTTTTTTTTTTTTTTTTTTTGATTCATTGGTGAAATTGCTAATATCCAAGAACCGCAGCTTTGTCTCATCCGTTGGTCTCTTCTACAGCCTCTCTGTAATAGTCTCTAGCAGGGTGGAAATACTTTCAAGGATTTTTTTAAAGAAGTATACTTTTCTGTTATCTCAGAGAAACAGAGAGAAAATGTAAACATATTTATGTTAGAATAATTCCACAGCATAACTGATGTAAACTTTCCAGAATGGGAGCAGTTATTTTTTCAAGTCACTAGATTATTTAGAAGAATATTCCGTAGGATTTTTCTGTCTTAAAATTATTTGTATTTCTTTATTTATTCATTTCACTTCTGGGATCTTAACTTAGTGAAATAAATAAAAATACACTAAAAACATTGTGTCCCAAAGATATTATTTAGAATAGTCATCAAATTGAAGTTTTGGAAATATTCCACATTTTCATGAATAAAGACAATTTAGATCAAATGGATTCTTCAAATTTTAAGCTAATGTTTTTGAAAATTTTCAAACATAAGTGAAAATGATTTTTAAATATTTAGTAAAAAAGTTTATTTTTCTTCATTGGGTCTAACCTAGATCTCTAACTCAACAATTCTCTGCTAGATCTTTCTTTTGAGGAATAAGACCAGGAAGGAATAAAGGTGAGCCGGGGAAAAGGGAAAAGGTAGACTTGTTTCTCCTGGCTGTCTCTGCTAAAGAGCCCTAATTCTTTTGAATTATATTTCGCCTGTGCCATGCTTGGCTTGGAGCAACCAGTTATGCTGTAAATATACACAGCCATACCAAAACCGTGAGGCAGAAATGGCTAATTGGTAATTGACCAATATTTTAAACTATTGTTACATAGATTTTATTTGAGAAATATTGGCAACAGAAGAGAGAAAGAAGTTTGTAGAGCAGGTTTTATGGATATATATATATATGTTTACATCACTAGCTAAATATATATGTATATATATATTTGGTTGGACATATGGTTCTTCTCAGGGGAATTTTGGGATTAAAATTGCAAAGATAGGTGAACATCACACTGGAAAATCCTTAATGCAAGACTCATATTAATATAGAAGCATAAATGAAAGATCTGCACTATTAAAACAGGGCTTCATGACTATATACCTGGTCATATTTCATAGTGTAAATTGTTAGAGTAGAATCTTATGAAAGTAGTGACAATGAAATAGAAGAAAAACAATCAGCAGGATTTGTCAAGTAATTGTTAGAGAATCGTAGAAAATTGTTAGGTTAAAAGTAAAGAGAAGAATAAAGTCAACACAATTCTCTGCCTGTGTGATTGCTATTTTCAGGAAGCATCAACTCAGAAATAAGCAGTTCTGGGGCAAGAGGCTTATGTACAATTGCTGATTAAATTCAGAGTGTTTCCTTAAACATTTGGGGATCTGCTATAGTAGTAAGTTATTGAACAGTATAACAAGAGAAAAAGTGATTCATCTTAATCATGGTAATCTTTTAAAAGTCAAATAACCAGGCTAGAATCACTCAAAGTTTAGCATTTTTTTAGAACTGTAATATGCAGCCTTATTTAAGTACTATTATTTTGCAATGTGTGATGAGTGTTAATGTTTTATTTTTGTTACTCTAAAAGTTATACACAATTATTCCATTTCTTTAAAAAATGAAAATGCTACAAAAGCAATAGATAAAATACAACAAATTTGTACTTAAGACCTATATACATGCATAAATAATATTGAATATATATTTATAATTCATATTAGTATTCATAATTCTAATACAAATATCTAACAATTTATTTAAAATTTAATACATTAATATTTTTAATTGAAATATATATTTTTTTTTTTGAGACAGAGTTTCACTCTTGTTACCCAGGCTGGAGTGCAATGGCGCGATCTCGGCTCACCGCAACCTCCGCCTCCCGGGTTCAGGCAATTCTCCTGCCTCAGCCTCCCAAGCAGCTGGGATTACAGGCACGTGCCACCATGCCCAGCTAATTTTTTGTATTTTTAGTAGAGACGGGGTTTCACCATATTGACCAGGATGGTCTCGATCTCTTGACCTCGTGATCCACCTGCCTCGGCCTCCCAAAGTGCTGGGATTACAGGCTTGAGCCACTGCGCACGGCCTAATTGAAATATTTTACACAAAACTAGGTTTATTTGTGAAAATGTATAAATTATAGAATATTTTAAATACACAAGTTCAACTGCATTTTAGAAGACCTTTTTCACTTAATGTTTGAGGTATTGGTAGATTTAATGTCTCTAATTGTAATAGAAATATTTATCTAATTTTGTCAGTCTTTCCAAATATATTGTCAAAAATAAAGTCTTACTGAAAACCCTCTAAGTAAGTAAAAGAGTAGAATAATTAAGAAAATAAATTACTATATGAAGCAGTAAAAGGGAAAATCTGTATTGTCTAAAATGAGGGGTGTTATTTTTACATGCTTCTCCATGAAGGAGAATTCAGGAAAGTTTTAGTGGCTTTAATATATTAGATTTTGAAAAATATTTTTTATAATTTCCAAATAAAAAGTAAGATGTCATTTCATATTAAAAGAGTTGGATTTATTCTATTATTTTCCATTTTTACTAATTAAATTTCAACTTAAATTGAATATCTGTTTTAGCTGTCATATTATATAGTAATTTTCATAAGTAGTTCATTTTTACACTTTTTTATATACCTTTATCACTAAAGATTTTGTAATTGGGTTAATCAAAATCTAGTTATAAGAATGAGCAAAATTTTTCAAAGCACATTTGCAGTTTCGTGGGAAAAAATATATGACACAAAACAAACTCTAGTAAAAAGAAAACAAACACTGGTTTTCATATTTCTTCTTTTAAAAAATAGCTTTTATTGAGAGATAATTCATATAGAATACAATTAGCTCATTCAAAGTATACAACTCAATAGCTTTCAGTATAATCAGTGTTATGCAACCTTAACCACCATCCAGGTTTACTGTATTCTCATTAGCCCCAAAAGAAACACCATACCCACTAGCTGTCACTTCCCATTTTCTCCCAACCACCTGTCTCCTCAGCCACTAACATGCACTAATCTATCTATATCTTTAGACGTGCCTATTCTGAATATTTCAGAAAAATAGAATTATAAAACTGTATGTCCACACAAAAATTTGGATAAGAATGTTCACAGAAACATTATTCATAATATGCAAAAGGTAGAAACTGCCCAAATCTCTTTCATAAGCTCACAGTTATAAATAGATTTTGAGTAACCCAATTAGAAAGTTTTTAGTGATAAAGGTGTATAAAATAAAATATAAATATAGTTATAAAAGAGTATATAATTTGAGATCTAAATCCGAGGTCATACATGTGATCTCTTGTATCTGGCCTCTTTAATGAGTACTAGGTTTCAAGGTTTATTCATGTTGTAGCATGAATCAGTACATCACTCTTTAAATAGCTGAATATCATTGCCTTGTATAGAAGTACCATTAACTATTACTCAACGATTCAATTAAGATGAAAGCTATTTGGGCAGTTTCCAACTTTTAGATATTATGAATAATGTTGCTGTAAAATTCGTATCCAAATTTCTGTATGGACATAGGCTTTTATTATTATTATTATTTTATCTGTCTAGGGGTGGAAATGGATAGATCATAGAGTAACTGTATGTTTCATCTCTGAGGAAATTCTACATTGTTTATCAAAGCAGCTGCACTATTTTACATTTCCACCGTCAGTGCATGAGGGTTCCAAATTTCTGACTTTTTATTTCAGCCACCCATGGTTTCTCACTATAATTTCAATTTGCATTTCCCAAGTGACTGGTGATACTGAACACTTTTTCATGTTCTTATTGGTCGTTTGTGTATCTTTCTTGAATAAATATCTACACAAATTCTTTGCCTGATTTAAAATTGAGTTATTCTTTTTACTATTGAGTTGTAAGTGTTCTTTGTATATTCTGAATTTGAGATCCTTACCATAAATTTGATTTGAAAATATTTTCTACTATTCTGATGGTTGTCCTTTTATTACATGATGGCTTCCTTTAAGCACAAACATTAACGTTGATAAAGTCTCTTATTATTTTTTATTTTCTTACTTGTGCTTTTGATGTCAAATATAATTTTCTTTTGTTACTTGTGATTTTGATGTCAAATATAAGAAAACATTGTTTAATTTAAGGCCACAAAGAATTATAACTATGCATTTATCTAAAAGTTTTATAGTTTTAGCTCCTACACTTAGATCTTCCATCCATTCAAAACTGCCTTTGCAAAGATTATTACTGTAAGAGGAATCTAAAATGGCTGACTCCATCTTGCTCCTAACCTCACACACTGGCTGTCCTCTCTCATTCCTGAGTGTAGGCCAAGCTGAACATGGGAGAAATTTAGTTTACATTTTAATTTACAAGCAAGGATGAATATATCTCTCCTAAAACTAACCCTTTCCTTGTTCAGGCACCAAAATCTTCCTTTGTAAAATTAATGACAGGCCATGAGATTAGGATTATAGGAGGGGCATAAATTCTGCTGAAATACAAACATACTTTCTATAACCCCTTACTACACAGGAGTCATGCAGCCAGGGGTCACAGGATTTATGACTTCCTCAATTGCTCTTATAGGTAGCATCACTGCTGGAGAATCTAAGATTTGTATTTTGAGGAGTTTTTTCAGACTTTTGCATTTTGGTAACCAACTGACCCCACCTGGTTCCATGACTCCTGATACAAATGTTTCTGTGGCTTTCACCAAGAGAGAAACTCAGTGTATAAGAACCATTTTCCACACCTCTGTGATTGCATTCCCAACCAATCAGGAATAGCCATTCCCTAGTTCTCTACCAATCAAAGTATCCTTAAGTATCCTTGAAAAACCCTAATCACTTTGCATTTGGGAGTCTGATTTGAATAATAAACTCTGTCTTCCATGTGGCTAGCTTTGCATTAACTAAACTCTTTTTTACTGCAATACCATGATTTCGGTGAATTGGTTTTATCTGTGTGGTCAGGAAGACCTGTCAGGTGACAACATATTTTGTGATGAACTTTGTGTACAGTGTAAGGTAGGAATCTAAATTTGATCTTTTGCATTTCCTTATCCAGGTGTCCCAGCACCATTTGTTGAAAAGAATATTCGTTCCCTGTTGAAATAATGTCTTAGCACCCAAACTGAAAATGAATTGACCTCAGGTAAAGATTTATTTCTGGACTTTCAATTTTTTTCCACTGATCTATCAGTGTCAATCATTATGCTTATTTTGATTACCGCAGCTTTGTACTAAATTTTAAAATCAGGAATTGTGAATTTTTCAATTTATCTTTTGAGATTGCTTTGACTAACCTGGATCCATTGCATATCTATACGAATTTGAAGGCCAGCTTGTCATTTTTTGTGTGTAAAAAGCCAGGTGGTGTTGTGCTAGGGGTTGCATTGAATTTGCAGATCAATTTATAGTTGCACAAATTGAGGTTTCCCCAACTGTGGGGTAATTACATTTAAGGTATCTGGGAATTATTTACTATAATGGATATTTACATTCTGCCCATTAATGGTCATTGGATGGTTATTCATATTTATTTGTCATGAATTACAATTTATTGATTCCTAATATGAGAACTATTCTAGAGACCTTGCTGAAGACTTATGAGGCAAGAAAGTGAGCATCATTGGTCTTCATATTTCCATCTTTGTTCTGCACAACCCAGTTTCTTTATTACTTCTCACTTGAAAAGTATTTTGAGCATTCTCTTTAAGGGTCTATATACTCTCTAGAGACAAAAATTTTATAGGTAACCAAATTATTATTTTTCTGTTCTTCAGTTCATCTTCTATCTTGTTCATCTTCTGTCTTCATTTATTGCCCTAAAATGACAATACTCAATTAATGTTCATTTTAAAAGTCAAATAATTATATTTTCCTTTTACAGTATTTCAAGAAATATATTCATTAGATACGTTTAAACAAAGCAACAATAAAATTATTTGAACAATGTGTGGAAATAATATTTTAATAAAAATCCTGAGAATACAATGTGGCAATTTCTGATACACGTGTTTAACAAACCACTAGTGCCTACTATGTGCTAGATGTGTTCTTAATGCTTAGTGGTGTTAAATTTTTATAATGATCCTTTGAAGTAGAAACTTAAATAAGAAAATTATTTAACATCTGCTGCCTCAATTTCAGTTGCAAAATGGTCATTATATGAATGCACTACAATTTATTCATTTTCTAGCAAAGGACATTTGGGTTGTTTTCAGATCGGGGCTATTACATATAATGTTGCTATGAACATCCAAGTCCATGTATAGATATAGGCTTTGATTTTTCTTAAATAAATACACAGGAATAGACTAGCTAGATCAGATGGTAGGTATATGTTTAACTACATAAGAAAATGCCAAATTATTTTTCAAAATGGCTACACCATTTTATATTCCACTAGCAGCATGTGAGCGTTTCAATTCCTTCAGAACCTTGCAATTTTTGATATGGCTGGTCTCTGTAGTTTTAGCCATTCTATTAAGGAAATAAAGGTAAATTTTCGTGGCTTTATTTGGCATTCCTCTAATAATGTTCAGCATTTTTTTCTGTGTGCTTATTTGCCACTCAGAAATTTTCTTTGGTCAAATGTCTGTTCAAATCTTATGCCCAGATCTCCCACATCTCATTAACACTTGAAATGGTTATTCTTTTTAATTTTAGACATTCTAATAGGTGTTTAGTATAATTATACTGTCATCTTAATTTGCATTTCCATAGAAATTAAATTGTACACCTATTCAAGTGCAAATTTACACTCATAGATCTTTTTTGTTTAAGTGCTCAAATATCTTGCCTATATTTAATTGGGTTGTATGTTTTCTAATATTTGAGTTTTGAGAGTACTTTATATATTCTGAATACAAGCATTTTATTAGACATCTGATCGACATCTATATATTTTCTCAATCTATGGCTCTTGATCATTCTTTTAAAAATAATTTTTAAAGAGCAGAAATTCTCAATTTTGATGAGGTCTAATTTATCATGTTTTTTGAAGATTGTGCTTTTAGTGTCATATCTAATTGTATTATAGTTTCTTATTACCATTGTAATTAATAACCACAAAATTAGTGGTTTAAAACAAAATACATTTATCGTCTGTAGCTCTGGAAGTCCAGTATGGATCTCAACTGATTGAAATCAAGAAATTGGCAGGGCTGCATTCTCTCATGAAGACTCTTGGGAAGAATCAGTTTTCTTTCTCCTTCAAAGTCTTCAGCGACTGGCTGAATTTTTCTTATATATTCTTATATACACTGTGACTTAGACTCAATTACCTCTCTCTTCCACCTTTAATGTCCTTTGTGATGACATTGTGCGTACTAGGATAATCCAACCTAACCTCTCTATTTTTAAGGTCAACTGATTCATTCTATCTGCAACATTAATTTCCCTTTGTCATGGAACATATTCACAGGTTCCAGGGATTAGGTCATGAACACATTTAGAAGCCATTATTCTGCCTACTACATTAATAATTCTTCAGAGACAAGGGCAAAATGATTTCCTTCTATATTTCCCATTATAAATTCTACAAGTTTAGGTTTACATTTAGTGTTATATTTAGAGAGGGTTGTGTGTGTGTGTGTGTGTGTGTGTATCACCTTAGGCAAAAACCAAACTTAATTTTTGACATGCTCATATCAAATCATTCTAGCATGGTTTTATTCAAAATATTAATATACAACCAAGCTGACTTTGCACAATGTCAAAAATCAATATGTACATCTATGTCTGGATGATCAGTTAGATTATACAAGCCTATTTGTCTTTCTGCATGCCAATGCCATACCATTCTATAACTGCAGCTTCATAATGATATTGAAGTCAAGTAGTATAAGTTCTCCAACATGTTTGAGTTAGGTATTCTAAGTGTTATAAATTTATTATTTTTTAAAGTTGTTTTGGCCCTTCTAGATCCCTTGTATTTCTGTATAAATTATAAAATTAGCTTTTGCATTTCTCTAAAAAATAACCTGTTGAGAATTTGATTGTAACTTTATTGAAACTAAATATCAATTTGGGAAGAATTGATACCTCTATAACCCTTGGTTTGCTGATTCATAAACATAGTAAATGTCATAATTTACTTATGTTTTCTCCATTTATTTGTACTACATTTTGTAGTTTATGTGGTGTAGGTAACACAAATAACATTTATCTCTCTGTATTTCTTATTTATGAGTTATTTAAGAAATTCTGAATATTCGTTGTTAGTATATGGACATCCAAATGATTTTTGTAGCCTGCAATCTTGGTAGTTTACTGATTCTAGTAGCTTTTATTGAGATTGCACTAGATTTTCTTGGTGATGTAGTTCTTCCTTCATTTTAGAATGTCTTATATTTGTTTGTCTCGGCTTATTGCACTGGGTTGAACCTCAAATAGAATGTTGAATGTCTAAGAGCAGACAGTCTTTCTTTGTTCCTAATCTTAGGACAAAAGTATTTAGTATTTTATAATGAAGTATGATGTGAACTGCAGGACCCTGTGTGTGTGTGTGTGTGTGTGTGTGTGTGTGTATGTGTCCATACTTAGTGGAACTTATTTTACTCCCATTTTGCTAACAGCTTTTATCAAAAATTGGTGCTGATTTGATCCAAAATTTTTGTATACCTATTGAAATTAGCATACTTTTGTTCATTTGGTGTTTTTTTTTGTATTGTGCTAATATGATGAATTATATTTATTGATTTCAAATAATAAATTAATGTTGCCTTTAAGAAAGCCCACTTCACTAAAGCAGTCTTGTGGCATTAGCTTAGAATGCATGTGATTCAATAGCAAAGACTTGGACCCAACCTAAATGCCCATCAATGATAGACTGGATAAAGAAAATGTGGCACATATATACCATGGAATACTATGCAGCTGTAAAAAAAAAAAAAAAAAAAAGGATGAGTTCATGTCTTTGCAGGGACATGGATGAATTTGGATACCATCATTCACAGCAAACTAACACCAGAACAGAAAACCAAATACTGCATGTTCTCACTCATAAGTGAGAGTTGGACAATGAGAACATATGGGCAAATGCAGGGGAACATCGCACACCAGGGCCTGATGGGGGTGGATAGGAGAGGGGTAGTAGGGGGTGAGAGGATTGGGGAACGCTAAAGTTAGGAGAAATATCTACTGTTTATGATGGGAGGATGAATGCAGCAAACCACCATGGCACGTATATATCTATGTAACGAACTTGCACATTCTGCACGTGTACTCCAGAACTTAAAGTATAATAATAAAAAAAAGTGTCAAACTTATAGGATCCTAGAGTAGAATGATGGTACCAGAGTTTGGGCAGTGGAGAAAATGGGGAAGATATTGGTCAAAGGGTACAACTTTTCAATTATAACATGAATAAGTTCTGGAGATCTAATGTACAACATGATGACAACAGTAAACAATAATGTGTATTTCAAATGTGATGAAAGAGTAGATTTTAAGTATTTTTGCCAGAAAATAGTAATTATGTGAATTGTAATACGACAAAAGTCTTTAGGTATGGACTTTTACTTACGTAATTTCAAGGTTGGTGTAGATTAATCTATTTTATTCCTAAATATGGATATTATTTTCCTGCTTCTTTTTATTCTGGTAATTTTTGATTAGATGGCATACATTTTGTATTTTATTTGATTGGAAGTTAAATCTTTTTATATATGTATATTCTCAGGTCATGCTTTTAAACTTTTTAGGCAGGACTAGAGCACTATTTAGTCTAGGGTTTATTTTGCCCACTTCTATGGGAAGACATTTTTGAATGTGCTACCTGGTGCCCAAACATAATTAGATTTTTCATTCAGGATAATAGGAATAGGCAATATGCCAAAACATGTGTAAGCTTCAAGTTTGTTCTCACTAAGCCTTTTAGATTGCCTCCCTGCCCCACCATTTCACTGCTTTTAATGATTTTCCTAAATTCATGCCCTAATATATATTCAGCTGAATATTAGAGAGGGCTCCTTGTAGCTCTCTGAGGTCCTCTTGCATCTCTCTAATTGTTGGTATTCTTTTTCCATGAACTGTAGCCCTTTTTGATCCCTTTTGGGAGCCCTGGGCTCCCAGCTATATCTTCTCAACTCAGGGAGACTACCAAGCCTGGCTGGATTACCCCTTTCTGCATACAGTCTATAGAATGTCTTAACGAGTAAACTGGGGTAATTATTGGATTCACCTTGTTTGTTTCCAATATCTCTATAGTCCTTTGATATTCAGTGTCTAGTGTCCGCAAAACCATTGTGTGTGTATGCATATATATGTATATACTTGTGAATATTACATGTATATGTAATATATACCAATGTGTATGTGTGTGTGTATGTATGTGTATAGACCATTAGTACTGCTAGGAGACTTAAAACTAGTAATCGTAAATTATTTAAATATATAATATCCATATACTTTGTACACTTACATATATCCATGAGTTTAGATCAAGGAAGCACTTATCTTCAAAGCAATTATATTGATGTTCATAATAAAACTTTGATTATAGGCCTATAACTTCCCACAGATTAACCTTCAACCACTGTGACTACCACTCATTCTTTCCACTCTTACATTCATTCCTGGTCTTAAATTCCTGTATGAGTTGAGTTATAATATCTCTGTTCAGCATAAATCATGATATTTTATATACAGTTAGATTTCTTTTCTCCAAATAGATGGCTTCTTATTGACTTTCATATTTCTCTGGGTCTTTCATCTAGCATTCTCTCACACTTCTTATTCCTTAGTACTTATTTTTGTTGAGTCCTACCACTAGCTCCCCAGGGTAACAGAAAAAAAATCAATATTTTCTATTTAGAAAAGTTTGCCAATCACCTATTTTCAGAACAAAAGCTCAACAGTACTTAGGAAGAGAACACCTGAGTAGTTTGCTGAATCAGTCTGAGAAATGCTGGCAAGCCACAAGGCAGGAAGTATTGATGTAAATTTGCCTACACTTTCCGGATGGTAACAGTTCATGTGAGTAAAGGAAGATTATTCCAGAAGCAATTAATTTATAAATAGGTTCAACTAATATTGTAAGAATTTAAAGAATACTTCTTTTGTCTTTATGTTGGGTTAGATTTTTCAGATTTCCTTTTAAGAGCAGAAGTAGGCCCTGTAAAAATGAAACTAAACAAAACAAAGCAAGTAAACAAAACACAAACAACAACAACAAAAACAGAGACAAGAAGTTTGCTACGCATTACTATAAAAAATTGGCATAAAATGAATTAAAGGGGAATATGCATATTTAATAATGTTGGCAATTAAGGAAATGAGACTTGTCAGTTGTTCAAAAAAACAAGCATAAACCTAGAAATGAGATCAAAGATTAAGTGGTTAAGAGTCATATCAATCCCAAAACAAAGTGGTTTTATATATTAAAAACAAAGTTATGGATGAAGCCAGGGGCTTCTGATATTTGCTTTAAAAAGATAACAAAATTGGAGAACTAACACTAGTTTATTTTGAGAATTATAAAGCTACAACAACGAAACCTGCGTGGTATTTGCATTAAGATAGATAAATACATCAATGGAACAGAATAGAATCTAGAAATAGACTCAAATATATATTGTATTCATTGATTTGAGTTGCCATGACAAACTACCATGAACTGAACAGTTTATAAGCAATAGAAATTTATTTTGTACAGTTTTGGAGACTGGTAAAACCATAACTAAGGCTCTGTTGTCTGGAGGGCCAGCATCCTGGGTCATAGACAGCTGTCTTCTTGCAGCTGTTGTCTCACATGGGGAAGCAGACAAGGGACCACTCACGGTAGGGTTTCTTTCATAAGGGTATTAACCCCCTTTTTGAGGGCTTTGTCCTCATGACCTAGTCATTCTCCCAAAGACACCACCTTTTAATACCATGGCATTGTAAGTTTCAACATGAATTTTGGGAGGGCATAAACATTCAGCTTATGGTACATATGGACAATTGATTTCAACAAAGAGTAGAAAATTATGCAGAAAAATGACAGTCTTTATAAAATATGATGGTGAGATAGCTGGATAGTTGCATATATGAATATGCAAAATGTAAACTTTATTCATATCTTGTACTTTTTACAAATAATTTATCAAAATAAATCATAGGTCAAAATGTAAAAATCAAAACTGTAGTATTTTCAGAAATGAAAGTAAGAGAAAATCTGTGTGATAGGCAAATATTTCTTACACATTATACCAAAAATATCCATACAGGGAAAAAATTAATAATTCAGATTTTTGCAACAGTGAAACACTTCTGCTCTTCAAAAGACATTGTTAAGAGAATATAAAGACAATGTATATGTTGGAAGCAACTATTTACAATGCATAAATCTCGTAAAGGAAAAGCCGTCACAACATGTATTTTTAAAAAGGTTTCAAAACTCTATAAAAAGATAATAAACAATCCCATTAAAAATAGGCAAGAGAGTTGTTACATGGTTATATTGTATGATGCTGAGGTTTCAGGTATGGATCTCATACCCTGGTTGTAAGCATAATACCCAATAGGGAGTTTTTTAACCCGTGATCTTTGCTGTACCTCCTCACTCTAGTAGCCTGCAGTGTCTATTGTTCCCATCTTTATGTGCATCTGTACTCAGTGTTTAGCTCCCACTTATAAGTACAACATGTGGTATTTGGTTTTCTGCCCCTGTGTTGATTTGCTTAGGATTATGACCTCCAGCTACACCCATGTTGATGCAAAGGACATGATTTCTATCATGGCTGTGAATTATTCCATGATATATATGAACCACATTTTCTTTATCCAACCCACCACTGATGGATAACTAGGTTGATTCCATATCTTTGCTATGGTGAATAGCATTGCATTGAACATATGAGTGCATGTGTCTTTTTGGTTGAAGGATTTGTTTTCTTTGACTGTCAGCCATGTAAAAGCGTTTTCTTCTTCTCGACCTTGTTTCTTTGACTTGTAAAAAATCCCCATTCTGACTGGTGTAGGGTGGTAGGTATTTCATTGTGTTTTGATTTACGTTTCTCTGATGATTAGTGATGACAAGCATTTTTTCTATGTTTGTTTGCCACATGTGTGTCTTCTTTTGAGAAGAGTCTATGCATGTCTTTTGACTATTTTTTAAAAAGGTTATTTGTGTTTTATTGCTCGCTGATTTAATTTCCTTATAGGTTCTGAATATTAGACATCTGTCACATGCATAGCTTGTAAATATTTTCTCCCATTCTGCAAGTTGTTTGCTCAGTTGAAATTCTTTTTTTCTGTACAGAAGCTCTTTATTTTAATTATGTCACCAGTGTCAATTTTTTTTTCTTTTTTTTTTTTTTTTTTTGAGATGGAGTTTTGCTCTTGTTACCCGGGCTGGAGTGCAATGGTGCAATCTTGGCTCACCGCAACCTCCACCTCCTGGGTTCAAGCAATTCTCCTGCCTCAGCCTCCCAAGTAGCTAGGACTACAGGCGTGCATCACCATGCCCAGCTAATTTTTTTGTATTTTTAGTAGAGACGGGGTTTCACCATGTTGACCAGGATGGTCTCGATCTCTTGACCTCGTGATCCACCAGCCTCAGCCTCCCAAAGTGGTGGGATTATAGGTGTGAGCCACTACACCTGGCCACAGGTATCAATTTTTGTTCTTGTTGCAATTGCTTTTGGCAAAATTCTTTGCCATGACCAATGTGGACAAGGGTATTTCCTAGGTTATCTTCTAGGATGTAACAAACCTGCACATGTACCCCTGAATCTAAAATTAAAGCTGAAATTATATAAAAGATAAATAAGCCTTTATATAAAGATATGACAAAGAAATCATAAGAAAATTTAGAAAAATTATTTTACAAACGGTACTGGGAAATTTTGGAATCATCCTCATAATGAATATTAGATGAGTTCAGTAGTGTATAATATATACACACCCAAACACATATGCATACATATACACACTTTGTATAAATATATGTGCATGCAGATGTATAAGTATACATGTGCATATATGTGTATGCATTTGTATATATATTCATATAAACTTTTTTAAGTAGACAATATTTGAAACGGTATTTCACAAAAGAAAATATATAGATAACAAATACATGAAAGGAGGCTGAACATCATTAGTCATGAAGAAAATGTAAATTAAATCATATCTATGTATTATTACCCATTTTTTATATGACTAAAACTAAGAAATATGGTCATAACAACTGTTGACAAGGATGGAAAGAACTGAAACTCTCATACATGGTGGTGAGAAGGTAAAATGATAGAGTCGCTGTGGAAATAGTTTGACACTTTTTTAAATAATCCAACCTAGAGCTACCACATATTCCAGTCATTTCATTTAAAAGTAATCAGCCAAAAGAAATGAAAAGTCTCATTTATATGGAAATTTGTGTATTGATATTTACATAAAATTTATTTGTGATAGTCCCAAATTGAAGAAAAAAATCCAAATACCCACCAACAGATAAATAAATTTTAAAATGTGCAATGCCCATACAATGGATTACTATTCAGCAATAAAATGAAGCAATTATTCATTTGTGTAGCAACAAGAATGAATCTAAATATAATAATGTTTAGTGAAAGATGTAATATGCAATATAAAATATATAGTGTGGGATTACAGTTATATAAAATTCTAGGAAAATGCATAATGGCAGAATGCAGAGAAGTGATTGGGGATGTGGAGGGATTAGGTGAGGGTGGAAGGCAGGATTACAAATGCACATAAAACTTTTCAAAATGATGCATATGTGGCCGGGCACAGTGGCTCACGCCTGTAATCCTAGCACTTTGGAAGGCTGAGGCAGGTGGATCACCAGGTCGGGAATTTGAGAACAGCCTGACCAATATGGTAAAACCCTGTCTCTACTAAAAAAAAAAAAAAAAAAAAAAAAAGAGCCAGACGTGGTGGCAGTTGCCTGCAATCCCAGCTACTCAGGAGGCTGAGGCAGGAGAATCCCTTGAACCCAGGAGGCAGAGGTTGCGCCACTGTACTCCAGCCTGGGAGACAGAGTGAGACTTTGTCAAAAAAAGAAAGAAAATGTTCACTCTTTTTATTGTGGTCATACTTTCACAGGTCTGCGCTTAAGTGAAAACCTATCAAACTGTGAGCCAGCTGCCGTGGCTCATGACTATAATCCCCGCACTTTGGGAGGCTGAGGGGGTAGGGGTGGGTGGATCACCTGACGTCAAGAGTTCGAGACTGGCATTGCCAACATAGTGAAATCCGTCTCTGCTAATCATACAAAAATTCGCGGCTGGGCTTGGTGGCACATGCTGGTAATTCCAGCTACTTGGGAGACTGTGGCAAGAGAATCTCGGAAGGCGGAGGTTGCAGTGAGCCGAGATGCACCATTACACTCCAGCCTGGGCAACAGGAGCAAAACTCTGTCTCAAGAAAGAAAGAAAAGAAAGAGAAGGAAGAAAGAAAGGGAGGAAGGAAGGCTGGGAGGAAGAAAGAAAGGGAGAAAGGGAGAAAATGGTGGCATGCGACTGTCATGACAGCTACTTTGAAGGCTGAGGCAGGGAAATCACTTGAACCCAGGAGGCGGAGTTTGCAGTGAGCACAGATCACGCCACTGCACTCCAGCCAGGGCAGTAGAGCAAGACTTCGTAATAAATAAAACCTATCAAACTGTGCATTTTAGCTATGAGCTGTTAACTATATGTCCACTGTATCTCAATAAAGCAGGTAGAAATTAAATTATATATATATATATATATTTATATATATATTTATATATATTAATTAAATTCATGAGATTTGGAACAGTTTAGAGTGACTATACAATTCCATTCAATTAAGAAAAACTAATGTGATAACTTGATGGGATTATGAAAAACTAACATGACATCACCATATGATGAGGCCAAAGGTAAAGTTAATGCAGAAAATCTATATCGTAAACCCCTGTATTCTTTCTCGAGATGGCTAAAGCTAAAATACAGAGATAAACACAATCAGTTGAGAAATGATTCTTAGTGCATGTATGATTAACATAAACCATTTAAGATGGATCACACTTTCCCTGCTAGCAAGTATCTAGATAATTGATTCCTATACTTTGTCAAAAAAGATGTCATATATTATACCATCAGTAATAGCTTAATTACTGTAACTATACATACTATAAAATATATACACTTCATTACAACATCTTTTAGTGCAGGGTAAAGGCATACATTTTTGCAATCATTCTACAATGAACTAATAGATGTAAAGTACACATGGTTGACATCCTCACTGAGATGTGGGTGGGGTGAAAATCTTCCAAGAATATACGACTTTACTGTCTTTCAGGGAATAGTTCTACTACATTATTACTCAATATAAATCTCAAAATAAAAATTAGACATCATATAAATTGAGGTTATAGGTCCCTATATAAATAATCTTAATAAAGCACTTTTTTTTTTTAAGATTAAATTTTTTTTTATTTTTCTCAAACTGACCATTCTCATGCTCACAGTGTCTTGGCACAAACTGCTAGAAAGTAACAGCCCAACACAGACACACACACAAGCACACAGAGACGTATACACAAATATTGTCTCTATACAAATAACACTCATCCCTCACTACTTAAATCAAATATCACATCAACAATGCAACCATAAGAAAAAACTGAAAATAGGCATTGGCTTTGGGATGGGAGAAAGGGCAGAATCAGGAAGCATCTTGAGGATATTGCCGACGAAAGTTTGAAGAGCTTCAAGGAGTTCATTGATGTAGAACTTGCAGGCAGTGAGGAAAATGTTATCAGATGCTGGATTAAAGGACACCCAAAAGATGCCTTGGCCAAACAGTTAACAAAATCATCACGGCAGCAATGTAGGAAAAAAAAAAAAAAAAAAAAAAAAAAAAAAAAAAAAAAAAAAAAAAAACTAATAAAATGGCAAACCTGACTGGATCTTTCCAGGCAGAATATCAGAAGTGCTGATTTCTTTTAGCTGCATATAATAAAATACAAGGAGAGAAAAATAAGCTAAAGAACAAACTATTGGGCCAGGCACCATGGCTCATGCCTGGAATCCCAGCACTTTGGGAAGTTGAGGCAGGCTGATCACAAGGTCAGGAGACTGAGATCATCTTGGCCAACATGGTGAAATTCTGTCTCTACTAAAATACAAAAAAATTAGCCGGGCATGGTGGCACACGCCTATAGTCCCAGCTACTTGGGAGGCTGAGGCAGGGGAATCTCTTGAACTTGGGTGGCAGAGGTTGCAGTGAGCTGAGATGGTGCCACTGCACTCCAGCTGGGTGACAGAGCACACTGCCATGTGTGTGCCTATGCAACAATCTTGCATGTTCTTCACATGTACCCCAAAACCTAAAATGCAATAAAATTAAAAAAAAATTCAAGTAGTATAAAAAGATACAAAGAAGGAAAATAAATTTCCTTTAACCCTTACTTCCCATCCAGAAATAACTCCCATCCTATTCAAAATAAACAAAAATAAAAAAAAATAAAGCACTTTTCAAATGAAAATTTGAAGTAATGTAACTTTACCAAGTTGCCAAGATAGAGTTTTTGCAAACTATAATTATAGATAATGAAACACTCTGATTTACTAGAGTTTTGCTAGTTATATGTCAATTAAATAACTCATTTTGTGGCCCAAAATTAAAATTCGATTTGCTTTTATTTTATATTGAAGGACAACAAATTAAATTACTATTGCTTACTTCAATTAGAGAATTGTAAATTATACTAATTTGTTGTTTTTCTTTGGATATATTATTCATATTTAGAAAACTGTTTTCTGTAGTTGTACTACCAATTCATTCTACTAAAGCAAAAGTCCAAAAAATGTATGTTTTTGAGAGAATTTAAAAAGCAAAATGCAAGTGTACCATTTTGATTCGATAACATTTATGTACAAATTTTGTCTCTGGATCAATAACAAGCCATTTATAAGGAATTAATTCAATTTTGACTATAAATACAGAAATAAAGAGTGAGAAAAAACAATTAATCATAAACTATAAGTGTTTTCTTAATCAATGTATTTAACAAATGATTGAGACTGTAACCATGGTGAACTGTTGAGGATATTACCTGAAGACTGCCAGATTTTCACACAAAATACTGACTGATCCAAATACTTTACTTTTCTAGTAAGCTAATCAATTTGTACTCTTTTTTGTTTGTTTGTTTGTGTGTGTGTGTTTTTTTTTTTTTTTTTTTTTTTTTGAGACAGAGTTTCACTCAGGCTGCAGTGCAGTGGCGCGATCTCGGCTCACTGCAACCTCCGCCTCCCAGGTTCAAGCAATTCTCCTGCCTCAGCCTCCCGAGTAGCTGGGACTACAGATGCACACCACCACACCCAGCTAACGTTTGTATTTTTAGTAGAGACGGGGTTTCATCATGTTGGCCAGGATGGTCTCGATCTCTTGACCTCGTGATCCGCCTGCCTCGGCCTCCCAAAGTGCTGGGATTACAGGTGTGAGCCACTGTGCCCGGCCAATTTGTACTCTTTTAATCTGGTTCTTGACTTTCAACCGAGCAAGTATTTACTTGTTACCTATATTTACATGACACTCTAGGATTACAGAGTATGTTTACAGAACAATGGAATTCTCAAAACTTCACCACTGTAATGGAAATAGTGGATGGCTATTTAAAGTAAACAATTTTTATCTGAAGTTATCTTTGTTTTAAAATAGTGAGTGTGTATTTAAATGATAACACTGATGCAACTTTTACTCGGAGTTGAATTTTACTGAAAATATGTTAGTGTTATAAGATTTGAAAAGAAAAATCATCCGAATCTATTTATAAAGTATTTTTTAAGGATATTAACTTGGAAGCTCAGGTTTTTTCTGTTTCTTAGAGCTTGGACAGAATTTGTAGGTGCTAAGGTGAATGTAATTAGAGAGACAATGCTATGACTTTCCAAACGCCAGCCATCTCTGGGGCTCAAGAGACCCATAATGACAGTCACCCCACTCTCCCCCGTCAAGGCCTCTGAGGAGGACAATCATGCTTGTACAGTTTTCCAAAGGTCCCGCCAGCAATCTTATATCTCTTTATGTTTAGAGCTTCAGAGGAAACAACACAGTACTTATTCTGACAACAGCAAGATTCAAGCTGAATCTCTCTAACTCTTTTAAATCTGGTTCTTGGCTTTCAACCAAACAAGTATTAACTTGTTACTTATATTTACACAGCACTTTAGAATCCAAGATTAAAATTACAGAACAATGGAATTCTTAGAATATCACCAGCCGAAATGAAATACTGGACGGCTATTTAAAGTAAACAATTTTTGTGTAAAGTTATCTTTGCTTTGAATTAAATCCCTTGTTCACTTGTTTCCCTTTGGGGACACATGAGCATATTTAGTTAGCTATGAACAAAGTTGTTTACCACAAAGTGTTAGTTCTATACCAAATTTCTTATCTAACTTCAGATTCCATTTAAGATAGAGGAATTTTAATTTATTCATTTAAAATAGATCAAATTAGAATGTTTTTTTTCTATAGTCACTGCTTAATTTGGTTTCAAATTCTTTAAATAATTTTTAATTACAATATGAAATGGTTTGTGAGCAAATTCAACATCAGTACTGCCTGTAGATAATGAGTTAATTTACAAATGCAAAGTCCCACTGTTCTGGGATAGTGTGACATTTAATGCCAACCAAAATGTATTGGTGCTCTGACCTTCGGGGTTCTTGCAGCATATGGGAAACTTGTAAATTTCCAGCACCATGTCTAACCTAATAAAGATGGATTCAAACAAGAAAAGAAATAGAGAAGCTCGTCCATTTTCTTCTTTATTTTTCTATTTGTGTCAAGTTTAACCAGAATTAGCAATAATATTGACTCTTGATTATTACCAGAAAACATTTTTGAGAAAGAAAATTTAAAAAAAAAAAAACAGAAAAACAGAAATATAAACAGGTGATATGTTTTCTCACAGAGAAAAATAATTCACATCCTATCCATTCATTGATTTAGCCTTGGTAACTACAACAGTGAAGTTTTCTTTCCTGGTTTACAGAAAAAATATAGCAAGAACAGTTTAAACTGTATTTTAGACCATGAAAGTGAATTCTAGTTTATTTATTTTACTTAGTGGAATTAAACTTTTGCTGTTGAAAGAGGATCAAATATGTGAGCTGTTACATTTTAAGTCATTGTATTCACTACTTGGTTTGTACACGCATTTTGAGTCTTTAACTTGATTGTAAATTCCTCATTGAAAAGCATTCACTTCTCTTGTATTTTAATAATTCCAGCTCCCATCTCCCTGATTGGAGTATAAATGTCTCCTAACTGTTCCTACATGTAATTATCCTTCCTTCATCACGGTAGTCTCCCTTAAAGTGGAGCTCTGATCCCATTACTTCCCTCTTCTGGGTGAAATAGGGAAGAACCATCGCCTATTTTTGAGTACTAGCTAAAGTTCATACCATTTTACTACCAATACACTATGAGCAATGGATCAATCCAGGTGACATCAGCCTAAGTTCACAGTTGGATACCCTGACAAGCTTGTCACCTTCTTAAAGTGACGGAGCAGAAAATTAGTCAAACACAGGAAAATAGTTTTGTAGTTACCTCAAGGAGCCTGGATAAGTGATTTTGGATTAGAAGAACTTCACAGCAAGATAACTTTGATTGTGTCTAGTTGTGTTAACCTCTACAATGTATGATTAAAGCAAGCATGGGGCTTTTCCAAAGTTAGATGATTCTTGTCATTGAATCTGCTGTAGCTATATAGCACAGTTTGCGAGGGGACATGGAAGAGTCTGCCAAAAATGAGAAGACAGAAGCAGACATACAGAATTAGGACCTTATTGCTCTAGCTGAGCCTCCTGACACTCTGCTCAAAAGCTTAACTGTTCCTACTTACCTAAATAATGGTCATTTTTTTTTACTCACTTTAAGAGTTTTAATGTCTTTTAACAGTTTTGCTGTACGATGATGTAGTCAAAAGGAAGAATTCACGTTCCTGATGTAGTGTCTAATATTCACTACCTCTGCGTATTTAATTATATGCTACATATATGAACTTTGTTGTGTAGCACATCATGTTTATTTGTAACTCTAGAACAGCCTTTTTTAGCCACAGATCATAGAAAATTAAGGGCCATTATTATTTTCATTTATCCCATGGAAGATGCATATCTAGGATCATTCTAGATGCTTAAGAGATCAATCAATTTATTAAATGGATGCCTAGTACAGAAAGGAAATTCTGTCATGAAAACTCAGTTGAGAATGTCTAGTTTGAAACCAGATTAAATCCAACGTAAGCATCCATCTTCAAAAATCAAAGAGGAATCTAATGTCAGTTACTTACTAGGTATTCACGGTTTATCCCTTCTGGCTCTGAATCATAAAAAAAAAAAAAAAAAAAAAAAAAAAAAAAAGAAGACAAAAACTTTACTCCCATTGTGGGGTATTAAAGATTTTCAATTTGAGTAAATGCATCCTAAGGGGTAGGTTCTCCATTTTATGTGTTATGTGGTTTTGCACACAGCAAAAATGCCCAAACAAATACATAAGTAAATGTAAAACACACTCAGTGATATCTGATACAGAGTTCAGAGCTGAACTATTCTTTTAATCCACCATTCTGGCCCCAGGGTTGCTTGGAATTACAACATTGAAAGCAGCTTGTTTTTCACTTTAACTCAGAATTCTGTCTGATCTCTCCGATTCTGTCTTCATCAGCTAACACCAAACACACTGCTCACTGTTTAATCATTGTTTTCACTTCTCTCCCTATTTACGAACCTTGGTTCCATTTTGCATGCTATCATCTGTGGCAATTTAGAAAACTCTTCTGGTATCCAAGGTTTCCTTAGGTAAACATGTTTTCTGGTTTGACTAATTATTGGGACCATTTCTTTCTGGCATTCATGTCTTATTACGCTGACATTCTCTTTGTTTCACTCTCTTGCTTGTTTGGTGTTATTATCAGGTAACTTCCTGTATGGCTGCAGGATGGTTACTTGCAACAATACAGGCAGCATGCCCCCATGTTCACATCTAAGAGGAGAGAGAAACTGTGACGTTCACATGTTACCACAGATCCACTGGCAAAAGTCTCTAAGCATTTATTGGCTTAATGTGGCTTAAATCTAAAACAGATGCAGGCAAGAGAAATTCACGGAAAAATCAAGTCACACTATTGTGTTGTACAAGAGTCAATTCCCAAAATGTCATGGCTGCAATGTAGGATGTGTGCAATGAAGGTTGGAATGTCTGTTTCAACAAGCACAATGGGTCCCTACAGTGTGAAAGAGTGCGAAACAGGCATGCCTTGGCTGATGTGCATAGTCGCTGGTTCTGCTGTAAACATGGTGTTTTCTTAGTAAAGGCAACATTTAGTAAAGGCTATCTCAAAAGTCTTCAAAGACTTGAAACCACCTGAAAATTCAGAGAATACTGTCTGCTATAGGCTAATGTTATATTTGACCTAAAATTCTTTTTTTTAAGAAAGAAAAAAAGAAAGAAAGAGAGAAAGAAAGAAAAAAAGAGTGAAAGAGAGCAAGAAAGAGGAAGAGAAAGAGGGAGAGAGGACGGGAGTCTTGCTTTATTGTCCAGGCTAGAATGCAGTCTAAAAATGAGTATTAAAAACCTTTTTTATGCCAATAATTGTGCTTAACAATGGAGACAGGAAGGAATAAAGGAGTAAAATAACAAACAAGCAGCCAACCAATATTTCATTTAAACCTGTGAAATGCTATGCAATTACTGAGGAGTGCTTTACTTCCAATTATGTGGTCACTTTTAGAGTAGGTGTGATGTGGTGCTGAGAAGAGTGTATATTCTGTGGATTTGGGGTGGAGAGTTCTGTAAATGTTTATTAAGTTTACTTGTTCCAGGTCTGAGTTCAAGTCCTGGATATCCTTGTTAATTTTCTGTCTCGTTGATCTGTCTAATATTTACAATGTGGTGTTAAAGTCTCCCACTATTATTGTGTGGGAGTCTAAGTCTCTTTATAAGTCAATAAGAACTTGCCGTATGTATCTGGGTGCTCCTGACCTAAAATTCTTTAAGTATATTTTAATGAGATCATTGAAGAACCATGAGCTATTCTATACCCATACTAATAATACCAAAGTTTTGCTTCCCTGTCCTATTTGTAGAGAAATAGATTTCACTTTCCAAATCAGGAACAAAGCAACCTAGGAAGGTATTTATGCAACTAAATTTAACATATATTTACTAAGTAACCACTGAGTCAAAAACATATTGTCTCGGCAAATGGCGATGACTAACATACTTCATTTGCACTGTGTTAATGTATTTATATGATGCATTTGCTTATTGCTTGCTCAATAAATAGTTTTTTTGTTTGTTTTTACCTGTGTTTGTAGATTCTTATCTTTCAATCTAGATTTAATTAGGCTTGGAAAACACATTTTCTCTTCAACAATATTCTTAACAGAGTGCTTTTCTTTTGATAAAAATGCAAAAATCTTAGTGCATAAATATGTAGCATTGGTAATTGTATGTTCAAGAAATGGATTGCAGGGTGAGAATCACCCACCAAACATCTTGCCTTACCCACCTCTTGTCAAAGCTTTAGGCTTCCCACATGTTCAACTCAGGATTGACCTAAGAGCATTTTATGTCCTTATGAATAGTTTCTCTTTTGAAATATAACCTGGTCCTTTTCTTTTTTCTTCCTGATGTGGATACAGTCGTGTATTTTTCTATGTTATTAATGCAAACATTTTTGCTCCCTTTTTCTTTGCTACTTAGCCTAGGCCTGCATTCTTACTTTGGGAAGAGAAAGGGACTATAAGATTTTATTTAGGATTGTTCAGTTTCAGCATCACTAGCAGTAGAGATTTTAAACCTTCGGAAATGAAATTGTACATTGTTTTGTTTTGTTTGCCATAGGAAGTTATATTTTTTTAATGTTTAAATATTTCTAAACATTCTTCAGTTTATTTTTAAAATAATAAATAAGTAAAGTAGCCCGCCAAGCATTTAAAGGCTAACAAGTTAAATATTTTGTTTTCAGTTTTGACTTAGAGGCTTTGGAAAGCATAAAAACAGTGTATATTGGACAAATAAATAAACTAAATATTTTATAATCTCAGGATATTTTCCGTGGTTCAAAAGCATATAGTTTTCTCACTCTTTCCCAAAATAGTTTATATTTCATAGGTCTAAAGAGAAAAAGAAAACTTGAAACACTAATGAAGATTTTAAAAGCCCAGAGTAATCATGTATTTTATCAGTCCAGTGTTTCCTGCTATGATATTAAATGAATTACTCTTTCGCTTTGCCTTGACCTGCATAAAATTTGAGTTGGCATTTACAGTTTGGTAAGTAAACTAGCATCATAAGTAAGATATTATTTTTAATAAATAGAATTATAAAATGTCAGATCCATTATAAGATTAAATACCATCCTGAGAAAATATGAAATAGATTCTTACATACAGCACAAATGGGAGTAACTGATATAAATTACTAATGTGAATTTTCCAGCTCTTATGAGCAAGGTACTGAAGTAACTTCTTTACAGAAATTACCTTCTTTAATTCTCTCTACAAGCTCATGAGGCAGGTATAATTCCTTTATAGCACCATTTAGACATACTCATTCTCTTAGGAGACATATCCTGTTTTATACAGAGACATGCTGTGTTGAGTTAATAATATGGTAAGTCACTCATTGTGTAGCAGCGAATAAAACCCTCTTCCATAAACTTGTTAAAAGATAATACCTTCTTAATGCAATGATCACCGCTGGGATTGTAGGTGGCTGATTAGGGTATTGAAATAAAGGTAAGAACTAATTACAATAATCAATTCATGGGATGATTTTGGGGTCTGCGGAGGGATAGAGAGGAAACAAGTAGCTTGCAGAGAGAAACCTTAATGGAGAAGAAGGAAGTCACGAAATAAGCAATTTGACAAAGCTTTTGCTCTGTGGTATGTAACATGAAACATCAACCTACATTCTCAGAGGATCTTCAGTAAGCAACACAATTTTTTTTAATACATGGCAGAGTTGGATCCACTTGTTGAATAGAATATTAACATCTGAGATTTAGTGAATTCTTATTCTGAACCAAATCTGTGATTACATTTATTGCCCAATGTTTTTAACAGTACTTCTGTTCTCCCCACTTTAGATGAGGAAACTGATTCTTTGAGAGATTTCATTATTTGCTCAAAGTTATTGAATTAATGAATGGTAGTTAACAAAGGCCCTGTGACTCCTGAGATGGCATTCTTAATTACTGGATGATGCTGCTATCATGAGTACCATTCTTACAGATGATAAAAATGAATTTTGAGAAAAGATAACTTGCACAATTTAATAGTTAATATAGGGAAGCGCCAGAATTTAAGTAGTATTTATCTAATTCCAAAGCCACTAAACTTGCCATTTACCGCGTTTTGGATAAACATGCTTACTAGTTATTAATGAGGCAACAATTTTACTCCTTTTTAAGATATTTATTGTAATATTGTTCTCCATGATTTGATCTTGGTCAACTAATATTTTTAGTAACTCCTCTAATAAAGAGTCTAACTTTATTTTTTAATATTTGTCTACTGACCATTTTTAAGCCTCCCCACTCCTGTTCCTCTTTTGCCCCACATCTGGCCAGACTGATATAAAGCTCAGAAGCTGAGCTCCTCCGGTTCTTGTGACAATGTCAAACCATGTAACCTAGGTCATCACACTTGGGAACTTTCACTCAGTTATACTCCTAATCACTATGAAAGCCAAGACAGTGTCCTTATCCCACTCTCTAAAGCCATTTTCTGAACAGCTTGGAAGCCAGTATTGCTTTTCCCAGAATGTGTCATAATGTGAGTAATAAATATTTTTATATATTTTTATTTTTGTGTTGTGTCATCAGTCTTGACATAGAACCAGACTTTAAGTGGCTGTCCATCTTGTTTCAACAGAATACTACAACAGTTCTCTGAATATATTTTAGAACTCAAGTAGAAAATTAATTTGCTGGAAGGATGTGTGGTAGTTCATACTACTAACAGAAAGCTGGAAAAATAAACTCAGAATGTGCATCTATCAAGAATATCTAGGTAGCAGGAAAGAAAGGCAATGTTATGCCTCAGTGATGGTCTGATTGGTATATTACTGCTGGCACTAAGACCACTGAGTACTTATCACTGTTTTCATTTCTGAACTCTCACAGTGCCAAATGTCAATACCAAAATGAAACCTGCATATCTTCACATCATTTGATCACTTTCTCAAGATTCAAAACTTGGAGATATGAGCGTTTAATTGTCAGTCTGAGTATCCACCCTCTAGTCAGCCACAGGAAGCAAAACAGGGAAAAAATTTCGTTGGCTTCTGATTTAACAGTATTTCCTCTTAAGACATGCAGATTTGAGAATAAACTTGAGGTGAAAAGGTTGTTCTGATTCTGTTTAACATACACATATCACCACAAAATAGCTCTTCTACAGTATGAATTTCACAATCAGATACTTAAGATATGTGAAATCATATTTTGCCAAAAGGACATGCACAAAAATGTTTCTAGCAACCTTATTTGTAATAGGGAAAAATTGAAAATAATCCCAAATATCCATCAACTGAAAAAAGTAACACCAACTATAGTGTATTCATACAATGGAATGTTACTCATCAGTTAAAATAAATGAACTAAATGAAATAATATGAATTAATGAAAAAATATTTTGTTAAACAAAAGAAACCTTGAACAAAAAAGGTGTTCCATTCTACGGTTCCATTTCTTTATATGGTTCCATGTATTACAAAAAGTTACAACAGAAAAAAATTAACCAGTCAGAAATTAGTAAGTAATTTTCTGGAGAGTGAGGGAGGTAGACTGACCAGGAAGGAGAAAAATAATATTCTGGGGTAATGAAAATATTTTTTTATCTTGTTTTGGACGGTGGTTACACAGCTATACAATTGTCAGAACTCAATAAACCAAATACCTAAAACAAGTGTAATTTTATAGAACTCAATAAACCAAATACTTAAAACAAATGTATTTTTACAGTGGTAGTTAGACCCAAATTATATACAAATGCATATACACACTTTTGTACATATACATTAATAGTTGTTTAATATATAGTTGATCCTCTTACTCCATATTGAGAAGATTCAAACATCCAAGAAAAATATTAAGATCAGAACTGCAAATTATGGTTGACATTTTCAGTTTTAAGCTTGTTTTGTAATAATATTTTGTACAATAGAAAATAATTTATGAATTTAAAGTGAAATTCAAAATTTTATAAGAAGGGGAATTTGTAAATGTGCTTAAAATTCTAGCATTCATGATTTCTCCTATGAAAAAAAAAGTAAAGCACAACTCTGATTTTACACCTGCTTATGAAAAATTTGAAATTTAACATTCAGAAAAGTAAATGTTGTCCCCTCAGTTTCTTCTTTCTGGTTAAACACACAAAGGTTTATTTCTTACTGGGAACACATGCCCAAAATGGCTAACAGGGGCTTTGCTCATCAGAGTTATTTAGTAATGAGTCTTTCACAATCAACCAAACACAGAAAGTGAGCCTATAGGATCTCTGCCAATTAAGTTCGCTAATCAGAAAGTGAAGTACCTGGGTTCTACCAACAAACCGTTTATCCGAACTATTTCTATGTCCATTTCTTATCTCAAGAGGGGCAGTGATATCATCACACCATGTGGAAGGTGGGGCGGCGTTCAGATATTGATGAACAATGCTAATGTCTTTCATAGTTAAATGATAGAAAAGGCAGATTCTGGGGTCCTTGAAATCATAAAACTTTCTATGACAGTAAAAAAGAAGCAATATATTTGGTGCATATAGCTTAAAAAGCTTCAATTTACTGATTTTAGTAAATAAATAATCAAGAATAATTTAATAGCTAAAATGATTTGAATAATATCATCCAAGCTTCTACTAAAATATCAGCTGCTCACAGCTACAGGACAACACTTTAAAAAAATAAAGAGGAGCGTTCATTGTGTAATATTCTTTGTTTCACTTAAAGATCCTCAATAGTCCAAGTGCTTTAACATCCATATCCCTGAGGACTTATTCAATAACTTACAAATGACAAAATATAAAATTTCCAGATCCATTCTTTCTCTCCAACTACTCTTGAAGAAGCATTTTTTAAAGTTTACTGTAGAGTACTAGCTTTAATTGACCAAAAGGAAAAATAAATTTACAATTTTATGACCCCTAACAACTTTAGCAGTTTTACTTTTATTGTGTTTTCATTTGAATCATTTTCCAATTGCAGATTTGATTTTTACATATTATTAATCACAGGATAGACAAAGTTAATACGTTTTCCTTTTTACGGAGAAATATAAACATTTTTCTATGTATTTTATTGTATTTAAATAGAATACTGTGAATCTATAATCCATTAAAAAATTGTAAGGCTTTTATATCCCAGTCTCCTTAAAAATAAGGGTTACTAAATTTTAATAGTAAGAGGTAAGGATTTCTTTTTTCTTGAGACAAGGTCTTGGTCTGTTGCCCAGGCTGGAGTGCAGTGGGGGGATCTCAGCTCACTGCAGCCTTAACCTTCTGGGCTCAAGTGATCCTCCCACCTCAGCCTCCTGAGTTGCTGGGCCTGTAAGTGTGTGTGACCACACACAGGTACTTTATTTATGAATATCTTTGGAGAGACAGGGTCTCACCGTGTTGCCCAGGCTGGTCTCAAACTCCTGAGCACAACTGATCCACCTGCCTCAGCCTCACAAAGTGCTAAGATTATAAGAATGAGCCACTGTGCCCAGTCAGAAGATCTTTATTATGGTATTTCTGGTATATGTCCTTAAAAACGAATCATTTGTTTTTTCTTTATTATTTTTCTCATCTAGAATTTAGACATGATGGCCTAGTTTGAGAAAATCAGCTTGGAATAGCAAGCTAGCATAAACCTGATTTCCGGAAGAGACAACCTAGATTGAAGTATCTCAAGAGATAGACAACGAACTTGCTGGATAGGCAAGTAGTTATTTTGTTTGATTGATTGATTTCATTTTGATTTTGCTTTGTTACATGTAGCTGAACCTAATGCTAACAAATACAGGTCCAAAATTTTGTGCCAATAAACATACCAATACTTGTTAGACTTCTAGAAATGGATATGTTTAAAAAATTTCCATTGTGCAAAAAGCATAGAATAAAAGTTAAAAGCTATTTACATCTTTCTTGCGCGTTTAGAATTTTAAAATTATTGCTCCACTGCTGTCCAGGATTCACTATGGGTCATCTGTAGAGAATACAGAGGTATGAATTCCATTACTTCTCCTGCTAAATGTTTTAGAAGTTCTTATCCTTGAAATTCAATTATTTATCTCATCATAGAGGATTTTGAAACTAGTTTTTCCCTAAATTATGATGGACTCTTTAAATCTCATAAAATTCAATTTTTCCTAACTTAAAAAAAAACTCACAATTTTGATGTCACTTGTCCCCTCAGTGTTTTTACTTTCTCTGTTTCATGGACGTCATTTTCTTTAACATGGATCAGCTCTTTCCCTCATGTAATGGTAATTCTGAATTATATAATGATACTTGATTGTGTTGGTTTAAGCTTATGAATAAGGGAATAGTGTTTATAGAAGCAATCTGCATTCATTTTTCTTTACAGTTACAAAGGATTTTAACTAAACAAAATTTAAGCCTAAACAATTTACTCCCAAGATATTTTCTCAGGGTCACAGAAAAGTGATATAGATAATTTTCAGGGGCTCTTTTATCCTGAAATGTCTTTAGCCCACATTAATATCTAATAGTTTGGTAGGATATACAATTTTGAGTGAAAGTTATTTTTCTTCAGAATTTTAAAGGCTTTACTTCATTTTTTTTAACTTTCAGTGTAGTTTTTGAGAAGTCCCGTGTAATTCTCTCTATAGGTTCTCTATATTAATAACTAATTTTTTTTTTAACTTTGAAAGCTTTTAGAATAATTTCTCTATTCTACGTGCTCTAAAATTTCAGAATAAGTATTGATGCTAGTCTTTTTTCATTTGCTTTACTGGGCAATCAGTTGTCCTTTATAATCTAGAAACTCATGTCTCTCAGTTCTTAGGACATTTTTAGACTACTTTTTTTTTTTTTCTCTCTCTTCTGTTTTAGTTTATCTTTCTGGAGCTCTTGTTATTCCTATTCGGATCATTCAAAATGGTTCTTTAATAATTTTATTCTTTCCTAATTTTTATTTTTGACTATTCTGTTTTCTAGAAAAGTCTTTCACTATCTTTCTTGCTTTTATTTATGTTATTAATTTCTCAGAGTTATTTTTTGTTGTCTGTGTTATTATATATGGCAGTGTTATTTTCTTAGAGGAAGAAAAGTGTCTTCCGTTTATTGACAGAAAACAGTTCTTTCAAAGTTTTCTTCTCAACTCATAGACTCTGTATCCTTCAAGTTGTTTCTTATTGTTAATTTGAATACGTGTTTCATGTTTGTCTTTTGTACAGGAGGTTTAACTAAAATGTCTAACAATCTTTATCTGCATGCTTATATTTAACAACCGGCACTAAAACGAATTAGAGGCTTGGTAACTGTGGGAAGGGCTTGTTACCTGTAAGCTTCATTTTATGATATTACAGCTGTACAATTTCATTGGGGAATCCTTATTTTAGGTTCTGTATTCTTAAGGTAGCCATATTCCTGTTATCTTAAGTTTTGTATTCTTAGGGTAGCTATATTCCTTACAGAAGACTCTTCCAATCTCATGCTTGGAAATTATGAGTTATTTGCCATTATTCTGGGAATCAAATGGAAAAAGGAGGAGAGAAGACTGTGGATCTCAACATTAAGTTTAGCAACAAAATGTACTTAATCATCCCTTTTTCAGAAGTATACCTAGGCCTTCACTTGTGACTGATGTTTCCATTTTTTGCTCTGTAGATAATAAAACTCCAGCCTTTTGATAACGTAAAGGAAGAGGAATTGCATAGCAGTACAGAGTTAGGGAAGGTTTTAGGGCTCTCATTACTTCTTAAAAAGCCTCTCAAACTATTCTGACTTAGTTTGGGCTCATGTTCATGCCCTCTTTCTGAGAGATACCAGATGTTTAAAACCTTTGAACCTTTGGGTCTCTGTTGTATGATGTGGGCTGCTTTACTGCTAACACCATAGCTTTGGAGTAGTTTTAGAACTGGACTTCCTTGGGTATATTAATTCAGTTACAATTCACACATCTGTTCCTCATCTCTTAAAATTATTTTGATGTTTTCTGTGTTTCTCCCCTCTTCTCTGTGCTTGGTGACATCAACATAAATTTAAAACCCATTTACTGTCATTTTAGTAGGGTTTTAGAAATGAAACAAATATAAATGTATACCTTTATTCTGTCTTCCTAAACTTAAAGGCCTCTTACTACAGATTTTGGCAAAAATAATCATTAGATAATTTTCAAAATTTCAATATGTTTTAATGAATGTTGTTTGTAAAATGTAAACAAATCTAAAAAGAGAAATACGTTACATATAAGCAGACTGCTAAGGATAAGAGGAGAGAAAAAATTTCCTCAGCATGAAGACATGCAAGTATTCTTATTTTGATGAGAATTTCGTGACTTGGGACAATAGTGACAATAGATAAATTAATTTTTTTAGAATCCTGTTTATATTTTAATATAAATATTTAATCATTTGGTTGAATTAATCTCAAAGAAGAGGTCTGAAATGCTCTAACCTGAATTAGGAAAACTCCCTCATAACCTTTAAAATTTCCAAATGATGCAATATTTTTTGAAGAATAGAATAGCATATGAGGGCAGGTGCAGTGGCTCATGACTGTAATCCCAGCACTTTGGGAGGTCAAAGAGGGTGGACCACCTGATGTCAGGAGTTCAACTGACAGTTCAACCAGCCCGACCGACATCCTGAAACCCCCGTATCTACTAAAAATACAAAAATTAGCTGGGCGTGGTGGTAGGAGCCTGTAATCCCAGTTGCTCTTGAGGATGAGGCAGGAGAATCACTTGAACCCAGGAGGAGTAGGTTGCAGACAGCCTATATCGCACCATTGCATTCCAGGCTGGGTGGCAGAGTGAGACTCCGTGTCAAAAAAAAAAAAAAAAAAAAAAAAGAAATAGCTCTTGGATGAAAATTACTACTGTAATTAGTTCTCTTATATGTAGACATAGTTCATAACAAACTCAAGGAAAAATGTTGAATTGACAGCAATCTATTTTGTTCTCCTCTCTCTGTCTCTCTTGTTCTCTATTGCTTTCTTGAGTTATCTTTAAATTTCTACACCTTTTCATTCTTAGACGTATTTTGGCCTCTGAATGTGTGTGCATGTAGAAAGGAAGAAGGAACTGAATATTATGGATTTGAAATTCCTTGACAGTACACAGCTGCTCATGTTGAAGGACATTTTTTTGAAAACACTAATTCCCACAGGCTGAATCTCATATTCAATAGTTTTAGAGCTGATAAGATTTTACTATGGGCATTTTAACTGAATATTTCACAAACAATTACATAAGTGATAAAATGATATACTCTAGATTTACATAGCACAAACTGACCTCATAGTAAAAAGTAATTTACATAAAAATTATTTGTGTGATTTTTTTTCTTATTACTTACATGGAATACTCTAGAAAACTCCTAATAAATGTGAATATTGATACTATTTTTCATCAGAGAATAATTAATGAGTAGAGATAGAATAGAAACTCAGAATGTGATCCTAAAAGTGCTAACAGTGCAATTGTAATTTCCTGATGAAAATGTGATAGAGATACCATACCAGTTTCTCCTAAACCACCTGAATCCCCCCAAAATTTGAAAGAAGTTGAGGAACTGTATTTTACAATACTAAACATTTAGATAAAAAGTGAAATTTTCAGTTGATATTCTGAATGTTTACAAATATTTAGTTGCTTTTTGTTGAGTTAACCAAACCCATACATTTTCTTTTTAAAAAAAATTTATTATACTTTAAGTTCTGGAGTACATGTGCAGATCATACAGGTTTGTTACATATGTATACATGTGCCATGGTGGTGGTTTGCTGCATTCATCGCCCCATCATCTACATTAGGTATTTCTCCTAATGCAACCCTCCCAGATAGATATCCCACCCCCTGCTATTCCTCCCTTACTCCCCGCCCCCCAGGCCCTGATGTGTGACGTTCCCCTTTCTGTGCACCTGTGTTCTCATTGTTCAACACCCACTTACAAGTGAGATCATGTGGTGTTTGGTTTTCTGTTCTTGTGTCAGTTTGCTGAGAATGATGGTTTCCAGTTTCATCCAAGTCCCTGCAAAGGACATGAACTCATCCTTTTTTATGGTTGCATAGTATACCATGGTGTATATGTGCCACATTTTCCTTGTCTAGTCTATCTTTGAAGGGCATTTGGGTTTGTTTCAAGTCTTTGTTATTGTGAGCAGTGCTGCAATAAACATACATGTGCATGTGTCTTTATAATAGAATTATTTATAATCCTTTGGATATACACCCAGTAATAGGATTGCTGGGTCAAATGTTATTTCTATTTCTAGATCCCTGAGGAATCGCCACACTGTCTTCCACAATGGTTGAATTAATTTACACTACCACCAACAGTGTAAAAGGCTTCCTATTTCTCCACGTCCTCTCCAGCGTCTGTTGTCTCCAGAGTTTTAAATGATCACCATTCTAACTGGAGTGAGGTGGTATCTCAATGTGGTTTTGATTTGCATTTCTCTAATGACCAGTGATGATGAGCTTTTTCTCATGCTTGTTAGCTGCATAAATGTCTTCTTTTGAAAGTGTCTGTTCATATCCTTTGCCCACTTTTTGATGGGGTTGTTCTTTTCTTGTAAAATTATTTAAATTATCTGTAGATTCTGAATATTAGCTCTTTGTCAGACTAATGGAACAGAAACAGATTTGAAACTCCCAATCAGTGAGACTGGAACACACGTGTATGTTTTTTCTCAGTGCATCCTGCAAGTTTTCACACATGCTGCCACCCTCGACACATTTTCACATTGTCTTTCCCCCTGAATCTCGGTTGAAATCACTGCTTTCATACAACACTGGAGGATTTGGTGGCACTGATGATCTCTTCAGCATTCCTCATAGAGCGACACATTTCATCCAAAGGCTGAAGGATGCTTTCATTTATGCACATGTGCATTTTTGCAAATACAAAATGCATGGTAGACAAGACTCAAGAGCTAGCTACACAGGAACTGTCTGTCCCAAGAGCCATCACAAAAGAGCTGATCCCTCCACAAACCACTTGTGGGCTCCTGCCAGCTCTGTGATTCAGGGCCACTCGAGATTTCCACTCTCGGGACCAGAGATAAATCTTTTTATCTCTGGTAGATTGCAAAAATGTTTTCCCATTCTCTTGGTTGCCGGTTCACTCTATTGATCGTTTCTTTTGCTGTGCAGAAGCTCTTATGTTTAATTAGATCCCATTTGTCTATTTTGGCTTTTTTTGCCATTGCTTTTGGTGTTTTAGTCATGAAGTCCTTGACCACGCCTACGTCCTGAATGGTATTGCCTAGGTTTTCTTCGAGAGTTTTTATGGTGTTAGGTCTCCAGTTTAAATCTTTAATCCATCTGGGGTTAATTTTTGTATAAGGTGTAAGGAAGTGATCCAATTTCAGCTTTCTGCATATGGCTAGCCAGTTTTCCCAACACCATTTATTAAACAAGGAATCATTTCCCCATTGCTTGTTTTTGTCAGATTTGTCAAAGATCAGATGGTTGTAGTTGTCTTTCATTCTTTCTGAGGCCTCTGTTCTGTTCCATTGGTCTATATGTCTGTTTTGGTCCCAGTATTATGTTGTTTTAATTACAATATCTTTGTAATATCATTTGAAGTCAGGTAGCCTGATGCCTCCAGCTTTTTATTTATTTTTTGCTTAGCATTGTCTTGGCTATGCAGGCTCTTTTTTTGGTTCCATATGATGTTTGAGGTAGTTTTTGCTAATTCTGTGAAGAAAGTCATCGGTAGCTTGATGGGGAGAGCATTGAATTTATACATTACTTTGGGCAGTATGGCCATTTTCATGATATTGATTCTTCCTAACCATCATCATGGAATGTTTTTTTCCTACCTATTTGTGTCCTCTGTTATTTCCTTGAGCAGTGATTTGTAGTTCTCCTCAAAGAGGTCCTTCACATCCCTTGTTAGTTGTATTCCTAGGTATTTTATTCTCTTTGTAGCAATTGTGAATGGGAGTTCACTCATGATTTGGCTCTCTGTTTGTCTATTATTGGTATATATGAATGCTTGCAAATTTCGTACATTGGTTTTGTATCCTGAGACTTTGCTGAAGTTGCTTGGCAGTTTAAGGAGATTTGGAGCTGAGATGATGGGGTTTTCTAAATATACAATCATGTCATCTGCAAATAGAGACAATTTGACTTCCTCTCTTCCTATTGGAATACACTTTATTTCTTTCTCTTGACTGATGGCCCTAGCCACAACTTCCAATACAATGTTGAATAGTAGTGGTGAGAGAGGTCATCTTTGTCTTTTGTCAGTTTTCAAAGGGAATGCTTCCAGTTCTTGCCCTTTCAGTATGATATTGGCTTGGGTTTATTATAAATAGCTTTTATTATTTTGAGATATATTCCATGGATATCTAGTTTATTGAGAGGTTTTAGCGTAAAGGGCTGTTGAATTTTGTCAAAGGCCTTCTCTGAATCTATTGAGATAATTATGTGGTTTTGTCTTTGGTTCTGTTTATGTGATGGATTATGTTTATAGATTTGGGTATGTTGAACCAGCTTTGCATGCCCTGGATGAAGCTGACTTAATCGTGATGGATACACTTTTTGATGTGCTGTTGGATTTGGTTTGCCAGTATTTTACTGAAGAATTTTGCATCAAGGTTAATCATGGATATTGGTCTGAAATTTTCATTTTTAGTCGTGTTTTTGCCAGGTTTTGGCATCAAGATGATGTTGGTTTCATAAAATGAGTTAGGAAGTATTTCCTCTTTTTGTATTATTTGGACTAGTTTCAGAAGAAAAGATTCCAGCTCCTCTTTGCACCTCTGGAAGAATTCAGCTGTGAACCAGTCTGGTCATGGCCTTTTTTCGGTTGGTAGGCTATTAATTGCTGCCACAGCTTCAAACCTAGTTTTTTGTCATTCAGGAATTCAACTTCTTTTTGGTTTAGTCTTGGGAGGGCGTGAGTGTCCAGGAATTTATCCATTCCTGCATTTTTACCATGTAGGGACATTATACTAATTTTCCAGACTTCATTCCATCTCTTTACCTTCCATTTGTATGACTTTTTTCCCTTGGCTTTCTTTGAGCATTTCTTCCTAATTCAAGCTCTCCCTTTCATAAAAGCTCCAATATCATAAATTTCCTGTTACAAAATTAATTACAATGTTTCAAATTATCATTTATTGCATATTGTGGTTTTTGGTCAATTATGTTTTAAGCATTTCAACAGTCAGTCATGAAATTTGACTATAGCAAATCTCATTAGAAATTATCGGTGTCTAGCCTACAATAAGTAGTCAATGAATGTCTATTGTTTTATTTTTCCTGGCATTAAAAATAAATGCTAAGAGAGTAAACATTACATATTAAGTAGTAGAGCTGGAACTTAATGCTTACTTCCGAAAAATATTTATATGTATAAATCTTGGAAAAGTAATTAGAATCTATTTATTAATTAATTGATTTCAAGTTGTTTTTCTATCATTTGTTATGTATATTTTTACTTTTCTCTGAATTTTGTTAGTCTATATAATCTTTGTCAATAACCATATTTGGATACTTTAAATCACATTCTAAATATTTTTCAGTAACTTTGGAGAAGTGAAAAAAGCCAACTCATTACTCAGGAGAGAGATGGTTTATTAAATCTTAACACAACAGCAATCTTTAAATCTCTAATATTTAACAATTGTATACAAGACTCTTTTCAGGAAGGAAGCTTTCTCAAAAAGTGTGAATTGGAAGCATAAACTTTGTTTCCTTTAGTGTTAGGTGGAGATAAATTCCAGTAGGTTTTCGAATAAATTCAATTGAGTCTGTGTTCCCTTATACACTTCTTTCTTTTTTGACTATCAAATATCCTTCTGGGCTCTCACCAATCTGTTATTTCCACCTTCGTAATATCACTGAGATATTTCTGATTTTGTACTTTTCTCATTGAAAAGTCACAGGAAACAGCCAATGTATATTTAGGTAACACTGATGACTGGCATCATGTTGAAATTTCTTCTACATTTAACTTAGAATCAAAAAGAAACCCTTTGTTTAGTCCAACTTCAGTGTCCACACAACTGCATAGCCACATGAGGTCCTCTGAGGTGACACACAGAAATTCATCTACTTGTATATAGGTCCTACAGTTAAATTCCCACTTAAGATTCATTATTATGTAAAGTAACTACAAAATTTGGTGAAGGTAACTAGTTTAATTTATTAAATCTTGTGAAAGTAACTGAAGCTGTAAACTTCTTTGAGCTGCAGAGAACATGGCTTGGGGATGACTTGCCTTTATAAATTCTTTGCAGGATTATAGTGAACTAATCAATTTTAATAATTACATCAGCATTCTCATTTTCTATGAACCCATCTATGAATGGAAGACCCAATATCTAGGTTCTAATATGTAGTTTCCATAGTTGGACGCCAAAATGTATCAGCCCAAAATATTACTACAAAATCATTTGGAACCTGTTTCCCCAAAACATGCCACCTTAGTATCTTTATTATTTTGAGCTGAAGGTGCTTGCAAAATAATAAATATAGGGAGAGACTTTCTGTGAACATTCTTATCTGTCTAAAGTCAACTATATATATATATATATATATATATATATATATATATAAAGATAAAAGAAATCTAAATTGTCATAAATCCTTTGCCTGGCCATTGTTCAATCAGCAGGAAAAAATGACTCTTATCAGAGAAAAGATTAGAAGCCAACATCACATCCAGAAAAACTTTGTCACAAATTATCAGAATTTCCATCTGTTATGCTAAGGACCCACTGATCTTTTCTAAAAGTCATTTGCTCTCCCCGTGTAACCTACAGCCTCCTCTCCTTCCTCTATTAAGATGGTCCATGTACTGTCAAATCTTACCAATTTGAAGGGTATTCATTTTTTTCCCTATGGATGTAATATTAAAAATTGGCAAGTCTGTATGCCTTTTCTTCTGTTAATCTGCCAGGAGTCAGTTTATTTCATACTTCCAGGTATTGAACCAGGAGAGTAGAGGGAAAGCCTTTCCTCCCCTACATGGTGTTATCAATAGAATTTATTTCTCAATGTGTAATTTATCATTCATTAGGTGAATATACTACAAACTGTAATATATATTTCACTATTAATATGAGAAGTCTTGCACTCATATTTTCTTCAACTCAAACTGTTCTCTCTTGTATACTTACACTTGATATGGTAATCCGTTAATGACTAAGATCTGATCAGTTGCTTTCTGGGTGTCAACATTTTCACTTTCTTTTAATGAAACGAGTTTTATGTTGCAGAAAAATGTTTCCCATGTGAAAGCCTACTCAAGCATATTCTGCATCTGTACATCAATGGCTCCTCTGGTTTAAATTAAAGGTACAGATTTTTTGAAAATGAAATGCAAGCTTATGCCATAAAGAAGCTGAATAGCTGGGCCATAATAGATTAGTAATGAGTCATTAGTGACTAAGGTGAAGAAAAAACTGCTGTAAAGTAATAAATGGCCTTGCAGCACATGCAACATTCGGCAAGAAACAAATGTCAATGGGAATCCAGGCGCCAAGCCTTCCTGTGGGTTTATAAACTTATTAGAAGAACACAAACAATTTATACCTTATAGTAGCGAATAAAACTGAATGCTTAAATCTTCAATTCTCATTAAACCTTAGCTACTTAGGTGGTAGAGAGAGCAGTTTAAACAGGAAAACTGTGTAACATACTGATTACTCTCAGCAGTTCCTAAAGTCAGTCTATAATCATATTCCCAAACAGCTGCCAGTAGTGCTTCTCATTTCTCTGAAACAGGTTTTTTTTTCCAACAGGTTGTGTAAAAACCATGAATTCTCTGACAGGGCCATTCGTGTCTCATTCTGAGAGGCACTTCGTATGCTCAAGAAATAGTCGTTAAAAGTAAGAGTATTTATTTTTTTTTAATTTTACAGCAGTTTTAGCAAGAGTTCTGTTTAGTTTAAAAGGATGTAAGTTGTGGATTGGGAGCAAGGATCTAGAGAAGTCCTGCTGGGCCATACATGGCCTTTAATTTTCAAGACAAGAGAGAAGTTTGGGAGATCAAGATAAGGGGGTGAAGGCAACAACCTGGGAAGTAAAAAGACACAGGACAAAAAGTAGTAGTGATTTTTTAGGGAAGTATTTCAATATTTGAATTGCCAGTATTGGGTTATCATGACATGCTGATTCAAGATTGGCCCTGATTAAATGAATATCGTCAGCAACGCTGTCAAAATTTGCCCATTAGAAAATTTTTTAGTGTTTATGTTGCCACCTGATCCTGTCACCAGATGCCCTCAATGAGGCTGATATCTCTTATTTTTGATAGTCATTTTCTATTCTGTTCACAGATTAGAACATAAAGTGTATGTCAAGTTACATAACAATTTACAGAACTAGCAGGTGGCAGGACAGGAATTCATCTTTCTCCCACTGCTTTTAAAACTATCTCTGCTGAAGAATAAAAGACCCCCTAAGGGAACCTAGAATAAGAACTCCACATCCAAGTGAAACTTTGGGAAAGAGCGGAGTGCTGTTCAGATATGGGGGAGAGAAGGGATAGTGTCTTTGTTACAGCTCAAGCCTGTCACATTTTGTTCCTTATAATTCTAAAAATAAAACTTCAGATGTCCAACAAAAAAATACCATGTGAAATATATTTAAGAATGGCTTAGTTATGCAAGTTGTTTAGGGAAAATGAGCGCTCTGGAAGCAGAGGTTCTCTGTGAATGAAGATGTGACCTAAGATCACTAGGCAGTTCTGTAAGGTGTGAACTCAAAGTAGAGCCTTTCCTCTGTGTGGAACATTGGGAGGGCACTTACTCTCTCTGAGCTGCAGTTCTGTCATCTGTAGAACTGTAATAATTCTCTTTATTCGAAGCTAGGGAAATTGAATTTGATTTATATTTAGGGCTTGGTGTAATGACTGAAAAAAAGTACTAAATAAATGTTAGTTCTGACTATTGCTATTTTTACATAAGAAAAAGGAAAAGTGGAAGTCTTATCTTCCTAACCTTAGTAGCTGCTATAGAATTTTCTGCAGAGTGAATATTTGATAAATGTTTGTTAAATGAGTAACAACTTAGAATAAATACCAGTTGGCATGTTGCCTTTTCCGTTCTTAGTGAGATATTCCAATCATAGTAAGCATCCTTTAGAGGCAGTGTTATTTGATTTGTAATTTCTTCTTTCTGTAGGTTTGCATGCCTAGAGCTCCTTACAAAGCAGTATGGAAAACAATAGATTTCAAGACGGTGGAAGACTATAAATTATAATAAATTTCATAAATGATAAATTCTAAAGTTATTTCACTTTACATAGGTATATCTGTAAAGCATATAAATCGAAACATAATGCAGCATAGCATGGTACTGAAGAACAACATGGTGGGTATAAGCTAAAGGCTAACACAGTTAAATTATAACATGTAGTAACATTAAGCATTTGCTGTGTGCTATGAAATTCAACAAGAGCTGTGGCGTAGCTTAAAATATAAGACATGAGCTTAGCCATTCAGAGTGCCCCTCGAAGCTACCATATAATATTTTCTTGTTATTTAGTCATTTGTATATGCATTAATTTACAAATTTACTAGAGACTTGCAATGTACCAGCACACTGCTAGGCACTGAGAATACAGTAATAACAAAACAATATTTTTGCTTTCAAGGAACTTCTACTCTTGTGGAGGAGTGTTGGAATTCACTCAGGGTGGCTTTCAAAATATTAAGGAAATATTAGGGAATATTAGAAGATTATAGTCTCAAACCTTTTGGAAGGCGGGCTGAAGGCAGCCAGTTTATTGCGTTAGAATTTTAAGTTACAGGGTAAAAGATAGGGGCAATAAAAGCTTCCTCAGTTAAGTCTGTTTACCCCACATCTCTTTGTCTCTACTGTGTTTTCTCTTGTAAACTTTGTGCTGGATGATCCCCTCAAAGGGGAATTGCCCATTAATGGTGTTTATTCTGGGCCCCAAAACCAAGACATTTTATCATTCGTAAAACAACTCATTTAATCATGTTAATTATCCGCAAATATGTTGACTTAGAACCTCTGCTATTAAATCTATACTGAATAAATGTGAGGAGGTGCAGGGAGTCATGGTTGATTAGCTGCAGTCTCCCTTTGAAAGCAATTGATGACCATCCCTAGTCCACTCAAAATCAACGTACTGAGTGTGACAGTGCATTTGTCATTTAGTCAGTGTCTGCGGGACAGACCTCCACAGGTGGTGATCAACGTCTCAGGTGGTGACCCTGATGTGATTGAGATCTCAGAGGAGACAGGCATCTAAACAGCTAATTAAATGAAATGTTTTAAGTCTTATAAGAATGAGGTGGAACAGAATGTGATCGATCATAGGAAAAACTGAACATGACTGGTAATGTGTTTGGTAGGAGTTCACAGACGGGAAAATTAAGTATCTTGAAAGATGTTTCTAAAGCCTAAACTGTAGATTACAATAAATGATATTAAGATAATTGCAAGTTGGCTGGGTGCAGTGGCTCACACCTGTAATGCCACCACTTTGGGAGGCCAAGGCAGCCGGATCACCTGAGATCAGGAGTTTGAGACCGGCCTGGCCAACATGGTGAAACCCCATCTCTACTAAAAATATAAAAATTAGCCAGGCGTGGTGGTGTGCACCTGTAATCCCAGCTGCTTAGGAGACTGAGGCAAGACAATCACTTGAACCCAGGAGTCGGAGGTTACAGTGAGTTGAGATGGCACCATTGCACTCCAGTCTGGACAACAAAAGCAAAACTCCAACTCAAAAAAAAAAAAAAAGATAATTGCAAGTCAAGTGGTAATGGATATCATCAATGAATTTAGAATAGCTTTTAAAGAACGGTATTATACTTATTTAAGTAGATGGAAGGGATGATGTCATTGGATATTTTAATTTTTTTTTTACGTTGAATCCTCCATTTTGACTATCCATCTGCCAAATGAACTATGCCTGTCCTTTATTTTGTGTCATGATTCAAAGAATCTTAGTGAGAAAAGTCTCAAATCTTATTCGAATAAGCTTTCCATTATTTACTGTCCAGGAAGCATTGCTCGCATTTGGTTTCTAAAACTTGGTCTTCCTTTTCTGTTTGAACACTGGCACTGGCAGTGATTGGATTGCTTACTATCTGCCTTTTTTTGTATTTAGCAAAAAGTAATAATCATTTATTTCTCCTAGTTTTCTCTACAGTTTGCATAAACTATTTGGTACCCTTTTCATTCAACAGCCCGTCTAAACTTTCAGGCACTACTCTTGTATTTACAAAGTCCTTTGTTTTATAGACTTAGTATAAATGCATGAATACACATGTACTAAAAGTATATATTAAATAAAAGCACCATCAAGTTCTTCAACTGTATCTCATATGGCATAGTTTCTAGATATTTGGCCATTTGAGGAAGAGAAATAAAAGTACTAATAATATTTTTATCTTGTAGCAGAAATGGATTTGAAACTCTTAGTAAGATCTTGAAATATCTGGTCACATTTGCTGATGGCTCTTTAGATAAGGTGTTCGATGTGTCTCTTTGCCCCCAGTTCTCTTTATTTTCACTATTTATTAACATTGGTTGTTAGAATCCTCCATTTCCTATTATAATTACTTGGCCTATTTAGGTAAAATATTTGTTTTTTTTACTCATGATTATAGTGATTTTATTTTTGATCATAGTAAGCTGGTTTCCTAGAAAGAGGCTTAAACTCAGCTCTGTATATGTTACTTCTCTGGACCTGTATTACTTCAACTGTAAAATGAGACATGATTAGCTAAATTCTTTGGCTTTAAAATTCTGACTCCACAGATCTATGCTCTATGTTCTCATTGCAACAACTGAGGGCATCAGAGGTAACTATTATTTTTGCTGACTATACAGTATCTTTTGAAATTAAGCAACAATAAAGATTATTCCTTGTTGAAGCAGTTATCCTGATCTTTGCTTTTGGCTGAGATTCAGTGGTGTGTGTGTAATTTATTGCAGCAGAAAAAAGCAGTAAGGGGAGGAGGAAAGCCAACACAACCTTGTGAAGAGGAGCACGGCAATTGTGCTGTTCACATGAGAGAGAAAAATAAGGACCAATAAACAGCACTTCTTAGAGTAATGGATACCAAAGAAAAGAAAAGGGGATCATTGGTAAATAATGGGGCAGTCCTACTATCTCTTACCATTCTTTATCCTGTTCATGACATGAATGTAGTCTCATAAATTACTTTCTAAAGCTGAAAGTGTTTTTCTTTGAAAAGAGATTCATCATCTATGATTCTGATTCCCTGTGCTGAAATGAATGGAATCAATTGCGTACCCTGTAATAATGCTGCATAAAAATTACCTCTTGAGACCATAACCTTTCCCAAACAGCATAATAATTGCAATGCTATCTTGCTGCATAGCAATTGAGAGAATCTCACTTTCCCTTCTATTCCACATAAGACTTCAAAATCTCTCAGTGATATGACAAATAAATAAGCTTCATGCCTGCAGTTTTATCTTCCCTTCTCTCAGCCAGCTACTATATCTCAATTGTTCAGATCCTCAAGAGTAATGTGCTGTGATATTATTTGGGAAATTTAAAAATTTTCAATTTTGCCTATTTTCCAAGAACTTTTACATGAAAGATTATATATATCTATACATATAAATGCATACATGTACAACATTAAAGGCATATATATGCAGTAAATACATATATGCATTAATGAATACACATGTAAATGACAGTTTATAGTGTCCACTATTGTTCTAAACACTTCATACTTCATATGGTAAATCATTTAATCTTCACAATTCATAATAAGCATAACTGCAAATTATAAGAAAACATCATTATCCCCATTTTATAGATGAGAAATCTGAGACCCATGAAGTGATACAGTCACACAGTAAAGGGATTGAGGAAGCAATTTGCCTGCAGCGGCATTACTCTTATATTATTGATTATTTTTATATCACCATATAAATGTATCCCATAAATCAACATACTGAATATCTACTTCTTACCTATGAATCTACTATAAAATTATTAAAGTTAACAAAATGTAATGTTACATTGGGTAGTAAAAAGGGGGTAGATAATGCTGGAGGCAATTAGTTTCTATGAAAAATTTAAAGCTTAAAAACTGAAAATTAACCCTTGGCTTCTAAGAATTCTATTTTCTTCGAATATCTCATTTTTAGCACATCTTGGCTGTACTTATCGTGGTGAACAGTAGGAAGAAATAATCTGTTACTTACCGAAGTCTTTCTATTTAAATATCAGGCATATCTAAGGAGTCCAGTAGAGAGTAAAATACAATTCTTAATTCTCCACACAGTTCACATTCAATCTTTTAAAATTTTTCTTAGAAGAAGGTGGGGTGTGAGTGGACGAGTAAAGAATGATTATATTATACAAAAAAATGGAATAAGGAAGAGGCGATAAGACAAAATGTACTTGCAAATCCATCTACATAGTAAGTCATATAAAATCGAAGTGATCATCTAAAGATATTTTATCTATTAAGAATAGAAGCAGGTGCTAACAAAATTTTAGTGTCTGACCACACAAAACACTCAATCGTTTATCTTTAGTTATTTAGTTCTATGTTTACTGTCTCATATTTCCATCTTCTAGTATCCAAGGGAAAGTGTGGCTTATGAAAACACTCAAATAAACACAAGTACCCATATGTGAGCTCATCTCTAATTCAATAGATACAAGAAACATAGCTCAGACCAATTGAAAATACTATCTCTGGCCCAAGAATGGGATTTTAAGCACCTCTCCAGGTGATGAGAATGAGCAGTCTGAGTTTAGAGCCACTGCTTTAGATGTTATAACTCCACTCGCAGCTAGGATCCAAAGTCAAGAAACTTGAACTTACTGTGAGGAAAAACAGAAGACTGAAGGAAACATTGACAATCTGCCATCTGCATAACCTCTGTGACACTGCAATCTCTACCTGGCTTATCTCCTTAATATCATTTCATGCTCTTCACCCACTCCTTTATTATTGTCCAGTCACTTTAATTATCAATTCACCAAACATACTAAGTACTATCATGCCTCAGGGATTTCACACATATTAGTCTCAATTCCTGGAATCCGCTATTCCCTACTCCTTGCCTGACAAGTGTGGTAATTTATTATTGTGCCAATTTAGATAAGTGGCAATCACATTTCTCAGAATTCTTTCCCTTGCCTTAGTTCCAAATTAGTAATAGATACAAGAGATCTTTGAAATGAGATCTGAAAGGCAGAGAGGAGTGACAGATATATTATTTTCACATGTGGGAAGTTGGTGCAGGGGAACTGTGATGCAGGTGCCATTGTGGTTCACACAGTTTCATTCTCATGGCTGGCTCACCTTGTTAGCAAGGAACAACAGTTGAGCCTACAGCTTCTTCAGCAACTACCACATCCTCCTTTGATTTACTTCAACTCCTGGACTATGTATATGTGGATCTCCATGGCAAGGGTCCAAGTTAATCCTGAAGTTCATATGAATCATTGAGGCTGATAGCCTGGAGGGGGTGAGATACTGGTGCAAGTTTCAGTCCATTCTCACCTGTTCCAGGCTCTCCTCGTTCTCTCCACTTCACACCCATGTTCCCTTCCCAAATTCTTGTTCAGCTGACTTCAACATCCAGCACCAGATGTAAAGATGGAAGCCTTATATAGACTATTTAATCATCCCCCATCATTATGTGAGCTCAAATCTCTATGAAATATCTCTATTTATCCGTCCTAGTGATTCTATTTCTTCAAAAAAATTCTGACTGAAAGATCTAGCTTCTCTTTCTCCTTTAGGGTTTAAATCAAATATCACTCCTCAGGGGACTTCCCAGAAAACACTATCTAGAATGTACTCCTCTCTTTACTTGCCTAGTTACATTCTTAACCTCTTGTTTTTTTTTTTTTTTTTTTTTTTCCAAGAACTTATATATATTTATTTTATTAGTGTTTGCTTATTTGTTGCTTGTCTGTCCCCCTCACTACAGTATGGATTCCGTAGGGGAAGGCGTCATTCCTGTCCTCTCTATCATTTCATCTCCAATGTCTTCCATGATTTCTGATACATAGTGAATGTTCCAGAAACATTTTTATATACATGATATGATTGAAGAATAAATAGATGTACATTTTGGAAAGGTAGCTTTGAGAACCTGGTGAACAAATAATTTAAGAAGAGACTTGTGGCTGGCTAACCAGATAGGGAACTAGTTAAATTGATACAGGCATGAAATAGTGTAAAAATGAGGGGGAAAGATATTTTTTAAATGGACCAAAAAACACTAGATAGAAGAATTTGGCTGCTCTGTGAACAAGTTTATGAGGAAGAAAGAAAAATCAATATGACAGATTTCTCACAGGTTACCAGGGGAATGGCGATGCTTCAATAGATTAAGTACAAAGAACAAGTTTTAAGGTATAGATATTGAGTTTGAAGTTTTCAATTCAAATGAAAATTTCTGGATAAAAATCAGGAATAGTGACATGCTTGGATGTATAAGATAGTAATGTTATTTGAAGCCATGACAATAGTTAAGGTTATCTAAGTAAATTGTGGAAGAGGGTTTAGAAGAGGTCCAAGGAATCCTTAAACATTTGTGATGGGAGGATGGTGAACAAAGACATAAAGCATAAGGAATTGAAAATTATTTACTGTTTTAAAGTATAAACTGAAATTGCTTCATATCAGATAACTGCATTGATACTAAGAGTAGACAGAGCCCCACACATCATTCCTCTGAACCAGGAAGCACAGAAACCAGCCAGACAATAATATGAGCATTTAATAGTCTCTATCTTCTTACCCTTTTTTTCTCAGCTCTTCTACTAAAATTCTAATTGTAAAATTCCAAACTGGGGTGAAAAACACTGCATTGCCTGCAAAGAGTTTTGAATTTTCTGCCTTACAAAGAAATTGCCGCCAGTTTTCAAGTGGGGGCAATTTTGTTTTCCAAGGTATATTTGGCAATGTTAGGAGGCATTTTTGACTGCTATGGAATCTCCTGGGTAGAGACCAGGATGCTGCTAGACGTCCTACAGTGCAGAAGACCACAGTCTCCACTCCATAGCACGACTATCCATCCCCAAAGTTCTGCAGTATTGAAGCTGAGAATCACTGATCTAGAAAAACGTTTTGCAAATAATTTTTTGGAAAATTATTTGCACAAGTTCCATGGACTATTAATAGATTTTGTGCATATACTTACAAACACATGTTCATAAACAACTATGTGGTCAAGCTGATTGTGAAAAAAAATTAAACAGTTTTATTTACTCCAGTATTCCTCACAGTCTTAAATATATTAATGGACATTTTAAATACTTAAAAATGATATTCTGCCTCTCCTGTTTCCCATGCTTAGTTGACCTTGGAGACTGTTTCTGATGAAATACATTGAGGAACTAATGTTGTCAAAAAAAAAAAAAAGTCCTTGGTAAACACTATTTTGGAGTCTAGGAATGGAATTTAGAATATAAGGGACACAATAATAGGATTATTGTTTGCTAAACAATGTACTAAGAGATAAGCATAGAGACCTGTAACTAATTTCAGGTCTGACCTATTAATTAATCCAAGAAATTAGTTGCAGAGGGCTTTAACTAGGGGCCTGCTTATTATCTAATAAATAAAATCATGTAAATTTAAGAATGTATGAAAATTTAAAAATACAATATCTGTGCTATAATAGTTGTAGAAAATCAAACTGAGAAACACATAACATAAAAAATAGGAATCAAATCAACACATTTAGATTAGTACTTACATCAAACAATATAAATTAAATTAACCATTATACTTAAAATAAAAATATTTCAGGTTAAATTTAAAATAGCATTCAAACTATATAGAAAAAAATACTGATGTGTCCTGCATTTACTTGGCATCTCTATAAACATACAGCAAATTTAATCACTGGATAAAATCAAGGACCAGATTTTATTGCATTTTAGATTTATTCTGACATCCGTGAATAGACAGAAATATCATCATCCCTGGTTATTTGTGGGGTATTAGTTACAGAAAGACCCTGGATAACAAAATCCCTGATGCTCAAATCTCCGACATAAAGTGGAATAGTATTTGCATATAACCTATGCACATCCTTCAATATACTTTACATCACCTATAGATTACTTATAATACACTTTTATATTGTAGCTGCAGCATCATATTATAATCACTACTTTTTTTTTTAAAGCAGAGCATCTTATTTGTCAAATACTGCTGTCTCTTAGGCTTTATTTCTACTTGGGAAACAGTGGTGGGCCATTGGCTGGCAAATATATCAGTAGACATGGAGATTTAAAAAATTTGTAACAAGTTTAGAATATTTTGAAGATGTTGTGTTGTAAATATTTTTTAAAGAAAAAAATATCTGGAAATAATTCAAAGAGTATAACAGTAAGTGATGATGCTGCTAAATTGTCTGAAAAATAGGATATATAAAGAAGGCTAAAAATGATGGTTGGCTTCTGAAAGAGAATTCTGAGGAATGAGTTCCTGAAAATTCTGTTTGAACCAAAACCAGAACATGTAAAAATATACTTAACTTTAACCAAGAGATAAGGTTAAACATAAAGATGAACTGTGTTTTTGAAGTTGGCACTTTTATAGCATCTTGAGGGCAAGTGTTCCAAACCCTCTTAGATGTTGAATTATATTTAATGCTACTTGGATAAAAATAAAACGTATTATTTACTTTTATTTATATACACACCTCTATAATTTTAATAAATGTTTCTTTAAATGTTTGTTGTAAAAAGTGGTTAAATAAAAACCACATGCAGCAATGGCACAGTGAAAATATATCAAAAGATTTTTCAAGGATGAACGTGGGTGTTTGTGTGCATAAGGATAGGGTACCATACATGGAGGAATTACTGTAGTTCAGTGCCAGTACCTCAGTATTTTAGGCTCTAAAACCTTTTTATATACAGTTTTATATAAGTCTATGTGTAGGAGTAGTGGTTATCTTTTTGACAGGCTAAAATTAGCCAAAGTGAGAAGACTGATGCATAAAATCCCACTGTTAATACATTGACAACAGGGCATGTACTGGCACATATGCAGAAATGCAACTTAATTAAACATTCTTCCTAAATCATTAATAATAAGTGCAGAGCAAAACTATATTGTTTCTTTGGTGAGTATTAAATTTTAAGAAAATGAATTCACGCATTAAGCAGATAGGCCAGTTTATACTGTGGTAACACACTAAACCCTAACATTTCAATGACTTAACATAATAAAGGCTAAATACTGTCTTGGAAAGGTGGAGGGTCATAGGAAAGCTCTCAAAAATTCAGTCTGAAAGTTACATAGAACTCTTTTGCTGAATCTAATGGCCCAAACAGGTCACATGGAATGGCCCAATTAGAAGAAGTCTAAGAAATGTGAAAATGCTTTCAAATATTTGGTGAGTTGTAGTTGACTCTGCTCTGGTTAGATCAGTTGATTATGTAATGGCATAGGTTAAAATAGGCTTCTGCAACAATTTCTCAGGTTGTAAGGAATTTGTCCATGATCTGAACAGCTTAAAGAGGGGGTCTACTTCTCCCTCTTTCAAAGAGGTCTAAAATGGACTTTGTTTACATTAATATGTTAACATTTAAAAACAGTTTACACTAATGTCAGCTGACTTAGAAGCCACTCTATATCTTTAGTCTTTGGTATTTTATACTTTCAACCAATTGATTACTACTTTTTAAAGAAAAATACAGAGTTGAGTATATAATACTTAAAAATTGCATTGTCTTAATAACCAAATCATTTTAACTTGACGAATTAAATATTTAATAAATAACCATTAAGCTTCAAGAAAATTGGTCAATTGAATTCATTCTTTCAGCGGTTTTAAGACACAGTTTAGCCCACTTCAGTTAATTCTATCCATAGAACTAAGAATGGTAAGGCATTTGCAGAAAAAGTAGTTATATGAGCTGTTCAAGGTATATGTAAAACAGGAAGTTTGACAAGTGCGTATATAAAATGATTTATTTTTACTTAGGGCATAATATGGATTAATGTATACCATGTTAAAAGAAGCATAGAAAAAAAATTTGCTAAAATAGTCACCAAACTCTGTTTGTATCAGTGGATGTAATTTAATATATTTTTAAATATTTACTCTTTGTACATTAGAAAAATACATTATTTTCTTAATCAGAAGAATTATTAAGCAATATTTAAAGAGAAAATTGATAAATTTGACTCATAAGAAATTACATAAAACGATATTAAACTTAGGTTTGAGGGGCAAACCTTGAGTAGTCTTATGATTCAAAGTCAAATAACTCCATGGAAACTGACCAAATAAAAATTTTGGGTAGCGGTTCCAAATACTTGGGAGGCTGAAGTGAAAGTATCAGAACCCAGGAATCCAGGGTTGCAGTGAGCTATGATTGTGTCACTGCACTCCAGCCTGAGTAACACAAGAATACCCTGTCTCAAAAAACAAAAACAAAACAAAAGTTATCTGTCCCAGGAATGCACTTTATATTCTACGTATTAGTTATCTATTACTGTATGAGAAATTACCCCCAAATCTGGCATCTTGAATAACAATTGTCATCTCATACTTTTTGTGGGCCAAGAATATGGAAGTTGCTTAGCTGGGTGGTTGGGGACAACATCCATCATGCATTTATAGACAAACTATGAACTGGGAATGCAGTCTCATCTGAAAATTCAAATGGGAGCAGATGTGCTTCCAAGCTCACTCATGTGATGGTTGGCAGGCTTAAGGTTTTCAGTGGCTGTTGGCAGAAGATTTAAGTTTCTTGCCACATGAGCCTCTCTGCAGGTTTCCATAGTGTACATTTGTAATGGCAGCTGGCTTTCCCCAGAGAAAGTCATCCTAGAGAGAGGATATACATAGACAGAAGCTGGAGTATTTTTATAACTTAATCTTAGAAGTGATATACCATCGTTTTTTACTGCATGCTATTGGTAACAATTTACTATAAATTGTATTCACATATTATTACAGAATGTATTAAACTAGTATGGTCATGGATGGCAATAGACAATTGTGAATAACAGAAAACAAAGATCATCGAGTGCCGTTCTAAAGACTGGCTAACATATTGCTGTTATCCAGTTTTCTTTTACCCATAATAATTATCATTTTCTCATAAGCCAAATATACATTGATTCATTTACTGCCTTCCTTTTACTAGAATATGGGTAAACATCTGGGTAGAAACCTTGTTTTGTTTGTCACTAATGTTCAAAACACAAATGGCTTACAGTAAATGCTCAAGAAATATCTACTGAATGCCTGGAAGCATGAAGGATAGATGTATCTTTATAGTACATATTTGGGGAGTTGGTAGGTAGCAGAAATTTAAAATTTTTATTTAGTTGAATTCACATTTTGATCATTTTACCCATTTATTTCATCCAAAAACTTAATTTTTTTTAAAAAAAGTTTATATCTGTGGCATGAATAAGCCATTTAGGGAGCAGAAGGAAAAAAAGAGATGGAGATATGTATATAATTCCTCAATCCAGGTGTGTAGATAAAAAATATTGTATGTCATGTTGGAAAGATGTCAGTACACTTACACCTGTACACACTTATAATTTTGTTATATATAAAAATAATTTGAAAATACCTATGGTATATTTGTTAGCTCCACTTCAGGGGCTATTTTTGAGAGAGCAGAGGAAAGCCATCTTCACATTTATTGGACCATGCATTTTCAGCCAAAGAGCAATTATTCTTCTTAATATCACCAAGCACATTACAACACTGAAGAGAAATGTTGGTGGAAATTGTAATTTAAATTGCAGTAAAAACTCCGAAAAGCCAGCATTATTAAAAACTGCTGAAAATTCAAAATCTAAATAGGTGATTAAACAACGAGCTTAAGAAAAAAAATAGAATCATAGGCTAAAGAAGATGCTGAGTGTTAATAATTTCATTTTTCAAAGAATAGTCTCTGAAGTTATTCCAAGCATTTCTGAATAATTTAAAATATATAGGCATCTATTGAGATGAATCTTGTATCCAGATCTGACAAAGAGTGGATATGTTCCTGATGGATAGACTGGCCTGTATCTATTCTTTTTGCTCAATGTCTATGTTGTTTTGCTTTTTAAAATGTTTTAAATATGATAGCTGATATTATCTACTAGTTTATGTTTAATTGGGGAAAAGTTAATTTGAGCACTTTTTGCTTTTCTCTTATGCATTTGAACATTTTCTTGCATATCTGGTGAGCCTTTATTGTCAAGGACTCAAACAATATCACTATTTCTTTTTCTTAAATTTTAGTTCTTCAGTTTCTTAACTAAGGCCCTTCTTACTTCCAAATAACACATGGCATCATCTGAGACCTGTTAATACAGGTAGATACTTATCTACGCGCCGGAATAACACAACCTACCTGCCCCACTACCTCATGTTTATTTACTCCTACCTCCTATGTCTCTGGACAGTGATAGGATGACATTCCTAGTCCTGATTCTACTTTTACTCAACAGTGTGTTATAAATGAAGGCATAGCACTCCTCTTCCTTGTATTCAACCTTTTTCTTAATCAAACTTACTGATTATTTCCCTTAATAAGACACTGTTGGATGGTTCCCATTTGTAATTTGAAAGATATACAGAGGTTATAACTTTGAGGTCAAAGATACTATTAAAAGTCCCTGCCCACCTTTTCATGTAGTTATGACACAGGATCCTTGTGATGTTGCCTTGCCAGCCAAAACTTCTGCGGTGGTCCTACCTTCTGTTTGAGTATTGCTTGGGCCTGCTAGACTCAATTCACCCACTCAGTCCCCGCAGGGCACACTCAGTTCACACTCCCGGCCGGGATTTCATGACTGCCAAGGGCAAGCCAGGCATAGAGCAAGCACGGGGATCCACCCACTGTCCACAGCCAGATGTACCAGCTGCAGCAGGGTGGGCAGCTCCCACAGCTGAATAGGTGCTGGCTCTGTGCAGCTGGGCCAGGCATACCATAAGCAGCTTCCATTGCGGGCACCAGGGAATGTGGTGTCACCTGAAAGCTTAGCGATATCAGCAGCTGCAGAGACTCAAGGACGGTGTTGCAGCCCTGGCTCAGGAAGCCTTACATCTGGGCTCCCCAGAGCGCTGCAACTAGCTTCTCTCCTTCTTGTTACCTGCAATTTGGAGAGTGGTATGTGTGTTTCAGCCCTGTTCGTGTTACAGCTTTCTCTTTCAGCCCCCTCTTTGGCAGATCTCGAGTTCTTGTCCTGCATCCAGGAAGAATAAGATACACAGACAACGGGAGGGTGAGCAAAGCAAAGAGGAGCTTCAATGAGAGACAGAATAGCTCTCAGGAGATGTGAAGTGGGTAGTTTCTTTCCACAAACATGCTGTCCAGATGAGTGTCCAGTTCTCAGTGGAGAGGAAAACCACAGTGGACAACTCATTCCTGAAGCTGGTAGTCTTGACATCTCTGTGAGTCTGGCTGAGCCCAGGTTTTTACGAGCTTCAGAAAGGAGGAAGTGCTTGCTGATTGGTCCATGGACAGCAATGGACGGGCCCAGAAAAAACACAATAAGTTATCACTCCAGGCTGTTGACACTGCTAGGAACTGACAGCCCAAACCCCATGCTTCACCTGGCTTAAAGGTGAGGCTTAGGCAGAGATGCACCAGTTTCCACAAAGGAGCCTGTCTGCCTCTAGCTGCCATCAATCATGTTGTCTGTGGTGTTGATGGGAGCCTGCAGGCCTGCACTGAGCCAACATCAGTCCCCACTCAGCCTCTCTCCTGTGCTCGACACCCAAATTCCAGAGGGTGCTGAGACAACAGGGGCTGGTGTGTTAGTGCTGCCCCAAGTGTATGCACACATGGTCAGGTTGTGACATCATCCAGGACGGGCCTCAACTTTGCTCTGAAATTGGATCAGGCACTGAACTTGAGAAGAGGCCAGGGAGCAGGAGCATGGAACCTGCAAGAGCAGCAAGATTCCCAGGTCCCTGGGAGTGCAGGGATGCCTGGGTTCACAGCCAGGGCTGGGTGGCTGCAGCCACACATAGGAGGGTGTGTTATCTCAGAAGAGGACGGGGCTCCTACCTGTTCCCAGCTCTTGCAGGCTCCATGGAGCATGCAGCCCCAGCAGTGCCTCCCCAATGCAGCTGGTGTCTTTGCAGCAGCCACTCCAGATGGGTAGCTGCTGCCATCAATCCTTCCTCTGAAGAGATACACGTAACTGCCATTAGGATAGGGATGATGGCCACACTTAACTGTTTCTTGCTGACAGGAGGCATTGTTTTGGGGAAAACGCAGTCAGATCTTTCTCAGAGGCCTATCTAAGGGTCCTTGGTAAAAAGAAGCCATCACCTGAGGCTTCCTGTTGCACGACCACTTGGAGTCAGATGGCTTCTAGGCAAGAGAAACAAATTTTACAAGGATGATAAGTATGAGTATGCAAAGAAAAAAAATCTAGGGCCAAAGATACAGAAAAAGAAGTAAAATAGACGAATCACTCAGAAAACAGTATTATGGCTAGAGCTGTTTCATCCTGGTGAAAGAAATTAAATCTTGTATGCGGGCAGTTAAACTTTAAAAGAGAAATAACTGTCTAGGGGAGTAGATAATCCCTTGATTTTATTTTCCCCAAAAAGAAACTTTTGGCCTATGGGAACCCTATTTATCCCCATTGCGTGGCAGATTTACAGGATAATTGCCCAGAATTAAAATGTTGATCCAGATTTTTACTTTACCTATCCCGCTTCTTTTTTTCTTTTTGGTCTGAGCTGCAGTCAGAGATAGCAGGCTGGCTCACAGGAATAAACAGGGTAAGTCTAAAATGCAGAGAAAAACTTCAAAACAACTACTTAGAACTTATCCAAATCCTATAAGAACCTATCCAGTTCTGTAACTGATTATAAACTATCTTTTGAAGAAAATCAAAACAAGAAAATTGTCTGTGAATTATAAAATGTCTCAGGTTGGTTCACAGTCAAAAATGCAATCTACAAAGAAATTTGGTTATTTCTGCAGCTTACAGTAACTTAATAAGGCTAATTATGATTGATAGCATATACTCAGACATTTGAATTTTAGAAATTCCATACAATTTTGGAACACATGTAATTATTTACTAAAATATAACCTAAAGAAAATTAAACCTTATTTTTATTTGGAAAATTCCATGTAATTAAATATGTCAAATAATCCTGTTTGCCTCTTATTTGAGTGTTCCTGTTTACCTCTTGTTTAAATGTTCCAGGGGCCCTCTGTAGCATCCCAAAATTAGGGGTCAGAAAGGATAATTTTGAAGCTGAAATTTGATTTTGGGAAGCCTATCAAAAACATTAAAGGTTTGAAACACTTGATATTATGAAATAGAATTCCAGATTACCATAAGTAATTTATTTAGCCAAAAGGATGATTCAACATCTTTTTTAAAAAGTGAAATCCTTTACTCATTACTAGGGAAGTCTCAGCTTTCCAAACAATCTGCCTCTTGCCTTTTCCTTATTTTTTCAGTAGTTTATTCACAAGGCAAACAAAAGTGTTTCATTATCCTTAACATTACATGAAAATATTGTTCAAGAAAGATAGACAGATGAATTTCACACTTGCATTAGTCTGTTATTAACATCGACCCCAATTTTTTAATGAAACCTTATAGAAAAATCTATCCAATCTCAATCGGTTTGACCATAAGGTGAGATTCTTATAAACCATCTATAACCCTTAGCCAGTTTTTGTTAAAGATTAGCTCAGTGCCTTGAGAAACTCTTGCTGTGCTTTTATTCCAATGCTCAATTTATGGAAAAACCAAATAATACCCTATTGAATTTAGTCAATATGTTCACACACAGAATTTCTTTTACAATATTAATTTTTACAAACCTTCTAGAACTTGTTTAAATCTTTAGTTTTATCTTATTTAATTTAAAATAATTATTTAACCTTCTACACTAAGCAAAAATTTACTTTCCATGTCTCCTTATAGTCTGTTATTAAAAATACATTTTACTTTCCTTACACACCTTGAAGGTAAATCTATTTTCAGTAATCTCAATAGATATTAAATGTTAACTCTTAGCCATTTTAAAAATTTTAGTGTAAAACATGGCAAGTTATTTTAATTATGTACTAGGTGCATATAAGGTCTGGTCCTTTCCAGCATAGTTGGGGGCTTGGTTAATTTCATATATCCCCAACCTTACCAACTTGAAAAGAAGGTAAGTCAAACAATTTTCAAAAGCCAAAGAAGGGTTTCATGACCTTAAGGGCTTTAGCAACACTAGTATCTGACCTGAATAATGTAGACTATATGTCTACATTTTGAAGACATTTTTATTTTACCTATAATCTTTAAAGCTGTTTTTTTTTTCTCAAAGATTAAAGTCATTTGAACAAAAAGGCATTACAGTTTTATTTTTCTTTAAAAATATTTGATGTAAGTGCTCATTTTTCTTTAAGCCAATCAATGAGAGCTCTTTTTTTTATATAAATGCCACACATATGACAGAAAATTATATTGACCATAGGAAACATCTGTGATTTTCCTTACCATTAACTTTAACTTCATTCATTAATTTATTTACCCAGTCAATCCAATAATCAACAAATATTCTTCTTAGAACTTTCTATTTTCAGGACTCAATATATGAAACTATCTCTGTTTTTGTGGAATTTATAACTCTTTAACTGTTGAGGCACACATTAATAACATAATCACAAATATAATATTGCAACTACAGCAGAGTAAGATCAGTGAAAAGAAGCCTTACAGTGTCATGGGACAAGGAAAGAACATGCTAGGATCAGGGAAGATTTCCTGAAGAAATTAAACTTTGATACAAAAAAATAGAAAATAAACAGATAAATGAAGAGAAAATGAATCTAAGACAGAAGAAGGAACATTTAAAAGATCCAGAGGTAAAGGTTGAAGCTAACATGTGTGATTGAAAGAAGACCAATGAGGTGGAGCATATAAACTAATAGAAATAAAGAATAACACCACATTTTATTAAATTCTTTTATTAAAAATATTTAAGTAAAGATCTTGGCCTAATTAGAATTGTTTCTTGAACCAATTGCCATGGTAGAAATGGACAAGAGCTGATAAAGGGGATAATTTAGTAGATTTTCCCTGCCATTGCCTCCACATATGATTGAGATTGCTTGTTCTAGGGAGCAGAATGCGGAGATAAAGAGGATGGATCCTACAACTGTAAAAGGTAATATCACAAGAGTTGCTGATGGATATGGAATATAAGAGAATATGATGTGATAACAATGATGTATAGTATTCTATTTTGAGAAAATGGATATAAGCTAATGCTATTTAGAGCTAAGTACCAATTATTTTCCTTGAAATATGTATTTACTGCATATATATGCCTTTAATGTTGTACATGTATGCATTTATATGTATAGATATATATAATCTTTCATGTAAAAGTTCTTGGAAAATAAGCAAAATTGAAGATTTTTAAATTTCCCAAATAATATCACAGCACATTACTCTTGAGGATCTGAACAATTGAGATATAGTAGCTGGCTGAGAGAAGGGAAGATAAAACTGCAGGCATGAAGCTTATTTATTTGTCATATCACTGAGAGATTTTGAAGTCTTATGTGGAATAGAAGGGAAAGAGATTCTCTCAATTGCTATGCAGTGATTTTCCTTGAATTATGTAATATTTCTTATTTCTGGGGTGAAAGTGGTTGTGGTACTCAAGTAAGAGACAACAGGAAATTGGTAATAGCTTGGAATAGATGATAAGTGCCCGTTTCTTAACAATAAGGTGGGGTTTTACTAGAGGTAAGTTGGAGGATGATGGCAAGCATTTCACAAAGTGATTATTTGGGAATCTTGGTTTTATGTAGCAAGAAGCACAGCGGTATAGTTTTCTATTTTCTGGTGCAATAACAGGGATTTGGAAGTGTAAAAGAAATATAAATGATTGAGACCGCTAAAATAATCAAAACTTTTTGGGCTGAATGTGGAATACTAGGTCTAAATTTCAACCGTGAAAGATAGTAGGGTAATGTCCAGTCCTGAGATTTGGCTATGCATATAAATGGGTTGCACCTATTATTTCACACCGGCTCTGTCTTTTTCTAGCTTTATGACTTTAGGCAAGTGGCATAAATTGTTGACACTGTATTTTCTGCCTGTAAAATGAGGATAACAACAATAGCAGCCTTAACAGACATGTGAGTTTTAAATGAATTGTTATGTAAAGTGGGTAGCAAACTACTAGTAACAGTGATTTCTCCATAATGCTATTCTTATTATGTATAATATACTTATTATATACAAAACTTTTTACTCTTGGACATAGCAAAATAAAATACTAGAATCACTTTTAATAGATATTTATTTTGTAAATGTTTCCTTGGGAGATTAGAAAATAGTAATACTGTCTGGCCAATAACAATTTCTCAATTGGACTAGAGTTCTAATAATTATAAATATAAAAATGATCATCTACTTTCCAGAATCATTTACTCAGGATATTTATGTATGTACACACTATAGTCTCTTCATACTACAATTTATTCTCATTTTTATTGAAATTCTTATTAAAAGTTAGAAGCCACTTGACATTTTTAGCACCAAAATGTTTTCTTGTGAGAGCACAAGTAAGCTCACATTGAATAGCCTCTTGACATATGAACAACGTGTTCTGCAAATAAAATAGAAAGAAGACATATCACAGTACGTAACTTACCAAGTCTAAATTATCTGCCACATGTATTGTCTCATTTAATCATCATAAGAAAGCTGTATGGTTGACATTAAGCCAAAGAAACAAACAGGCATTTGTCAAGCATCATGTGGCTAAGTATTTGTGGGCACAGCATTCACATCTACGTATCCAATCCAGTTTCAACATTTGATTTAATGGTCACTAAATTTGACTTTATTTTTAGGAATAATTTGAACTGTCTTTGGTGGAGATTAGGTGTAATTTATTCTAAAGAAAATTTGTTTCAATTTATGAGAGATCTTCAAGTGGCATTCAAATATCATTTCATGTTCTTCAAGGAAATAAACATCCTGTGTTGGAAACACACAGCATACATATTCGTAGACTTCAGAGTTAGTGCAGCAGAAATTAGAGAAGTTGAAAATGAATATTTTTAGAAGTGCACTTGTGACAGATCAGGATTCCTCAAGACTAAAAAGTGGATGTCATAACATACTTATCAGATAGATATTAAGTGATGACAAATATGGGAACAGAAAATTGGTTAACTTAACATAAATTAAGGAGGAACTATATTAAAAACCCGCTTACCAAGGATAAATCCTTATACAGACATGCCCCATGCCAAATGGAAAAAATAATTCCTTTAGTAGTTTATTTTGTTTATCATTTTAAGACATTATCTGCAGGCATCTGCGGGATATACACTGACATTTATATTTAGATTAATTTCTCATCTAAAACAATGCATTTATAGTTTCTAATGTGTGGTTGTCTCATAACAATGGTTGTTCAGTTACTTCATAGATAAGGAATAGCTATATAGTCTAACATTTCTACATCATCAACCACCCAAAACTCAGTATCTTAGCAAACAAACTATTTATTCTTATGAAACATGTGGATTCCCAGAGAGTCTTCTGATACAGGATATGCTTGGATAGGTGGTTCTGTTTCAAGTTGTAGATCTGGTTGGGCTTAACTGAAACAGGTCTACTTTAGGTCATTCTGTGGGGGTAGTAGCTATCTAGTCGTGAAGGTTAATTTTATGTGTCAACTACTTCTGTGCCAAGGGAGGCCCAGCTATTTTGTCAAACATTCCGAGTGTATCTGTGAGGGTGTTTTTGGAGAACATTAACATTTAAATGCATATATCAATTACAGTGGAGTGCCCTTCTTAACATTTGTGGGCCTCATGTAATCAGTTGGAGGCCTGATTAGAACGTAAAGGCTGATTCTTTCACAAGTGAGAGGGAACTCCTCCTGCCTGCCTGCCTTGAGCTGATAGCTGTCTTTTTCTACCTTTGGACTAAAATGGAAACTTTGACTCTTCTCTGGTCTCAAGCTGGATCCGGGAAAGTGGATGGTAGCTTTCAGACTGGAAAGACACCATCAACTCTCCTGGATCTCCAGCTTGCCAAATGCAGATTTTGGGACTTTGCATCCTCCATAATCATGTGAGCCAATTCCTTATAATAAATCTCTATTTCTCACTTTGTCTTTCTCTCTGTTTCTCTATTAGTTTCTCTCTCTATACACACACACACACACACACACACACATACACACACACACACACACACACACACACACACACACAGAGGGAGAGAGAGAGAGAGAAAGATTGAGTTTCTCTTTCTCTGGGGAACCCAGAATCACTACTCAAGATGATGACAGGAAGATAAGAAAGAATGAAAAAAGAAACATATGAGTTTTATTAAGCCATAAGCACACTGATACTTCCATCTGCATTGAATTCACCAGAATAATCACATGTCCAAGCCTAAAGTCAAAGGTCAAGGAAAGATATAAGTATTATATAGCCAAGGCAAGAGTGAAGGTTTGACGTAATTTATTTATTATCACGATAAAGTCAAAATTTTTCTATGAAGATTCTCATGAGCTTTAATTTAACTTTTATTTTAAATTAGCTTCTTTGTTAATCAGGATGATAAACCTGTGAAATATGCTTTGTTTATATAATATACAAGAATCAGAAGAAAAATTCAGAAAATCACACTATAAATGCCATTCCTCTTTAAAATGCAGAATTCACTCTTAAAATCACACTGATAAAAACATTACTGTAAAATTAAGGGATAGTAGATGCATTGAAGAAGTAGAACACCTTAAACCTGGGTTTTAGTTTTAGTAGATATGGTCAACATGGCATTTGACTATGGCTCCCAGTAGTATATTTTCAGATTCCAGTTAAACCTGGAAAATAAAATTTTGCATTGGCCTTCACTCCAATTTCAAAACATACATGAAAAATATTTAAATATGAAAGATATAGACAATGAAAGAGATATAAAAAATTCAAAAGTTTTACTTTATACTGTCAAAGAAAGTAAATACGTGACATGTAAAAATAAGTAGACTCTCATAAAAAATGGGTGTTTAGAGAACAAGAATGAGATTTTAGGAGCTTAAATTATAATGGCAGAAATATAAAATTCAATATAAGACTTGAAAAATGATTTGAACAAAGCTTTTGAAAAATAGAAAAACAGCAACATAAAAGAGATGGAAAAATAGGAAGTTAGAACATTTAAAACATTGACTCAGGAAATCCAATATAAACTGTCAAGATTTCCAGAAGGGAAGAACATAGAAAACAGAAAGAAAGCCATTGTTAAATGATTAATATTTAATAACAGAATATTTTTGCCTTTCTCCAAAATTTTATTTTGTCCTTGTGAGACACGTGGCAGGGAACCCATCCATGCCATGGCAGCCTTGTCACTTACCAAAAGTGTGAGCAAATGGCTGCTGCTTAAAGCTGCTAAACTTGTAGTAACTTGTTCATTGCAGTAGAAAACTAATACACCATCTAAATTAATGCTTGTAATTATTGTGGTTTTGTTCTGAGAAAACAAACGTTAAGAATTCTTAATCACATAAAATATAATTTATATTTAGATAAATTCAATATGTTTAATTAAGGAGTTGTAATAATGACATTATATTTACTTTTAAGTGAAAGCATAATCAATGCATGAGCAGTGTGATAATTTGCCTCTGTGTTTAAAAAGCTTTTGTGTCATAATAGAAAAAGCAGTAAAATATCAGTCAATAGCTGACTTTAAGTCTTGTGCTAGCTGTGGGACACAGAGCAGATCTCCTGTTTTTTCTGCATGCTGTATTTCTCATATTTAAAGTGGGACTTGTACTACTCTCTCTCATACAATATTGTGAAATTCTATTGCAATAATGTATACAAATGCACTTTGTAAAGTACAAAACAGTATATAAAAGTTATGATTCTTACTAGACTACTGCTAAAATATTTTTTATATTTTGTTAATTCAGAATCATTTTCATAATTTAACAGTAATTAGGTTTAATAATCTAATATAGCTTTATCAAAAAGATAAGTGTATTAATGAATGGACAGAGGAATAGATAGTTAAAGATATATTTATTTACTATAGAAATAATTCTGTTCTCGAAAATATTTTAAATATATTTAGAAAAATTCTATTTCTACATAAATGATATTACAGAGTTAATATCAATGCAAACACCTAAACTCATAATAACCACGATGTGATTTATATACGTTTTAAAACCAAAGTTGCTCAACCAGCAAATTCAAAGTGACAAGGCTCTTTATATCATATATGTGGCATTATTAATTTTGCAGAGTTTCCAAGAGATGCTAAAAATAGTATGTCATTGCCTCATAGTTATACACAGAGTTTGCTGAGGTCTATCTACTCACAAGTCTAAACTCACAAGGAAAAGATGAAGGTATTAAAAAGCTCATTAATATAAATAATAGACTGAACAAAACATCTTGCTTTAGGCCGTACAATTATTGGTCAGTAACTTCTTATTAGCTGTCTAAGTTATCACTGCTTTTTTTTTTTTAACCTTTACTTCTTATAAGTAATTCCCCTTTTATATCCTGGGTTCTTTCATTAATTTCTGGCATGCAAACTGACTTAGTAAGATTCAGCCCAATCAATCTACACTTAAGAAATTTAATAAACACTTTTGTAATAATATTGAAATGCTTTGTTTTAATAATACTAGTGGCAACAATGATGGCTAACACTATTAAGTGCTTAGGCTTTGAAGTAGTATTATAAACAAATGTTTTGATACATTTAATTATTATGTAAAAATTGCAAAAGGTATAGGTAATTATCATCCTCATTTTAACCTGGAGGAAAGTTGAGTAAAAAGAGTTAGATGATGTGTTGTAGGATTAAAGAGACGGAAAATTTGGAAGGTAAACTTAACTTAACCCAGGGCCCTCAATTTAACCTACAATTTTTCATTCAGAAAATACTGAGCAGCTACTAGATGTCACATACTCTGCTGTTATTAAGAACAGAAGGAGACCTGAATTATACTCTTAATGGCTCAATATAGTAGAGCTATCTATGGAAATAAAATGTGGCAATAATTACAGAAACTATGCCCAAGGACCAGGAAAAATATTTTAAAATTATTATATTTATTTATATCTTAAAATTACTACTTAAGCTGAGACACAGAAATAACTAAGCAGAGAAAAAGGAGTTAAATTTACTAAGAACAATGGAGCAAAACATGGGCTTAAAGACAGGAACATTTTGAAAGATATTTGTGTGATGTGAATTTTCCTATTATTCTGGTATCTGAATACCTGACTAAATTTACTTATTTTCAAATAAAATTTTTGTTGAAATATTGTACTTATACAAAAAAGATGAATTTAGAAAATCTAAATTTCACTTAGGAAATTAGTTTGAATAAGAAATCTAACATTTCAGTGTTTTTGAAAATGAGGAGTTGCTATGAAAATTATTTGGCATATATAACTATGCAAATTATTTTATCACTAATAAAAACACATAAACAAAACAGGCTAACAAAAACATAACCCCTAAAAGGTCCAAATATTTGTTTAAAATAGTTTAATTAATATCAGCTATTCAGTAAAAAAATTTAAAGAGTATATTTATAATTCAAAGTAAAAGAAAAAATGACAACTCTGTTAGTGATGATGTTACAGTATTCCTCTTGGCTACTTTGCCAGCCAGAAATCTCTGCAGTCACTGGCACCTAAGCATGGGCTTTGCTCAGAGCCCACTGGTCTTCCTCTGCCTGCTTGGCTCAGCAGGCTGTGCTTGGCTGATACCCTGGCATCGATCCTGCACCTGACACAGCTCTGCGCTCAGCCCAAGGCTGGACTGGGTGTGCCATGAGCAGCCTCCAGCTTGGGTGCTAGCATCTAGATGAGGGGAACTCAGTGGCAACTGAAAACTTGGAGATGCCAGCAATCAGAGCCCCAGGCGTTGTTAGAGCTCTTGCTTGGGGTGTTCTGAGATCTGAGACCCCGAGAGATGTCACAGCACTTCACTCCTATAGCTTGGCAAGGGGGAACATGTTATAGCTATCTTTCTCTTGTAGTCTGGCAAGCAGGAGTGTGTTATAGCTCTCTTTTATTCTCTTCACCTGCAGCTGGGCATGTTCTGGGTTTGTATCCTGTGACCAAGAGGAACAAGGTGCATGGACACTGAAGAGTATGTAAGGCAGAGAATAATTTTATTGAGTGACAGAAGGAAAGCTCTCAGAGTGAAAGAAGACCTGAGAGTGGGCAGCCATCTGTGTGGCTGAATCCAGGGTTTTTATGGCCTTAGGATGGATGTGCTGATTAGTCCATCGGTGGTCTTTGGAAATAGCACCATCTGATTGTTAAAAGGCATTATCAGGAAGAACTAATCAAGAAAGAGAGCCTAAGATGGGGATAGAATCTCTCACTTCTGCCATTGTATTAGACAGGATTCTCTGGGGAGACAGAACTAATAGGATAGATGTATTTATAAAGGGGAGTTTATGAAGGAGTATTGACTCACAGGATCCAAAGGTGAAGTCCCACAATAGACTGTCTTTAAGCTGAGGAGTAAGGAAGCCAGTCCAAGTCCCAAAACCTCCAAAGTAAGAAAGCTGACGGTTCAGTCTTCAGTCTGTGGCCAAAGGCCCGAGAACCCCTGGCAAAGCACTGATCTAAGTCCAAGAGTCCAAAAGCTGATCAACTTGGAGTTTGATGTTTGAGAGAAGAAAGCATCCAGCATGGGAGAAAGATGAAGCCTGGAAGACTCAGCAAGTCGGCTCTTTCCATCTTCTTCTGCCTGCTTTATTCTAGCCATGCTGACAGCTGATTAGATGGTGTTCATCCAGATTGAAGATGGGTCTGCCTATCCCACTCCACTGACTGAAGTGTTCATTTCCCTTGGCAACACTCTTAGAGACACACCCAGAAACAATACTTTAAATCCTTCAACCCAATCAAGTTGACACTCAGTGTTAACCATTACAGTCATGGACTACATCTGGAACCAGTTTTCAGCTTTCAGCTTTCAGGCTTCAGGCTGTTATTGGCTTGAAGGTTGAGTTTCACTGGGGACCCGTCTCTCTCTGCTTGTTTGTCTCCTGACACTCTCAATGCTCAAAATCACATATAATCAGACAAATTTATATTTAAACTTACACTAACTCGATGCAATTTTTTTTACCAATTTACTTAAAAATTTCAAATGGCTATGACTATTAAAACACGCATTTTCATGTAATGCTGACAGAAATACTTACTGGTATAATCCTTATGGAAGAAGATTTGGCAGTAGCTAGCAAAGTTACAAATTACAAAGATATGAACAGAAAAGATAAGAACTACAGTAATAATACAAGACTATAACATACAAGCCTTAGTCCAAGATATGTCAAAATACATGAAGTGAACAAAATATAAACCTAAAAATACAGTAGACCTAAATAACTGAACTAACAAGGTCAATCGTATACACGTGTGTGTGTGTGTATACATATAGATGTGTGTGTGTGTATATATATATATATATATGTGCTTAAAATATTCACAAAAATTGGCAATATATTATGTCACTAATAACTTTCACAAAGTAAAATGTGATAAAATTCTCTTGTTACAAAGTGATAAAATTTGAGCACTCTGATTCTACATATTAAATGTAATATATTCTAGTAAGAATAATTTCTGTATTGAGACTTTATATGTATTGAATACATACATGGCTATATGTTTATATATATTGCTTTTAAGCACAGTTTTTAATGTGAGAGAAATGCAAGCATAAAATAGGAGAATGAAAGTTTTGTGATACAGGATTTGAACTAAAGGGTATAATTATAAATTCATTTAATAAATGAATTTACAGCACCATCCGATTGGCTAAAAGGCATCATCCAGAAGAACTAATCAAGACAGAGAGGCTATCAGTTAAGAAGTATTGACGCACAAGATCAAAAGGCGAAATCTCACAATAGGCTGTCTTTAAGCTGAGGAGTAAGGAAGCCTGTCCAAATCCTATTAGACTCCTTGGATTTCCAGCATACAGGCAGCTTATCACGGACTTCTCAGCCTTCATAATTATGTGATATAATTTTCCTAATAAGCCCCCTCTTTATCTATCTATCTATCTATCAATCATCTGTCTGTCTATGTATATTATTGATTCTGTCTCTCTGGAGAACCCTGACTAATATAAATTCTGATACTAGAAGTGGTTTCAGAAGAATCTGATTTTGAGAGTGAGTTTTTGCAATTCGTTTTGGGGTTTCTTGAGTTTACTCTCTAATCTTATTAGACTCTAAAATGCATATACATACATATATATATTTCCAGTAGCACAGAGATCACTGATAATCTGTGGCATGCCTGTTAATAGAGATACACAAAATATCCGCATTGGATACCTAAAAATCACTTATAAGTGGCATGGAATTTGATGACCCTGTAAATAAAACTTTCAAACGTTTATGAAAAACTAAGGAATATAATGATATTTAGTTGCTTCCAATGTCATTGCACAAAGTGGTGAAAGAAAAGGGCAGCTCAGATACTCAAATTTCCCATCACATCAATAGCCTAAAAGCTTCTATGTGTGCCCTAAGTGAGAATTTTCTTGCAGCCACAGTGTCGAAACTGCTGAAAGTCAAACATAAGCCTTCGTCATGTAATTGGCAGAATTACAATGAAAATTAAGCTCTTAGCCTAGCAGGTGTATACTGTTCAAGAGAGGACATTGGTTGGGAAAAAAAAAAAAAACAACAAAAAAAAACCTGGTATCTTGTAAGTTGGCGTGAGGAGATGTGAAAAGACCCTGTTGAAGCTCAGGACATTAAACTCCTAAATTCTAATGGATTTTTTTTTTTCACCAATGAAATGGCTTCCCTACCCACAGCAGAACAAACTTCCGCATCCGCAATGATATCAGCCTTTCCACCACTGTCTTTTGGGATTACACCTGTATTGCCTGAGGAAATTATAATGGCTTTCCCTAAGTTGGTTGTCAAGAAAGATAATGCTGATTTTCCTCAGGACCCACTCGCATCACCCCTGTTTGCTTCGATACCTATAACTAGATTCATGTTCCAGCAGGCTTCTAAAAGCGAAGTACAAACTGTGACTTATGAAGAAGTCCATAACACTTCAAAATAAACACCTGAGTTTTCTAAGTTATGCAAGCAGAAATCTGGGGAACATGTGAGGAAATGGATATTAAGAGTCTGAAATAATAGTGGAAGGAACAGAAAGTTGGACCAGGCTGAATTAATTGAAATGGGCCCACTAAGCAAGGATTTTGCTTTAATGTTGCAGCTCAAGTCATTAGAAAAGATGCTAACAGTTTGTTGTTTAGTTGGTTAATTGGCTAAAACATGGATGAAGAAATGGCCTACTATGAGCAAGGCGATGATACACAGTCTCCTTTGATTTAACATAGAGAGAGTGATTAAAAGACTTAGGGAGATTGGAATGCAAGAATAAACTTCTCACTTAAAACCTGCTTACCCACACTGGGAAGGTCCAAAAGACATACTTTTCATCAGTATTTAAAAAAATAGATTTCTTAGGGGAAGCCCAGAACTCTATGATTGATCTTCTTATTAGGCCAGAGTTTACAGTGAGAACTGAAGTCACTCAACTGGAAAACTTAAGTGCAATGTGAATAATTGTATACCAGCGTGTCAGCAAGCAAGTGGCAGCTTGCCAAATGCAAGGTGGGCATAGTTAACATAATGAACATCAGAGGGAAAGCCACGATTAGAAAAGATTTACTCATGTAGACTGGCATCGGCAAGTTACTCACAGTGCTCCTAAATAGTAAAATAGATAGAAAACCTATTAAATTCTTATTTGATCTGTGTAAGCAGCAACCTTTAAGTCAAATGAACAAAGGCCTAACTGAAATCATAAAAACAAAGAGTCATAGGCCCTCAAACAATTCCCTGACTTGAACAAGTTTTTCAAGCCACAATCTCTTAAATCAAGAAGAGGGTGGGTCCCCTACTGGAAGAAATTTTTTATAATACACTAGTCAGAATACAGGATTATAAAGGGCAGGTGATCAATGGAGTTTTAGCCCAATTTCAAACTGCATAATTGTAATAGACATACTAAGCAGCTGGCAGTATCCCTACATTTGTTTCTTAACCTGTGGTATGAAAGTTATTACATCGTGAAAAGCCAATAGAAGCCATTAGAGCTTCCTCTACCTAGTAAAATAGTAAATCAAAAGCAATGTGGCATTCCTGGAGAGTTTGCAGAGACTAGCACTGCCATTAGGAACTTGAAAAGTACAGGGGTGGGGATTCCTACCCCTTCTCCAGTCCATCTACTATTTGGCTTGTGCCAAAGACAGATGGATTCTGTATAATGGCATGATTATGAAGAGTTAAATCAAGTGATGGTTCTAACTGAAGCTCTCTACCAGTTGTGGTTTCATTGCTTGAGCAAATTGATACATCTCCTGGTACCTGGAATGCAATTATTGGTCTAAGAATTTTTTTTTCCTGCATACCTGTCTGCAAGGTCCACCAGAAGCAGTTTGCTCTCATCTGGCATGGCCAGCAATACCCCTTCACTGTCCTCCCTTAGAGGTATATCAACTCTCCAGACCTATTATAATTTAGTTCACAGGGATCTTGATTATTTTTTCCCTTCCACAGGATTTCACACTGGTTCCTTACATTGATGGCATTAGGCCGATTAAACCTAATGAGCAAACAAAATGTAGCAATCACTATGGACTTATTGGTATGACATTTGCGTGTAGGAGGGTGGGAAATATATCTGACTAAAATTCAGGGACAATCAATTTCACTGAAATTTCTAGGGTTTAACTGGTGTGGGGCATGCCAAAATATGCCTTCTAAGTTGATGGTTAAGTTGTTACATTTGGCCCCTCCTACAACCAAGAAAGAGGGACCTGCCTACTAGGACTATTTGGATTTTGTGGGCAACACATTTCTCATTTTTGTGTGTTACTCTGGCCCATTTACTAACTGAGCAGAAGAACTTCCAGTTTTGAGTACAGTCCGGAACAGAAGAGGACACTGCAACAATTCCAGGTTGCCATTTGGGCCATCTGATCCAGCAAATTCCGTGATATTTGAGGTATCACTGCCAGATAAGGTGGCTGTTTGGATGCTTTTGCAAGTCTCTTTAGATAAAGTGCAGGACAGCCCTTTAGGATTTTGGACCAAGGCCCTCATTATTTACCAATAATTACTCTCCTTTTTAGAGGCAGTTCTTGGTCCATTGCTGGACCTTAATAGAAACTAAGCACTTAACCATGGACCACCAGGTTACCATGCAACCTGAGTTGCCTATTATAAACTGAGTGTTATGTAACTCACCAAGCCTTAAACTTGGGTGTGCACAGTGTCATTTCATCATGTGAAACACAGTATCACATCATATATGTGATTAGGTCTGAGCAGGTCCTCAAGATACAAGTACGTTACATGAAGAAATGGCCCAAATGCCAACGGTTCCTACCCAAACTCTACTACCTTCTCTCCCAGCCTGCACCTAGGCCTCATAGTGAGTATCCTATGATCAGTCGACAGAGGAAGAAAGGACTAAGGCCTAGTGTATGTGTGGTTCTTTACAGTGTTCAGGCACCATCCCAAAATGGACAGCCGCAGCACGACAGCCTCTTTCTGGAATCTCTCTGAAGGACAAGGTGAAAGAAAACCTTTTCAGCGGACAGGAGGACTTTGAGTAGTGCCCCTGGCTGTGTACCTTGCTTGGAAGGAAGGATGGCCAGATATGTGATTATATACCAATTCATGGGCTGTAACTGATGGTTTGGCTAGATGATCAGGAACTTGGAACAAACAGAATTAGAAAATTGTTGACAAAGAAATTTGGGAAGAGCTCTCTCTATATATCGTACAGTGTTTGTCTTTCTGGGGAACCTTGACCAATAAGCACAAATAGAAAGAAAATTTGAAAGAAATGTACAGAGCCCGAATGAATTAGAGGATAATAACAAGAAGCCTAAAGTGCATGATGTCCAAAAAGGAGGGGAGAAAACGGGGAAAATATTAACACTGGCTAAATTTTCAAAAGTCAAGCTACTACAAATAAGACATAAAGAAACTTGCATAGGTTCACTATTTACTATTTTCGTGGGAGTATCAGGAAGAGCACAGTTACCCCACTTTAGACATGTTGTGTAGCAGGTCACAACTTACCCTTGTGTGTTTATATGTGTGTGGAATACCTGTGTATATTAGTGAAAGCTGTTTACTGTAATGAAAGGCAAGACAAGATTTCTTGCACCTGGCCCTCTACTGATCACTAAAGAAGTTCCTGTCACCTGCTTTCTCTGCTGCGTGCATCTGTCTACTTGACTAACTTTTAACATGCATATTTTTAGATAATGTAAATTCTTAACCAACTTGTCTCATTTAGATTGTATGCATCATTATATGTGACATTATTGTAACTACTGTATGATCAGTGAGATTCCTATAAGAAATGCTTTAAAAATAAGTAAATAACATGCTGATGGGTGATCAACATCCCACATTAGGGGGTGGGGTTGTCACTTTATTTACAGGATCTTTAAAACAAGTATATATATATATATATATATATATATATGTGTGTGTGTGTGTGTGTGTGTGTGTGTGTGTGTGTGTGT
>NW_022436944.1:4467509-4539776 GCF_009761245.1 Sapajus apella | reverse complement strand
TGTGTGTGTGTGTGTGTGCATGTTTTATTTTTTCTGTTTATGTTATTATTTTTTTTTAGACAGAGTTTCACTCTTGTTGCCCAGGCTGGAATCTGGAATGCAGTGGCGCCATCTTGGCTCACTGCAACCCCTACCTCCCGGGTTCAAGTGATTCTCCTGCATCAGCCTCCTGAGTAGCTGAGACAACAGGTGCCCCTCACAACGCTCAGCTAATTTTTTGTATTTTTAGTAGAGACAGGGTTTCACTATGTTGGCCAGGCTGGTCTCAAACTCCTGACCTCAGGTGATCCACCTGCCTCAGCCTCCCAAAGTGCTGGGATTACAGGTGTGAGCCATCTTGCCCAGCCAAAACAAGCATATTTTTAATGAACTAAGTTGAATAAAGGCACAATTAAAAACTGTCAAAAAATAAATTTAAAAACTGTCAGAAAAAGAAAGCATCCTAAAGAAGCCAGTATAAAAAAAAGTAAGATAATGCATGCAGTGAAAAAACAATAAGCATTTCTCACCAGAAGTAATGAAATGCGGAAAGCAATGAAATGATATATTAAAAGTACATTTAAAAATGATAAAAGAACCCATCTACCTTGAATATTATAATAGTAAAAGTATTCTTCAAAATGAAGGTGACATAGAAAAACTTTAGATTAGAAAAACACATACATAAGAATTTACTAACTGACCAGCAATATAAGAGCCACTGCAGGAAGTTAATCAGGTTGAAGGAAATAAGACTGGATGCAAACAATTCTGATCTATAAAGTTCTTGCATTTTATGTGAAGTGCTAGGTATTAATTCAAGGCAGATTAAAAGTTAAGGAAGCATATTGTAATGCCTAAATTAACCATGATAAAACTAACTGAAAAAGTTAATAAAATTCCATTTAGCAGGCAAAATGGAATGATAAAAATACTCTATTATTGTAAAATAAAATAAGACAAAGTACAGAGGTGAAAAATAGAAGACAAATAACAAGAGGATCTAATTAAACCCAAACATATTGACGATTATGTGATTATAAGTAGACTTATGATTCAATTAAGAGTCAGAGATTGTCAAATTGGATAAATAAGGCAAACTCATTTAAAGGCAGTTTATAAAAGATGCATTTATCTATGAAAACACAGGAAAGTGGAAAGTAAAATGTGAGGAAAGACGTGCTGTGTAAATACAGAGCATAATGAGGTCGATATTGCTAAGCTAATACCAGACAAAGTGGGTTTCAAGATGTGGGTTAATATCAGATATTAGGATCATCCTAATGACATGAGTCCATTTAACAAAAGGGTCTAAAATATCAAATTTTGTATTACTGAATGACAGAGCTTCAATAAAACATGAAGCAATAGCTGGCAGAACTAAAAGTAAAAACTAAATAAATCCACAATTATTATTTGAGGAACACACTGTACAATGTTATTTACATAACTTTCTAGAACATCAAGTACTTATTTAATTTGAGGGAAATTTCAATAGCGGCTGCTCTTGAAAGGTATTTGACTCTAAAAGGACAAATATTTTCTCAGGGTAATGCAAATGTTGCTTGGTTTTGATTGGGATGGTGGTTTTGCAGGTCTACAAATCTGTCAAACTCCTTAGGCTATGCATATATGTGTGCGTTTTATGGCATGAAAATTCTATCTCAACAAAACCTCAAATCACTTCCCAGTGTTCTGCATAATACCATTTTGTCACATTCAAAATTGAATTATGTATATATTTATATGTATTATTTCTTTTGTTGAAATGTTAGAATCCTGCTTAAGTTCCTTACTTACTTTTACAATTCTGTAGTGCCTTGTCTAATTTAGAGAATAAGTATCAATTAAGCAAATAAGAATAAACTATAAATAATAAATTAAACATTTGCAATATTATCAGTTTTATTTTGTGTTTTAGAGTGAGGTTGGCAAACAATGGTCTAGGGGCTAAACTCAGCCCACTGACTGTTTTTGGATGATCCACAAGCTGAATGTGGGTTTTTATATTTATAATTATGGGAAAAAATCCAAAGAGAAAAATATCGTATGATGTGAAAAATTATGTGAAATTCCTAGTTAAGTCCATACATACTATTTTATTAGAACACAGAATAGTCAAAAATAAACAGATGAGAGAAGATTTACTATGGCAACACTGAGCATGATAAGGCTGATATGGGGAAGTTATAAGGTGAAATTTGAAAGTTCTTCTGACAGTGGTGGGATGGAACCCAGGAATCTGGATGGTAGCAAGCCCTCAAGTCCTCTGTAAAAAAAAAAAAAAAGAAGAAAAAAAAAGTAGGGTAATTAGAATAACAAAAAATTCCTAATCACGAGCCATAAATATAATCAGCTATTTCATAAAATACAGTGATAGACGGGGGTTAACACACAGAATTAGTAGGAGAAATATAAGTGATCATTCAGGCTACAGAAGCTGATAGAATTCACGAGGCTCTGAGATAAGGAGACAACTGGTTTCTGCCTACACGGCTTCAGCAGTTCTGCAAAGATGAGATTTATAAATACTTTATAAATTAAAGAAATTAACTACAGCATTACTAAACTGAAAGTGCCACCTACACTACTTGCACAGTTTTCTATTAATAGTGCCTGCAGTATGAGCTGCCAAGGCCTTGGAATAAATTATTATGGGATTAGAGCTCACAGAGATAAGTTATTGCCTCTTCTACGCACATTACTTGTAGCAAGAAAATGCCATATTTGGAGTCAATCTCTTGTAGAATCCAAAAGCTATGTACAGTTACAATGACATAAGAGCTTAGATGTACAGCCTTATTAATGTTTTATAGAAACAGGGTGGAGAAGATAAAATGGATAATAATTTAAATGAAGAGATGTTTCTTCTGTACTTCTTGCTTCTTTTTTGAGCTCACATCTACTTCTGAAAGTACAAGCAGGTATTCCTTGCTTTAAGAGAAAGTAATTACTTTATGGCATTATTTATTAAGAAGGGAATACGTTTAGTATTGATTACATGAAAAATTATTATTGAAATATGTTGAGGTACACATTTAATAGATTCTGATATATTTCCGCAGTGTAGAGGAAAGGGGGGTTTAAGATCGAGATTATCTAGCAATAATTAATATATGATTATAACTTATACTGGCAAATAAGAAACTCACTTGGAATTGCTTCATTAAAAGGATATCTTTTCTTTTTTTTCCAGACAGAGTATCACTCTGTTGCCCAGGCTGGAGTTCAGTGGCCCCATCTTGGCTCACTACAACCTCCACCTTCCAGGCTGAAGCAATTCTCCTGCCTCAGCCTCCTGAATAGTTGTGATTAAAGGCATGTGCCATCACATCTGGCTAATTTTTTGTATTTTTTTTTTTTTAGTAGAGATAGGGTTTCACTATGTTGACCAGGCTAGTCTTGAACTCCTGACCTCAAGTGATCTGCCTGCCTCGGCCTCCAAAAGTGATGGCATTACAGGTGTGAGCCACCACTTCTGGCCTAAAAGGAAAATTTAAGACTAGAATAGAATATAAGGGTAATTCATAGTTCACAAGGGCCTCATTTGGCCAGAACTCAGGAAAGTAAGTGGAACTGCTGATATGATTGTCATCAGGGTTTTCTCTCTAGTTACTACTTGGACCTGTTCAGTCTTAGTGATGACCAACCTCCTCTGGTAGCTGAAAAAAGCTGCCTTTAGATTTCGAGCTTAGACTCCTTTATTGGAGAGGGGTGTCATAATAGAGACTTAATGTCTAGAATCCTTGCTAAGAAACTATCTGGCCTAGTTTGTGTCATTTGGGTACCATCCCTTGTCTCTCTTTAATAGGTTTTGCATCTCTTCGACTGTGTCCACACAGAGAAGTCTTACTGTTCTAATTTGATAGGAACTCACTAGTTAAACCAGAACAAATTCACAAAGCATTAGCTGTCTAAATAAGGTTCTGTAATCCACAAAATAAGAATATTTGATGGCCCTGTGTGAAATAATAATATATACAAGTACATATTGGGCTCTTCCCCCAGTCCCTGGGACAGAGCTCATAAAACCCTTGTAATTTTCTGAACGATAGAGGTGCTAAGCAGGATCTTTTTCTCTGATGTTTGGTGTTTAACCCCAATTCCTAACACAGAGTTCCTGAATCCCTTGGAATTTCCTGGATAATAAGAGCATCTGTTCTTCAGATGAAGCAAATCTTGGTGGGCTCTTGGGTGGAGATTTGTTACCAGGAAGATCAAGCCATGATGAGATGCTTGGAGCTGTCGATTCTCTGGAGAGGGGAGAGTGGCTAGAAAAGTAGTTAATAGTCAATCATGCCAACAGAAAAGCCTCAAAAAATCTTTGAAGTATGGTGTTCAGAGAGTTTCTCTGTCAGATCTGAATTACAGGACGCATAGCTAGAGTCTGCTAGAGACTCTGCTGTCAGAAGCATTGTGCTGAGTGGTATGTGACAATAAGAAAAATACTTTGCTCTTTTCCCAATCTCTATAACCCCTAGTTATGACTCTATAGGATTATTTAGCAGAAAAATAAAATTATGCATGTTTATTGAATACTTGTAATTTTTGCCTTCAGTATTTAGAAAATTTCTTTCTTTATGATTCTCGTTGGGAGGCTAAGCTCCCTCATGCAATATAGAAGTTAAAAATTGCAATACTATGTTGAATAGGAGTAGTGAAAGAGGGCATCATTGTCTTGTGCCAGTTTTCAAAGGGAATGCTTCCAGTCTTTGCCCATTCAGCATGATATTGACTGTGGATTTGTCATAAATTTGAGATATGTTCCATCAACACCCAGTTTATTGAGAGTTTTTAGCATAAAGTGCTGTTACATTTGGTTGAAGGCCTTCTCTGCATCTATTGAGATAATCATGTGGTTTTTGTCTTTGGTTCTGTTTATGTGATGGATTATGTTAATAGATTTGAGTATGTTGAACCAGCCTTGCATCCCAGGGATGAAGCCTACTTGATCATGATGGATAAGCTTTTTGATGTGCTGTTGGATTCAGTTTGCCAGTATTTTATTGACGATTTTTGCATTTATGTTCATCATGGATATTGGCCTGAAATTTACTTTTTTTAGTTGTGTCTCTGCCAGGTTTTGGTATCAGGATGATGTTGGTCTCATAAAATGAGCTAGGGAGGATTCCCTTATTTTGTAGTGCTTGGAACAATTTCAGAAGGAATGGTACCAGTTCCTCTTTGTACCTCTAGTAGAATTCGGCTGTGAACCTGCCTAGTCCTGAACTTTTTTTGGTTGGTAGGCTATTAATTTCTGCCTCAACTTCAGTCCTTGTTGTTTGTCTATTCAGGGATTCAGCTTCTTCCTGGTTTAGTCTTGGGAGGGTGTTTAAGCGTCCACGAATTTATCAATGTCTTCTAGATTCACTGGTTTATGTGCATAGACGTGTTTGTAGTAATCTCTAATGGTAGTTTGTATTTCTGTAGAATCAGTGGTGATATCCTCTTTATCATTTTTTATAGAATCTACTCAATTTACACATGGACACAGGGAGGGGAACATCACACACTAGGGCCTGTTGGGCCGTATAGGGGGTAGGGGAGGGATAGCAGGGGCTGGCAGGATTGGCAGGGCTAACATTAGGAGAAATACCTAATGTAGATGATGGGGAGATGGCTGTAACAAACCCCCATGGCACATGTATACCTACGTAACTATCCTGCACATTCTGCACATGTACCCCAGAACTTAAAGTATAATAAAAAATAAAATAATCAAATAATAAAATAAATTTAAAAAGAAGTTAAAATTGCGAAATTCTTACAGTTAGAGTTTCCATAACACTTATAATCTAGGTAGACAAATAGGAGAATTCACCAGGGACTTTGCATTACAATGTAGAGTTATAAATAGAAACAGAGTAAATTCATTTTGGTGGTGGGCCATGGCAGCTCAGATAGTTGTTTCAGAATGACCTTATCCAAGCTAACAATGTCATCTATGGCAGTATTCAGTATTTGTTACAGTGTGTCCCCCCGACCAGATTTAATGATCCTAGTTATTATCATGTTTTTTGCTTACATTTGTTTCAAAGCCTGACTCTTCTAGCTTCCTAGTGCTATTTTTCCTATGCTCTTCAATCGAAACATGTAAACTCAAAATATTTTCAATAATTTTCCTTGCTGCTTAGGCAGAAAAAAAAAAATAGATCCATTTTCACTGATTTATTTTGCTTGCATGTTAGAATTCTAGATTTATGTAAAATTCTCAAAAAATGCCACTAGTTAATGTTGATTGTTTGCCTTTTATTTATAGCCCTCAATCCACCAAACTAGAAAGACATTGAGAAAATAACAAGAAAAGCTTAATGTGAGTCCGTATTAAACTAACATCCAGATGCATCTGTCAGGATTCAATGAAAGCAGCACTAAAGATTTATGCATTTAAATTGATGTGCAATTTACCTCAAAAACGACAATGACAAAAATTACTGAAAACAAATATTGAACACTAGTTAATAATGGGCATGTTGAAGTATGTGTAAATGATAAGGACAGGAGGCAGGGAAATAGTGGGTAGAAAAGGGTGGGCCCCAGCAAAGGCCACTCCCTCATGCCTGGGACCACAGCCCAAAGTGAGAACATCCATTTTTGTTTTCCCATTTGAATGCTATTTTTTGGCCTGCCCTTTCCCCTATCTTGTATCCATAAAAACCCCAGGCCCCACTGGCAGAGTGGTGGAGTGGCAGAGAAGGAGAGAAGAGAAAAAGCAGCCAGATGTCAGAGAGAAGCAGATGGACAGTTTGACAGCAGGACTGCAGGGAAGAGTGGCCAGGGACAGCCAACGGCAGGGCAAGACCACCTTCCCACTCCATCCCCTTTCCAGCTCTCCATCTCACTGAGAGCCACTTTAATCAACAATAAAATCCCCTGCATTTACTATCTTCAATTTGTCTGTTTAACTTGATTCTTCCTGTATGCTAAACAAGAGCTCAGAGTACAGAATGCTGTCACACTGAGCCGTTAAGCACTTAGCTATCCGAGGACAGCAAAACTAAGAATACACTATAACAGTCCCTCTAAGGCATCACAGGCACCCCCACTAGATGTTGCCATGTGGCCAGTACATGGTTCCTTCCTGCCAGGCCCAAAGACACTCATCCCAGCTCCTGTACCAGTTCACTTGCATGCTTCCCTTCCTGTGAGGGCTTGAGAGCTGTGGGCTGAGTATTAGCTACACTGTTCACAAGTCCCATGAAGGGGTCAAGGTAACTATCTCCTTTCTAAAATACATAGACTGCTGTCTGTACATTTCTTTAAAATGCATCCAAAATAAAATAGATAAATTGCTCTTTAGAGGGATGTTTAGATATATCAAGATGAAAAGATACCTGGCAAAGTAAATATACTAAATGTTAGTTGCAGAGCTGACAGTGTATATATGAATGTTTGCTCTAAAATTATTTCAATATTTCTATATGTTTGAAAATTATTCCAATGAAATGTTAGAAAACATGAACATCTTTTGAATCAGCACAATGCAACATGAAAAATACATTCTCAGTAAATATTTCTATGTAATGGAGAATTTAGAAGAATCTATTCTTACTACTTTCATGAGAGTATTTTACACTGCTTTAAATTAATATCTCTTCAGATATCTAATTCAATGTATACTTTGATCATTGTTTATAGTGGGTAATCTTAAATGTGCCTTTCATTTCATTTAAATGTGATTTCACTGTAAGTGGGCATTTTAGAAATGCAGAAGAGAAAATTTCCAAAATATACATTATCTTGTACTCACTACACTGAGATATTTAGAATAAATTTTTACAAATCTGTTTGAATAAATGCCCTTTTAAAATTCAAAGAGTCTAAAGCAAATATATGGGAAGCTTATTATCTTTGTCATTTAATTGATTTGGCCAGAAACTTTGCTTCTTAAAATACAAATTTATCATTTTTCACTTGAACTTTATCATGACAAATATTTGTTTTTATCCTTCATATTTCTCATTGACCTATTCTGTGGGTAATTTGTGTTCTATTGATTTTCTCAGCTAGTAGAGTATTGTACATGCAGTTTATAATATAGTATTATTGGATTGTACTGTCTCAATAGCTTAGACACTGAAATGTTTATTAAGTACTATTTGATAGGTACCACTATGAATAGTGCCAGAAAAAAAAAAGATGGTGAGAAATAAAATTTTTTAGAAAAGTATATTAAATAGGTCATTTTGTTGAACAGTTAAGATAGGTAACTTCTCTGAGCCCCAGTTTTCTAATTTTAACAGTTTTAAGAGGCTTAAAATAAAATACTTGTAACACCTCATCTGGCTCGTGCTCAGTAAATTGAAGTGGCACTTGCTATTTGTATATTATTTTTAATTTATACATTGTTAGGATACTGGCAGACTAGAATGTCCAAGAAAAGCCTTTAAAATAAGTTTTAACATTTTCCCATAAATATCTTTACATTTATATTTTATTAAGTTCTTTTCATTGAGAATGCAATGTTATCTTTAGCTCAGACAAGTTCTGAATCAGAGAATTTTTGTTGAATTTCAGTTAATGAAATTTTGTTACTTAAGAATCTAAAATAATAAAACTCCCTAATATTTTGGATTGTTTGGAAAGACATCACTCTTTTACCTCTTTACTGGATTAGTGACTCTATCCAATTGTGTGCAACAAGTCATTAATGAAAGCAAAGAATGTGTTCCTCAACTTATAGATTTTTCATTTATTTTTTAATTAAAGGTTTTCCTTTTGTCACGTAACAGCTATTACCAATCCAATTTGATCATTTGTAAAATCTTCACTTTCTATAGGTTTGCTATTTTTTTTTCAATCACAAAGAACAAATAATGTATTAATTTTGCTGTCCTTCTTACCTAATGGAATTTCCCTTCCAATTCACTTTATGTGAGTCATCTGACATGTGGCAAGTACCAGTCTCACAGATGGATCAGCAGTGGCAATCAAATAATTGCTGAGTTTTGCCACACAGGTGCTTGAATTGGCTTTGCTTGCCTGCCAGCAATATACAGATTTTTGGCAGTCTTCTAAAGTTGTAAAAAGAATCAGAGGGAGGGCACATACTCATTTACTTGGCACTCGTCCTTCTTTGCAATAGGTCCCGCAGTTGAGCCAGACCCACAGCTATTATTGCCTCTTAGTTTTTGAATTACTATTAGATTCTTGACCCATATCTGCAAGTTGGGAAAACACATTGTGGTTTAATTACAAATATGTAAATTTAGAATGGAAATACTGTGTTCTTTCATGCAATATCTACTACTAGCAAAGGAATGGGAACTGAGAAAACTTGATGATAGTACTTCTTCAACTAAAAAGAAATATTTAACACCAAAAATAAAAAGATACTTATAAAAGATTTGCTTTGAGAAAAGTCATATTTTTGCTAGTAGTTTTCAAATCATACCTTTGGTTTTCCAACTATACCTTTGAACTTCCTGCTTGAAGATGTATGTAGAAAGAGTGATTACTATTTTTTTTATGGGGTGGAACTGAAAATACTGCTTGTGAGCTATTTTTCAGCTTTAGTGCATACAAAAGTTTGCTTTTAATAAGATTTTATATGCTGAGCTAGTTTCCAGAAATTTTTATGACTCACCCTTCATACCTTCTATTAGAATGTATAAATAAAGCAAAAGATTGCTGCTAGAGAGAAGCAATTGTGCTTGGTAAGTGTCATAGAAAGCTACAGGAAGAAACTGACATATGCTTAGTATATAGGATGTATAATACTTCATTAGGAAAGTATGCTGATGTAAGTAATCTGAAGGAAAACAAAATAGCAATTTGTTTTAGACAATAGGATTTATGTATATTGGGATTAACGAGGGATGTGGTTGGAGAGAGATTCTAGATCAAAATTGAAGATCTAATAGTTTATCCTAAGAAGTATGAGGTTTATTTTAATATAAGCAATGCAAATTATTAGCACGTCCAGAACAGAACACTTGAATTACACACTAAAGTAACAGATTTGTTCCACTTCCTGAGCGTCCCCATCTCAGCTTCCCTATCTCACCTCACCACAATACACAGTTAATCAAACCAAAAATCTTAGTCATTCTCAAGTACTAATTTCCTTCACACTCCATATTTAATACATTAAAAATCCTTGATGATTTCACCTCCAAAGCATATTCCATTATTTGACCTTAACTACTACTATTCTCTTTCAAGCCACAATTATTTCAGCCTAAGTCATTTCCCACATGGACTGTTTCACTTGCCTCTTTCAATAGCTTCTTTATTGGTCTCCCTGCTTCTGCTAGGGCTACCTTTCCCAGGAATCTGTTTGCCACATAACAGTCAGACTGATCTTTTTGAATCTATGTCAGATTATGTTATTACCATCCTCATTATCTTTCCAATATCTCTCCACTGAACTTAAAATAAGAAGGCCTAATGCTCTTATAAGACCCTACATGATTCAACTTCATCTGCTGTGGTTTTTCATATTTAATCTAAATTTCATTTTTTTCTTGAAACATGATAAGCTTATTTTTGTCTTAGTGTTTTTACACTAGCCTAGAAGGCTCTTCCTCAGACCTCTGCATGACAGTCTCATTATTGTCATCTTCATCTCAGATTTAAGTGTTATTGACTCTTGACCATCCAACCTAAAGATGTCCTCTAGCCATATGCTATCAAAGTGCTTTTTGTGTGGGTGTGGATGGTAGGCAGAGCCTCACTCCGTTGCCCAGGCTGGAGTGCAATGGCATGATCTCGGCTCACTGCAACCTCTATCTCCCATGTTCAAGCAACTCTCCTGCCTCAGCCTCCCTAATAGCTGAGATTACAGGTGTGTGCCACCGTGCCCATTAATTTTTTGTGGTTTTAGTAGAGATGGGGTTTCACCATATTGGCCAGCCTGATCTCGAACTCCTGACCTTAGATGATTCTTCAACATCGGCCTCCCAAAATGCAGGGATTACAAGTGTGAGCCACGGCGCCTGGCCCACAGTGCCTTTCTATATAAGATCTTTCTGAGTGCTGCAGTTGGAAATGGAAATAAGAAATGAGAGTCAGAATGTAAAACAAGGCACCACTTTCTTTACTGAGAAAGTCCTGCTGTATGACCAAAAAGTCAAATGCAATATCTTTTGTGTAATAGTCATGCTTCCTTTATTCATAAACTAAAGAAGATGGTGAAAATTCTACAGAGACATAGATCTGAAAATAGATCTGAGAATCTGATAATGAACCTGACTGGGCATGTTATTCTGATGTTTTTCTCTGTGTTATTACTTCTCTTTATGCCTTAATGGAAAAAAGAAGGGAGTCCTTAGAAGTAGCATGAAGGTTAAAGGAATTCTATCTGTGTGTGTGGTTACAGCACCAACATCTTGGTGCCTCTTTTCCTTTGTCTTATGAAGTGAGTAAATGACATGCGCTTTAGGCATGTCCTCATGTTCATTTTATCTATACTCCAACAACCTAAAGTATACATAGATTCAGATATCGATTGAAGAAAACCATAAATTATAAGGTTAACATTCCATTATGGAAATTAAATAATATAAATTGTATTTGCATTTAAGGTTCCTATTATTTTTATTTGTTGTGAAAGAATCAATGCCTTGGTTGAGATTCCACAGTACAGTACCACAGAGCACAGAAGAGCCATATTTCCCTGGAAATGTTACCAATTATTTGGGAACTTTAGTGAAACCCTTGCCAAATGTATAATTTTAAGTACCACTGTCTTCATGGGTCCTCCAGGATTAGTTAGCAGTATAAAGTGCTGTTCCAAGTATTTGAAGGCATTAACATGTTGGAAGGGATTGTTTAGCATTATCTATTAAAATGCTGAAAAATACCTGCCAAAAGCAGCAGTATGAATATTGAGTTGTTGTATTTTTTCTCCTGAGAAAAATTAAACAGGTTTGGCAGCCATTTTAAAGCTAAATTTCATTATTTGTTTTGAATAAGTAATACACAATAGATAACAAACATGCTACAAAGTATAAAAGGCACTCAAATAGAGAACATGAGAAATCATTCTCAGGCTCATGTCTGTATCAGAGCCATCCCTTTCACTACCCATGGGTATTTGCTGTTATAATTTTAAGTGTGTGTCTCCAGAGATAATCTATGCATATTCAAGCATATATATCATTCATACTGTTTTTTAAATAGAAATCATAATACATATATAATATTATGTACATTTATTTATTCAAATTTAAGAAAAATCATGGAGATTTTTCATATCACCACATAAAGAGTTACCTTAACTCCATGATACTCCATTATATGAGTAAATCAAATTAACCTGAATTATTTTTTCACTGGTAGACAGGCTGTTTTCTAATCTTTCTAATAAAGTAGAATTTTTTAAAACTTAGTGATTTCTAAAATATTCGTACTAATCTGACATTTTTTCCCTTGAGAAATAATACTCTTTTTAAACTTACAGACAAAAGTTTCATTTAATACACTTGTTTCTTGAAATACATCTTTAATTTGTTTTGTCCTGCAATTTCAGTTTTCAGATTTTAGAGTGCTTATTTTATTAGATTTTCTTTAAAAGTCTTTCTTACATATTTTATTATTTTAAAAAAAATTTTCTTTGAATTTTATTTAGTTTACTTTTCAGTCCTGTCTTATTTTCATTCTATTTTTATCCATGTTTGCTCTAATTTGTGTTGCCCCTAACGTGGACTTCATAACTGAGAAGTTTTTTTTTTTTTTTCCTTCTACTTCTTTCCTGTGTTCTGCTAACTCATGCACTGTCTTTGGAATCTACTACCTCTTTCCTGCAATCTTATTTCTGGGCTTTAAATTGCTGATTTGTGTCATTTCTTGTTGCATTTATATTTTCTTATTGAATAACAACATATTTGGTCACAATTTATATCTGCTCCTTTAAATCGTTTTTCTTACTGTGTTTTTTGGTATGTGTTCATTGTTTCCTTTTTTCTTTTTCACCCCAGTATTTTCCTATACATCTTGTGCCAGTTTCCAAATTTGTATTAAGTTATAGGACGAAGATTTTACAGAATTATTGTGTGAAACAGAAACTTTTATAGGGTATTATTAAATTAAGGCATCATTTCCTAACTTTACCATTGAGATAAATTATTACATTCAAAATACACTTTTATATTTAAGGATATCTCTTAAAATCTCTTAGCTTAGTGTTCCCGCTTGTTCATGTTGACCTTCTTCAACCAATGCTATGTTAAGATAATAAAAAGAACAGGCATTGGGTGAATTGAATACATCAGAGAAAAAAGAATTGATTTATTCCAACTCAGGGTTAGAGCTATACCTCTTAACTCGTAATTAAAAAATGCTTTAATGAATAATAAAGGCAGTCTTTAAATACTACTGAACATATAAGCATGTTATAATAAAATATGTCAGAGTTATTATGCCTATTACAAATAAATAAAATCCTTGGTAGAGGTACAAGTTGAACCGAAAACTGAAGTAATGTGATTCAGTAAAAAATATTTTTTGGAATTCTTGTAATTATTATGTGATTGTGCTAACTTGCATTTTTGGTTGCCTCTTTTATTAGAACAAGAAATACCAATATTATGATTACCTGTTTATATCAATGTAGCCACATTACTTAGTTTTTGTGAGAAATATTGCCCTTTGAGATTCTGATATAAGACCTCTGACACATTGATTTATCTACACTTTTTGAGGATATACAGGCTGTATTACTTTTCCAAGGTAGGAATTTCTGCACCAGAGTTACACATAATCCCAACCTATATCCCTTCACATTTTTAAGATTTAAAAAATCTACATCACTGGAGTCAGAAACTTTTGGATTTTACCATTTAAGCTAATAATTTTCCTGTTACTGACAAGGAAGTTAGGCAAAAAGCAAACAGACCTCTGATGGTGATTCCAACGACCATGTTCTTTTGAGGCTGTAATAAAATGAAATAAATAAACACAAAGTCTGTCTCACCTATTTTGGGAAAGAGCTCTCTAGAATCCATATAAATGTCTACTCTGTCCTCCACTGGACCTCCACTGGAACTTCCATTAAACACTACAAGATGTTGGATTTCCACATTGATAAATTAGCCATATTAAATATAATCTTGCTCTTCTTCCTTTGCCTGTGCCTAGAGATTTTGACCAAGAAAAATACTTCATTTAAAAGGAATGAATATAACCAAAGATAATCTACTTCTGAAATTCTTTAGTATAGAAGTATTTGGATTTTTTAAAAATATTTATTAATGTAAGATTTTATTTTCAAATAATTAATGGAATATTTCTGTATTTATAAAACTGTAACATTGAATCATAAAGAAAGATTAAGTTGAAATAAGAAAGCCTATATACAATGCAAAATAAAAAATTGTTAAACTAAACTAAAATAATGATGATAGTAATAAAGATATGGATGGGAGGCAGAGGAATTCTAGGCAGAAAAGCGCTGGGTCCCTGGCAAATCCCCACCCTCAAGCCTGGGACCCTGTGCCCAAAAGTGAGAACACACATTATTGTTTTCACACTGGAATGCGGCCTTTTCCAAAACACCCATGCCCCGTCATGCTCCGCCCCAATCCTGTAACCCTAAAAACCCCTGATCCAACTGTCAGAGAACAGAGAAGAGGAGAAGCAGCTGGACATTTGAGATTGCGGATGGACCTTGGAAAGAAGTCCCTTGACTTCAGAAGAACAGCTTGATGGCATTGCTTTGAATTTTACGCCATAAAATTGAATCTCAGTCCTGGAGTACCAGCTCTGCTCATTCCAGATTTTCACACAATCTCTAGGCAATCTCTTTCAGTCCTATGGCTTTATATACCACCTTTGTGTTGGAGACTCCCTGACTTCTATCACTAATACAGACATCTCCCCTCAACTCTACCCTCATTTAACAAAGTGATATTGCAGATGTCTAATAGGAAACTGTAAGCGAGCATGCCCTGAAAGAAAGTTTTGTTGTTTCTCTATTTAGACCTGCTGAACTAATGGTTTTCTGTGTCTTAGAAAGTGATAACTCTATTCAACAAGTTATTTAGGCAGAAAATCTTGTATTGGCTGTCTATTCCTTTGTCTTTTGGTGAATTCTATTAGCTGTTGCTTAGAAATGTAAATATAATACCTGCCATTTCTCATGGCTATGACCTAGCTTAGGCCACAATCATCTCTCGTCTAGAATATTACATAGTTTCCTCCAGTCTCACACTTGCCCTCCTAGTCTCCAAGTAGCCATAGTGACCCTTCTGAAGTCACAATAATCCTGATCCTGTTACTCATATGCTCAATGCTCTGTATGGCCTCCTATCTGCCCCTCTCCCCACTTCCTGTCCTCACCTCCTACCAGCCTCCCTTGTTTTCTCCAGCAGCATATGCCTCCTTGCAATTTTCTAAACACAGTATATGAGAAGAAGCCTCCCTAGGGCCTTCTCATTTGAGCCTTTTGTTGGAACTGATATTCCCCAAGATATTTGCATGGCTTGCTGCTTCATTTCCTTCAGGTTTGTCTGACATACCATCTGTTATGAGACAGGCTTTGCCCAATTGTACATCTTTATTTTCTTACTCTGCTATATTTTATTCATGCCCTCACATTATGCAATTATACCATTTATCATTTATTGTTTCATTGTGCATCCTATACCACTAGAATGTGAGTTCCATGAGAGAAGATTTTTCTATTTTGAACACTGCCATATCAAAAATGTCTAAAACTATACATAGACAATAATAATAATAGCTGCTAAATTGTAAATAAAAATGTGTATATCCCAGTATATCCTGAGAAATATTTTGATATATATAATATATATGCATGCAGTTTTAAAAATTATAAACATTTATTAATACAGGTATGTGGGTATATATCATAAAAATAGGAGATATTCTCTGATCAGTGTAATTCCATTTTTTTCATATTTCTAAGATTTTTTTAATGAACATACATTTTTAAAATAAGGACCTATCTTAGTAACATTTTCTGCAGATAAATGAAACAGAAGAATAGAGGATAATTAATTGGAACATGAATATACAATCATCAAATTGTTTTAAAGATAGAGGACCTAGGATACCTGTCCTCTTATATGGTACCAAGGAGTCCTTCTCTAAGGCTACTTTTAAAATCAGTTCAGTAGAAGCACCTTAAATGGAAAAAATGTCTCAAAGATTCCACCATTGAACATCTTTAGATGAAATCCAAGCTAGACTCATTTTATTGAAATTGACACCCTATGCATCGCAGCGATAATGGTGATATGATACATTGAATACTTTTCAATAGGAGCTTAGCATATACTAGTTTGAGTTTTTCTCCTTTCAAGATATAGCAGCAGTAAAAAGAAGTTGAATAAATAGTTAAAAGAGGTACTAGACAAAGTTACAAAAGTTAGAATGTTTTCAGGCACAGAAGAATGCATGCAAAATGGTAGAATTTTATATAACGGTGCAAACTTACAATCAAGAACCTTATATTATTTGGAATTTGAGGCTTTCCTTGTTCACCTTCAATCCACTATAAGTAAATGGCTACCTCTCTAACTGGCTGTTATGCTATGAACTGGGAGGAAGGGCATGGTACTAACTTCCTGTCTTTGAGAGCTTACAAAATCTGAAAAGACAGAAGGAATAGTGTTCTGTTAGAATTATCATTTAATATTTTGCACATGACTTCAAAGAGACAACTCCAAGGGAAATTATTAAAATTTTATCTTTCATGGTTATGTGAAAATGTTAATTCACTTACCTAAGAGAATATTATGCACACATTTAGTTTAATATTGAAATGCCACAGCAGATGTTAGCATTTGAGATTTTCATTCACTTATTACCTTGCACAAGGCTAGTAAGTTCAAAATTATCGTATTACAATGTTGTAAAATAAAGATGGCACATTTCAACAAAAGAAAACCAGGGAGATGTCTTTAAAAGCAGTGGGAGAGGAAGCACCCTCTAGGACTAGAAATGTTGTTTTGTACCTGAGACCATAAACTAAAGACAAATTGCTATTGATGTGTTGAAAAACAAGAGCTAAACCAAGTTTTATTCATCCTGAAACTCAGACCCTTTGGGGAACCCTCTTTAAGAAAAATAATGTAATTTTACAAATATAAAATTATATACAGTGCCTTTGAGGGGGGTCTTTGCAAGTTAGGAAATCTAAAACATAAGTTATTTTAGCTTCATGATAACTCTTTTTCTGGCAGAATGTTATTTTCCAGGGCCTGTTCCCAAAGGCCTAAGATATAATGAAAATTTGCATTACAGATGTAAGTGTAATCCTTTAAATCACCAGTGACTTTTAGGCAGTGACTCAAGCTCTCTAGCTCTTCCTTTGCATTAATGGAAAAAGAAAGAAAAGAAATCCTTCATACCAAATAAAGTAATTAATTTGTTCAGAGCCATTCTGTCAGGAAAACAGTGTAACAACTAAAACTTAAATTTGATATAGCAGAAAAGAAGAAGAAAACAAAACCTCTGGAAATATTAATAAATACTAAAAATGCAAATGCCAGAACCTTGAGATTAACACAGGTATTCAAATTACTATCTGCCTGGGGTCTAAAAGATATTAGGAAAAGATTACACAAAAAGTAGGTATTCAACACTTCTTATAAATTCAGGCTCTGCTACCCACTTCATTAGATTGTCAAGGGAATCACTATTTCTAAAGGAATTTTGCTATAGGCACATATTTTTATTCTCCTGATATGGTAACAGAAAATCGGTAAAATTTAGAGTGTGCCCTAGGCACTTTAAGAAGTGTTGGATTTTGGTTACTGTCAAAGTGAAAAATGCACCAGGTAAAGTTGAACAGGAAAGGAAGACTTTATTTAAGACTATTTCAGTAGGGGAGAAAGACTGAACTCAACTTTATGGAATCAAAAAACATGGCTATTAAGTGCTGAGGTGAGTTAGTGGAAACGTACCGGAGGACATTAAAAGACGGTTGATCAATGGGGAGCACATTGAGTTACCTGAGTTTGCAAATGTTTTTCGCTATGATTGGGCTATCTGTAGTTGGAAATTGGTGCCCACTGAAGTTAGGTTTTTACCTTCATACTTACATTGAAAGAATAGAAACACTATCTCTTTTGATGTTAACATTTTAAAGTGGTATTTCCCAAGTTCTTTTTTTTTTTTTTTTTTTTTTTTTTTTTGAGACGGAGTTTCGCTCTTGTTACCCAGGCTGGAGTGCAATGGCGCGATCTCGGCTCACCGCAACCTCCGCCTCCTGGGTTCAGGCAATTCTCCTGCCTCAGCCTCCTGAGTAGCTGGGACTACAGACACGCGCCACCATGCCCAGCTAATTTTTTTGTAGTTTTAGTAGAGACGGGGTTTCACCATGTTGACCAGGATGGTCTCGATCTCTGGACCTTGTGATCCACCCGCCTCGGCCTCCCAAAGTGCTGGGATTACAGGCTTGAGCCACCGCGCCCGGCCCTGCCAAGTTCTTGAGAAAACCATAATATCCTGGATTATAAAACTGGTAAGAGGATGGAAGATTTCTTTATGTTTCAAAGGGGGCAGATACAAAAGTGACAATTGCAAGTTTTCTACAGCAATTAACTGCTTGAAGAAAAGAGAAGTCAAGAGCCTATGGACAGGGGAAAAAAAACCATGTAAACTTTATTCATGCTGAGGAAAGTGAAGGCTATCTTGGTCAAGGCTAATAATTTTGATTTTATATTTCATAAATAAATTGGTTTAAATATATTAGTAACATTCTTTTGTGTTTTATAATATTTTGCTGAAATTGAGAGTAGCTATAGATAGAATGACAAATTTTCTTTGCATATTCATTTTTAATGATTTTAGAATGCCTAGTATCTCTGTTTATGTGGATTCTCCAGGCTTCCTTGAAAAGTTTTCTTTATTTAACTATTTCTTTGCCAGAATTGTTAAAGGAAAAAAAACAAAGCAAACAAACAAACAAAAAAACAATGAATGGGCAGGGCACAATGGATCATGCCTGTAATACCAACATTTTGGGAGTCAGAGACAGGAGGATCACTTGAGCCCAAAAGTGCAAGGTTACACTGAGCTATGATCACATCACTGCACTCCACCCTGGGTGACAAAGCAAGACCTTATCTTAAAAGAAGAAAAAAAAGAAAAAGAAGAAAGAAAGAAAAAAGCTATTAAAGGAAAATGGAAAGTCTTACTTCAGGAAAACAAGGTAATACAATAACTGCCTCAAGCAAAATCCTTCTGCTAATACTTCTTAGATGAACAACAAGTTTTACCACTTACCTACTTGGTTCAATAATCATTAAGTAATTAATCTTAACAGAATCTTTTTATGAGCTTGGTTAGAAGGATTATTTGTATTTGTGAGAGTTCACAAGACAGTCAATATTTAACATAAGTACGCTGACAAATAGAAATTAAAGTTATAATTCTTTATATTGAACCCAAATTATTGCTAGTAACTACAGTCAAGTGAGAAAATTTCAGATTAGCTAAAATTAATCATCTTCAGTAAAATTGCTATTATGTAAACCATTACAAATTTTATGTATATATTTCACCCTATTTTTCAAACTGCTCCTCAAAGCCTATATTTACTGGCAAAAAAATGATATTCTAAAAATGTAATAATTAATTTGTTTGTTTGTTTTTGAGATGGAGTCTCACTCTTCGCTCAAGCTGGGCGCAGTGGCATGATCTTCACTCTCTGCAACCTCTGCCTCCCAGGTTCAAGTGATTCTCCTGCCTTATCACCCTAGTAGCAGAAATTATAGGCATGCACCACCATGCTTGGCTAATTTTTGTATATTTTGGTAGAGACAAGGTTTTGTCATGTTGACCAGGCAATCTCAAACTTCTGGCTTCAAGTGATCTGCTTGCCTCAGCCTCCAAAAGTGCTGGGATTATCCCTGAGTCCATCTAAAAATATAACTTTTTAGTTGATAAGTCATGACAAAAAGTCTATACTCCAAATTTATTCTATATAGTCAGTAAACTCTGCACATTTCTTTATTCAAAGAAAAACAATTCGTTCACTAACAAGTTCATTTCTTTCTAGCATGAAATTGCAGGTTTTATAGCTATGTGCTTGTGAGTACTCTAGCAATATGAATATTCCCCCAGTTCTTTAAATTAACTATCTAGAATGGGTCATTGGTTCCCAAACTTCATTGCACGTTGGAACCAACTACAGATCATTAAAAAATTCTGATTTCTGCCTCCCACTTTCACATTGTGATTTAATTAATTAGGATGAGTTGTGGCATGAATACTGGAATTTTTAGTAACTTCCCGGTTGATTCTAATATGTAACATATTTTGGAAACTACTAATCTAGATCCTATACTTGCCCTTCTGAAGAAAGCACTGCCCTTAAACCTGTCATAATAAACAGTGCTGTTGTAGAAAAATAAAACAGAGTCACCTGGGAAACTTTGAAAACATACTGATATCTAGGCTCTGTTCCCAGACATTCTAATTTACTTGGCTTAGTGTGCAGCGGGCCACAATTATCTCCAGGGATTCTAACGTATAGTTAAGTTCAAAAGTTAGAAATCACTGAGTTAAATGCCACATGAATCTACGTAAAATGATCCATTGTATGAATCTTCAGTTCCCTGTCTATTACCTCTTCCATGCTGAAACTCTCAAATGCCTGGATAGCTCATTTGTAGAAACCCAATTCCAAGTGGCTGCAATGATGTTTCTTCTTCTCTTCCACTACCCCTTACTCCTCATACTCCTTCATCTTCTCCCCTTCCTCCTCCACCTTCTCCTTTCTTTCCTGCTCTTCCTTTGTTCTTCATGTGTCCTCCTGACTTCCCATAGAGTCACAATAAAATTTTCTTCCCACATAGCAGAACAAAACTTTTTCATATATTATTTCGTTTATCCACTTAATTAATAAGCACCAAGCACACTTATAAAAACATTGTGCAAGCCCTTAGCAGCAAAAAGATATACAGAGATTAATCTCATACTATCAAAGCAGTGAAAGCTAACTGCCTTCAAAAGTTGGGTTTTTCTGCCTTTAGAGTACCAATAAAGTATTAAACTAGGAAAATGGGTAATATTTTAAAAATAAATAAGCATCGTTTTGGTGAGATATATGAATTTATTTTGTGGTGTATGTGACAGGGATACAAGGCAGAGAAATTCTGGCCAGAAGAGTGTGGGTCCCAAACAAGGTCCCCATCCTCAAGCTGAAAAGCCTGATACCACAGCCCAAAGTGAAAACTTACATTCCAGTTTTCCCGTTTGAATGTTGCCTTTTCCAAAACTATTCATGGCCCATCCTGACCTCCAGCCCCGCCCATAAAAACCCCAGGTTCTGCCAGGAGAGATAGGAGAAACAGCTGGACATTGGCGACTCTGATTGCATATTGGAAAGAAGTGGCTTGACTTCATAGGGATAGCTTGATGGTGTAGCTTCAGAGAGGAGTTGACTTCAGGGGACGGTTACCTTCCAGCCCTGTCCTTTTTTTTAGCCAAGCTTCCCACTGAGAGACACTTTCATTGGCAATAAAATCCCTTATGTTTACCATCCTCAATTCATTCATGCAACCTCATTTCTCCTGGACTCTGAACAAGAACTCAGGTGCCGTAAGTGTGGGTGCAAAATGCTATCACACACCCTCCACTGAGCTGCGAACACTTAAGCCATCTGTAGATGGCAAAGCTAAAACAACACTGTAGCACTTCCTTTGGGGCTTCAGGGGTCACAGGCACCCTCTCCTAGATGCTTCTGTGAGGCCAGTATGGATTGTGCTATTACTGACTCCCAAAAACCCTAGCCTTGGTTCCTGCACCTATGCTCACTGTCCCATAATGGGTGGAGCAGGGAGTGAGTGGAGTTCACCCCTGCTGATGCCCATGCAGTCCAGTTTCTGCCAACAACGTGGTCAGGGAAATACCTTGTTTCATATGTGTATCTATTTTTATTAGGATTCACCTCTAAAATATTATGCCACTGTCGTTGACTTATTATCTCACTTATTAGTAACTCTATTTTATTTTTTAATTTAAATTTGTCATTTTGAATTTTTTGGATACACAGTAGATATACCTTTATGGGGTACATGAGATGTTTTGATATAGGTATGCAATACATAATAATCACATTCTGAAGAATAAGATATTCATACCCTCAAGCACTTATCCTTTGTGTTACAAATAATCTAGTTATAGCCTTGCAGGTATTTTAAAATGTATAATTGAATTATTACTGACTATAGTCCTCTTATTGTGATGTCAGGTAGTATTATTCATTCTGACTTTTTTTGGTACCCATTAATCATCCACAGATTCCCCTCTGCACAAGCCCTACTACCTTCCCAGCCTCTGATAATTACACTTTTTCTATCTCCACAAGTTCAATTGCATTAATTTTAAGATTTCACAAATAAGTGAGAACATGTGATGTTGGTTGCTCCGTGCCTGGCTTATTTCACGTAACATAATGGTCTCCAGTTCCATCCATGTTGTTGCAAATGCCAGGATCTCATTCTTTTTTATGGCTAAGTAATATTTTGTTGTGTATAGATATGAGCTACATTTTCTTCATCTATTCATCTATTGCTTATAGTTAGTTTGCTTCCAAATCCTGACTATTGTTAACAGCACTACAGCAAATAAAGAAATGCAGATATGTTTTGGATATACTAATTTCTTTTATTTTGGGCACATGCTCAGCTGTGAGATTACTGGATCATATGGTAATTCTTTAGTTTTTTTCCCCAGGAACCTTCAAACTGTCCTCCATAGTGGTTGTACTAATTTACATTCCCACCAACAATGTATGAGGGTTCCCTTTTCTCCACATCCTTGTCAGCATTCATTATTGCCTCTCCTTTGAATGTAAGCTATTTTAATTGGGGTGAAATAATATCTTATTGTAATTTTGATTTGCAGTTCTCTGATGCTTCATGATATTGAGCACCTTTTCAAATGCTTGTTTGCCATTTGTATGTCTTCTTTTGAGAAATGTCTATTCAAATCTTTTGCCCACATTTTTTATTGAATTATTAGATTTTTCTTATATAATTGTTTGAGCTCCTTATTTATTCTTGTTATTAATCCCTTGTCAGATGGGTAATTTGCAAATGTTTTCTCCCCTTCTGTGGGTTGTCTCTTCACTTGTAAATTGTTTTCCTTGCTGTGAAGAAGTTTTTTAATCTGATGTTATCTCATTTTTCTAATTTTGTTTTGATTGCCTGTGCTTGTGGAGTATTACTCAAAAAAATTTTTGCCAGGACCAATGTCCTGGAGCATTTCTCCAATGTTTTCCTGTAGTAGTTTCATAGGTTGAGGTCTTGCTTAGATTTAAGTCTTTAATCGATTTTAGTTTGATTTTTGTATATGGTCAGATATAGGAGTCCAGTTTTATTCTTCTGCATGGGAATATCCAGTTTTCCCAGCACCATTTCTTGAAGAGACTATCGTTTCTCCAGTGGATGTTATTGGCATCTTTGTTGAAAATGAGTTTGTCTTAGGTGTGTGAATTTGTTTCTGGGTTCTCTGTTTTGTTGCTTTGGTCCATGTGTCAGTTTTTATGCCAGTACCATGCTATTTTCGTTACTAAAGCTCTGTAGTTTGTTTGAGAAGACAGGTAATATGATTCCTCCAGTTCTGATCTTTTTGGTTAGGATAGTTTTGGCTATACTGGGTCTTTTGTGGCTCCACAAAATTTGGAGTTTCTTTTTTTTTTTTTCTATTTCTGTCAAGAATTTCATTAGTATTTTGATAAGAATTGCATTGAATTTGTAGATTGCTTTGGGTATTATGGACATTTTAATAATACTTATACTTCTAATCCATGAACATGGAATATCTTTCAATTTTTAGTACCCACGTTAATTTATTTCATCAGTGTTTTAAAATGTTCATAATTGAGATCTTTCACTTCTTTGGTTTTGTTAATTCCTAGGTATTTAATTTTATTCGTGGCTATTGAAAATAGGATTACTTTTTAAGGTTTTTGTTTTTGTTTTTCAGATTTTTCACTGTTGGCATACAGAAATCCTTCTGATTTTTGTATATAGATTTTGTGTTTTGCAACTTTATATATTTTTTTTTAGTTTTACTACTTTTTTCTATGGATTCTATAGGTTTTTTTCAAATATAAGATAGTATCATCTGTGTGTCCATTTTCTGATTTGAGTTTACCATAAGAGTTGTGAATACTATTTTATAATCCACTATTTTAAGCTGGTAACAATTTAAAACTGTATGCATAAGCAAACAAGTACAAAAAAGACTAATGAAAGCTCTATGCCTTAATTTTGTTCCCATGCTTTGTAACTTTTGTTGTTCCTATTTCTACCTTATTGCTCTATGTTTGAGAAGTTTTATAGTTATTTTTATTGGATTATTGTTTAGTCTTTCTACATAGAAAAAGTATAGTTTACACACAAGTCACAGTGCTATAGTAGTCGCTGTTTTTCTATGTACTTACTATTACCAGTAAGTTTTGTACCTCCATGTGATTACATATTGTTCATTAATGTCTTTCTCTTTCTGGTTGAAGTACTTCCTTTAGCCTTTCTTATAGGACAGGTCTGCTGTTGATGAAATCCCTTTTATAAAAAACAAAGAGACCAATAATTTTCTGTGCTTATTTTAATACCTCATATTGACATTAAATTTATATTTTAATTAGGAAACATAACCTTGAAAACTATGGTGTACAGTGTTTCAAAATTTAATTCACTTAAAAAAGATATCTTTTCATGAGTGGTGATGAAAATACACCTGACTAAAAGCAGAGCACTGATAACTTTTAGGGGGAAAAATATCTTATTTTTAAGGAAAGAAAGAAATTGAAGCAGGACATTGTTTTAATATGCATCTAATTAATTGTAGAACTTTATATTGTAAAATTTAATTAAACACATTCTAGCCATTTGGGTTTCAAAATGTAGGTAAAATACTAAGTTAAACACGTGAGGAATCGATATTATCCTTCTGGCATTCTTGTTTCAGCTACATAATAGCTTTCTTAGTAGGTGTGTAAGAAAGCTCCTGATATTTTTGCCTTGATCAAAGGCAAAAAAAAACATTCCATAAAGGGTAAATCTATTAATTAGAGACCCACACAACTTTCTTTCTTGCTAGTATAGTCATTAAATTGATTTCTCCAGTCCATCATGTAATTGCTCCAGCGATGGAATCCTGCTTTCCACTCCCGTTCTGCTTCATCAATATGTCCTGTAAAACATGGAATAAGTTGTAGTAATCTAAATTTTAATCTGTTTCATTAATTAAAAAATAATTTCAAATACAAAAGCCATTTTCTCCAACTACACTGTACAGCAATATTTTCTTTTTTCATTTATTCTTTATGATTAATGTTTAGCTCTCTCTCTGCCTGAAAAGAGATTTTAATAAAATCTCTACAGATTATGGGAAAATGCAAATAACAGATATAAAACTTATATAAAGTGTAACCTATATAAAATGGAAAATGAGCTTATATATTGTATTACATGTAATTACATTATATCTATTGTCTTTAGTTTTCAAGAAGATATGTAGATATTATGTTCTTGACCCATTTTAAAATAGCACAAATTTCATTTAATGGTCTCATTTACATACATAGTCCTATAACAGATAATTATTTCTGATGAAAATTGTATATGAATACAGTCATTCTTCGTATTTGTGGAGAGTTGCTTCTAGGACCTCTCAAGGATACAAAAATCCTCAGACACTCAAATCCCTTATATAAAATGGCATAACATTTTCATATAAGCTATGCACATCTCTACATAATTTATACCTAATATAATGAAAGTGCTATGTATATGTTTATCGTATTATATTGTTTGGGGAATAATGGCAAGAAAAAATGGTCTGTATATGTTTAGTATGGATGCATTTATTTATCAAATATTTTTGATTGATGGTTGATTGAATCCATGGATGTGTAATCCCTAAATAAAAAGGGCACAATGTATTTATTCATGAATAAGGATAACTTTGTAATTGTCATTCCACATAGATATTGCCTTTATTATAATGCATTATTTTATTTTATTTATTAATTTTTTGAGACAGAATTTCACTCTTGTCGCCCAGGATGCAGTGGAATGGCACTATCTCATCTCACTGCAACCTCTGCCTCCTGCATTCAAGTGATCCTCCCACCTGAGACTCCCAGATAGCTGGGATTACAGGCATGCACCACCATGCTCAGCTAATTTTTGTATTTTAGGTAGAGATGGGGTTTCACCATGTTGGTTAGCCAAGCTGATCTTGAACTCTTGACCTCATGTGATCTACCCACCTCAGCCTCACAAAGTGCTGGGATTACAGGCCAAACCACCATCCCTAGCCAATACATCAAAAAACAAACAAACAAACAAACAAACAAAAACAACTCTTGAATATAGTAAAAGCTTATACATTTATAAATCAATAACCAGAACATGTCAGTTTCCCATTCAACATTACTAAATGTCTCTACTTAGGATATAATTTAAATTCCTTAGTGTGATGCACAAGACCCTTCATCTCTGGCTCCTGCTTATTTGGCTTCTCTCCACTTTGCCTTCACATTAAGATTCAGTGCAGCTATCTTCTCTTCTTAAAAGCTTTCCATGGTCCTGGGCCCTGACTCCACTTCACTGTGAGTAAGCAGACCCTGTCATTTTCACCTGTACAACTTTAGCTACTAGTGTATTTCCTATCTCACAGTAGCAGAGTATAGGTTCTGTAAATCTTATCAAATTAGTTGACAAAAGTATTTCTAAAAGATAAATTATATTTCTTTTTTTATTGCATTTTAGGTTTTGGGGTACATGTGAAGAACATGCAAGATTGTTGCATAGGTACACACATGGCAGTGAGATTTGCTGTCTTCCTCCCCTTCACCTATATCTGGCATTTCTCCCCATGCTATCTCTCCCCACCTCCCCACCCCACTGTCCCTCCCCCATTTCCCCCAACAGACCCCAGTGTGTAGTGCTCCCCTCCCTGTGTCCATGTGTTTTCATTGTTCAACACCCACCTATGAGTGAGAACATGTGGTGTTTGATTTTCTGCTCTTGTGTCAGTTTGCTGAGAATGATGGTTTCCAGGTTCATCCATGTCCCTACAAAGGACACGAACTCATCGTTTTTGATGGCTGCATAATATTCCATGGTGTATATGTACCACATTTTCCCTGTCCAGTCTATCATTGTGTTGGTTCCAGGTCTTTGCTATTGTAAACAGTGCTTCAGTGAACATTCGTGTGCATGTGTCCTTATACTAGAACGATTTATAATCCTTTGGATATATACCCAGTAATGGGATTGCTGGGTCAAATGGAATTTCTATTTCTAGGTCCTTAAGGAATCACCACACTGTCTTCCACAATGGTTGAACTAATTTACACTCCCACCAACAGTGTATTTCTATTAAGTATATAGTTAAACATCTAACAAGATGGCTTGAAAAACATTGAGAAACAAGGTAACTGTCAACTACCTAGGAAAAGTAACCAATTCAAAACCACCGCAGATGTCTATTTAGAAATTATTTTTCTCTTTCCATTTTTTATATTTTCATGGGTAGTTGCTATGAGGAATATTTCATATTTATTTTCATTAATAAACATTTTGCAAACCAGTTGCCCTCCACACCAGCAAAATACTTATGCTATCTTTAACAAAAATGTTAAGTGATGTTTGGAAAGAGCATTATACCAGCATTACTCATACCCATTGTAATTTTAACAATATGTTAATCTCATACTGTGGATGCAAGTACATTTTTCACTCAGTAAAAAATGGAATTGTTTGAAATTTCTGCAAGGGAAATGACCTTCAATAAAATTCAACATCCCTTTATGTTAAGAACTCTCAATAAACTAGATATTGATGGAACATATCTAAAAACAATAAGAGCTACTTATGACAAACCCATAGCCATATGATATTGAATGAGCAAAAACTGGAAGCATTCCTTCTGAAAACCAGCACAAGACAAAGATGACCTCTCTCACCACTCCTATTTAACATAGTATTGGAAGTTCTGGCCAGGGCAGTCAGACAAGAGAAATAAAGGGTATTCAAATGAAAAGAAAGAAAGTGAGATTGTCTCTGTTTGTAGAGGACATGATTCTATATTTAGAAAACTCCATCATCTCAGCTCAAAACTCCGTAAGCTGATAAGCAACTTCAGCAAAGTCTTAGGATACAAAATCAATGTGCAGAAATCACAAGCATCCCTATACACCAACAATAAACAAGCAGAGAGCCAAATCATGAATGATCTCCCATTCACAATTGCTACAAAGAGAATGAAATACCTATAAATACAGCTAAGAGGGGATGTGAAAGACCTCTTCAAGGAGAACTACAAACCATTGCTGAAAGAACTAAGAGGACACAAACAAATGGAAAAACACTCTATCCTCATGGATAGGAAGAATCAATATCATGAAAATCGCCATACTGCCCAAATTAATTTATAGATGCAATGCTATTCCCATCAAACTACCATTGACTTTCTTCAGAGAATTAGAAAAAAACTACTTAAAATTTAATATGGTACCAAAAAAGAGTCTGTATAGCCAAAACAATCTTAAGCAAAAAGAACAAAGCTGGGAGTATCACACTACCTGACTTCAAAACATGCTACTAGGCTACCAAAGTAGCATGATATTAGTGTTAAAAGAAACATATAGAACAATGACACAGAACAGGGACCTCATAAATAACACCACACATCTACAACTGTCTGTTCTTCAACAAACCTAAAAAAACAAGCAGTAGGAAAAGGATTCCTCTCTAATAAATGGTGCTAGGAAAACTGGTTAGCCATATACAGAAAACTGAAACTGGACCCCTTCCTTACACTTTATGCAAAAATTAACTAAATATGGATTAAAGAGTTGATTATTAAACCTCAAACATAAAAATCCTAGACAAAAACCCAGGTAATACCATTTAGGACACAGGCATAAGCAAAGACTTCATGACAAAAATTCCAAAAGAAATTGGAGCTAAAGCCATAATTGACAAATAGAATCTAATTAAACTAAAGAACTTTCACACAGCAAATGAAACTATCATCAGAGTGAACAAGCAACCTACAGAATGGGAAATAATGTTTGCAATTTATCCACCTGACAAGGGTCTAATATCCAGAATCCACAAGAAATTTCAACAAATTTACACAAAAAAAGCTAACAACACCATCAAAAAGTGGGCAAGTAATATGAACAGACACATCTCGAACACATTTATGTGGCCAACAAACACATGAAAAAAAAGCTCAACATGGCTTATTATTAGAGATGCAAATCAAAACCACAAGGAAATACCATCTCACACCAGTCACAATGGCAATTATTGTAACATCAAGAAACAATAGATGCTGGTGAGGCCGTGGAGAAATAGGAATGCTTTTACACTACCTGTGGGAATGTAAATTAGTTCAACCATTGTGGTGATTCCTCAAGGATTTAGAATCAGTAATACCATTTGAACCACCAATCCCATTGTAGGGCATATACCAAACGAATATAAATTATCCAACTATGAAGACCCATGATCAGGTATGTTTATTGCAGGACTATTTACAATAGCAAAGACATGCAACCTAAAAGCCTTTCAGTGATAGACTAGAAAAAGAAAATATAGTACCTATGTGCCATGAAATACTAGGCAGCCATAGAAAGGTATGAGATCGTGTCCTTTGCAGGGGCATAGATGAAGCTGGAAGCCATCATCCTCAGCAAACTAACACAGGAACAGAAAACCAAACATCACATGTTCTCACTCATAACTGGGAGTTGAACAGTGAGAACACATAGACACAGGGAGAGCAACATCACACACTGGGGCCAGTCGGTGGGTGGAGGGTGCATGGAGGGAGACCATTAGGACAAAAAGCTAACGCATCCGGGCCTTAAAACCTAGATGACGAGTTGATAGGTTCAGCAAACCACCACAGTACACCTATACTTACATAACAAACCTATACATTCTGCACTTGTATTCCAGAACTTAATGAAAAAAAAAAAAAAGAAAATTCTGCAAAGAACCAAATGGCTCAGTATGCATAAAACAGTTAAATTCTGGCAGATTATAAATTTTATGTGGTATAAAAAAAAAAATGAAGTTTTAATTTTCTAAAAATAACTGCCTAATGATTGAGTAGGAAACACATACAGAAAATGTGAATTTGTATGATATAATATGCATAAATAAATGTGACAACTCGTATTATTGACCTGAGTATTCCTCGGAAAAAGGATAGTGCTTTATACTTAGGCTAGCAATTTTAGTATGAATTTTCAAAGCATAATAATTGGACATAAGTCTCATAAGAGGATAGATACTCTACATATAAATATGAATACATTAAATATACATATTTACCTTGATACATATGACCTATTAATTTATTATTTTTATTATTCATCTTTCTATGCCCAGTATTAAATCAATAATAATATCATTTTTAACCAACTCTGTCATATGAGTGATTTCATTACTTTAAAATTATTTCAAATGTCACTAAGTCTTGTTCTGATTGTAAAACAGAGACAAGTTGATTTGTGTGTGGGTTTTAGGGAATTAGAAAAGGTGGGAATCCATTTTTTGTTTAATGCCTCACAGGGTAAAAAGAAGAGAATAGTCATGGAAGGCAAATTGTGAAATAGTAAATTTATAAACATATTGGCATTTTTCAGTTCACTTCTTTGTGATCTTTGTTTTGCAAGTACTGTTGTCTCAATTGAAAAATAAGTTATTTTCTTCCCTATGAAAATAATAATACATTTTGTTGTTGTTGTCATTGTTTTTTTTCTAGCCAAAAAGAACAGTGAGCAAATTTTCACCAGAGCTGTCTATTTATTAAAGTCTAAGGAATTAGAAAATATTTGTTCATTTAGACTGCTATAACAAAACATTGTACACTGTGTAGCTGATATACAACAGAAATTTATTTTTGACAGTTGAGGAGGCTTTCCAGCAGATTAGACTTCTAAGATCAAGCAACAGTAGGTTGTATCTGATGAGGACCTGCTTTCTGGTTCACAGATGGCAGTCTTACTGCTATGTTCTCATATGGAGGACTGGGGAGTTCTCTCAGGAGGTCTTCTTCTTCTTCTTCTTCTTTTTTTTTTTTTTTAAATAGAATTAATGCCATTTGAAGGGGCTCTGTCCTAATGAACTCATCATCCCCCCAAGGATTTGGCTTCTAATACCTGCTCTTTAGGGGTTAGGATTTCAACATAAGAATTTTAGGGGGACACAAACATTCATTCAGACCATGGCAGAAAAGAATGTAAAGGTGAATTAACCCATAATTGCTAGTGGAGGTGAAGTTAGAAGAGATTATACTGATATTTAATTATGTTTGGCATCATAATAAATAACGAAGAAACAACAATGTTCATATATTTGAGTGTTCATTGAAAATCTCTTTTCTTTTTTATTAATCTGGCTAGTGGTCTATTTTGTTGATCTTTTCAAAAAACCAGCTCCTGGATTTATTGACTTTTTGAAGGGTTTTTTGTGTCTCTATCTCCTTCAGTCCTGCTCTGATCTTAGCTATTTCTTGTCGTCTGCTAGACTTTGAGTTTTTTTGATCTTGCTCCTCTAGCTCTTTCAGTTTTGACGACTGGATAGGGAAAGTGTGGCACATTTACACCACGGAATATTATGCAGCCATAAAAAACGATGAGTTTGGGTCCTTTGTAGGGACATGGATGAACCTGGAAACCATCATTCTCAGCAAACTGACAGAAGAGCAGAAGATCAAACACCGCATGTTCTCACTCATAGGCGGGTGTTGAACAATGAGAACACATGGACACAGGGAGGGGAGCACTACACACTGGGGTCAGTTGGGGGGAAATAGAGGAGGGACGGTGGGGGGCGGGGAGCTGGGGAGAGATAGCAAGGGGAGAAATGCCAGATGTAGGTGATGGGGAGGAAGGCAGCAAATCACACTGCCACGTGTGTACCTACACAACAATTTTGCATGTTCTTCACATGTACCTCAAAACCTAAAATGCAATAAAATAAATAAATGGAAAAAAAAAAAAAAGAAAATCTCTTCTGTCCACATCACATGATTATTTTTCTGTTTGTTGATCAGTCATTAAAATTATCATGGAATGAATACTGCTTTATGCAATAAATGTCAATCACTAATTGATCTGTTGTAATTTTGAGTGTGGGGCAAGATCACAGAGTGAACTAGTATAAACTCTGGCGAGGCTTTCTGAAGACTTCATGTAATTTAAAGAAAAACAGTTAATTCACTTAATTATTAACTTATTAAAAGTCACTTGATTATTTGTTTTGCTTTTAATGAGGAAGTGATAATTCAGGCATATTAAGGCATTAAAACTAGTTTCATTATTTTCTCCAAATCACCTTTCCACTTTCTCATCCTTGATTGCCAGTCTTGCTAAGTGATCAGCAAAAGTAGTAAATGATTCTCAAAGTAACCAGTCCAAAGAGTATCTAGGCTCATAACTTTACAAGTGGTCTTTAGTTTTGGCAAGGATGATTTATTCAAAGGCCAATGGAGAAACTATTGAATCTAACATTTTTTTCTTCATTGGGATACTATGAAGGATTTTTATCTTTTAAACAAATGTACTATTCTACTTTTATTGAAAAAATAGTAATATCCTTGAAAATGAGTCATTTTGCTACTTCCCTTTCTTTTTTTCAAATAGGTATGATATTGTGATATTGTACAGTTATATCCTTGTAGAAATCTGAATTTTATAACATTTGAAATAAATATTATAAATTTTATTTCTTCCAGGTGCATGCAATAACAGTAGAGCCATGTGCTGAAGTATGGTCTAAAGTTAACTGCTAGAGTTTGTGTGCTTAAACAAGTCTTAAGAACCTTTTTATTTGAGAACATTTATTGTTCAAATGTAAACTACTGCTGAAGTGGTACTTATAAAGCTTATTGGGTTTCCATCTTGAGTAAGGTAAACAGTTCTCCTTTTAAGAAAGCCAGCTAGTAATTATTATTTGAAATTTTTCTTTACTTATAAAGTTACCTTTAAAAAATTTCAAAAATTTTAGTCTAGGTCTTCTGAATAACCCCATTCTCAAGTCATTAAATATTAAAATATTTGAAGTGTCATGACTTGAAAAATATAAGGTATGACAAGAACATGGGTCCTTAATCTTTTAAATCTGTTCCACTATTTACTTATAAAACCTAAATCCTTGTTACCTCAAACTGACTTTGTTCAAAGGTAGCATTTTTATTACTAATGAATGCATGTTGCAATAATCGTATCATGAATTTACTTTAAAATTATAAGATATATCTAATATGAAAACTGGATTATGGGGGAATTAATTGGAAAAAATGGTATAATACAAAAGCGTATTTTCAGGACACACTGAGCCTAACCGTAAGCATGGTCCTAGACTACAGCGAGGTAGGTATTTCCATAGAAGTCAGTGTTACATGAGCTAGGAATTTGTTCAGCGTTATATGGGAAATAGTAGCAGCTGTCTGGAGTTTGTTTATTTAATCTGCTTTATGACAGGTAAGTATTTGGAAATACAAATTTGTGAAGGGTATTTTTAAAAAATGCTGATATGCAAATTTTATTTTATCATCACATAAATTGAAATAGATCACCTGTGCTTAAACCAGAAGGGCCCAGCTTGGGTTATAATAAATAAGTCACTTAAAATAACCCACTCATTTTATCCCAAATTATAACCCTCCCATATAAAAATATTTTAAATAAAGATGAAGGAGATGTAGTGTGTGATATGGTAAATGATAGTATCTCTTTGGGTCTCTTGGCAGATTAATAAGTTACCTCATCGTTATTCACACCCGGAGGACACAAGGACAGCACTGTTGCTCTGCCAAGAGAAGCAGAAGCCCATCTCTGGTTATATATTATGTCACAGAACATTTGGTAATACACAGAGCACTGGTATATCAGAAACATTTCCCAAGCAGATGGAGTACATAATTATAATTTTGGTGAGTAATGTCTGATAATCAAAAGGCATATTAAACAATCAAATACAGCTCTGAAATGCCCATATTTGCTGAAACTCACCCCCAACTTATCTAAATAAAAAATCAAAAACATTTAATGTATTATGATATCTAACACACAGCCTGAAAATTACAGTGTCATGATGAACAGAATAGCAAACTCTGTAGGATCTGCAATATGTCTGATGGCTGAAAATCAATTACTTTTAGAAAGAATATTTAAGGAACCAAATGGATTATAAACAGCTGGGCATTTAAAAACCAGACAGGGAGTTGGAATATATGTCGTTTTTGTCGAAGAAGATCAAACTAAGGTGACACATGTTTGATCACTCAAATGGATTACAATATTTTCTTAATAATGAATATCAAGATACTATAATAATCTGAACAAATTTCCATAGTATTTCCTTACATATTTCTCACCAATCACTTCCTGAAGACTGGTTAGCTAAATAACTACTTGTTTATAATATTATGTAATATTATATAATATTATGTAATATGTGTGTGTGCTTAGATAAAAATTTCCAAGTTCAGAATATGTAGAAATATTTGTGCCAGGTGTAGTGACTCACGCCTGTACCTCCAGCACTTTGGGAGGCTGAGGTGGGTGGATCACGAGGTCAGGAGTTTGAGACCAACCTGACAAACACAGTGAAACCCCGTCTCTAATAAAAATACAAAAATTAGCCAGGCGTGGTGTCATGCACCTGTAAGCTGAGCTACTCGGGAGGCTAAGGCAGGAGAATGGCTTGAACCTGGGAGGCGGAGGTTATAGTGAGCTGAGATCATGCCACGGCACTTGGCACTCCAGCCTGGGTGACGCAGCAAGACTCTGTCTCGGGGGTGGGTGGTGAGGAAAGAAATAACAAGATCTCATTTACGTTGTTTAAAAGATCATCTGTCTGTAGTGCTGGGAATAAACTACAGAGGGTTCAAGGAGACCGATTAGGAGGCTACTAAAATAATTTAGGTGAAGGGTGATGGTTGCCTGAAGTGGAGAAGTAGTGGCAGAAATTGAATGAATTGGGCAGATATTACATATATTTTGTAGGTAGAGCCCTTACTAGTCCAATACATTATTTACAAAGAGGAAAGGAACAGGCAAGGTTGACTTCAAAGATTCTGGCCTGAGAAACTGGAAGAATGAATGTAGGTGACATTGCTGAGATAGGAAAGACTGCAAGAAGAGCATGTTTGGAATGTAATACCAAGAGTTCATGGCCAGGTGTGGTGGCTCACCCCTATAATCCTAGCAACTTGGGAGGCCAAGGCGGGTGGATCACCTGGGATCAGGAGTTTAAGACCAGCATGGGTAACATGGTGAAACCCCGTCTTTACTAAAAATACAAAAATTAGCTGGGTGTGGTGGTGGAGGCCTGTAATCTCAGGTGCTAGGGAGGCAGAGGCAAGAGAATCACTTGAACCTGGGGGATGGATGTTGCAGTGAACTGAGATCATGCCACTGCACTCCGAGGTGGGTGACAGAGTGAAACTCCATCTCAAAAATATATACATGTATATTTATATTGGATTGTGTTTTTAAATATGTAAATTTTCGAGGTTTTTCCTTCGTTAAACAATAAATTCGTTTTTACCTATTTTTACATACTTATTTTTTAGTTCTATACATTATGATTATTTGGCATTCATTTATTTGCCCATTAATTAATTCCACAAAAATTGTCTGAATAACAAGTAGGGCTCTATTGTAGCTTCCTTTTTCTATTTTATATTCTCACAGGGTGAAATTTATATTTTGGTTTTCGTTATTTAACTACTGAAGTACTGCTCATATAGTAAGAGTGCACAACATATCTCAACTTGATGGGAAAGTTTTTAAAATAATGTAGTCATTAAATCAAGTTATTTTAAAGTCAAAGATACATGGAGTAACTCCATCACCCTGCCTTGGATAGTCTTCATCACCCCTCTTTTACATAACCCACCATTTATTAAATAACCAAATACTAAATGCACACATACCTGTCATTTCCAAGACTTTTGGAAAAAATAATGTCCAGAATCGGCATTGTTGAGCACGTAGTTTAGTGAATATTCTTGACGACTCTGTATTCAAGGTTAGATATTTTTGTTCAGTGCTTTTGAAGATAGGCCATCTTGTGCTATTGTTCTGAGTCCCATTTGGATTTCTAAATAATAAAATAGAGACATTATAGTAAAATTGAAATCTTTGTTAGATTAAAAAGAATATTGTTCTCTAAAACTGTTCACAAGAGCTTTAAAGAGTTTAAGACAGAAAAAAATTTGAATATATATTGATGATGTGAGACGTAAGTGAACTGGGCTTAGCGGTTTTAGTACTGAGAAGTACTATGTTATTTGAAATTGTTGGCATTAAAATTTAAAGTTGAATTTTTAAAATGGATTTCTGCTTAACATATTGGAATAAGAAATATTTTTATTTCAATAAACTATTTCTTCGTTCACACTTAAACATGCTCAAAGCACAGTGTTACTTTTTTTCATTCTCTTCCCTTCTCCTAGGCCCAATCATTTCATAATAAGGAATCATATCACCTACTCATCTTTTGCATCTATTTTATCCTATATATTTTTATCAATACTGTCTGAGTTTACAGGAAGCTGCTTTCAGTCCCACTTTTAAGTTCATTTAACAGCTCATAAATCTGTTTACTAATTAAAAAGCTTTCAATAATTCTTCAGTGGTTTTAAACTAAGGTTAATGAATATGGTACCACCCATGTTTCCAAGTTTATTTTCTGAAATTCTCTTTATAAACCCAGCCAATAGGAATTAGGTAGGGTTCCCCAGTAATTCCCTGCTTTTTTCATTTTCTCTCTATGCTCTAGCTGTGACTTCTGCTTAGAATTCTTTTATTTTGCATTTTTATTTGTCCAAACTCATTCAAAACTTTCATACTATCTTTTTTGATATTTCCCATATTTATAATTGTGATTTCTAAATGAATGTTGATTCTATGTTTTAGGTATCTACAGTGTTGAGCTCGTTTATACTTTCATAGCACTCAATAATATATTAATGCCAAGGTCACACAACCAGAAACTCAGTTTGTTTGTTTTTTTTAAGTGACTCTACAGAGTCACTAATACATCTGTAGATTTCCTTATATCTTTATGTTATTAGTATGACTTAGACACTAATCTAGGCTCCAAAAATATAAATATGGGACGCAAAGTTTTCCTCGGGGAATTTATAAGCAAAAAAAAATCCAGGAAAACAAAGAACCTACAACATAAGATAGCATAAGCCAAGTTTAAATAAAGGGCCACAAATTGTTCAGAAGAAGAGGGCGCAGTCACTACATTCTTGAAAGGAAATTATCTGATGGAATAGGAATCTGGTTGAAAAAGAGGAAATAAGGAAATGAACTAGAAAGTTGGGAAAGCTAGAAAAAAAAGATAGCATTAAGATAGACATTAAAGGTTAATTTACTTCTTTGTTCAAATAGTGATGAGAAAAACGAGTTTTGTCGAATTCTAGGATAGAAGGAGAAACCACTGAATTTATGGACTTAAGATATTAGTGTTGTCACATTAAGGGCTAACAGCCTAGGAAAATTGTTTAGACTCAAACTTGCAGGCATTTACTACTCTTGAGAAACTTTTGACTAAATGGCTAGTGTGAGCAAAATGTTTTAGAAATATTGATCTGAAGGTGGTATTTAGAATAATCAAGAAACTACAAAGTTCTTCAGCCTTTTCTAACATAAATAAAAGATTAAAGTGACAAAGATAAGTAATTTATTCATAGGTCTTATTCTACCTTAAGCAAAATCATATAAGGAAAACTCTAGTCAAACTTTTCTAAAAGTTCAACACACAAAATCTTTCATCATTCAGATATTTCTGTAGACTATTAATAGATAGAAATTTTGCAGTAGTATGAGCAGATGTAAGTTTGCTTGGCCAAAGTCTCTAAGTCCAGCAGAGTTTGAAAGGAGTAGACATTTGTCCAGTATGATTTTCAAGAGGCAGATTTTTGTCATGAAAACCTTATATTGAATATGCACTATAAATTCATCATAGATGCAGACATGCTCAACCATGAATTCAGGAGCTTTAGAGACAAATATTTTCTTGAGGTACTAGTTTATTTTATAGAGGAATTGGATAATTTACTAAGAATTATTAATAAGCACAGCCATTCAAGCTAAACCAATATCATAGCAGAATTGAAACCTACTGCTTTAGGGTATTATTTGAAAGAGGTCAAGAAGAAAATGTCTCCAGGTCACAGATGGCACACTTGTCTAGGTAAATTATGTAGTCTTTTTTCTGTCTTTTAAAGCTGTAGAAACTAACAAGTACAGCTGCTGGAGGCTGGTTATTAAACCAGGAGAACTGATGATCTGATTCGGTACAGCAATTCTTATGTTCCTAAATTGCCCACTTTTCTTCTAATTCTTCTCTGATTTACTTACGGCACCATTTTAACTGCACATTCATTTCTGTCTTCTGCGAATGGCGACTTAAACAGAGCTGACTTGTACTTGAGTTCAAGAGCAAAGCAGTAATGATACTGCCAGTGTTCTTTTAACAAACTTTGTCCTATAAAATAATTCATGACATGCCAAATTGTAATTTAGAGATAATAAAATTCCTTTGCCTATAGATGCAGATACAGTTTTCAAAAGATTGAAATAGCTATTGAAGTGATGAAGTATTTTATTCTATAATTTGAAGAAATCTCTAAAGACTTAAAAAACAGCAAGAGGGACAATTCTCTTTCTGTCTGTATTAATTAAAAACTTTGTGAAATACAACATATTTCCAATATGCACAATTCCAAACACTACATATTTTATCTCAAAATTATTAAGATAAATTTAAACACCCTGACTTTGCTATTTCTCAAAGACATTTTTTGTTCTTGTCACAAAATAAAGATTTCAAAATAGTAATGAATAAAATTTTTCATGAGGTTGTCTATGCTGTATTTTTACTATCTGGCTCTTTTTCTACTTTGTAGTATACCAAAATGCTTTACAGATCACAGATTAGAGTTTTCTTCATATGTAGGTGTGAAAGGTTTTAAGGCACAGCTAATTTAACAAAAAAAAAATTCAGAAAATATCTTTTTTTAACATCTGTGTTATAGAAAATTACTTGTTGCCATTGATATTTGAGTACATAGTTGATAACTCATTTTATGAACAGATTAAAGAAAAAGACATTAATTGACCCACGATGCCCTGATACAAAGAAAATCAGGCATTTAGCTTCAAAAATAAAGTTTTCTTGGATTTATAGAATCCCGGTGTTGCCTACCCAAGCCTAAAATGATAATTAAAATTATCCTTAAGAATTCAGAGTCAGTTATTTCTAAGTAAGCTATAGTAATTTGAAAGAGAATATATTTTAATTAGCTTTAAAATCTAGTAAAATGAAGCTATAGTTAACAGTTGTATATTAAAAGGCTAGATGAAATCTTTTACTGTCATAAGAGGGTTGAGGAAAATATATTGGACAGGTTTTAAAATATTAAAATATTTATAGATTCCATTACAAGTCACATAAATGAAATTCTAGTATAATATAAGGAATAGAAGGGCTCTAAGAAGACCTATATTTAGAAAACAGATTTATTTATTCGTTCAACCAGGATTTATAAAGTGGGTCAGGTATTATTTGAGTGATAAGAGATTCAACAAACACAAAATAGAAATTCCTTCATCTTACCATTTTTATTTGATAAGAAAGGCAATAAATAAGATCAATAAAGAAACGATGTAATATGTTAGATGGTACTAGGTGCTAGTGATAATAAAATGAGGAATGGGGATAAATAGAAATGGCAGGTGAGTAAGTATCAGCGTGTGTGGGGGGGAGGGGTGAGGGGGGTCCATAATGAAGAAATATGATTGTTTTTTGTCTCTGGTTCTTGCAATGTAATCCCTAAATACTTGGAATCTTATGCAATATGTGATAGCTGATGCTAACATGGTGCCTTATGGTGAGTATCTAGTAGATTAGGCTCATGAAATGACTCAGGGTTAAGATGGCCACACTGATCATCTTAGGATAGGAACTGGCCCTGCCAGAAAGACCATCCATGTGATTAGAGGGTTGAGACTTGCTGCCATGTGGTATCAGCCTGGCCTTCAGGGAGGGGAGAGGGCTGAAGATTGAGTTCAATCATGCAAGCAATGATTTAACCAATCATGCCTATATATAATAATAAAATCCCAATAAAAACTAAAGGCACAAAGCTCAGGTGAGCTTCTTAGCTTGGCAGTACTCCGTAAGTACATTGGCAGAATAGATGCCATGAAGGTAATAGATCTCTGAGGACAGAAAATTTTGCACTTGGAACATTCTAAGTCAAGATACTACTCTATGTGTCTCTATCCTTGGCTGGTTCTGATTTATACCTTTTTGCTATAAGAAAACTGTAATTGTAATTATAGGGCTTTGCTGAATTCTATGAATAGCTCTTGTGAGGTATAAAATCTGAGGGAGTCCACAGGGACTCCATATTTGTAAACAGCTAGTCTGAAGTGAGGGCAGCCATATAGATCCTAAACTTCTGACTGATGCGAGGAATCTTGGACCAACTTCGCAGACTGGAAGATTAAACCTGACTTTCTGTAACTCTGGGTAAGGGAGCTTTGCAATATTTAGTGGGAAATAAACTTCTAAGTGAATACTTGAAGGAGCAGAGGGATAAGCCAAACAGTTGTTTGGGAAAATAGTAGTTCAGCAGAAGGCATGGAAAACAAAATCATGAGAAACATGTGCTTAGAGTTGTCAAAGGAAAGCAGATGGGACAGTGTGACAGTGTGACTAGAGTGGAGGCAGCAAGAGGGGGAATAGTAGGGGATGTGGTTGGAGAGGGGAAAGTGAGCTCACATTATTTAGTGCCATATCGGTCTTTGAAAGCATTTTGTGTCTACTCAGAGTAAGAGAGGGAGGAATTGGAGGGTTTGAACAAAGAAAGAATAAGATCTGCTAGTCACGGTGGATCACACCTGTAATCCCAGCACTTTGGGAGGCCAAGGCAGGCAAGTCACAAGGTAAGAAGTTCAAGACCAGCCTGGCCAACATGGTGTAACCCCATCTCTAATAAAAATTCCAAAATTAGCTGGGCAAGGTGGTGGATACCTGTAACCCCAGCTACTCGGAAGGCTGAGGCTGGAGAATGACTTGAACCTGGGAGGTGGAGGTTGCAGTGAGATGAGATAGCTACAGCACTCCAGCCTGAGTGACTCCATCTCAGGAGGGGGTGGGAGAAACACAAGATGTAATTTACATTGTTTAAAAGATCATCTGTCTGTAGTGATGGAAATAAACTATAGAGGGTACATGGAGACCAGTTAGGAGGCCACTAAAATAATTTGAGAGGTGATGGTTGCTTGAACTAGAGAAGTAGTGACAGAAATTGAAAGAATTGGGCAGGTCTTACATATATTTTGTAGGTAGAACACTTACTAGGTTTACTGATTAGATATAAAGAGGAAAGGAGCAAGTAAGGTTGATTTCAAAGATTCTGGCCTGAGAAACTAGAAGAATGAATGTAGTTGACATTTCTGAGACAGGAAAGAATGCAAGAAGGGTATGTTTGGAATGCAGTATCAAGAGTTCATGGCCAGATGTGGTTGCTCACGCCTGTAATCCCAGAACTTTGGGAGGCAAAGGCAGGCAGATCACTTGAAGTCAGGAGTTCCAGACCAGCCTAGGCAACATGGTGAAAACCCATCTCTACTAAAAATACAAAAATTAGCCAGGTGCGGTGGCGCATGCCTGTGATTCCAGCTACTTTAGAGGCTGAGGCAGTAGAATGGCTTGAACCTGGGTGGAGGAGGTTGCAGGAAGCCGAGATTGTGCCACTGCAATCCAGCCTGGGCTACCAAGTAAGATTCTGTCTCAAAAAAAAAAAAAAAAAAAAAAAAAAAAAGAACTTCATGTTAACTTTTATATCCGAATGGAGATGCTAAGTAGACAGTTGGAAATTTGCAGTTACTCTTGATTTAACTGATAGAATCTTTGCATTTCATACAGAATTGAGCCCAAATATCCACAAGTTCTTATTTAATTTGTTAAATTAAGTTCTTATATCCACAAGTTCTTAATTTGTATTTTTTTTTTTTTTTTTTTTTTTGGAAAAAGGTTTTGCTCTTGTTACCCAGGCTGGAGTGCAATGGCGCGATCTCGGCTCACCGCAACCTCCGTCTCCTGGGTTCAGGCAATTCTCCTGACTCAGCCTCCTGAGTAGCTGGGATTACAGGCACGCGCCACCATGCCCAGCTAATTTCTTTTTGTAGTTTTAGTAGAGACGGGGTTTCACCGTGTTGACCAGGATGGCCTCGATCTCTTGACCTCGTGATCCGCCCGCCTCGGCCTCCCAAAGTGCTGGGATTACAGGCTTGAGCCACCGCGCCCGGTCCTTAATTTGTATTTTTTATTGGAATGAACTTGTCTAAAATGTGACATAAATTTCATTATTAAAAGCAAAAAATAAAAACAACAGAAGTTAGAATAGCTTGTACAGATATTCAAGAGAGAACAGAACACTGAATTGGAGATTAGACAATATTACTTCAAGGCAAAATCAAATTCATTTAAAGGGCTTGATATTATTTTTGATTAAAAAAATTAAGTAACAGAAATTTTTTTTCCAGGAAAAATTACCCAGAAAAGATTTAACTGAAACAATTTAAGAACAAAAAATCTTTGATTGTAAAATACTTCTGATTATATGCTAATAAAATAAAATGCTTCAATGAGAAATATTGAGGGCTGAAATGTGACATCATAAAACTTTCAAATAATAGAAAACATGGATGGGATATTTTGACTTACTAATGATTCGTAAAATAATTGGGAGAAAAGAATTATTTAAAAACAACATCGCATTAAATGTGGAAAGTAGAAACATTTTTATTGTTATCTCTTTAATATTAATATAGATTTGAAATTATTTTCATCAAAGGTTTTCACCAATTACTTAAGAATGTGAAATAGATTACTAAAATAAAGTGGATTATTTTTTATGTATCACCATTTTAATGGTTACAAATTCAATGTTCTTAGATGCTCGCTTTGAAAAATTCATTAAACATGGTTTGGGCTCGATTCTGTATGTATGTGTATTGCAATAAAAACTGATTTAAAATGTTTGTTGTGCTTCCAGCTTCCTCCAAAAATAGTATCATTGCTATCTATGCACCTTAATGTGGCACATTTGTTTCATCTTATTTTTCCTATAAACAATGTCTTCCATTGATTTGCAAATACTTTCTCTCATTCTGGAGTTTGTCTCTTTTCTCTGTTATTAATCATTTCCTTTACCGTGACTAAGATTTTTTTAAATTTTATCCTGTCCCATTTGCCTAAATTTGGTTTTGTTGCCTGTGCTTTTACTTCTTAGCCATAACATCTTTGCCTACATCAATGTCCTAAAGTGTTTCCATATGTTTTCTTCTAGTAATTTTATAGCTTTAGGTCTTACTCTTTAATGTAATGTTCTCCCAGCTACAATAACATTGTTATTCAATTTACAAATTTCAATACAGCTATAATTTTTAAACTACACATAACGCATTATATCAATTCATAGGATACACAATGCCTGTATTTCTCCAAAGCATAGCTCCTTGTCCTGTTCTCATCATACCCTCTCTTCAGACAGCCCTTCCTCGGGAACCAAATTGAAGTTGTCGGTGTTTATCATCTCATATTGTTCTATGTACTTTGGCTGTCCTTTTTCCTTTTTACTCATGAGAGGATAAGTCTCATTCAAACTATCATTTGATTGCTTTGTTGACAACCTGAAATTGTGCCTGACTCATAGTGTGCAGGCAAGAAATATGACTCCAATAAATAAGAAACATCACAACTGATGCGTTGTTACCTCTTTTTCCTTCACAGTAAATGTTCACATTTAAAAACTACTATCACATGTGAAATAGTTCAGAAATGATAATCTCTGTATTTTCAGGAGAATCAGTATTTTGAGCCAAATAATGTGAAATTCTGCTTCCAATAACCCTTTATTGTGGCAATCAGACACCCTGGGACAACTTTACCAGTGTCTCACATGCAAACTATTTTTTACCATGATAGTCAAATATTTAAATAAAGATTATTGATAATATAGCACGTAATTCATGCCTAAAGCACCCACATTTAAAAAGCAAACTGTGTGGATTTAGTACGCTTAGCAAATATTAGGAACCAATTGAGCCAAATGAAACTATGAGAAGGCACAGTTATTATGATTAGTAGTGGTGGTAGGAAATGACATATTTAAAATTTGCTTCTATTATTTTGAAACAGTAATATTAAAAGTGGAAATTTGGCCGGGCGCGGTGGCTCAAGCCTGTAATCCCAGCACTTTGGGAGGCCGAGGCGGGTGGATCACGAGGTCAAGAGATCGAGACCATCCTGGTCAACACGGTGAAACCCCGTCTCTACTAAAACTACAAAAAATCAGCTGGGCATGGTGGCGCGTGCCTGTAATCCCAGCTACTCAGGAGGCTGAGGCGGGAGAATTGCCTGAACCCAGGAGGCGGAGGTTGCGGTGAGCCGAGATCGCGCCATTGCACTCCAGCCTGGGTTAAATGAGTGAAACTCCGTCGCAAAAAAAAAAAAAAAAAAAAAAAAAAAAAAAAAGAAGTGGAAATTTTCACATAGTAAACAAATTAACACTTTAAGCATATGGTGAACATGACATCATGACATAATCAGTTTTAGGCAAATATGGTGACACTGGTGAAACAGGGACACTCAATAAACAGAAAAGGATAAATGAAATTTTGTTACTCCCAAGATTATGTTTTCTGCTTCATTTTGGACAAAGAAACTCCTTAGGCTAAATGTGGGCATTAGTAGTAGGTAGTAATCCAAGTAGTTTTTTTATTTCTTCTAGAGGAATTTTCTGGGTTGATAATATATTTCTAAATTTGACTAAGTTCCATTATTGGTTTTATTTAATTAAATACTCTAAAAACATATGTAATATTTAAAACCAAACAAATATGTTTGAAAGACTACAAAATTTCTAAAATTAAATAAAATAATTGTTGTATTTATTCTCAACTGTATACCCAAATAAAATGAGATTAATATTCACTGAATTTTGTTAAAGCAACTTAGTATTAATCCATGAATGCATTACCAATAATTTAATCACACTGGCTCCATTTTAATCCACAAGGCAATGTCCTAGGTAATTGATTAGTTTTATAAAGCCTTTTAGTTCATGGTTTTCTATAATCTTCTAAGATGAATCTTTAAGGATAAAAATATTTTTTCTTTGCATACTTACACATATACACAAACTGTCACAGTCTGTTTTAGGATGATATAACAGAATACCGTAAATTGGGTAGCTTACAGACAACAGAAACTGATTTCTCACAATTCTGGAAGCTGGAAATTTCAAAATCAAGGCACTGGCAAATTTGGTGTCTGACGAGAGCACTCACTTCTTGGTTATAGGCAGCAGTCTTTTTGCTGTGTCCTCACATGGTATAAGGGAGAAGGGAGCTGTTTGAGATCTCTGATATGAGAGACTAATCTCCCTCATGAGGGCTCTGCCCTCATCACCTAATCAGCTTTCTAAGGTCTCACTTCCTTATACAATCACATTGGGAGTTAAGATTTCGACATATGAGTTTTAGAGGCACACAATCCTCCAGCCTATAGAATAGATGTGTGTGTGAGTGTGTGAGTGTGTATGTGTGTGTGTGACTGTGTGTTTTTGTCTCTGTATTCTGCAACTTGAATATTAGAAATACCAAAAATAACTGAATGAATATTATTTATATAAAATTGTATTTTATATTATACATTCAAAGAAAACACTAACAGTGCCAAATTATATAAATAAAAATTTCATTTTGACCTTTAGAGAAAATCAATCTTATCTAGTTTTTCATGCCGGGTAACTATCGTAAACCTAGGAAAGTATACACTAAAAATATGCTTGTTGCAATGAAAATTAAGTGAATAGCTTTGGGAACTTTGGATGCACATTGGATCAATTCAGCGTCAGTTCTAAAATAAAACTTTTCATTCTATTAAAGGAGAGAAATTCTCCTTATTCTCATGTGTTAAGTTAAAGAAAAATGTCCTGTGAATATTAATCTTCTAAGATTAAAAACCCACATTGAATCTTCAAGTGTTGTGAGGTAGCAAAGAATTTGATTTCAACGTCCTTCGTCAGCTGATTAGTCATCATATACATGACTTTCTTTTTCTTTCTCTCTCTCTCTTTTTTTTTTTTTTTTTTTTTTGAGACATAGTCTCACTCTGTTGCCAAGGCTGGAGTGCTGTGGCACGGTCTTGGCTCACTGCAATCTCCTCCTCCCAGGATCAAGCAATTCTCCAGCCTCAGCCTCCCAAGTAGCTGGGACTACAGGCACGTGCCACAATGCCTGGCTAAGTTTTTGTATTTTTAGTGGAGATGGGGTTTCACCATGTTAGCCAGGATGGTCTCGATCTCCTGACCTTGTGATACGCCTGCCTCGGCCTCCCAAAGTGCTGTGATTACAGGCCTGAGCCACCGCGCTTGGCCACATGACTTTCTCTCAAGCCTGTTCACAGACTAAAACCTAACTCAGATTTTCTAAGGCCTACTTATATTCTCAATCTTGACTTACTGTAATTTGTTAGGAAGGTCTTTATAACTCTATTCTTTTTGTTTTCTGGAAGATGTAATAAAGACAAAAATTAGCTACTAAAGCAATATGAACTGTATAATAATGCAGCTGTGCATAGAGAATATAAGAGGATTATTTGCAATTTAGATTATATTTAATGCAAATATCTAAATCTGGTTCACTTTTATTAGTTGCTTCCCTCCATCTCCAGATATTTCTATTGCTAGTGGAAGAAATGAGAAAAAATAAGTATGGAAGAACAATTCCCTAGATTCATTAGTTTGCTCAGGATTTTCCCAGTAAATAATAAGGTTTTTTATTTTTAGGCAGGAATCTAGGTACCTAGAGGAACAGGATTATAATAGCACACCTTAGAAATCCATAAAAATTTGCAAAGTAACTAAGGATGATTTCTTGGATCTAAATATCCTGTGCTATGAGTCCATGGTCAAGTGGCTTATTAAGCTTCTACTGTTTCATGATTCCTAGCTTGTGGATTGGAATAAATTCTCAACTTCACAGAGAATTTGGATATAGATTTTTATGAGAAAAAAGGAGGGAAGAGAAAAGGAGAAGAGAAGAACCCCACAGGAAATATATAACCTGTATGATCCTGCAAATAAGTTTAATCAAAAGGCACAACATATCAATGTGCTAAACTTACTAGGAAATAAAAAAGAAGACTTATTTTCACTAAGCACTAATAAAGAGGAACAAATTACCTTTCAGGTAAATAAATACTAGGAAGATGACATATTAGCTGCATACAATTTTCAAACTTTAAGAAAAGTTAACAGCTGTAAATGGAGGCATGAAAAAATATGTGATAAGGTTTCATTACTAGCAATAAGCAAAAAACCAATTATGATATAATAGAGTTTCGCATGCGTTATCAAAGCGGATGCCTCATAAGTAAGAAAAACATTTGGTTTGAAGAAATAAAAACATACAAACAAAAACATAAAACTAAACCTGGCATGTAAGGTGAGACTTCTTGAGTGATTTCTGGTATCAGGAGCCTTATCTTACTCTAATCATTTGTTTTATTGCTAGATCCTAATGAAGAGCCTTGTTCATGTTGTCAATCAGTACTGTTAAGCTCTGTTCTGTTTGAGAAATAAAATGGAAGAAAAAAATACCTTAAGCACACAAAAATAGGTTTTTCTTTTTAATCCAAATCAAAAGCTTCATGTATTTTCACCTTTGCTGAGTAGTGTTTTGTTTTTTTTGTTTTTTAAATCCTAAATATATAACTGGGAATCAAATGCCCACTTTAAAGCACACTTTTTTGTATTATAAGAACATTTAAATCTTAATAAGTATTTAAAAGAGGCTTCTGTACTTAATCCACTTTCCTAAATACTTCACTAAAGTAGTTGGACAGAGTCATGAAAACAAATTGATTCCCAGTGCACAGTTCTCTTTTAGTGATTTCTTTGTATTGCACATCTTCAGTTATTCATCAGCAGAAAGGGCAAAGAGTTGCCAGACAAAAGATCTCTGAGATCTTTAGTAAACTGTTGGTATGATGGATGAACAAAGCTTTCATGGTCTGGAAGATTATTCTGTCTTCTTTCCTCTGCATCGTTTGGGTGTAAAGATTTGCATAATTAGCCAGAGAGTTAAAGAGGAATACTAGGCAATGTTTAGCCTCCTCCAACTCCAGAAAATGAATTGGGCTGAATATTAAATTACGTTTTAAAAAATCGGAAAGTTTTTCTTTTCCTTCCCTCTCCCCCCCATTCTCCCTCCCCATCCTCCCTCCCTCCCTCCTTCCTTCCTTCCTTCCTTCCCCCCTTCCTTCCTCCCTCCTGTCTCTCTTTCTTCATTCCTTCCTTTATTCTTCAATTTTTCCCTTAATTCATTAACTGAGCAAGTACATCCAGATGTCTTCCCTAATTTCGAAATGTGGAGATGCATTGTATTTGTACCCATTTTCATTTTCTAGTGACAGCAAAGCAACTGTTATCATTTGGATGTGATCATATGAATCCCAGAGGAATGACAGCCTAATGATGTGTAGAAAGCTCAAATGTACTTTCAAATAATGGCACTAGAACACTTATTTTAACAAAGGGGCAGACATTGCATTAATTATAGATAAGAAAATAATCTCAAACTTTAAACAAATTGGCTTCTTTTTTGAGTCTTCCAAATTCTATCAGTTTTGCTCTTATTCATGTCTGTTTGCTCTAGTCTGTGCCATAAAATTGATGGCAGCAAGCCCACAGTTTCAGGAATGAGCCTAGAAATTGCCAAGAAAATGTCCTGGAAACTTCGTTTTGTAGTAGCATATACAAATCTTAAAATAGCTTGATTTTAAATGAATACTTAAATATTAGAGAAGATTTGGGAAATAATGCTCCGGGAATATTATAGGAAAACCTAACTGTGATGTTTTTCTTTAATGGGTAGGTTCAGCATATCAAATAATTATTCTTGAATTCAAAGTTATTGTCTTTATATCACTATTCACTGGAGGTCCCTCTATTTGACTGATCAGCTCCATTAGACTGTAAGGCTCCACAATAGCACACAACATGTCTGTTTTGTTGACCTTGTAGCCTAGCAGAGTCAGTGTTCTGTAAAAGGCTGTTAAAAGTTTTACCTAAGTAAGTAAACAATTAGAGTAATTATATTAGAATGAACCTTTAAAGTGATTAGAATTATACTGCATACACTCGTAAATTACAGCCTAACTTTTCAAATGAAAAAACAAAGTGTGTGTGTGTGTTTTCTCTTCTAAACAACTGGTGTGGATGCTGGCTACGATATTCTGAGGTTGTCTGAGAGCTGTTTCAGAGATATATGAGTAAATTTAAGAAGAATATACTTTAAACATTTGTTAGAAATTTTGCATCTATTAGGCTCTGAACTAAGCACTTATTATGCAAAAACTCAGTTTACAGTCACTATAATTCTTTGAAGGTGGCAGATTTATTATTCAGATCATATAGATGAGAAAGCTGAGATACAGAGAGTAACTTGTTCAATATCAAACAACTTGCATGGCTGAGGTAGGTGAATTTTTGGATCTCAAAGCCTACAATGTCAAAAACATGAATCTGGTGTTTTCATGATTTCAACTAAGTGCCTCAACATTAACATTAAAAAATTGATATTACTCTTCCCTAATAAAAGCCATCTTGCTGAGTGTTGAGATGTATGCTTGTAATCCTAGCTACTTGTGAGGCTGGGCTGAGTTAGAAGGATTGCTTGAGCCCAAGAGTTCTAAATCTGCCTGGGAAACATAGTGAAACTCCCATTTCAACAAAAAAGAAGAAAGCAGTCTTCTCAGAAGGTTTTTGAAAACAAAAACGAAACTAGAGTATATAGTTGCGTACAGTGGTACAAAAAGAATATAACAAAATTTCATTTTCAATGATAGACTTACAAATAATACAATTTATAAGACAATATCTGTGGCTTGGGCGACTACCTCATCTCCTTATTCCTTTACTACTTATTCAAAACACATACCAATATCATCTTACAGACTACCTGATAAACTTTGATAAACAAAACATTTTTCAACTTTTAAGCTGAAGTATTTTTTCTATTTTATTTGAAATCTCTATAAAAATTCTATTCAGTTTCGAAATATTTTCTCTATTTAGTGTTCTGTTACCTTCCAAATGACACAGATCTCATCTTGGAATCATGAGACTATAATTGCGTAATATATTCTTCCTGCTTTAGAACAGCTGTATGTTATTTTAGTTGAATTTCTTTTTACGAACCCACACTCCCGCCCGGTAGTGAATTTAGGTTAAAATTTTTAAGGTGTTGAACTTAGTGCCATTTTATATATGAACATGCACAATGACTAATGTAAAGAAAAAGCATTTTAGGTAATATGATGAAGTTAGTGGATGCTAAAATGTTAGATATATCTATGTGTATTTAATTTTATTTGTAGATCTACATGAAAGATGTTGTATATAGGGAAAGTAAAATGAAACAACCAAATGTGCCACATTAAGCCACACAGACAGCAATGACACTATTTTTGAAAGAAGCTGTCAGCACAACAAACATTGTAAGTCAGTTTCATTGCCATAAAGCTGCATACAGAATGTAGCCCAAATCATAATTGATGAATTTTTCAAATTGAGCATTGACATTGAATTTGTAACCATTAAAATGATGATACATACAAAATAATCTTACTTCCTTTTAATAATCAGTTTCAGATACATAACTAATTGGTGAAAACCTTTGACCAAAATAATTTCAAATTTATATTAATATTAGAGAGGTAGCAATAAAGATACATCTGCTACTTACTATATAAAATGTCATGTTGTTTTTCCATAATTCTTTTTTTCCAATAATTTAACTAATCGATAGTATGTTAAAAATATCTATCTCATCGATATTTTCTACTATTAGAAAGTGTTATTATGTCCCATTAGGCCTCCAATTATTTCTCATGGGTGCATTTTATTTTATTAGCATACAATCAAAAATATTTTATAATCGAAAATTTCTATTATTAAATTGTTTCAAGTAACACTTTTCTGAGTATTTATTCTTGCAAAAAATTTTTCTGTTACTTGAATACTTCTTTTACTCAAAAATAATATTAGGCTCTTTAAAAGAATTTAAAGTTACCTTGAAATAATATTGTCTAATCTTCCATTCAGTGTTTTATTCTCTCTAGAATATCTGCACAGAGCTATTCTAACTTCCGTTTTTTGCATTTTTCATAATAGAATATGTGTCACATTCTGGACAAGGTCATTCCAATCCCTGACAACTTTATTCATTACTAAATCTGGTTGAAAAGTCAGACCTGTATTCAGGCCATAATGAATTCCAGGATCTGGGGCTATTTTTACTTTTTTCTCAAAGAGAAATATGTCTTTATTAATAGAAAGCTAAAAAAACTCTATAAATTTTACCCAGGGTTTCTCTGATTTTCCCATAGAGTAAAATTAAATTCTCTCTGTGACATAATTTTAGTTGGACTTAACACCAGATATATTCACTACTGCTACTCCCCCTCCGTATATATATATATACTTAGATCTCAAGTCTAAAGATAAACCTCTTTATTGTGAAAAAAAAATGAGATTACTTTTATCTGGAGAAATATCATATGAGAGCCAGTATTCTGTTGATTTTTTTTTTTAAGTCAACAATAAAAAAAAAACTGAACTGACTTTTTTTCAGGATGCTGTTTGTTATTCAATAATTGAATTTTATTGCCTGATGTGTGCCAGGAATGTGGGCAATGGATATAACAGTAAACAGAACCTATAAAGTCACTGATCTCTGAGATCAATGAGTGGAGATAAACAATAAATAAAATAATTAATAGATATCATAAATTAAGGTAGTAATACCATCTGTGAAGAAAATGTAAGCAGGATAATAAAAAAAATTTTTTTTTTTTTTTTTTTTTTTTGATGTGGTAATTTGGAACTGACTATTGAGTCATAGAAAGAAATTCTGAGCTGAACTGAAGAAAGGTATTGAAAGCCAACCTTCCTTCCTGCCCTTCTTGACTACAGCTTTCTAGCTTTTGCAAACAAACAGAAATGTGAGAAAGATGAACAGACTGGACTTTGCATTTCTCATGCATGCTAAATATAGCACAAGCAATTCCTTCTAGACACTTCTGAAATGACAGTGATGAATGTGATTTCTGAATGACTTGCTAATTGCAGCTAAGTCAGTCACAGGATTTTACTTCTTATGTCCAAGGCGGATGTTCCATAATAAAAACCGCAAGGATAATTATTTTACACTGAAAACTATTATTTAGTTACTTGTAATTTTAAAGGAAGTGTACCTTGGAAACAATCTCATAACTTTCATTCAAAAATATCTATCTGAGGGAATGCTGAAATGAATCAGAAGCATCTTGTTTTATTAAATTTCATACTGCTTAATAATTATAGCCACAGAAATATTGTTATGATCAAATATGTTTTTCAAAGTTTATATAAATACATAATTATGAAATATGTAACAAAGCATATAATATAAACTATAAAATAAATAAATAGAAAGATTTTGAAGTTAGAAATTATAAAATGTCTTTTTGGATAAAGTTTACTTACTACACCAAGAATGGTAACTTTATAAGAAAGGTAGGAAGTATTCCTGCCAACAGTATATTTACCTTACATTGAACTATTGTTTTTCTGATTTTAGGACTACTAAGGTATTATTTTTGGTAGCGTAATTTAAAATAATATTTTAAAATCAAGACATGCAGTTGGAAAAAGTAACCCACATAAATTAAAAATTAAAAAGTTCAAAAAAAAGTCAGTCATGTGTGTGACCTAAACTTTTCAATCATCAGTTGTTTTAATTGTAATATAGGAATATTAATGCATTTTACACAGAATGGTTGTAAAGAATACATGTAAAATGTATGTGGAATACTTAGAACCCTGCTTGGATCTTAATGAAACATTTAATAAACTATCAAAATGAAGACCATGAAGCAGAGGAAGGACATTAGTGAAGACCACAACAAAACCATCCCACTACCAGCCTAATTGCTATCCCTCACTGTCCCCAGCCCATACATTTTATGTTCTGTAATTTAATTAATGTCCCCAACTTGTTTCCAGTAGCACATTGCACTCTGGGATGAGAATTGTATGCTGCATGGTTTGGAATCACCAGCTTTGTAACCAGATTCTGCTACTAAAAACTGGTTAAATTTGCATGAAGTTATTCAAATTCTCAGAGCGTGTTTACCCACTAATTTGCAATAAGTGGTATCAAGGAGACCAAGTTGGTTGGGGTATAGCGAGCAAGGAGATTATCTCACCAGCGATTGTCAAATAATTTTTCATGTAGGCCCATTTAGATGATGATAAGAAATTTGGATGTTATTCTAGCTAAAAAAAACTCACTGGAGAGTTATTATCCAGGCAGTGCTAAGATCTGGCTTCCACTTTGAAAAGATCACTCCAACCATATGAAGGAGAATAAACTATGGAGAGGAAAGGGTGGGACAAGGGATACTGGCTATTATAGTAAACCAGAAATGATACCTTGGTGGCTCACATTAGGCTTGTAGTTCTGATAATGAGACCTAAATTACTTTCAGATGCATTTAGGGAGTCAAGCTGATAGAAATTGCTAATATGGAATGGGGAAAGATTTTTAAAATAGCAAAATTTGGGTTCTTAATAACTTGTAAATGAAGTAGACATTTACAGAGAGATAAATTCATGAACACATGCATGGTGTTTAATGTCATAGAAACAGATGATCTTTTTAAAGGAAGAGTTCAGGAAAAGAGAAGAAAATATATCTAAGAACTGACTTCTGGGAAGATTTAGAGGTTGGGAAGGTAGGAAGAATCCATATAGTAAATAATTACTCATTTATTCAAAAATTATTCATTGGCCACCTATTGTGTGCCCAATAATGTTGTAGGTGCTGGGAATACAGTTGCAAACAAAATAACCCAAAAGTCTCATCCTTTAAGAACTTACATTTTGGTGAAAGAGAGAAAGATGATGAGAAAGGTCAATCAGTTAAATAAATACATGCTAAGGGAAAAAAAATCAGAGAAAGAAAATTGTAAGTGTGTAGGGAATCACAATGAGTTTCTAACTCATTCTATTCATTTGTTTGTTTAACGCTGTAGTATAGACACTATGATATTGTACAGCTAAGCAATTTAGTATGCATTTCTTTAAAAAAAGGTCATGTTCTTACCGAGACAAAACAACACTGTCACACTTAATACATTTATTTTACAATAATCTCTTAATATCATCTAATTTCAAGACTGTATTTACGACTATTTTAAATTACTAAATATGTAATGGACATAATAATTATAAACAATGTATATTCTTAAAGATAATTCTGGCTTGGTTATTTTTCTAAAGGTCAAGTTGACAGAATGTACTAATTAACTGGCTGTAGAGAATAATGATCAATGTTGATCTTGAGTTTTTTGACATAAACAAGAGAAAGAATGAAGTTGTTTTTTTACTGAAGTGGGGAAGTCTGTGAGGAGAATATTAAAAGTAAATTAAGAATATATAAAGTTTGAAATGCATATTAAATACTTAAGTGAGTGTGTATATAAGGCACAAGGGTTTAGGAAGAGTTCCGGGCTGCAGACATAACTGGAAGTCATTAGTCGGTAGATGTTAGTTAAAGCAGTAAAACTGACTGATATCACCCATGGAATAAACATGTATAAGAGATGTCCAAGGACTGAGCTGTAGTACACTACAATATTTTGACATGAGAAGAAATCACAAAGGAGACTAAAATGGTAAGTCTGGAAAGGTTAGACCAAAAAACCCTGGCGATCTGGGTTTCCATGACTCCATGAAAAAGATGCTTCAAGGAGGAGAGAGGCTACACATATATCAAACACTGATGATAGGTTAAGATGATTCAGAAATAATCAAGTGACTTGGCAACATGGAAATACAGATGACTATGAGAATAGTTGGAATGAGGTAATTGGGGTTGTGAAATTGTTTATAGAATGAGAAGATAAAAGTGGGCAATGGGTAGAGATAAATTGTTTGGTGTGTTTTGCCGTCAAGAATATGAAAGTGGGAAAGTAGTCATTACACAATGTGAGATCTTTTTTTCGGATTACATATATTTTTCTACAGTAGTGAAACTACATGAATGATTAAATAGAGGGCAAAAATGATTTTAAAAAGTAAGAAAAATAATTTTAGAACTAAATTCTTGCATAGTTATGCATGAATGGGCTTTAGAGAATCCCACCTGCAAGGATAGCTGGGAGACAAGGACATAATGGGCATTGCAGCTGGAGGGAGGTAGAGAGTACTTGGGCATGGTTTTTGACAGGTTAATTGATTTTGTGATCTGATTAATTTTGGATTTTGTTTTCTTGTGTGTAAGTGTGTAAAAAGCAAGTTTGCAGCTGTGAGGGGAGAAGAAATTTTTGCATTTTGAGAAGAAATAACAGGTATAAATATCCTTTAGAAGAGTTGGGGAATAAATTGGCTAGGGACATTATTGCCAGGCAACCTTAAAGAATCTCTTGAGTTTAAGGTCTTGAATTTATTCACATAGTGTGTATATATGTTTATATACAGACACATTAAGCTGTTTGATAGCAATCATATATTTAAACATAAGCAAGTTTGTGATTCTTGCAGGTGAGAATGATTAACAGAAAAAGGCCAAAGCATTGGATAGTTTATTCGTATGAACACTGAAATAATTAAAAATGTTTACAAGATTTTTAGTAGATAGAAGGAAACTAAGCTAGATGCTAAAACATCTCCAATGGAAAAGGTTTAAGCAGATAAATGCAGCAAGAATAAGGAGTGACTGTTATACTCTGATACCATCTAATATAATTTACTTGAAGAGAGTCTATTCTGTGGAGGAAGGAGAAATAATGTTTCAAAAATAATGATGGGCTCTTAGTAGACATATATATGACTCTGTGATACTTGAGTAGTAGAATAAAAAAGCCATCACTTGAGAGGGGTAAAGATGGAATAGAATCTTCACGATCAGTCAGGCATCAGTTAAAGCCAAAAGGTAAAACCAAAAGGAAACTGCAGTTAATTTTGCTGCCAGATTGGGAATCGCAAAAGTACAGTTGAGGGGTCTTAGAAGCTTAGAAAATGTGGAAATTTGACTAGTGTGAATTTCAGTATAGCTTACCAATAGGTTACAAAATCTATTTCCAAAGGACTTAAAACATGTTTCTTAGTGGCATACAGTGTTTTGTTACATATTTTAATTATTTAACATGATATTTGCACGCTCATATGCATATAGACAGATGGAAAGACATGTCTCTTCATATGAGTCTGTAAGACCTGAGATGCAGCACAGATGGATGATAGCAATAACCTAAATCACTAAACATAAAGGCCGTATTTTTAATCTTTACAAATTTTTTACCTTTATTTTTGTTAATCTTACTTTCTTTGCCCTTAGAAATGCCACAATTTTTTTTTCTAATTTTTAAACCACTTATTTCTCACTTTAATTTTCAGTCCTACGTATGTTCTTAACTCATGAAATTGCCCTTGGCATTGCTAAATAAGAAAACTGAATAACATTCACTGATTTTCCTTTCTTCTCACACAATCTCCACATCTATCTGATTACCAAAGCTCATAGATAATATTCCATGAACACCTCAAATTTATCCTCTGGTTTGTCTTTTCCTTCTCACAGTTACTCCCCAGTGGAGACCATTTTCATTGCTGCCCTGGAACACTGCAGTGCATCTCCACTCATTCTCCCATCAGCATTCTTACTCTCTTCTATGCCATTCTCTCTTCCGCATACAGAATGATTTTTCTAAAATTCAAATTTGATAGCATTCTCTCCTCACATTAAAAACAACGTTTTCACATGATGCTCCTGGCAGGTAATCTGTTAACAAGCTTAGCTGACCAATTTGCATCTAGTTTCTTCATAACTCTCCAGATTCATGTCTCCTCACACCTGCCTTTCTACTTTCTCTTCCTCTATCACGTTTTTTATTTGTCTATACTGTTTCACCTTCCCCAAAAACATTTTATTTCTTTGAGAAAGATTTCTATAAGCTTCTGGGACTGGATTGAGATTCTCCTATGTTTTATTTCCCAAGTCTGTAGGTAACCATAGAAGAGTTCTCGTTATGTGGTTTGGTAAGTTGCTTATTTGCTGCTCTGCCAGCAGTAAGGGGTAATGACCTTTGTGATGGTAGGCCTGCATTTTATTCTACAATATATTCATACTGACTCCATAACACCTAGTCTAGTGCCTGGCTCACAATTGGTACTCAATAAATATTTGTTAAATGATTATAGTAAATCATACAGATGTGAGGTAAAAATTAATATAAAATATCCGCTTTTTATGATTATCATTGATAGCTTATAATTATCAGCTTTTTATTATTATTACTGAGACAGATCCAAGATGGCTGATCACTAGCAGCTCGGGATTGTAGCTCCCAGTGAAAGCACAGAGAACGAGAGGACACCACACTTTCAGACGAATTTTTGTTGCTCACGCACCAGGAGATTCCCAGCGGAGGAGCCCCACGGGTTGTCAGCACGACTCTTGTGGCTGGCGAGGCAGCTTTGCCACTGCTTTGGTGCGGCGGTTCTTGGTGCAGAGTCAGAAAAGCACAATCAATCATAATGCCGCTGTTTTGGCCGGCACAGTGGGTTGCTCAGATTTTAGCGCCGGGAATCAACAAGTTGGATGTCCACTCAGAAACCCAATTATAAAGACGGTAATTATAAAGACCACAGATGGATAAATTTATAATGAAGGGAAGAAAACAGCCTAAAAATGCTGCGAATACCCAAAATCAGAATGCCTCTCCCTCTACAGGGGATCACAGTTTCTCATCAGCAATAGAACAAGGCCTGATGGAGAACGAGTGTGTTCCATTAACAGAAGCAGGCTTCAAAATGTGGATGATAAGAAACTTCTGTGAGTTAAAAGAACTTGTTCTAACCCAATGCAAAGAAACTAAGAACTTTGAAAAAATGTTTCATGAAATCTTAACAAGAATACACAATTTAGAGAAGAATATAAGTGAATTAATGGAGCTGAAAAACACAACACGAGAACTTCGTGAACTATGCACAAGTTTTAAAAGCCGAATAGATCAAGCAGAAGACAAGGTATCAGAGGTCGAAGACCAACTTTATGAAATAAAACAAGAAGACAAGATTAGAAAAAAAAGGATAAAAAGGAATGAGCAAAGTCTCCAAGAAATATGGGACTCTGAAAAGGCCTAATCTAGGCTTGATAGGTGTACCTGAATGTGACGAAGAGAATCAATCCAAGCTGGAAAATACACTTCAGAATATTATTCAGGAAAACTTTCCCAACCTAGCAAGGCAGGACAATATTCAACTCCAGGTAATACAGAGAACACCACAAAGATATTCCTCAAGAAGACCAACTTCAAGGCACATAATATGTCAGATTCACCAGGGTTGAAATGAAGGAGAAAATACTGAGGGCAGCCAGAGAGAAAGGTCAGGTTACCCATAAAGGGAAGCCTATCAGACTCACAGCAGATCTCTCAGCAGAAACCCTACAAGCTAGAAGAGATTGGGGGCCAATATTCAACATCTTTAAAGAAAAGAACTTTCAACCCAGAATTTTCCATCCAGCCAAACTAAGCTTCATAAGCGAAGGAAAAATAAAATCTTTTGTGAACAAGCAAGCGCTCAGAGATTTCATCACCACCAGGCCAGCTTTACAAGAGCTCCTGAAAGAACCACTACACATAGAAAGGAACAACCAGTATCAGCCTTTCTAAAAAATACCAAAAAGTAAAGAGCATCAACATAATCAAGAATTTACATCAACTAATAGGCAAAACAGCCAGCTCACATTAAATGGCAATATTAAACTCACATATATTATTATTAATTCTAAATTTAAATCGACTAAATCCTCCAATCCAAATACACAGGCAAGCAAAAAAAGCCAAAACCCATTGGCATGCTGCATCCAGACCCATCTCACATGCAAGGATACACAAAGACCCAAAACAAAGGGATGGAGAAAGATTTACCAACCAAATGGAGAGCAAAAATAAATAAATAAATAAAAAGCAGGAGTTACTTTAAAGCAACAAAGATCAAAAGAAGCAAAGAAGGATATTACATAATGATAAAAGGATCAATGCAACAAGAAGAGCTAAAGATCCTAAATATATACGCACCCAATATGGAATACCCAGATATATGACTTATAAAGAGACTTAGACTCCCACACAATAATAGTGGAAGACTTCAACAACAATATTAGACAGATCAATGAGACAGAAAATTAACAACGATATCCAGGATTTGAACTCAGATCTGGAACAAGTAAACTTAATTAACATTTATAGAACTCTCCACTTTAAATACACAAAAGAACTCTCCACTTTAAATACACAAAATATACACTCTTATCAGTACCACATCACATCTATTTACAGGTTTAAATGAAATATTGGTTGGCTGCTTGTTTGTTATTTTCTTCCCTCATTTTTTTTCACGTCTCTATTATTAAGCACAATTATAGGCACACCCATTTTTAGACTGCATTCTAGCCCAGGCAATAAAGCAACACCCCCATTCTCTTCTCTCTCCCTCTTCCTCTTTCTCTTTCTTCCTCTCCTTCATTCTTTTTTTTTTCTTTTTTTCTTTTTTTTTTTTTTTGAAAAAAAAAAAAAAAAAAAAAAAAAAAAGACATCCCATGGCTGTTCCTCACTGGGCCTGCCTGACCCCACCAGCTCACCCAAGGGGAAAAAAAAAAAAAAATTATTATTCACATTCATAATGTTGGATAAAACCAAAAAGGATTAGAACCAGATGCCCAAATAATGGTGGAAACACATCTTTATAATAATAATTATATAGTTTTTAAAATCTGCCTAAATAATAGCCAAATCATGGATGAAATATTATTCTAATCTTTAATGGCCACATTTGGTTCTTTTTATGACAGTGTTGATTGATTATGCAAAACTCAGCGGTTAAATTAGGGAAAGAAAACAGCATGACCAGAACACTATAATCTTATGGAAACAATTATAAATCATGACGCCGTGTCTTTAGGAAGATATGTTAAATAAATAGAATCAAAATCTCTACCTTTAAAACGAATATGATCTATCATATTTTCCTTAAAAAATTATTACTTTTTTGGGAGATTAGGAGAGTGGAGAAGGAAATGTAAATGCTTTCTAATTTTCATTTCCTTTTTAATTTTACAGCTAAAGGATTTATTACAAAACTTAAGAAAATGTTCCACTGAGTTCTTCACATTAATTCATTTAAATTTTTCAGTCTGGTATTTTTATAAGTTCAGTACAAAAACCTTGCAGATTGAGGTAACTTATAATTGAATTATAATGTTTGTCTACCTTTCTGACATAGTATGATATTTACTTTTTATGCAATCTCTCGTGATAAAGGTCATTTTTAAAATCAAGTCATATTTCCTAGAACCTTATTTGGCTGATAAATTTCCTTAGGAAATATAGTTAAAGTTCTCCTTATTTGGCATACAATCATACTTTACTATATTTAAAACATGGTTCTTTATAACAGCCAGTACCATTAGTGGCATAGTACACTCAGATATTTACTTAATAATGATTAAAATAAAGATAAAAAATGTTGTTCTGAGATTTATTTATTTATATTTTATTGCATTTTAGGTTTTGGGGTACATGCAAAGAACATGCAGGATTCTTGCATAGGTACATACATGGCAATGTGGTTTGCTGCCTTCCTCCCCATCACCTGTATCTGGCATTTCTCCCCATGTTATTTATTTTTTGAAACAGACTCTCATTCTGTCACCCTGGGTGGAGTGCAGTGGCATGATCTTGGCTCACTGCAACCTCTGCCTCCTGGGTTCAAGTTGTTATCTTTATCTTGTCTCAGCTTCCTGAGTAGCTGGGACCACAGACACATGTCACCACATCTGGCTAATTTTTTGTATAATATTTTTAGTACAGACGATGTCTTTTTTGTATAATACTAAAAATGTTATGCAAAAAATTAGCCAGCTCCTCTGTAGTAGAAGCTGGTCTTGAACTCCTGACCTCAAATGATCTGCCAAACTGGTCCTCCCAAAGTGCTGAGATTACAGGCATGAGCCACTACACCTGGCTGAGGTTTCTTAATGCAAAATTATTTATTCACAGTGAAGTTTTTATGCCTAACATTTGTTGAGTTGAATTTCTTTAATAGAAACTGACAACTTGGTATATTGTTGCTTGTTTTAAATAATGTTAGGTTTTCCAACTCCAGCTACTGAAAACCAGTGACAGATTCTAGTCATTATTCATGCTGATGGAAAATAGATTACAAGATTTATTTTAACATGTCAAATACATACGTAATTTTGGTATGCTAGATACCTATACCATATGAAAATAATGAGAAATTCATATATTCCTTTTAGTAGCTGTTGATATGTTTAATTTGTAATACTTTAGTGACTTTTATGAACAAATGCTTTATAATTTACGACGTTGTAAGATTATCTTTAAAAATATCTTTTCCTTGAATATCAATTTGATCTTCTTTTATAAACATAATGAATAAATACTTAATTTTAAAGGCTATGAGTACAGACCTGGTGAGGTGGCTCATGCTTGTAATCCCAGCATTTTGAGGGGAATGTTTGAGCCCTGGATGGTTGAGGCTAAAATGAGAGCCTTGATTGCACCACTGCACCCCAGCCTGGGAGACAGAGCAAGATCCTGTCTTTAAAAAAAAGGCTATAACTATATTGTGGTTACTTTATTTCTGCTACAACTCAAAAAGACTAATTTTGAATCACATCTAGATTGCTATAAATATACCTCTAAAATGGCATTCCTATCTACAAAACATGGGCATATACTGCAGAAAAATGCTAAATATAATTTTATCTCTGGAAGAGTTAAGAAAGTAAAACATAAGAAAAAAGAAAACTACCAATTATGGAGTAATATAGTTTTTATCCTTTTGACTTTATATATAATATTAAGTCTAAAAAGTAAGAAAGCCAGTGACTATGTTTACTTTATTTAAAAAGTAAATGCTCCATGTGTATTTCTCAAAATATTAATTTTTAAATGCATGTCATAATGTTGTTTGGTATTTTCCTTATGGAATAAAAAACTGTTATGGACTTTCATGTTTTGATATTGCAGAAATGTTCATTCGTATTTTGTGTGGTCCTTTTGAGTGATTGGATGGACAACATTAAGCCAATATAAGCAAAAATATTGAAATATAGATACAAAATCATAGCTAAACCCAACTTCCATGTGATTTTAGTTTTAAACATGTGTGAGAGTTTTTCAGCTTTTGTGAAAACATCACACTATTGCCAAATTTTAATGCTCACTTACTTTTTTGTATGGCATTCTGAATAAAAGTTACTAATTTTATACTTTTAGTGTTTTTATTATTACGCAATGAACATTTAGGATGAATGAGATTTTAAATTATTTTCATACTGAATATGCTTTAAAATGTTATTTTTCACTATGTGTGTCTATATAATCCTGCATGTATAACTTTTTAGATCCCCTGCACAAATTTATGAAAGGTACATTAAGGCAAATGTTTGTTAAGTATATTTCACTCTAATAATTTACCTAAATTTCCATACATTTTCATAACACAAGGATAGCATACTTTCATATTATAGTACCCCCAAAAGAAAAATAAATAATATGATAATGTACACAAATCCTCCAAGAAAAGTGTCATGGCTTTTATAATGATTAAACTTATACTGTAATAACAGCAGCTTATTTTAAGAATGTCTAGTACAGTATTATCTTAGTTAAACTTCTTTAACCGTCAAACAGTCTAAAAAGTATTATTATGCTAAGAATTATTTTATTACAGTTAATGGGAAAATGCTCCTATTTCCACTCTTTCATTAGTATTTTACAGTGGTCAGTAGAATTTTCCACATTCCTAGGAAACTTATATGTTTATGATTATTGGTAGTATAAGTTATTAAAATTACTATTCTTAGTCATGCTTACTATGTGACAGACATTGTATTATGTGATTCAAATAATACTTTAACATCAGATACATGGTTGAGATTTATTTTGTAGACAAAGTAATATGTTTCAAATAGGCTATCTTTTGCTTACTGAGTTTTTAAATATAGATATCTGATAACAAGAATTAGCTGAATTATCGTTAGTTACACTCAGTGTGAGGTAATGATAATCTTCTGTTCAGATTGTGATATTCTAGCATCAGATTCTAATTCATAGAAAGTGTCTATGAAAATTATCCATATTATCCCTACTAGGAAGATTATGCACACTCAAAATATCTCAGTAGACCTTACATATGGTGTTCCAGAAGAATGCAGATTCCCAGCACATACATTTCCTCCCTTTGTGTGCAGATAGATAGACGTATGCTAAGAGATTCACTGAGTATTTTGCATGGCTTCCTTACTTAATATTGGTTCTTATTGCATCTTTGGATGTTCTATTTTATTGCCAGATTTCTATACTGAGGCTAGGATAGGATATTGTGCCAGCCAAATCATCTGCTACAGGCATGAACAAACATGATATGAAATATCACATCGAAGTGTTGTTGGGAGTGGGGATACATTATGATCATTAGTTCTGTTTTGGTGCTATCTGGAGAATTAAATTCCTCCTTTCGAAATGAATGGTAAGTTTTTTAGTTTCCTTAGCACTATTTGAGGTAAGCTTGCTGTTACTCTTTCCATCTCTTTCAAAATATTTTGGCCTTTAATATACTGCTAAATGAAGAATCGGTGTGGTGCATTCATCTCAAAGGACACACACATGACAGGACCAGCTGATAAAACTGATAGGGAGCTTTTGGAAGAAAAGAGGACCTGGCTCAAGATTAATATATTACAGCTCTAACTAAAATATGTAGTTGAGTGAAGTATCCTTTTTCTTCTACGTTTTATTGGAATTATAATTAAATTGACTGAAATTTATTGCACCGTAATGACAAAAGTAGAGCTGCATTACCTAATTGATATTTAAGATGCAAGAAAACTTTATTTTTAAAAATGGGTCATGACAAAAGCAGAAAAGCTGTATTTTAGTTAGCAGAATACAGAAACCCAAGAATTGAAACTATCTTGCTCAGAAGTGAAAAAGTAAAAGCGTGGGTGAATGTAAAATTGAGGATTACACTTCTGCATTCCATAGGCAGTTAGAATCTGACATAAGAGTTAAATTTATGAATGATCTGTACATATGGAGGTGTAGGTTTAAAACTTCTTCTGTCTAAATTTCCATTTAATACCTATGGAAACCAGTCTGAAAAAGAGTGAAAGCATACCTACTTACCTATTCATAAATGGATAACAAGTTGTATATAGATGTGCCTAATAGAGTAATGTGTCTGTGTGTGCATGCATGTGTGTGGAATGCAAGAATGTGTAATAAATGAAAAAATAATAAAATCATTTCAAACATGAAGTAGGTTTTGCATGAACAGACAATGGTAATGTTCCAGGAATAATTAAATTATCTGTGTCTACGAAAAAACACTAAACTGACAAAAATTAGTTTGATTTACTCTAAGAAAATTATATTTTTGGAGTTCCATTCTCAACATTATATTTTTAATTTATAAATTTCAAATAAGACAATATAAGAACTTAGATGTAATATTTCCTCAGCAAGACGATAGTGTTCACAGATAACCACAGTTTTACCTCCCTAATGCATAAAGTTAGAGCCTAAACACAGAAATATGATGAGTAATAAATACTGAGCCCAGTGATGATTGAGAAATAATAAATTTAGAGTATAAATTATAGACTAAATTTCGAGCGACAAGAGGGCTAGATAATCTAGTGAAAAGAAATGGGCTTTTGTGTCAAAAAGACTTAATGTAGAACCCCATTTCAAACCGTATCTAGCCTTTTGACTATTTTTCCTCCTTTTGTGCCTTTCTCTCCTTACCTTTCAATCTCCAGAGAGTCCTTTTAGTGTGTATTAGTCCAAGCTCAAAATTTCTGAAAGCTGGATACTAAAGACTATGAATACTGACTTTAGATAAATAAATATTTTAGATCTTTATTCATTCTCCACACTTTAGTACCAACTCTAAGATACACAGTTTTATCAATAGCTGAAGAGTTTGGAAGTATTAAAAATACTATAATATCCTTATCCAATTATTACTTAGACATGAATTTATCAAAGCAAAAAAATGGATCTCATCAGCCTTTTTAATTTTTTTGTGGTCCCACTACAAGAGTTTATCATGTATTTTATCAAATCTTTATCACATACTTTATGAAGTATTTATCAATAGTTATAGTCTATGTCAACAATCATATATTTTATTCTTTTATATTTTTCTTCCTTACTAAAGGAAAAATTTTTAGTTCTGAAATTGCTAAAGATTGAAGATCAGTTTTGCATTTTCATCATCTTATTCTTTTCCATTTGTAGATATTTGATTATGTGTTTATATCTAAAGTAGGTTCACACCTCTGCTTTACCAATATTTTGTAAAGTCAACGCTACTTTACAAAATAATATTTATTCATTTTAAAATCTCATTGTAAAGGTGATTGCAAGCATATTGTGTTACAACTATGATTTAACTTATTTAGAGTTCCTTACTTCAAAATCTTTTCTAGTCCAAAAAATGAAGGAAAAAAGTTGAAACACAATAAAAATAAATGTATGAGTTTAAAGCAAATTTTCTGTAGAAATTTCAAGGAAAACAAAAGACAATTATAAAGATAACGTTTAATTTTACATTGAGGAGATAATCATTTTTCTCACTAATATTATTTTTATATATAAATGGTCTGCATTGTAATAATGCAGATAAATAATAATTTAATTTATTATTTATTTTAATATGTATATTGGAAGATAAATAATGTAATTAAGAAACATGGAAAACAACCAATTCAGCTATCACCTATAATTTAAGACAGAGATAAAAAAAAAGTCTTAATTTACACATACTCTAATGTAAGTCTGAGTAATAGAATATCTGACCCCAAAGTTGATAGAGAAAATAAGGGTAAGATTTGCACATCCTAGAAATTTAGTAATTTTTTATGTTTTAGGTTTCTTTGACTTCCACAATGATTTTGTTATAATAAATATAGGTAGTATCCCTACTACTATTACAATATCTGAATTAATTGCTAAGTATGTAGAATTCTTGTAAATAGTAAATTTTAGTAATACATAATTTGCACATAAAATATGAGATTGCAAAGTCTAGTGCTATAAATAGAATTAGTTTCAGGTTTTACAAATAACATGTTTTCTGGTTTATGTTATTCTCTCCTCGTTATCTATTTCAGGTTTCATTAATATAATTCAACATTTTTATGAATATATTCTTTGAAATATTTATTTCCCAGAGGTCACCATTTTCAAGAAGATTAAATGACAGAAAATTCCAAAAACAAACAATAAAATAAATTTCAATACAAATAAATAGCTTTAGAAATTCAGGTTAAAGGAGAAGGCAAGCTTATTTTAATTATAATATTAATAGTTTACTTTTTGCCTTTATGATGTTAATTCTTACTTTCCTCAGTTTACTAATCCTTACTGGAAACCTGAAACGTGCATACTGAGCCCTTCCTAGTTGTAAGCCAATCTTCAGGAATTCAGCCAAATCTTAGAAATGCAGCTTGTCCCTTGAGTCCCCACTCTCCAAACCCTGCTGCCCTGATTCTGTTCTGCCTACCAACCCCTGGGCCCTTTGCTGAACTTCTCTAAATTTTCTCTCACATATTTCCCTGCTTTTGCCAAAATTTTGTTCCTTGGGGCCACTTCCTATTCTCTGTAGTCCATAAACTTGCAGTTAGGTTTACCAGATTTAGTGAAAACAAAGCAAAACACCCAGATAAATGTGAATTCCAACTAAAATACAAATAACATTAATATAATGCCCTATTAGATTTATGGGTCATATTTATACTTATATATACATAGTAGAATTAGTAGTACATTTATACTGACACATCTTAGTATTATGTTTATACTAATATATGTCAATAGTATATTTATACTTATATATATAATATATATATTACATATATATTCCTCATTTAGCTGATTTTTACATTTAACTAGATACAAACTCTAAGTAAGAGTTTGTATCTAGTTAAATTGTATTTTATTTAGCAATCTTACTTACTTAGAGTTTGTATCTGGAATACTATCAGGTATATTACATATAGTTTCTCAAATTTCCATAACAGCCAAGGAGATAGGTATTAACACTTTGATTTTAGAAATTAAAAAAAAATTAAGGGCAAAGGAGATGGAATTTTTATTCTGTTCCTTCCCTAGTGGTATGCAAAATTCAAATAAAGAGGAAGAAAATTTTAGGGAAGATGAATCTGGGTTCCTCCATCACACTACAAAGTTCAATTTGGAGTTCTGGTTTTTGTTAATAGCTGTGGAATTTTGAGTGGCTTCAGCTCTGTAAGGCTCAATATCTTTATCACCACCTGTTAAGGATGAAGATACTTCTTTAGCGAATTGCTATAATCATGAAAGTGAAGTTCTGAGCAGGGGGCTAGCACATGTTAGCAACTAATAAATTTAATTGACGTAATTGTTAATACTAACAACATTATAGGTTTAAAATTATGACTCCGAAGGCTACCTGGTCAGTACTTTCTTAAGAATATTCTGACAATTGGCTAAATAAATTATTATTATTGTTTCCATATTACATGAGAAGTATATAATTTAAGGACTCAGTTATTTGTATTATAGAATTCATTATATTTTAACAAATTAATTTTCCCTTAGGCATTACATAATACTTCTATGAATGGTCAAGGACACACAAAGAGTAGCATATACATGTTTTGTGGTCTGAGGGTCAACATTTTGTCACTACTTATACCAGCTTGCTTATGAGAAGTTATTTTCCCCCGGTTTCTTGTCTTGCAATGAATCTATGACCAGTCAATTCTATTGTAAGTTTACTTGCCTACTGCCTATGCCTTTTTAGAAAATAGTTGTTTCTGATTTGTCTTTCATAAAAGAAATCAATGAGCAATTCTCTTAAAATGTAGGACACACTACAAGTCAATAGGATTCAGTATGACCTTTTCTATGGAATACATATCAAAGAAATATTTGTTATACTTTTTTATGTTCAGAATATCTAGGATGTTGTCTATTTTTCTCTTTGATACCTGTCTCTTGATTCCTTTTATTGGCGCTCCACATAGTCCAAATGGCTAATTACCTAAGTTCTAACCAAGTGGCTTGCATTGTATTTACAAGCATTGTTGTCTATAAAGAAAACAAATAAAATTAAGTAGAAATGATGTTTACACAAAACCAAATTAACCACATTAATCACTATACCATTCTCATCTGTTCACATCCATGTTGCAATATTCCCCACGAAAAAGCAAAATCAATCAAAAATACCTCTACCCTCTCTTGTCCAGACATCCCCTGACTTGACTTCCCTGATCCAATTTAGAGTAATGCTCTCCGAAAGAGATACCTCAAACTGCAGTTTCTGATTCCTCGCCTCTCATTTTCATTTTCATCTCTATTCAGGTTTTAGTTCCCCCACCCCATCAAAACACGATATTTTTGCTACCAATATGGTCATACTTCCAGACTCACAATTATACACAATGTCACATAATTTTCTTTGTACTAATTCTGTATTTTATACAGATACTCCTTTCCCAAAATATTTTATTTTTTTTAGTCTTCAGTGGATACCATGTTCTCCTAATTGCCCCTTCCAAGTCATTTTGCTGCTCCATTCTCTCTACAGTTCCTCTTTCTCCTCCCACCCTCTAATCTTGGTGTGCTCAGACATCTGTTTTATCGCCAACCTCTGTAAGTGAAATAAAACTGTCTCACGGCTTTAAAGACCATCTTCATACTTTTAGATACCAAATTTATATCTTTAGCCCCATTCTCTCCCTTGAATTACAGATACCTGTGTCACAATAAAAATTTAAATCTAAATTAAATAATTAAATCTAAATGTTTCTGGAAAAACAGGTCCCTTAAATTTGAAATGTCTAAAATAGGACTTTTTATGTTACTATCCCAACCACATCCTCCCATAGTTGTAAATATCTCAGGAAATGGTACCTCTGCTCTCCTCGTGGCTCAAGTCAACATTTTTGGAGTACCCTTGTCTCAATTTATTCTCTCATATTCCACATCCAATATCTCAGCAAATATTGTTAGATCTTCCTTCAAAGTAGAGCCTGATTCTGATCTTTATTTCCCTCTTTTACCTAATCTAAGGTACGAACATTCCTCACTTAGATTTCTGTAATAACCTAGTTCTTCTGTTTACTTCATTCTTGTACCTACCAGTTAGAGATCTCTTTATAATGTTTGAGCCCAAATATGCCACTCTAATGTCTGAATATTTCATGGCTAAATGTCTCACTCAGGAAAGATTTCAGAAACTCATGCAAGTTTCAAATCTTATATCTTGGCTCTTTGTGCTTCTCTGATCTTACCTCTTACCACTTCCTCTTCACACACCTATACTAGCCATACTCGCTTTCTTGCTGTTCTTGCAACATCCTAAATACTTTAGTCTTAGAGGTAGTTCTTGCTGCTCTATCTTCTGGGAAAATTTTTCCCCAAATATTCACATGATTTACTCTGTCCCTTTATTCTAATATAACTTTGTCAGAAGCTTTTTGTGACCACCTTACAAATGTATCATATTTTATCCGCATCTTGCTCTATGCTTCTATGTTTCATAATTTTTCCAGAGCTCTCACCATGATAAGACACAGTATGTATGTATTTGTTTCTTGTCTTTTTCCTTCTTTAGATTGAAAGGCCTTTGAGGGTAAAGATTTTCTCTGTTCTCCATGCCTCATTGTTTTTTCTTTGCTTTGTCATCTTTGCCTATTTGTGTTTACTGCTGCATCCCTATTACTTCAATAATGCTTGATACATGTAGGCTTTCAAATATATTTGTTGAATAAATAAATGAAAGAATGACTAAACAAATCTCCATAGTATATAACCTAATTATACAAAAATTTAGCTTACGATTAGAAAGACTTCTTTAAAAATTTTAATTTTTATATGTTTCTATGACAGAGTTTTGCTCATGTTGCCCAGGCTGGAGTACAGACGCATGATTTCGGCTCACTGCAAACTCTACTTCCCAGGTTCAAGTGATTCTCCTGCTTCAGCATCCCAAGTAGCTGGGGTTATAGGCATCAACCACCACACCTGGCTAATTTTTTTGTAGTTTTAGTAGAGGTAGTGTTTCACCATATTGGCCAAGCTGATCTCCAACTCCCGACCTCAGGTAATCCATCCACCTTGGCTTCCCAAAGTGCTGGGATTTACGGCTTTTGCTTCCAGAAACCTTACTGAATCACCCAAAGTGTAATACTCATTATGCTTTGGGTGAGCTACCACACCTGTCCAGAAAAGGTATAATTTTTATGCTTCTAGAAACCTTATTGAATCACCCAAAGCATAATGAGTGTTATCGCTTTTAAGCATAACCTAAAATTTAACGCTTATTACATCATTTGGTTACGATGTTTTTTTTAAATTATATATTAAATATATGTATTTCCAATTAATATTTTGACTTGTCATAAAATAAATGTTATTTGATATCAATTCCTAGATGTTAATCTACCAAAAACTGTCCAATGTAATTTTTATAAGATAAACATTCACTTGTTTTTATATAACAGAGATCTGTGGATAGGTTACTGTTAACATTTCATGTGCAGTAAGTGTGTAGATCATCTCATCAAGTTAATAATATCTGTTATGGTAAGATAAAACAATACTGAGAAAATTTTAACATATCAAAAATAAAAGCAGTTGGGCTCTGCTTTTTAGCACTCTGATCTTGAGTGTTACAGACAGGGAAGAAAAATTGAAGTAGGTATAATTTCTTATCAATCTGAAAATAATTATGTTATACTGAGAAATATTATTTAATAACTTGTGATTTTAAAAGTAGTGTACCTTGGAAACAATCTCATGACTTTTATTCAAAAATGTCTGAGGAAATGCTGAAGAATCAGAAGCATCTTGTTTCATTAAATTTTATGTTGCTCTATAATTACAGTTACAGAAATGTTTTGATCAAATTTGTTTTTCACATTTTATATAAATACATAATTATGAAACAAAGCATATGATATAAACTATAATAATAAATAAATAGATTTTGAAATTCAAAATTATAAAATGTCTTTTTGGATAAAGTTTACTTACTACACTGGGAATGATAACCTCATAAGGAAGATGAGACTTATTCCTGCCAACGATATATTCTTATATTTAACTATTGTTTTTCTGATTTTAGGGTGACTAAAGTATTATTTTATACACCATAATTTAAAATTATGTTTTAAAATCAAGACATGCAGGTGAAAAAATTAACCCACAAAAATTAAAAATTAAAAAATTTTGAATTACACTTTAAGTTCTGTGATACATGTGCAGATCATGCAGGATTGTTACATAGGTATACACATGTCTAGGTGGTTTGCTGAATCCATACCCCCGTCATCTACATTAGGCATTTCTCCTGTTATCCCTTCCCAATGACCCCACCCACTACTATCCCTCCCCTAGCTCTCCCACCCCTCGACAGGACCCAGTGTATGATGTTCCCCTTCCTGTGTCCATGTGTTCTCATTGTTCAACACCCACTTATGAGTGAGAACATGCAGTGTTTGGTTTTCTGTTCTTGTGTCAGTTTGCTGAGAATGATTTAAAAGTTAGTTGTGTGACCTAAAGTTTCCCATCATCAGTTGCTTTATTTGAGAAATAGGGATATTAATGCATTTGCACATTTAATAAATGGAAACTATCTAAATGAAGAAGATCATGAAGCCGAGAAAGTGATATTAGTGCTAAGACAACAATACCATCCTATTACCAATCTAGTTTTTGCTTACAGACTTATTCATAGGTATACCCAGATCTATTTATATCTACAGCAGGATACATGTTACTCACTGGACAAGTTTTCACAATAACCATGTGAGGTAGGTTTTATTGGGGAAATAGAAGCATAGAAAAAACAATTAGCTTGGCAAATATGTGGCAAACATGGCTTCAAAATCAAGCTATTTTCCTCCAATGCCAAGCTCTTCAAGCTCTTTTTAATGCATTATGTTATGTTGGAAATTCACTTAAAAGACAAGAACTTTTCTTTGGAGGTGAAAAAAACAAAAAAAAAACAGAAATTCATACTTAAGTAGTGTGTGTTCGGGTCGTTAATCTTTTTTTTTTTTTTTTTTTTTTTTTTTTTTTTTTTTTTTTTTTTTTT
>NW_022436944.1:4451594-4467109 GCF_009761245.1 Sapajus apella | reverse complement strand
ATTTTTTTTTTTTTTTTTTTTTTTTTTTTTTTTTTTTTTTTTTGAGATGGAGTTTTGCTCTTGTAGCCCAGGCTGGAGTGCAAAGGCAAAATCTCGGCTCACTGCAACTTCTGCCTTCCAGTTTCAAGTCATTTGTCTGCCTCAGCCTCCCAAGTAGCTGGTATTGTTGGCGTGTGCCAACACACCCAGCTAATTTTTGTATTTTCAGTAGAGATGGAGCTTCTACTGCCTGTTTCAGCCTCCCAAAGTGCTGGGATTACAGGCATGAGCCACCATGCCCGGTCTAAGTTTTTAACTTCTAACTGTAATTATTTTAATATTTTTAGAATTAAAAGCAATTAAAATAAATAGTATTGCATTTCTTAAAAACGGTTATAATTTTAAAAATCATCATTCCAGTTCTTTTCTAGGAAGTGTATTCCTTCAGACATGCATTTGCCAGTAAGCCACACTACCTTTTATTTTATTTATACAATAATAAGAGTTTTTGCCACAAAATAGTTTTTAATCAAAGTACTTATTTATTTTTAGGCTGTATCTGTTTTGCTGCTACCATTATTTTCTTTTATGCTGTTAACCTTTTCTTCTGCATTTGTAGTTTTAGAAATATTTTAAGTGTGTTTCTGTTCTTACATTGTTGCTAAAGTCAATAAACAGAGGGTCATTAACCTGAGTCAGATCTCATTGTGGAACAAAAAATCTCTATACAGAAAAATATTTAAATTTACATTTTATTTACTATGTTTTGTTACTTTGCAATATTTAAGCTATCACTTTATTTCTGACAGGTCTTTTAAAGCATTACATCTATATGTACGTTCCTGAAATTATTACTTTAATTTATAAAAAAAAATAACTTATTAATAATATACCGAACTTAATATGTACAAGTGGACTGAATATTATACATTTTTTCCAAATAAAGAAAATATTTGGGGAAACATTGAAAACAAATTAAATTATATCCAAGTAAGTGGATCCTATAAATGTGTTTTTCCATGTTTTAATGAGCCCTTTTATACTAAGAACACATTAGTTTTTCTCTGCTCCACTGTGAGAGAGCATTCTGAAACATATCTCAGTTTTATAACTCTCTTTATAAATTTGGCCCTTTGGGGGACATCTGATTTCTTTATCTCATTCCCCTGTCATTCATGGTAAAATACTGTTGCACTCTGAAATAGTTCTGAAAGTGATCTTATGTACACTTTAAATTGTCCCATAACAGAAATCTTTCTTTTCAAATACATTACACTAATGGGTATACATTTTCCCCCCTGCATTTATATTCTATATGTTAAAGTTAAGGTAAGTTACAGGAATACTGTAGTTAGTACTTTTGCCTTATTCCTTTCTAACTCCTAAATTAATTTCTAAGGAGAAAAAAAGGATTTAAAGTGATAGAACATTGATGCTGTTATGACAGCAATAAGATAAATCCAAGGAGATTTAAGTGCTGACCCTTTCTCAAAATCATCAAAATGTTCCATTGGGTTAATTATAATAATATATCACAAATAATTATAGAATCAGAGGGTAAGAATTCTCTTCTTCACTCTGGAAGCCACATGAACTATTCTCTGTCAGAAAATCTAATTATAAGTCTGATAATAATTGGACTAGATGGCCCAATGACAGTCTCACAAACTTAAACTTGCCTCTAAATCTCATGATGTCTAATTTTAGCCTGTTCTCTGCTCTTAGCTCTGTAACATTAACCAAACAGGTATAAGCATGCTAACATATTAAAATTACAAGTTTGCAACCAAACTTGTATTTTATAAGCATACTTAATGACTGCTTTTAAGAATTCATGGTGAAATCAGCCTGGTGAATATATAATATAAGGAAATGAAAGTTAATAGCCTTGAGTCACAGTTAATCTTTGTTCTGTCACCTATTAATTGCAATTCACTTTTCTTCTATAGAACACAATTTTTCACCTAAAAAATGTTAGATAGTGTCATCATTTCAGCACTTTTAAATTCTAATAATAGAATGTATATACCTGACACCTTGTCACTATGATGGTACACTATTCAAGTTAAGAGCATCTTTAATTGTTATTATTTTGATATACTGAAGAGACCTCTAAGAAGTGTATTGTAGTGATGTTCTGTAATATTTATTAGTTGAAAAATATAATAAAAAAGTAAATTCAATTATAATTTGAAAATTAATTTCTTGAAGGGATTTGTGCAAATGCTATATAATACCTACAAAAATAAATTCCTTAATGATTTCAACATGCAAAAAAAGAAGTCCTTTCAAAATTTTAGGTTTCAATAATTTAAAAAATTATCGTTAAATCTTTAAATTATTTAAAATTCCTAGAATTTAAAAAAAGAATTAAAAAATATATAAATGATTTAATATGGATAAATCCTTGAGGGAGAGAGCAGAAGGAGAAATAAGTAATTCTAATGCAGCTCTAAAAATAAGCTGTTTCTTATTTTCTTGAACAGAAATTTATGCTGATGTTGAGAAGAAATAAAATATTTTGCAGCTACAGATAATATAATGACCCGCATATCCTGAAAAGGCAATATAATTTTTTTATTTATATTATCTTTTATCAGCTCTCATTTAATCATTAGCCAAATATTGTTAAGTATGATACATACCCATCATATTACTTCAATGAATATGAAATCAAAACCACAGATTCTGTTTCAAGAAGTTAGTTTAGTATAGTTGAGGAAGATCAGCTTACAATAAAAGACAGGATATAGACAAGTTACAGTCAACTTCCGTGAGAGTGAACAAGAGGTCTGAAGCAATTGCAAATCTAGGAATTAAAGAAATGTTGCATGAGATGTATAGTAGATTAGTAGGACTTCATCATCAAAGAGGAAAGAGGTAGGTGTTCTAAATAGGGCACATTCCAAGAAGGAAGTTCTAAGGTGCAGTTAAGCTCAGAATCTTTGGTATTTGTGCCATAACTGACTTACCCAGAAGCTAAGTATTACTAAGTAATATGAGTTGCAGCAAAATTAAAGAGGCCTTTTAATGCTAGGTGGAATAATTATAACTTTATCCACAATGGGTAAGTGTTAAACAATTTAGAAAAGAATTGTACAATTGATTTTGCAGAAATATACATACAGAATCATGAAGCACAAAAAATTCCAAATGGAGGGTAGAAAAGAACACCAGAGAGCAGTAATATAACTGTCAGCATTTTGTTTAGCTATAAAAGAGAATGTGACAGGCTGAATTACTGCATCAATCCATTTATGATTTATGTAAACACTTCTTGTAGAAATAAATTCCCAAATTTCTATTTTTTTTAAATTATTAAAATTGGTACGATTTACTCCCATGTATAAAATGTGGTTTTGTTTTACAAATATAGTGGGAGAAAAAAACTACCATATTTTTTATAGATACACACACACACACTTGGAAAATATATTCTAAGTGTTTATTTCCTTCTGACTCTTGAGGATATAATATTAGAATATTTATAATATATGAGGGAAATAAGTTTTTTGTAATGTCTCTGATGATTTAATGTCATCCATCAGACTGCTTGGGTGGAGAACAGCTTAGCTAAACCCTCCTGGCCCCAGTCAAACACAGGCTGCCTCAATTCTGAACAGGTCTACTACGAAAAAAAAATACAATGAGAAATGTTGTGTATTTTGGATAATCTGAGGGTCAACTGCATCACTATCATGTCCCTTCAATTTCTGGAGCAGAGGTATATTACATCATGTATCAGGTGTCATGGTACCAAGCTGAAAAGCTTGGGAAGAAACAGCCCTACTCTTACCTAAATCTGTGAACATTGTAAACTTGCAGGTTAAAAGGTATTCTCACATTAATTTTAGTTCTCCAAGTAAGCATCTATTTTTGTACAAACTTTGGCTAACATTGTTAAAATACTTTGAAACATTTTGGAGATGAAATCAGAACTTTTTAATAAACTTTCTATGATGATGGTTTCTTTTAAACACTCTTGACACAGGAAGTTGAAATGCATATCATAAGAGAAAATAAAACCCGCTTAGGTACAAACAGAATAAATAATTAAAATATTTCTGTGTCTTTATAGCAAAGTCTACCCCAGAGACCAAGCAAAGCTAAGCAAACAGATCAAACAAAACCCGAGAACAATGACAAAAATCGGCACTTACCCATATTTTGCAAAATTTGCCCAACGTTTCACTATGGATCTACTCAAAATTTCCTCAGCTTTTGTGTAATTAACTCTTCTTTCCAGAGGTAAACCAAAGACAAATTCAATTTCATAGCCATGCATCACTCCCATCCATTCTGGCCACGGAAGTTTGGAGGATCGGTGTTCAAAATAGTAGAAAAAGGCATTGTTTCCCCATTCTGAGAACTTCTTCGTAAACTCCAAGGCCGGGCATATAATATTGTAATCCCCAACAACATCATCCAAGGCCTCACGGTAGTTTTCAGGTCTTTGATCATCTACCCAGTCTGTGTAATGAAAAAGGATGGATTCCTTTCCAAACTCACTCACTCCTGGAAAAAATATTTTTAAACCTTCCTGAAATTCTTTTCTAGTTATGATACTATTGTTATCTTTGCTGAAGCCAGGAGCACCATAGACTAAAAAAGCTGTCCCTTCATCTTTATTAACACCCACCAAAATCTGGGTTTTTTTAAATTGTCCAAGTTCAAGTAATATGTCTGGCATGTCAGCGAGAAAATCACCATCCACTGTTGGACCAAAGTTTACTGACAAGAGAGTTCCGTAGGGGACAACAAATGCTTCATTCAGAAGAATTTCTTGGGGATCTTTGTTTTGAAGGCATTTGACTATTTCAGTCTCATTTTCTCTAGAGCAACCAGTAAATTTAGCTAAGGCCAACGTTCTGTTCCTAGCTTCATGAAGAGATGTTACTGCCCAAGGAGCGTTAGAGGATCCACTTTGCAGAATGGCTCTGGTGAACAAGGAATGGCTTCCAGGAGAAAGCAAATGCAGACTAACTGAAGCCGCTCCTGCACTTTCTCCAAAAAGAGTTACACTTTTAGGATTTCCACCAAAGGCTGCTATATTTTTTTGAACCCACTGAAGAGCCAACCGTTGATCAAATAAACCCATGTTTCCTGGAGCCTCAGGATTTCCTGGCAAAGCTAAGAATCCTAGAGCACCCACCCTGTAGTTCATTGACACTACAATAACTCTTTCGACCCGAGCAAGAAACTTGCCATCATAAACATGTAAGGATGATGTTCCAGTTTGAAAACCACCACCATAAATCCATATCATTACAGTGGCATTTTTTGGTTTAGGTGCTGGAATCCACACATTTAGATATAAACAGTCTTCGCTGAGGTCAGTGTTTGGGTTCCACATCTCTGATCCATAGAAACCTGGAAAACTTTGATCTATGTTCTGATAGCAAGAATTTGCATATTCTGTGGCATTCCAAATATCAGACCACTTGGTCAGAGATTGCGGCTTTTTGAATCGAAGTCTACCAAGAGGTGGCTGCGCATAGGGAATTCCAAGAAAGGCTGTTACTGTGCCACCAAGAACTGGCAAGTGCATCCCTCTGACTTTTCCATTCCTTGTTGTGATTATGAGGTCATCTTCAGTATGTGACTTCCCAATAAGCATGCAGAGCAAAAGAAACCAAAAAAGAAATCTGATGCTTATGATTGCGACTTTGCTATGCATACTGATTTCTGAAAAAGAGGTAAATATAATGTTTTATAAGACTTCTGCTTATAGTACATTATATTTTATTGATGAGAATTACTTAAAATATAGTAGTTGTTAATTCTACAAATTATGAAAACAAAACTGCTTCTATAAAGGCCTACGTAGAAAAAAATAGAAAACAGAGATATTTCAGTTTTCAATTTAGAAAAAAAAATAGTGAAATGGAAAATTTAAAAATATTTATTTTGGGGATACTCACTGTCAAATCTTTGTAAGGGAGAGGTTGTACTTTGAAGAGAATGTTTGTCCTAGTCATATTTAATGTTACTTCTGACTATATGTACAGCTCCACCAAAAAAGCAGTAAACAGTAGTTCACCTACATCAGATATAAGTTCTGCCTTGGTAAGAAGAGAAAATACAAGCTCATATATTCTCTGAAATATTATGCCTGGTTGGCACTTGGCAGAACTGATAAGTAGGTTAAGAACTTTTAAGGATCAATAGATTGTCATCACTGTTCTTTTCTGTTTTCCTTGTGTTTTCTATAGTCCCCTTTGCCAAGTGATAGCTTCCTCTATACAGTCCTAGTATAGGAACTGAAGAGAATTTAGACAATTTATTCATAGAATATTAAGTAACAAATATATGGTAGTAACCATTTATTCTACACATTGTGAAAACTGACAAACATGCTACCATTAGTAAGAGCTATGGAAAAAATAAAGAGCAAGGACTGACGATATATTCCAAGCAATTTCTCTAAAATTTGATAAACACAAGGGACTTCTCTATCAGATTTATAATATCAATAGAGAACCAGTGGCTAGTATTATAATATCTGGGAGAAGATAATGGCTTAAAAGAAATGTCATACTCATGTTACTCAACATGTGTTAATATTTGTTACAGCAATTGTTTAACAGATTAAAGTATATGCAACTAGTAAAGCTAAATGTGTTAGCACCATCAGAATTTCTTGTATTTTGATAGTGAAAAAAAATGACTGAACTCAGAGGATCAAAGCTGGGAAATGATTGGGCCACATGGCAGAAGCAAAAATAATCTTTGTTACCTACAAAATCATAAGTATTTGATGTTTATGAAATAATATTTATTGGATGACATAAAGAGACTATTTGGGGAAATCAAAGTTTTCTCAGGAATTCATAATGCAAACTTGAGTTTCTTTTCAATGAAAAAGAAATTGAAATCAGATTTGGAAACTCTGTGACAAAGATGGAAAGCACAATATAATGAAAATATCATTTAAAATAACTGATGTCTTTCTTTTATTTCGAGACGGAGTCTCACTGTATCACCAGACTGGAGTGCAGTGGTGCAATCTCAGCTCACTGCAACCTCCACCACCTGAACTCAAGGGATTCTTCTGCCTCAGCCTCCCAAATAGTTGGGATTACAGGCATGTGCTACCACACACAGCTAATTTTTGTATTTTAGTAGAGATGGATTTTATCATATTGGCCAGGCTGGTCTCGAACTCCTGACCTCCTGATCCACCTGCCTCAGCCTCCCAACGGGCTGGGATTACAGGCCTGAACCACCGTGCCCAGCATAAAAGAACTAATGTCTTTATATAGCTGCAAGGAATCTGATTTAAATATAGTCAATTACAATTACTGATTCTCATTCACATAATAATAATGAAGGTCCAAAAGTCCATAAATGTATGGTTTTTCCTTTATTCTTTTTTCTCATGCTGTAATTGTAAATCCAACCTATACAACCAATCCACTAATCCTGCAACCACTAAGCATTTGTATTAGCTTTTTCTTTATTTATTTAATTTAGATTTTCTCAAAAGAAAGAAAATAAGGAACTATGCTGATGCCTATGTCCCAGACCTAAGGTATCATATTTCAAATCAGCCTAATTCACCAATGCTCAAAGGACAGCCAGTGACTTACAAGTATTTTTTATCCCAATAAATATCTGAATTTATTAATCCATGGTCTGGAGCATTCGGTTCAGGGCTTGATGCTTAATGAATATATCTATATCCAATTCTACCCATATACATATGTATACGCATATATATTTACATATAAAATGATTTTTATAATAATAAGGTTTTCAAAAATCAAGCCACAAGACTGCCATTTTTCCAGTTGTATTTGGTACAGTTAGATGTGTGATAAGATCAATAAAACATATTTTAACAGCGTTTTCTAGACTCATGATATTTAGGTACTATTAGGTAATAAATACAATTTGTTGTACAGTCATATGCCATTTAATGAGAGGGATACATTCTAAGAAATGCATTGCTAGGCACTTTTATCATTGTGCACACATAAGAGAGTGTACTCACACAAATTTAGATGCTATAGCCTATCACACCTTTAGGCTATATGGGATATTCTGTTGCTCCTAGGCTACAAATCTGTACAACATGTTTCTGTACTGAATACTGCAGGCAATTGTAAGAAAATGGTAAGTGTATGCATATGTAAACATAGAAAAGGTACAGTGAAAATATTGTAATTGTATAAGACCAGCATTATTGATTGAAACATCATTATGTATTGTATGACAGTATTACGAATCATAGTAAATAAATCAATAAATAAAATTCAACAATGACTTAAAGCTTCCTATTACCTGACACTAGTAACGTTTCAGACATAATCAAAGTTTTAGAGGCACTACTACTTCAGTTATTTTTTCTTTTCTTAAACACTAATACCTTTCACTTAAATAAATGCAGGAGCGAATCTGGAGAAAAATGAAATGCTAAGTTGACTTTTTTTTTCTGTTTTGAAAACATCCTCTGGGAAGAAAAAGGGAATTAGGGGCAAAGCTGATTGGGTAGGTTTGTTCTAAGCTGCAAAGCATCCCTGGTTGTACCCATTCTCCCTCTTGCCTAGCTCAGTCAATGTTCTTCTAACTCTAATGCAAAAATCATCTATATTTTCCCTTGATTTTAGTTGAATATTAGTTTGTCTTTAGAAACCGAAGACCAAATTGTCTTTGATAGTTTTGGTCTTTGATAGTTTTCAAACTTGTTCTACAAACAGTTTAATAATCTTATTGCAAAGCAAGTACTATATTTACTACAAAACTGTATTTGTGTTTTATGTAATTATGAAATGTGATGTTTCATTGTTTATGCTAAATAGTTGCTATAACAACTAAATGGTTGTAATATCTTCCCTTGAAACAATTTGATTTAATAAAAATTTGTTATGTGTTTATATTTATATTTTGTGCTGAGTAAATCGTGTTATATAATAATATGATTAAAATTTTTAATTTTTTAAATCATGATATCTGAATCACCAATTTATAAATAATGTAATTAGTAGCATTCAAAGCAATCTTTGCAAGTATGCATTCATTGCCAGAATGACAATATAATGCCAGCTCACATGTATTGTTGCAGTGTTATGTGATTTATTATTTATATGCACTTTAATACAAAAATATGCAGATTATTGTTAGTATATTGTAGGCTAATATATTTACATTTAACTGCAGTACTTTATTTTTGCATCACTGTCTTTTTTATAATATGGTATTCTCTATTCTAACATGTTGCTCTGTAGTTTTCCCATTAAAAGACTTTAAAAATTTAATATGTTTATCATGTAATTGAGCAATCAAAAGAGAAACAAATAAAAAGAGAATAAAAATATTGAGTCTATATCTCAAAATTTTTATTAATAAATAGGATATTCAACAAAACCTTATTATATTTCTTTCTATAAATTCTGGCGCAATTGGATACTGTCTCATTAAACAATTCTGAGAGAAAATAATATGTTTATCATAAAGAATGAGGCACATTTTCACAAGTACATCTGTGTATCTGAATTTAGATTAATTTGTTTATCAAAATAGTATTTAATCTTGGAAATAAAGACAGGAGTTTTTGTTTGAAATTTTAAAAAATTCAGTTTTTGAAGAATTGAGTTTCTGAGGAACTGAGTTTTTGATTGGAATTTAGTAAATTCACTGGCAATTTTTGAAAATGCTAAACTACTAAAACAATAACTTTAAAATAAAAAGCAGAGGAATCATTTTTTTGCATTTTTAATTCAATTTTGAAAGTGCTATCAAAATTCCCTAGGTGATATTAAGAAATAATATAAAATGTTATACTGTAAGATGTGAATGTGATAAAATAATTTATTTATTTGCTATTTATTTGCCATACATGAATATCAACCAGATATTCAAAATAAAGGACCAGCCAAGGTTTTTAAAGATGGACAAGCAAATAGTCACAGTAATTTCCTTGTATGTAGAGTAATTTTCCTATCTTTTAAAAATTTACAATTAAATATTTATTTCTACTTGAAAATAAACCCTCTTAAAATGGCAGAAAAGGGTCATCTAGATAGTATTAATATGATCTAGAACAAGGGCTACGAAATGTATTTGATGAAATCAGAACAACTACGTCTTTATACCAAACTTAAAAAGCTTGTTTTGTGCAGCCTAAGTGAAGTGGGGAATTGAGGAAGTCTGTTTATAAATAGACTACATCACTGTCTTTCAAGGATTCTTCAGCTATGCTTTAGGCATGTATACATGTAGCAGACACTACATTAGATATAAGAAACTTAAGATGTGTATCTGTTCTCAATAAGGAAGAACATTCAGAAACTTTTCATCATGTGAATAATTTGATCAATTATTAGAGAGATTTCTTGAGTCTTCTTTGAATATTTAATCCTCTCTTAGCTTGATATCTATTCAATTACAATTCTCTTAACATCTGGGACCATCTAAATTTGGTGAGAATGAGTAGATGCTGGCAAGCAACCATGAAAATGAAGACAATATGCAAAGTAAAAATGTGTTAAACTTATCAAGAAATGAATCAAAGAAGGAACTAAATTTTTAGAGTAAGATGTGACTTATTTAGCTATGATTAGCTTATATTTTATAAAAGTGAAATTTAGAGTACATCCCAAATATATTTTTACAATTAACAAAATAGGATGTTTCAAACAAACAACAACAACAACAAAAATTGGAGAACAAAACAGAACTATGATAATCCAATTAGAAATTCTATTTAGCATCCAAAAGACTACTTTATTTCATATCCAGAGAAAATTCTGAAGATTTTTGTTCAAATGTTAAAGTCACACTTGAATAGCTCATGGTTATCCTTAAACAAAGTAATTATTTATATAAGTAAATCATAATTGTATTTATTGCGACCATGAGATGGATTATATTAAGGAAGGCATTACACAGACTAGTGACAGGAATTCCTAACTGAGTTTATTATCACGAAATACATTCATAAAAATGTAGACAACATACTCATAAAATCAAAGTATATAACAAATAGAAATCATAAATAATGAAATCATATTTCAGTATACTCTTATTCATACATTTTATAATTCTTAATATTTAATTCCCTGGTTAAACTGCAACTGATGTTATTGAAATAAAAGGTTTACAAGATTATAGGATGAGCAGAAAGTATATTTGCTTCCCATTTCTATAATAAAATAATAGCAAATGTAATATATTTTGCTATAATTTAAACAAACATAAAATGAACAAAAACGGCAAAGAGGACATGTTCGTAAATCATTTTAAATCAAATTAGAAAATAGGTTTGGTATTTTGTTTTTTATTTTTACATGCAATAAACTTAGATCTCTCATTTGCCAATTACTATTGTTAAAGTTTTAGGTGACAAAATGTTGATTGAGAAAAGTACCTTGTTCAGTAAAAAACTATTAATTTTATACCATTTAAAAAGAAAATACTAGAGTAAGACTAATCAAAGATTACTTTTATGGAGAGATTCACTAAACAATGCATTTAAGGGTAAACCAGTGTGAATGTTTTTTCTTAGGGAGCTCATTAAGAATATATATCACAGTGATTCCACACGTGCTATGCTTCTTTGAATAAATTCATTATTTTTCTCAGCAGTTAAATAAACAAAGTCTGCGTCCCCTGAATAATAGGAAGATTTGATGCATGTGCCTGCTGGCTCGCTTCCTCTGTCCCATTTGCAAGCTTCAGTGACTGTTCCCCACAGAGCACCAAAGGGACACAACAAACACGTGAAGAGATCACTCTCATCCCACACAATGAGCTTCACAGTAACTTGAATCTCTATACGAAGGTGTAAATTCAGAGCAACTTACCCGATTCTCTGCAACAAAGATGGTAAAGTTTGCAAGGAGTGAAAATCATGTAATACTTCGGGGAAATGCAGGATGCAGCTGCTGCTCCAGCCTGTAAATTGGACTGCACTGACATTACAATCAACTGTTACTGACAAAGCTCGCGAGATTTGGCAGCAGCAACTTGATCTAGAGTCAGCCAATCTTTACTTTCTGACATCTGTTCAGAGGCTAATAGTATGAATGCAATAGTGATTTATTTGAACAAGTATTACGGGATTCATGCTTGATAACTGCAGGGACTCTTCTAAGAATGAAGAAAAAAGCATAGAAGCTTTTTTAAAATTATCTGAAATGTAACAGAAAATGCATGTTTCTTTTTTAACACTATCTGAACTTTTAAGATTTTTTTTCCTTTTTTAGAATATACATATTTCCTATGCTTGTCTTAAGATTTAAAGATCATTCTAAAGAAGTGTTATTATCAAAATCCCTTATAGTTTCAATCTGTGCTAACTGTGCAGTTAGAGAAGGTAGTAAAAGAGAAAATAAGAAACAGAATGCTCTAGATATAAGCTGTGCAAATAAAAAACTTAATTCTATTAATTGGATGGATGTCTCTGATATGTATATCCTTTCAGTCCCCACACTCTAACACTTATTTAAGTCATACAAATTTCAGCCTTGGTAATTTCCTATTCAGGAGACCCTGCAGGCAGTCATATATAGTGAGAAGCCACAATTTTCTGGTCAAGACAGGAAAATAAAATGAATGATTTTCACCAAACTCTATAGAAGAGACACATTTATCAACTGGCAGTGCACATGCTCTAGAGAATATATTCATGTCTTCAGAGCTCACCTTTCTTGAAATGATGTTCAGGAAAATAATTTTTTAAAAAGCCTTAATGAACTCTTTAATCCCTATCCTCTCAATGTCATATAGTCTTTGTCTTTTGTAAATGACAGGTTTGACTTTTAAATCTCTTACTTTTGGGCTCACTATGGACTAAACAGAAGGCATGTATTGATATTTGCAGGTAAGCACTTCATTTGGCTTTTAATAGTGTGTTAAATTTTCAAACAAACAAACAAATATAACTGGTGTCTGCTGTCATTCTACAACACTCATTATAATAGACAATTTAAATATTTTGTATTATTCCAACAAATGTGATAGTTAAATATTATTAACCACCTTATGAGATGAGAAAGCTAAGGCTGATACAAATCAAAATATTTCTTACCACTAGTAGCTGCTGGGAAACATAATTTTAATCGATATTAATCTGATATTTCATGTCAACTGCTTTGAAGAGAGTAGCTGATCTTTTAAAATTGTCTTTTCTGTGAAAATTGCTACTTAGGTAGTATTGATTCAATAATAAATATCACAATCACAATAATTTATAATGTTTTTAGAATATAGTTTGTGTAATAACAAGTTAGTTCCATACAAGTTACAGAATACATAATCTATCTAAAAAGGAGAAAAAGGAGGAGGAGCACAGTGGCTCATGACTGTAATCCCAAAATTTTGGGAGGCCTAAGTGAGCAGATTGCTTCAGTCGGGAGTTCAAGACAAGTTTGGGCAACATAGCAAAACTCCACTTCTACAAGAAAATGGGTCAGGCGTGGTGGTGCATGCCTGTATTCCCAGTTACTTGGGAGGTAGCTGAGATAAGAGGATCACCAGAGCCTAAGAGGTTGAGGCTGCAAGCCACGATTATGCCACTGCACTCCATCCTGGGTGACAGAGTGAGATCCTGTCTCAAAAATAAAATAAAAAATAAAATAAAATAAATAAATAAATAAATAAATAAATAAAAGCAGGAAAAGGCTTTTTAAATGGAAGTATACTGACAAATATGCAATGGTTTGTATAGTGATGCCATTTCGGTTTAAAATACTGCAATTCTGATGCTTCACATGAGAGGTCATGGGTTCATTACACATGATTTAAAAAAATCCCAATGTCAAAATTCTTCTTTCTGACACAAGTCCACCACAGTGTTTCCTGTGCTAGCATACAGTCAGTCTTACTATCAAACCTGGCAAGTATTAAGGCATGTTTTGGGATGTTACAGAATTCAGCAGAGCATTTTACATGTTTCCTGTATCTACTCACTGCTATGTAAAGTATATCACATATATACACATATTTAATTTTTATCTTTAGACAAAAAGCTAAACAATCAAATAATTGGTTCCAAGCAGATCTCTATCTTTACTGCATGTTCAAACTGCCTAACTAGCAACATCAACTGATTACTAAAGTTGGCAATTTTTCTTTTGCTTATTGTCTGTACTTCAAAGAACCACCTTCTGTTACTGCCCCTGTAGTTCTTTTTCTCTCATGATTTCACAGCTATGCCACATTATTTGAGTCATTATTTCAGTGCACCTCTAAAGCATTTCTTCTTCCTGTCTTGAGAGCTTCTTCCTTTGTGGCTCAACTTACAGCAGCTGCTTTGCTTCTGTGGTGTCATCATTTTCTCACACACATCCAGCCAGAGGATGTAGGTCACACACAGTGAGTTTCTTTCAGGGTTAGTAGGCAAGCACTATTCCATTACCTCACAACCTGGGTGGTTAACGATCCTGCTGTTAAATGTTGAGTATGCCTTGTAAGCGATACTGATGAAATACCGCAAGACACTTCACAAGGCATTAACGCTGCTCAGATTTTGCAACCATATATGCTCAAGTTTGGGCAGGACAATCATTACGGTCTTGGCTCTGCGATCACTTTCAGTTAGCCAATCACAGTGGCTTTTTAAAAAATTATTATTATACTTTAAGTTCTGGGGTACACGTGCAGATTGTGCAGGATTGTTATATAGGTATATACTTGCCACGGTGGTTTACCGCATTCATCCCCCAGTCATCTACATTAGGTATATCTCCTAGTGTTATCCCTCCCAATTCCCCCACCCCCAGCAGGCCTCGGTGTGTGATGTTCCCCTCCCTGTGTCTATGTGTTCTTATGGTTCAACATCCACTTACGAGTGAGAACATGTGGTGTTTGGTTTTTTGTTCTTTATCAGTTTGCTGAGAATGATGATTTCCAGCTTCAGGTCCCATTTTAACTCAGTTACCACTGTTTTCTAGTTGGTAGTATTCAGTAAGATTTGAGACAGTGTGAAAAACCTTAGTATCATGTAATATATTAGTCTTCCTTAGGCATACTGATGACAAAAAAGTGCTCTAAACTTTTACTAATTTTCTATTGTATTACAATAGCACTGCATTCTCTGAAAAAATATGGATAACAAAGAACAGTGTATTTCTGCATTTTACATATCACAGAGAAGGAGAAGATCATTCTGTGTATTCCATTCAATATTTTTAAATCTATGTATGTGGTTGTAGTTACATAGATAAATATAGTGGTAGTCAAATGGCTTATCATTATTCTTCTTGCTTTTTATTTTATGATATTAATTTCTTATTGAAATAGTTTGATTACTGTGTGATTTATTATCATATGGGCATAATATATTTCATTGTATCTCTTGTTACTTAAATGATGATAATAATGTTAGGTAATAAATATTATTTGAAAGCATGATTCTATGCACTTTGAATACATTAATTCATTTAAAATTCATGGCTATCTTTAAAATAAGTACTCTTATTATCCCTGTTTCACAGTTGAGAAAATATAGCCACAGAGGATATAACTTGCTCCAAATTATACAGATACTAAGGTTAGTTTCTGATTGTTTAAAGTAAGTTTTATTACAATAACCA
>NW_022436944.1:4447495-4451494 GCF_009761245.1 Sapajus apella | reverse complement strand
TATAATTTCAAAATATTGAAATATATATACATATATTTTATATATATATATATATATTTCAATATTTTGAAATTATACACAGACTGTTGAACAGAAATAAGTGTCCAACAATTCTGACAAAAAGGTACATGTTCTTAATCGTAATAAATATGAACACATCTCTGGATCCAGGGGACTGGACCCTCATACCCGTATGTGGCAGGTGTTTGAAGGTGGATTTATCCAGAGATATCAGAAGTAGGTCCAGTCCCACAGGTAATAAAATTCTTTAGTGATGTTGTGGCAACTAATATGGAAGGCCCTGTAGGCAGTGACATCAATAAGGGATAACACATAGACATGTTGGGGTTAAGGGAGAATGATTGATGGGAGGTGTGTGGTGCTTTTTACATGAAGATTCAGATAGTTTGGGTAAAGAAGTTCTGGAAAGAGATTTACAGGCAACAACAATTTGGTTAGACACTAGAATATTAGACTCTGAGAAGAGAAATAAGATTAAGAAAAAGCAACAACATCTAAGGAAATGTGGTACCAAGTGGATTTTCACGGATTGGCAAAGCCAGGAGAATCAAAGTAAGAAAATCAATTATGAAACTGAATTGTTCAGGGCTTGCACACAAAAAGGAGAGACTTATTGTTTTAGAATAAAAAAGGAGAGAAACCAGCAAGCTTCCTTTTTTTTAATCATCTAAGTGAACTGGCTTAAATTTACTCTTCCCAAACCCTTGACTATGCTTTGGAATTTCACAGAAAAACTGTAAAGTAACATGTTATCAAATTAATCAAAGCGGGGGTGGGGTGGGAAGGTCGGGGAGGGATATCATGGGAGGAAATGCCAGATGTAGGTGACGGGGGGGATGCAGGCAGCAAACCACATTGCCATGTGTGTACCTATGCAACAATCCTGCATGATCTCTACATGTACCCCAGAATCTAACGTACAATAAAAAGAAAAAGAAAAAAATATCCAGATTTCTAGGCCACATCCCTAGGCTTTGGTTTGTTTCAGTATGCTTGAGGACAGCGTTATACTACCGTCCTCTGTGAAACTGATAGAGAAAGTTCACAAACCACATACGAAGAGATAAAATCCTGGAGGCTGGATCCTAAGGATTTTTTTTTGCTACCTTATATATGTCTTTTAGTTTTTATCTTTTATTCTCATGTACAACTGTACCTTTTGCTTCAAGCTAATTTGGAAATATGTCATACATAGTCTTCGGTGGCCTACTGTCATATAACCTATCTTAAGTTTTTCCAAAATGATGCTATCAAATATTTTTTAACTTCATTTTTATGCCTATATATTAATTATTTGTATAAATACACTACAATTTATCTACCTTGCTTTTATTGGATATGAAGGCTATTTAAATTTTTCCCTAGAAATCGTAACATAAAAATGGGCATAATAATTATAAATATTTTGAATATTTCTTCCTTTCCATGGAATAATTACTTAAATCAGAATTCTTCAAAAGGTTTCTATACTTTTGTGGCCAAGACATATTCAACCAACTAGCTTCACAACACATCAGCAATTTATACTCTCACCAGCTCTCTAGGAAACTGTATGTTGTTCTCATGCTCATAAAGACAATTTATTATTACATATTTTCTATTTCGTCATTTCATTTGATAAAAATATGATGATTTTTAATTTATTTGCTTATAACTGTGACCACCCATATTTCAGGTGTTTATTCATTTCCTAAAGAGTAACTTTTTATTTCTGTAAAATTGTAAATTTATGGAAATTTTCAAATCAGTGCCGGCAACTCCTATATACAATTTACTCAGATTCATCATGTGTTAATATTTTAAGTCATTTTCAATTACATCTTCCTTTATTCATAAGATAATACATGTGCATTTGCAAGTTATTTTTTTCTGAATTATTTGACTTATTTGTAGTACCAATGTCCTTTATTCTTAAACATTCTGGCAAGATCTATGAATATTTCCCTTTCTCTGGCTGTAGATACAATAAGTGAATTCAATCAACAATCTGGTAAATCGAATATAAGTCTATTGTGAGGAAAAGCCCTGTTATTAAGGAGCAACTCTAATTTAAAGAAGAAAGACAGCTAATATATGTAGAAGGAATAATACACTAGAACACAATTCACAAAACTTGATGAACATATTCATTCAATTTAGAATAAACAATTGGTGTTAAAATCATTAGATGCATGATTGATGGAAAACTGGATATTTTATATTCTTGAGAAACCACACATATTACAATGCAAATTTCATAACTAAAGCAAAGGGTAAATTTTAATGTCACATATAGTAGAATCAATAAAATGTTAGCTAAACAATAGCACCTAGTCTATCTAAAAATTTTAATTTGATCTTTTATCATCACATTTAAGATATGAATTTCACTTCATATTTATATGAAATATAGAACATAAATGAAAGAAATAAATTGTGTCTCAATGAAGCAACCAGACAATTCCTGAAAATGGAACATTCTGGCCTGCCCGGTCCTTTCTACAAAACAATGAAAGAAAGGTTCTATGAATGCATGGACAAAATGCAAGGGACGTAATCCCATGCATTACCTGGTTCATGACCAGAAATTGGTTTCTTGGGGGATAAATTTTGGAAATTTGAATAATTTGGGCATCCTAGCTTAGAAAAGAATAAATGAGGTGGAAATTCTTGATTCAAAGAGGGTTGCAGAACATTATGAAAAGTACTATGAAACATGTAAAATGTAATTCCATTGTGGTATGCATACACACACACACACACACACACACACACAGAGAGAGAGAGAGAGAAAGATTTGGAAGGACAGAAATTAAGACTTTATGCTCAAATGATTTGGCAGCAATTTTCGTACAAAATTATAGGATTATTTTTATTTTGCATTATGTTTTAGAAAATCAGGAAGAGCTGCCAAATTTTCATTATTAAAATGATATAAACTTCATGTCAAAGCAAGTTAGGAATAACAAAAAGAAAAAAAAAGAGAAGTTGGAGTTTGAAGAAACTGAGGCAAAGAGATTTTAGGGGGAAATGAAGTAAACAAATTGAGAGACAGCCTAAAGATAACAAATTAAAGAAAAAGAAGCAATCTGGTAAGCCACCCTGAAGAGTAGAAGTGCTGGGGAGGTAGATGGTAATAAAGACTTTTGGAAAGATATTTGTGGTGAAGTGTAAATCTCTCCTGAGTATCTTCGAATTTGTTAGTGGAAACCAAAACTGTTTTTTAAAAGTTCCAGAGTAGATGCATCTGTGTGTTTTTGTGAGTCTCTGTGTACCTGTGTGTGTGTGTGTGTGTGTGTGTGTGTGTACGTACATGTGCTAGAGAGGCAGTGGATACAAAAATATGCAGAGCTGGGCTTCAAGGGAAAAAAAGGTACAGTTTATTTAGTAAAGTAAAATGGCTAAATATTAAAAAAATAATTAAAAAATAAAATTATTATGCTATTATGTTTCTTAGGTGGCAAATTGTAACTTTTGCATAATTTCTTCATTTCTATAATTTGAAAAGTTTTCTAATTTGCATTTAATATGTTCAAGTAAAAATGAACTTCTCATAAAATAAATTTGATTATCATAAGATCGCATTTTGGAGTGATGCAGTAATTTCTGAGACGAGAGCTAAAGAAGAGCAACTTGTGGCATGACATAAACTTTATCTCAAAGCAAGTTAAGAATAACAAAAAGAAAAAAAGGGAAATTGGAGTTTGAAGAAAGTGTGGCAATATGATTTTAAGGGGAAATGGATTTAAAAAGTTGAGAGACAGACTAAAGATGACAATTAAAGAAAAAGGAGGCCGGGCGCGGTGGCTCAAGCCTGTAATCCCAGCACTTTGGGAGGCCGAGGCGGGTGGATCACGAGGTCAAGAGATCGAGACCATCCTGGTCAACATGGTGAAACCCTGTCTCTACTAAAAATACAAAAAATTAGCTGGGCATGGTGGCGCGTGCCTGTAGTCCCAGCTACTCAGGAGGCTGAGGCAGAATTGCCTGAACCCAGGA
>NW_022436944.1:4423326-4447395 GCF_009761245.1 Sapajus apella | reverse complement strand
TGGGAAGCCACTCAAAAGAGTAGGCACCCTCCACAGCAGGGTCTCACCTTCAAAACCAGGGTCATCTGATGCTGTCTCCTTCGATTTTTTTTTCTCTCTCTCAATCTTTTTCTTTGGTTTCCTTTCCCTTTATCATCTTTGTGATATTCCCAGATGTTTTTCTGTTATTTTTTTGAAACTGTATTTTATTACTTCAGAATAACTTTGCAAATGCCAACATTTAAATCTATTTATTGAGCGGAGTCAAAAGATACAATGCAGAAATTGTGAACTGTTGAGACTCACCTTTGTTTTGGAACTGGATTGCCAATGCAATGCCAAATAGTCTGACATTTAGCTAAGCACTGTATTGCTAGTATATGACTGCAATTACTAAATATAATTAGGCAAATAAAAATTAATATTGATATGTCTCAGTGCAATCTGTATCTTAACATTGTTTTTCAGTCTGTTCATATTTGGTGATTACATTCCCAGCATGATTTTATTATAAAACAGAGATTTGCTCAGGGTGTATTTCTAAATACACAGAAGCTCATTTTGCTGGCCATGAAAATCATCACTGTAATTTGCTGTCTCCAAGTAATTATTTTACTCCTGACTTTCTCTTTAAACCCAATTAATGGTACTTTAGCCCCTTTCTCTATCATCACAGTACTTATGTCAGATTTCTGGCACTGTTTTAATGATCAACATGACATAAAACATATAGATTAGTGTTACAAATCCTAAGAAATATGACTGGAAGGGTCAATTTATTTGCCGGCCTTACAAAGTATTCTTCTGCAAATAGATAACCACATCTAACTTATTTTTTGGACAAATTGTTAAAACTATGCCTACATTAACTTTGGAAATTTAAGTCAGTAGTCACAGAAAAGGCATGAAAAACTCCGTGATGATTGTGTCAACTTAAATGAGCAAATGAATGCCCTAACAGCTGGTAAAACATTTTTTTCTGGATCTGTCTGTGAGGGTGTTTCCAGAAGAGATAAGCATTTGAATCAGCAGACTGAGTAGCTCTCACCAGAATGGGCAGGAGTCATCCAATTCCTCAAAGGCAAATAATATATACTATCTAAAAATTTGGTACTTGTTTGAAAATATTAACAAAGTATAAAACATGGCTATTCTTTTTCTTAAAACTCCTTTAAATGTACAGTGTGCCTCTTTCTCTAAGAATTTCATTGTTAAAAGAGAAAGCACACTTAAAAAAATGCTTCTCATCACTGGGGATACTTTTTGAAGTCATTCATCTATTTTAGGTGGTTATCTACTACAGGGATTTGTCAGTCCCTTCCCCAAGGTATTTTCTCAGCCAGTTTTATTTCAACTGGATGCCCTCACTGAAGCAATTTATCTGAAGGTTTAGCATATCTCTTTTGTCTAAGAAAGGCAAAAGAAAATCTGGAACATCAAATTCAGAAAGATATTCCTGAATTAGGTATTAATGGTGGTTATGCTGATGGTTGTAGTCATGAAATACAATGGCAAAGGGAGACATCATGGAATGCATAGGTGCACTTAGGCATTAGTAATAATGGCTCCAATCAAAATCGTACTGTTCTTGTTTCGAGGAAAGTTTGCATAAAATTTTAATATACCACACCCAATCTTAGTAACAGCTGATTATGATATTTTGAAGGCAGATCATTAGCAGTATCTTGAGAACTATTTTAATCAGAATTTAAGTTTTTACTTAAATTTTACAATATTAATGGGACTCAATTTCTGTAATTAAAGACTTGCGGTATTGTTGTCTGGGAGACTTCTGGTATATGCCTGTTTTCTATGTATATTTATTAATAACACAAGATTTCACTCTAAGATATTTAATGATGAATTATATAAGCCTCTACTGAAGGTAAAAATGAGTCAATAAGAAATACTATAACACATTTCTAAGTGACAGAAAACAAATATGAACTCAGTGTTTTTAGTACTCTCATTTTGTGTAATGATTTGCATATATTCAAAAGAAAAAAAAAAACAAAAAACCAGTATCCTTTTTGTGTGAGATCACTCCATAAATAAAGATCTTCAAAATCTCATTGGCCTGATTACTTTTCATCATATTTTCTTAAATAAATTACTGAGGCATTTCATCACCTGTTAAGATAAAGCACTTCATGGTATCAGCTTGGCACAGAAAGAATTTATTGACTGTGGAGTCTGGAATGTTACATAGTGATGAACATAAACCCTTCTTCTTGCCACTCACACTTCACCTTACAGTGTTGCAGCTGTGCTTAGCAACAGAATGCCAGATGGCAGGGAGACATCAATTGATTACTACTCAAGAACAATGTCACTTACTAGAACGGAGGACAAATAAATTGACAGAGACAATGCTATGTTTGCAGGCTTGAATAAAGAAGCACTTTAAGTAGATTTATGGATGCATTTTAAAACATACACTGTTTAGAAACTTTTGCCTAAGGATAAAGCAACAAACATATAACAAAAATTATATGCACATTCACGTTATGCTAAAATATTTTTTTAATGCTTAGATTTCTATACTGGTCTACACGTGTACAAGATAATATATCAAAACTTTTTGTTGTATGCTATTGCAAATACCAAATTATCTAAATTGTGTTTTTAAAAATGCATTCTTAACTATCTTTTTTGTGCTGATCAGTTAACGTTACAAACTTGGGCTAGAGAGAAAGGCAGTAGAAAAACTGCCTAAAGAATTCTGGAATTCACAAGCTGTCAGCATGAGTTATCTGTTCACAAAGAATGTCTTTTATGAGTAAGGCTTGTTTTTGTAGAAGGCATTTATTATCACATTTGGCATCACTTTATGTAGCATATCTTGGATTGTTTGCACTCAAATCTTGGCTGTGCCATATATCTGATGGCCTGGAATGGATGTCAATACTGAAAAACCCACATGCCAGATTACTCAACATAGCTGTGGTAAATACGTCCTATTGATTTCCAAAAATAGTATTCCTGAGAAACTTCTTGATTGTTATAGCTTCTTCTGAAATTTATTTGAAGAGATGCTAGTATGATAGGAGAAATTCCATTTCAACAGATACAGTTTATTACTGCTTTTATGCAGTGCATAAATTGCCCATAACGATTGTTCCTGATAAAGAATGTGCATTTACTTAAGTTCAAATATAATATTGCTTTGGACAGAAAATTGATCTACTCATCTGAAGTGTTACCAAAGTACCTCACTTGCTGCAAGAAGAGCTTTGCATGGAAGGTCTAAGAAGACTATTGGAAAAGACAGGTTCGTGGATCATGACTCCTTCTGTGTTATTACAATTTTAACTCTGAAAACATAAATTTCTTTTCTATAACCGACCTCATTGATCTCAGAGCACACTTTCTTGCTGATGGTGGTGGCAGAGGAGAGGACTTTATGCTTACTTCTTAAACATAATTTGAGCCCTTCTAGTTTAAAATAGTTGTTTTCACTTAAATATTCTGTCAATATAAAGTTGAAACACACTATCAGAACTATTTTCTGCTTCAAAGGGTCTGTTTCTGCCATGACTTTCCTGAGTTCAGTGCCTTGCTTTAGTGTGAAGCATTCTAACCTTTATGGAAGGTATTATCCACACACATCATCTTGTCTTCACTGACCTTGCACTTGAAGTCAGTCCTGAACTGATGTCTGCAGGTGTGCCGCTGCTTCTGATTGGTTCTGGACTATCAGGCTGGCATTCACTGAGGATGACTATGTAGCTCTCCACAGCCTCAGATCACAAGTTTACCTGATTCTATCCCTAACTTGGGGTGTCTTGCAGGTCACAGGTCCTCCTGGTATTGCCACGTACCCAAAGAGACAATGAAGAATTTCTGCAGATCTTGCAGGCCTGAAGCAAGCTCTGAGAGACTTGCGGCACCGTTTTTGCCATTTTTTCTGCATGCCCATGTCGGACTGCTATTTCTAGTCTTCTTGGTTATGATATACCTCAGCGACAAGGTCTTCTCTTTCAGTTCATCCCTCCCTTCCCTACCTCGAGTTTACTTTATCTTTTCCCCATTCAGATCTTGGGGCCTGGGTCCTCATCAGAGATCTCAAGACCTTAAACATCTGAGTATTTATATTCCTAGCACTGTTCAAGCATTTATTTCCTTTATAAGTCACTGTAAAGCTCTGGCAAAGGGCCATGCTCAGATTTTTAAGTTCAATCTAGATATTTGAAATGAAATTTCTAAAATGTTGAGGGAAAATTAACAATGTCGATTTTCTTTCTGTAAACTAAAAAAGACATCTAATTTAAAAGTAAAAACTGAACAATAAATACTTTGTTTGGGCTGTATTTGGCCTTGCGCTAATACAAAGCATGCCATTATTTCAATAGGTATAGAAGCCAATGTACAGAAGCCAAGGTGCAACTGAGATTATCGGGAATATAATTCTGTTGTTTTAATTTATAAAATATAGTCTCGATTACATCCTACCTGGAAAAGACACTTACTCTTACGTAAGTGTGCCGTTTAATTCTAGAAGCTGAAGGCTGAATATTATCAAATTTGATTGTTCTTCCACTTGGAGCCATCTCTCCAAATTTGGCTACGTAAAATCTGGAAACTAACCTTTATTATACCATGTGAACACTAGAGGGCACTATGCCTTTCCCTAAAATTAGTTGTCAAAGTAATGGTGCCTCAGGATCAACTAATGGGCATATTAAAGCATATTGCTGAACTTCATCCTCAGAGTCTCTGATTCTAGAAGTCTGAGGTGAGCCCATGAATTTACATTTTCTTCATTAGTAGTTATGCCACCAGTACAGGCAGAGCTTTCTTTAAGCAATTGTGCATCATTATCCTGCTGTGACTCACAATGGCATCCAGCTCAAGAGTGATGGAGATGTCCTCATACCTTAAACAATAACAAAACTCAGTGCAATATTCTTCTCTGGCTTCCCAAGACCTCACCGTAGTGGCTTTGTGTCCATATTTCTAGCTGTGAATTTTCTTTCTGGCCTTCATATTGGCCCTGGTATTTACAAATCCCACCCCCCTTTCAAATAATCTCTAGGCCACAACATTTAGAGCTTAAGATGTTGCTCTGGGTATGTTCATTCTGTGCCTGAAAAGAAGCTCAGTATTTTGACAGTTCAGAGTCCCAGAAAGAAGATTTACAGGTTAAGTGTCTCTTTTTCCTCTTTTCTTGATTTCCTTGAATAACCTGTTACTTCCTTAGTCTGCATGTATATATGTTTGTTTTCCTAAAAGATCGTGACCTTGAGCTCTAATAACTAGGCTTCTGGTTTTTATTCCAGGGATTAATAATGATTCTGTGGTATGGATATAAATCATTATGAATAACAGATCTGGGACTGGACTCCATAGTTCAGTCACAAAGGTCTTTCCTGTGTATATCACTGTAAGTTCATGAATTCTCTTATGGTGTTCAAACGGCCTACAATTGTGCTAGAAGTAAATATTGGAGTGTCCACATTGAAAACTTTGAATAAAACTCAGAAGAATCTTGCAGCATGTGTGAGAATAACCTCCATGGCGTGATTCACAGGCAACCTGCAGAAAACTGTTGATGAAGACACTTAACAAACAACAATAAAAAGCATAACCTACATGACTTCTCTATCTAGGATATGTATGGCGTGGGCTCATGTGAGAGCTGGTATGCTTCAAGCCTTGGCTTGCATTCCATGGTGCTCAGGGAGAGTGGTGGGGCTCATGCTGGCCAGGCTTATGATGCTGTATTTGCTTCTTGACACATGGTTACTGTAAGTTTTAGCACTCACTATTGCAGGTTTCATTGTCCTCTTCTAAACCCTATTTCAGATCACATGAGGTATATCTTCTTAAGGCTAAGTTTCATGTCTTTATCATTTCTCCAATTATTGGTGTGACATAAACATATGTCCTGTCATTTTAAATGTCTTCTGTTTTGCTTTTCAAGAATACTTGTGATATGGTTTGGCTGTGTCCACACCCACATCCCATCTTGAATTTCCACATGTTGTGGAAGGGACCTGGTGGAAGGCGATTGAATCACGGGGGCAGGTCTTTCCCATGCTGTTCCTGTAACAGTAAGTCTCACAAGATCTGATGACTGATGGTCGTTATATCAGGGAGTTTTCCTGCACAAGCCTTCTTCTTCTGTTGTCTGCCTCCATGTGAGACGTGCCTTTTACTTTCTACCATGATTGTGATGCCTTCCCAGCCACGTGGACCTGTGAGTTCTCTTGTAAACTACCCAGTCTTGGATATGTCTTTATCAGCAGTGTGAAAATGAACTAATACAATTTTATTCTCTTACAGAAGATCAATTTTCTAAATCTAAAGCTTTAACTTTAAAATAGACCCTCTAAAAGCCTAAATTGTAAGGATGTTTTTTCTTTCTTTTTATATTTCTACTGTAATAAACTTAAATTTCCTTGGGGCAGCATGGATAGCCCAGATGCACTCTGGAACTTGTGCAATTCAAGCACTAGGATCTTAGGTATAGGAAGGCAGTAACTTAGATTTTTTGCATCATTTCGGCTAAAGAATAGCTAAGGTAAAAATACTGAAAGCACTATTCAGTAAACAATGCTCTGTGTCAGAAATATGCTGCAGTATCACAAGTGGGTGTCCCTTTATTGATTAGCATATAATAGCTTCAGGACACTCCTTTTTCTAATATAGACATGGGGTTTTAGGGACCCTTTTAGCCCCAATACTTAGCACAATGATTTGATTATTACAATCCTCGATATATATTTTTTCACTGAATAGGTTAAGAGAAAAAGTAACAGAAGATCCTAGTACTTTAAGTTTTTATATTCATAGAGAAAATGGCAATAATCTCAGGAATTGTAGATAAATCTAGGACAGAGGTTCTCAAAGTTTTGGGACTTTGAACCCCTTTATATATTTAAAAACTATTGAGGATTTTAAATATTTTTAAAATATAAACTATGCCTATTAATATTTATAGTATTAGGTCTTAATTAGAAAAAAATTAAAAATATGAACTAATTTATTCAATTCAGTAATAAACTCATTATATGTTAACATAAATATATTTTTAGGTAAAATAACTTTGTTTTTCAAATTAGCAAAAATATAATCAAAAGAGTGTCATTGTTTCATATTTTTGAAAATTCTTTTAAATGTCTACATTAATAAAAGACAGCTGGACTCTCATATCCACTTCTGAGTTCAATCCATTGTGATATCACATGTTGTGCAACCTCTGGAAAATGTCTCTATACACTTCTGAAATAGTTAAATATGAAAAGACAAACAAGGTCTTAGTATTATGAAAATAGTTTGACTTTATGAAAACCCTGAAAAGGTCTTAGGGAAAGAGAGGCATCTCCAACCACGTTTTAAAAAAACTGTTGGCCTCATTTTTCATGGATAGTTTTGTTATTTCCCTATAGCCATTAAATACAGTTCTCAACGATTAAAAAAATGTAAAAGTAAATAGGTAAGAAAAAGAAACAAATTAAATATAGGAAAAATTATTCATTCTCTCTATGTCTACTTAATTCATACACTTATAAATCTATTTGTATGTTAAAAAAATTTTCCTAAATGAGTATATTTAATGGGAAGTACAAACAGAAGAAAGAAAAACACAATTTCCACATTTTTATATTGATTTGTTGCATGTGGTACTTTTGCAAAGGTATTGCAAAAAAATGTGTATTATATTTTTCTTAATGAGAAAAAAATGACAACTTTGGGCCACATAAAAAGAATAAAAATACTGTACAATCTTTAAATTGTAATTTTTAATGCTGTCATAGTTTATTTCAATAAAAGTTCCAAATATATTAAAATTTTTATAAAATGGACATCAAATTTATTATATATCAACCAAATTTATACACACTCGAAGCAACTCTCAATGTCCCTAAGTAAAAAGTGTTTGTAATTCAGTTTTGAGATACAAAACTGAAAGACAGGTGGCACATAAATTGGCATATAATTCATCAGCTGTAGTTTGTAGTCTTAAAGTTCAATAATGACTGCCAATATAATAAATATGTAGATAGATGAGAATTGTTATTTATAATACTGAAATATAAAGCATACAATAAAATTAAAACACTCAGGAATATTTGTGCACGTTCCAAATGGTCTCATATCTTCTTCCACTGAATTTTTGGAAAGAGTGTTTGTATAAGCAGAGTGGTAAATTAGCAATATACACACAAAACAGAGAGTCATATAAATTAGCTAGGACCTAAAATATGCTATAACCTTCATGTCTTTCACCATACCTATATCAGAGAAACAGCATTGGTATCAGAATTGAGACTCAGACATTCAAATATTAGAAATGTAATGTTTCAGTATTAAAAAAACAAGAAATACACCATTGTGATCTATGTTTCTGTAAGTTATTTGTATTTATATTATATGTGATTCATTTGATTTCCTTGAAAATTATCACTCAAGATTCCACGTCACTACCTCCCTATTTACGTTATCTAAAGTTCTTTACAACTCAAGTGTGATTATCCCTTTTCCTTTGAATAACATCCTCTTTTTTTCCCCCTGAATGGTCCATTTTAGCTATTCTATAACCTGCTGTATTTAGAGGAGAATTGATATAGCACCTCAATTCATATATTTTGATATCAACATTTATTTTCCACTTAAAATAATATTTTCTCTATATAAGAAAATGAAGTTATTCTCAAATGATAGACTGGAGAGCACTGTAGTTAAAGAGTAAAGTTGTATTGAGATCTAGAAAGCCTGCTTTGTAAACACCTTTAAGCCCAGGATATTTTCAGCTTCTTTTTAAAAAGTGAATACACTTTAAATGGATACATTCCATCAGAATCTTCTCTTGGAAATATCTTACCTTAGATTGAAACTATCAAATATAACAAATATATTCACTGGGGAATACATCATCCTTAAACCAAAGCAGTACCACTAAACATTTCTAAAAAACTCACCACATAAGCTTCTTTCATAACAGAAGGATCTGTTATTCTCTGAATGTACAAGTAGTATGTGATCATGAACATCTCATTATAAGCATCTGTGCAAAGTTTCCAGATTCGTGCCATGATTGCTACATAATAGATAATTTATCATAGTGCCATCTGCTTAAAAAACATAGTTGCCAACATGGATGGATTATCAGAAAAATAAATTATTTTGTGTCTTTATGTAAATGCTTTTGATGACATATGCATGAAAATTCTGCATAGATCATTAGCTTTACAAAGCAAATAACACTGTAAACATGGAAAAACCTTTGAAAATAAATTTAATTCCAATCAAAGCAATAAGTTTTAACCAAAATGATAACCAAGTATCAGTTGTTCTGGCCAGTTCATGAAAAAAAATGCATGGAAACAAGCAGCAAATTTTTGGGGGGGAGAAAAATATTCCATTTCTAAACATTTGTGCTGGTCTCATATAGCTACAAACTATTTTCATAGAAACATAGTAAATACATATGCTTATTTAATTTGTATGTAAAATTTTCTATTGTAATTTATTTGTAATTACAATTCTTGTCCTTTAGAACTAAAGATCATATTATAAGTGATTAACATTGGAAATAAAATGTAGTGCATTCAGGCTTTGCTGTCCCAGAGTTCTTTGAGAAAATGGCCTAAAATTGTAGTTCACAGACAATCTGGCTGCAAGAAAATTTGAGGTCAGCTAGCCCAAATCCTTTATTTTAGAGATGGGAAATTATTATTCACAGTGATTAAATGTTCACTGTTAGAAAACTAGTTGTATTAGTCATGGGGATAGCATACACACACACACACACACACACACACACACACACACACACACACTCTCACACATGGAGAAAGAGAGAGAGAAAAATTTATTCTAAGGAAATAACTCATGTACCTTTGGAAGGGAATGTCCCAAATTTGTATGCCTGGCCAGGAAGCTAGAGACTCAGGGAAGAGGTGCAGCCTAAATTTATTGGTAGTCTACTGGCAGAATTCCTTCTTGCTCTGGGGAGATCACTCTTTGTTCTACTAAGGCCTTCAACTGATTAAATGAGGTCCACCAATATTATGAAGGTCATCTGCCTTACTTGAAGTCCATTGATTTAAATATTAATCTCATCCAGTTTTCACAGAAACATCCAGAACAGTGTTTGACCAAATATCTAGGCACCATGTCTCAGCCAGGTTGATACAAAAAATTAGCCATTCACACTGTTGTTTACATTGCACCTTCAATGTTCTATTTCCAGTGATCAGGGAACCCTGGGTATTTATACATTTTCTTTCATGTTATTTCTTACACAATGCTCTCCCTTCACATAATTTAGTATATATGAAATTGCCATTACAAACTCTAAAACTATAGTGAGCATATGACTCCTCTATTAAATGGACTGAGATGTCTGAGTTCAATAACAAGTTTAAGATGTTATATAGATCCTAGATAATAAGTGTCTGTAATTTCTAGAATTTTTCATATTGCTTATAAAATTTAAATATTGTTTTAACCTTACAACTATTTAGAAAGGAAAAGGGACCTTAAAACTAAGTAAAAGTTATTAGCTAAGAGGTTTGCATCACAAATATTGAAAGGAACCTTCTTGAATAGACTTAACATGAAGCATTTTAATAAAAGTACACATCAGCATTTAATATAAAATTCTTTTGCACTTCCGTGTCCTTATTTCTGCTATTTCTCTTCTGATTTTCAACTCATCCTCATTCTCCAAAACAAAACTGAACCATCACCTACTCTTCCAATTATTTTCTGGTGGCTCATTCCTCTGTGCTCCCAGAGAGACTTGTTTGTATTTTCATATTTCAATCCAGACAACTTCCCGTAACATAGTTTACTCATTTAAGTGAATCAATATTATTTTCGACAACAAAATTCCAACACATTTAGTTCCCTATAACAAGCATTTATATTTTCAAAGTTCTAAGTCAAATATTTCTGGAACAATGAAAGGAAACCTTTGAATCAATTAGGATTGGTCTTCAGCAATTTTATTATCTGGAACAGAATTCAACTTCCTGATGATTTTTATGATGAAAACTAGTATGTAGATATTTTTTAATATTGATTTTCTTTATTAAAAAAGAATATAGTCAGTCTTCAGTAGTTTCAGGGGATTTGTTCAAGGATTCCTAGCAGAAACCAGACTCCACTGATGCTCAAGTGTCTTACAGTTGTCTCTCTATATCCATGAGTTCTGCATATATTGATATGGAGGGACGAGTGTAACGTCTTCTGTCATGTGATAGTTTTAGAGCTAATATCAAAGTTTCTTTCTAGATTTTCTCTTTTCTAATTGCTGAAATATTTAGCTTTTAATTGCATCATTAATTTTAATCATGGTTGAATCATATATATTTAGGATATATAATATCTTCATAGTTGTGAAATATTCGACGAAAATTACTGTGCCTGGCTGGGTGCAGTGGCTCAAGCCTGTAATCCCAGCACTTTGGGAGGCCAACACGGGCGGATCATGAGGTCAAGAGATCGAGACCATCCTGACCAACATGATGAAACCCCGTCTCTACTAAAAATACAAAAATTAGCTGGGCATGGTGGCGCGCGCCTGTAGTCCCAGTTACTTGGGAGGCTGAGGCAGGAGAATTGCTTGAACCCAGGACTCGGAGGTTGCAGTGAGCCGAGATTGTGCCACTGCACTACAGCCTGGCACCTGGCAACAGAGTGAGACTCTGTCTCAAAAAAAAAAAATTATTGTGCCTATTCACCCCTTTTTTTAACCTTTTGAAAGTTTTTTAATGTTGTGGGTGTATAGTGGGTGTATATATTTAGGGGTACATGAGTTTTTGTTTGTTTGTTTGAGACAGAGTCTCACTCTGTCACCCGGCTGGACTTCAGTGGTACAATCTTGGCTTACTGCAACCTCCATCTCCCAGGTTCAAATAATTCTCCTGCTTTAGTCACCCATTTAGCCGGGACTACAGGCATGCAACACCACGCCCAGCTAATTTTTGTACTTTTAATAGAAATGGGGTTTTACCATGTTGGCCAGCATGGTCTCGATCTCTTGACCTCATGATCCAATCATCTCAGCCTTCCAAAGTGCTGGGATTACAGGCATGAGCCACCACGTCTGGCCATATGAGATGTTTTGATACGGGCATGCAATGTCAAGTAAGTATGTCATAAAAAATGGGGTATCCATCCTCCCAAGCATTTATCCATTGAGTTACAAACAATTCAATTGCATTCTTAAAGTTATTTTAAAATATCACCTCTTTAGCAGTGGCACCTGTCATCTTTCATAATAAGTACTACTCAGTAATTGTTATTTTTAAGCAATAAGTACATCAGATATGCTATGTGACAGCTATTAAGGTAAACTGATTTTGAATTTTCATCAAGAAAAACCATAATAAAATTACAAATTTATTTTTATGATATTCTTAATATTTTATTATGAAAAGGTTCAAACATATATAAAAGCTGAAATAATTATATTCTGAACACCCTAATATCTACCACCTAGATTCTACAATTACCATTTTGCTGTGTTTGTTTTAATCCCATATCTATCCATTCATCCACTTATCAATCCATCTTAGTTTTTTGATACATTTCAAAGTCAGTTGCCAACATCAGTACACTTCATTCCCTAAATACTGTGGCATTCATATCATTGACTTGAGTTCAATATTTATTTATGGATTTTTTTTTTGAAGTAAACTTTACATGCCTTTCCTATCAAGCTCTTTAATACAGAGAACTGCTTCTTACTCAACTCTATCCCCACCCACCAAATATCTAATAAAGACACTAATAATAAGTGATAAACACAATAAAAGTAATCATGGCTAACATATATCAAGTACTTCCTTTGTTTCAGGCACTGCACCAAACATCTCACATGATTTGACAAATTTATTTTTTCTGTACCTTCTACACCATTTTTGCTACTGGCACACTTTTTCACTTTACTAAATTCAGGAGCCCTATGCTGTCTTTGCTACCATCAGAAAAAAAGTTATGATTTAAAAAGTTCTTACTTGAGAGTGTTTAAAAATATAAATGAATATATCACCAAATTTTTTTAGATCCACCTAACATGGAAATATCAATACAACCTGGTAGAGACAATTAGAAACCCATATTGACTCCACTTGACATTTAAGTACATTTCATTTTGAAAGTCATAATTATCATGAAATATTAATACCTTATGTGTGGGTAGAGCTGCACTTTATGGTAAACACATCCGCAGGCACTCTCAAATTTTACCCTCTTTATAAAAACCAGTGAGACATGTAGGGCATTTCTTAGTCTCAATTGCATAAAGAAAATCTGGTCCAGTTCAATTATTAAGTGTAATCAATAAGGTCAAAACATCTCTTAGTTTAGGAACTGGAAGTTGCTCAATGCTAGTAAAATAAAATGTGGCAGGAATGTTAGGAAAAAAATGATCTCACCTGATAAAATTCAGGCTTCTCCTGGGTCTGCTGATACGACAGTATTTTTTAATGTTTTTCTTTTTTCTTTTTTTTTCAGTCATTGGGAAGCCACCACCAGGTCTTAGTTCTCTGTTGCTGGGTAACGAACAAACAAACGAAAAAGAAGGCTTAAAACAACTAGCATTCATCATTTCAGTTTCTATGGGTCAGGAGCCTGAGCTCAGCTGAGCTTTCTTATGTGCTTAGCATCTCATAAGCTTGCAGCATAGGTCAGCCGGAGCTGCATTCTTATCTGGATGCTTGACTGAGAAAAATAAAAAGCTCACTCAGATTTTTGGCAAGATTCATTTTTCTTCGCAACTATGTGACTAAGTGCTCCAGCTTCAGGCTGGATAGTGTATAGCAATCACCCACAGCTGCCGTAGGTTGCCCTCAACCTTCCTCGTCATGTTGGGTTTCCCAACATGTCTGTTTACTTCATCAAGCCACTAAGGAGTGTCCCTAGAGCCAGGCTGTAAGCAAGATGGAGTCTTGTATAATATGATATAACCATAGGAGTGACATCCTTTCACCTTTCTTTGCCAAATTCTATGTATTAGAAGCAAGTTACAACTTCTATCAACAATCAAAGGGAGATTATTAAACAAAGATGTGAACCTCAGGAAGACCCGAGTTTGTTGGGTGTACGTATTAAATATAAGCAGGTTTTATCAGTCCTAGGTGCAAACAGCAGAAATAAAACTTTCTCTGAAGTTTTAACATCACTAGCAAATGATGACTCTAGTATTTAAAAATAAACCACTCTTGTTCCCAGAATTAAAACTTCTACATGATAAAAATTTATATCTGGCTCTTTTTCTTGGCTCTTTGACTTCTGTTACATAGCTTAGCAACATGAGCCAGTGCAGCCCTGGCTTCAAGCCCCTTCCCAGCTTCATTCCTGGCCTGTGCTCAGTATTCACCAATGTACCTACTTGGCAGATGTGTTTTAGATGCCGGCACTCCACGCCTGCTTCTGAAATTTAAGATACAGAGAGGCATGGCATGGGAAATAGGCCTCCAGGACACTGGCTGGGAAGAGAGACCTCAAAGCAAGTCGAAAGTAACTCAGTAGAAAGCAGAGGAATATCAGGAATATTAACTGAGGAACAGAGAAAATAAGATGATAAAATGAAGGAAATGGCAGGGGTGGAGGGAGACTTCTCTTTATGTTCTACATATTATATCTGGAATATTTTTTAAAATGCAGACCTGGCTATAAGTACAAAATTGTAGCTGGCAAACTGATACCCTGAGGGCTGCATATTTTAAGGATGTAAATGTATTTGAAGCAGGCTGCAGGCTGCTCCTCCTCCATTAGAAAGGATGGCAGAGGTGATTCTATCTGAATGGTGAGCAAGGATACAATACAGAGACTTAGATGGAAGGGCAAGTAGTTCAATGGTATTCCAAAGCAATCATCAACTTGAAGGAATCAGAAACGGAGGTACAGTCCTGAGGCATATAGCCAAGGATCAAAGAGACAGCTAAGCAGTAAGGTCATTGGAGTATTATTCTGGGAAAATCCCTAAAAAGGAGGTTGTTCTTGAAGATATGCTTGCCACTTGGTGAGTTGGCTGCATGTGTCAGGAGTCTAACAGACCATGGCAGACAGAAGATGTATCTTGCAGCATCAAGAAATCTCCAGTGCCCTCTGCTTCAGTCATCCAGCATGAGACTACTCGTTCATTCATCAAATATAGCAGTCAATAAAAGAGACAAAAACACTTTCTCTTGTGGAGTTTGGAATTTTAGTCAAGGGAATCAGACTCTCATATGATAAATATTTACATTAAATAATGACAGCTGATAAGTTCCATGGAAAAAAAATTATAGGGCAAGGGATTTCAGAAACACTGAGTTAATTACAAGACAGACTTCACTGAGAGAGTGACATTTAAACAAATTATTGAAGGAAGTGAAGGGATACGCTGCAGAGATGTGTTCCGAGATGCAGTCACATCTGCTGTGTCTGAGGAATTAAAAGGAGGCAAGTTTTCTAGAAGAGACTGAACAAGAGGTAGGTAGTTATGGATGAGAACAGACAAGTAGGATAAGATCTTATAATGTAGGACCTTCTAAGATGTTAACACAACTTTGGCTTTTATTCGGAGTGAAATAAGAAGCTATTGGAGTGTTTAGACAGGTAACAGGAGGCCAGGAAATTTTGTTGGTAAGATGCTGCATCTACAAGGAGGCTGAGTGTCCTCCCCTGTGATTTATTTCTGTTCCTTCTTCTGACTTCCAAGCTACAATAATCCTATTAAACTTACAGAAGTCTACTAACCTTGAATTTGCTTCTAATTCCAGCAGGTGATACTAATTGTGCTCTTTTAATATGGTCTGGGAAATAGATATTCAGGGATTGACAAATACCTTTGCCTTTTAACCAAGCAGTACCTGAGGGATGTTCTTTATAATTTTTATTATTTACATTGATGTTTTTGTAGTATATGAACATAAAACAAAATCTAAGTTGGTAAAGGACAATTTTGATGTATTTGCAGGTCACTAAAATCTGATTATAGTGATCTGCATAATATCAAGCCACGGATGCCTAAAATCATTATCTAATTCACATATTTTTAGTATATGACTTTTAATTATTATTTAAATGGGAAATGGCCGACCTCCACCCTATATAGATCTCTCACAAAGCCAGGGAAGTTTTCTTGATTATTCCCCTAAATATGCTTTCCGAGCTTTTAGAATTGTCTTCTTCCTCAGGAACATCGATTATTCTTAGGTTTGGTCATTTAACATAATCCCAAACTTCTTGGAGGCTTGCTCACATTTTCTTATTCTTTTGTCTTTGCTGGATTGGCTCAGTTGAAAGATCTTGCCTTTGAGCTCCAAATGTGTTTCTTCTACTTGTTCAATTCTATTGCTGAGTTTCCAAAGCATTTCATATTTCTAAAATAATGTCCAAAGTTTCTTGAATTGTTTTTTCTTTAAGCCATCTATTTCATTGACTATTTCTCCCTTTACTTCTTGTATTAGTTTTTGGATTTCCTTGCATTGGGCTTTGCCTTTCTCTGGTCCCTCCCTGATTAGCTTAATAACTAACCTCCTGAATTCTTTTTCAGGTATGTCGGGGATTTATTCTTGGTTTGGATCCACTACTGGTGAACTAGTGCAATTTCTGAGGGGTTAGATGAGCCTTATTTTGTCATATTACTAGGGTTGGGTTTTGGTTTCTTCCCATTTGGGTAGTCTCTAAGGGGGAAGATCTAGGGCTGTGTAGGGCTGAAGGCCCCACAGGGTTGTGGGGTGTCCCTTATGCAGTGCTGAGGCACAAGATCTGAGAAATAAAGAGACAGGACACAGAAGTACAGGGAAAATGCAGCTGGGCTCAAGGGGCCACGCCACTTATGAGTGGAGTTAGGTGAGGCTCCGAACATACAGAAGCATGAGTATTTATTGTGTATAGGTTAGGGGGCAGGGCAGTGAGTGAAATCATCTTTAAGGATCGTGATAGGGTCGTTAGCAATAAAATAAGGGGTCCACCCCTATTAAGTCACCTAGGCTAAGAGGTGGACAGTGCACAGCAAGGGGCCCATTCCCATTAGGTCATCGAGGCAAGGGCCGTGTGTAATAAGGCGTTCACCCCCATTAGGTCACCAAGGCTTGAAGGTGGGTTGCACACAGTGAAGAGGGTGCAGTGTGCAATATCTCTATCTATGGGCAAACTATTTCTAAGAAGATTTATGGGGGGGATGCTTTAAGCCACACAGTAGTGACAGAGCTGTCAGGGTTACTGCCACCTGCTGGCAGCTTCCAATGAGTTCTATGGGAAGATGTTTTTCGAGCAGTACAGCCGCAAGAGCTGATAAAGTTCACAGTCACCAAGGTGCGATTGCTGAGAGCAGCCTTCCACAAGAGCTGGAGCAAGGTCCTACAACTCCTTTATCAGGAGGAGCGGCTCTTGCCCCAAGCCTGCCATACAATGGGTTTCTTTATGATACTGAACGCTGCCGCCTGGGCCTTGGATTCTTGTCCTTGTATAACTGTTTCTCCCTTAAATCATGCTCTGCACTGTGTCTGCTCTAGGCATTCCTCCTATAATGAACTAAGATATAATTATATATATGTGTGTGTGTGTGTGTGTGTGTGTGTGTGTGTGTAGGGAAATATTCTTTAGGCACTCATACTATGAACTATTATATGATTATATATACAGGATTATATAAAGGGAAATAATTGAGTAGTAACCCTATAAACTGAGATGTTCTTCAGGCCTTAATTGTGCCGGGGTTCTGCTTAGCTCTCCTTCCTCAGTGCCTATATGAGGGGTTTCTCACAGGCTGAAGACTGTTGTTCAGATTTTTGTGTCCTACAGGTTGTTCTCTCCCCCCTTTCCTATGGATGTGGCTTCCCGTTAGCCAAATTGCAGCGATCGTTGTCTCTCTTCTGGATCTAGCCACCCAGCGAGCCTACACAGCTCCTGGCTGATGCTGGGGTTTTCTGCACAGAGTCCTGTGATGTGAACTGTCGATGGGTCTCTCACCCATGGATACCAGCACCTGTTCTGGTTGGAGTGGTGGAGGGTGCAATGGATCCCATCCTTAGCTTTAGTGGTTTAATGCTCTATTTTTGTGCTGGTTGACCTCTTGCTAGGAGGTGGTGCTTTCCAGAAGGCATGAGCTGTAATAATGTGGGGCAGGACAAACAGTGGGCAGGGCCCTAGAACTCCCAAGATTATATGTCCTTTGTCTTCCACTATCAGGGTGAGTAGGGAAGGACCTCATGTGGAGGTGGGCTAGGTGAGTCTGACTTCAGACTTTCCTTGGACGGGTCTTGTTGTGGCTGCTGTGAGGATGGGGCAAGATTCCCAGGCCACCGAAGTTGTGTCCCTAGGAGGATGATGGCTGCTTCTGCAGAGTCATGCAGGTTGTCAGGGAAGTGGGAAAAAGCCCACCAGCTCCCATGCAAATCGAAGGGCTGGTCATCACAGCCTATTTCCAGGCAGAAGGCAGGCTTGAAAACTTGTTTGAGGCTTTCCACCTTCCAGGTGCGAAAGGTAAGGGCTTCAGTCCTTCTCCCACCTGTGAATTCTGCAAACCGGATTCACATCCTCCCCAGCATTCTGGCCAGGAGGCTTCCTGCCCTGCTTAAATTTTTACAAAGTTCAGCTGGGGGAAGTCTTTCTCTTGGTGGAGTTTTACCCACTGCTCCTATGGCCACCCTCCTCATGGACCCCTGTGGTGCCAGGCAGGAATGGGCTGCTTAGGGATTCAGCAAACTCCGAGGGCCTCCCTGCTGCCCACTCCATCCCTGTATTTTGCTTGGCTCCATTCTCTAACTTGACTCAGCTCCAGGTAAGATTGGGAATGTTTCCCGCAAATAGACTTTCAGCTTCTCCGGTGGGGATATGTGTTTGAGAAAGGAGTGTCTCCCTTTCCCACTTCCACAGTTGGGGCACTCACAGTATTTGGGATGTCTGCCTGGTCCTGCAGGAGCAGTCCATTTCCTTCAGAGGGTTTCTGGGTCCTCTCAGGGTTGCTGGTTTGTTCTTGTAGTTGATCTGGAGCTAAAATTCACAATGCAAGCCTCTGTATGCTGCTCTGTCCGGAGCTGCAGTCTAGTCCTGCCTCCTGTCCGCCATGATCCGCTGTATCTCTTACCTTAAATATCTTCAATATGGCATTTTATACCATATTTATCCTATGATGATGGTGATGATAATGACAGGATAATTTACTCTCTCCTAGTACCAGTCTCTGGGCCAAATGCTTTGCATGCATAACCTCAATGCATCCTCACTGCAACTCTGTGAAATAGAAGTGTATCATACCTGGCTTTCAGTTAAATAAACTGAGAGTTAGCAACACTAAGTAACTAATGCCTGAGTTGGCTGAAAAAGTGGCAGACTCAGGGTCCAAAACCAAACAGTATGAATCCGAAGACATGTATGCAGCTTCTGTGGCAATAATTCTCAAATATGGGCCATGAAACATTTACTTCATTGTCATTGGAGAATGCAGATTTTGTTCTCACACCTACCTTCTATGTCTATGTCCAATGTTAATTCAATAATTACATTTTGACCATACTCAATTCTTAATACACAATTCCAACATCTATGTTTTCCTAAGGGCTTAGTTTAACTTCGAAGGCCAAGAATGAATAAAAAAGATTACTTCATCTGTAGCACCAGCTTTTGGAATGGGAAAAAATAATTTGTGTAGAGTTTTCTTGTCTATGAAAATTGCCTAAATATTATGGTGTCAAAAGAGAATGACTTAATTTTACTAACTATGAAATTCTGTTTAATGTATAATAATGCATTGATTCTCAGCCATTTGCCTATCCCTCCACTTGAAACAAGGAATAAAATACATTCCTGTAAGTAAAAGCGACTGACTAAAGCAGTGATCTAAAAATGGCAAGAAAAGGAGATGTGTAGTAAATTAAAAGACTCACAACCTCTGATTTAGTTGAGAATCCCTAAAGGAATTTTCGTCAACCACTACTATTGTTAATTTCAACAATGTGCTGTTTTGAATGTTGGTGAAAAAAATCATAGAAATATTATTGGCAACATTGACAAAATATTTATTTGTGGATCAAACATCATACATGTTGTAATGGAAGCACAGAATGTTCGGAAATTAGCCAAGAGGAAAGTCCATTTTATCTTGTTTGACTAAATAAGGGTAAAAAAATGCTTGCAAGTCAACAAGAGAAAAGGTATATTCTTGCAACGCAAAATTGTGGGTAATATATTTTATTATGTAGTAAATATTTATAAGAAAAAGAAGTTTATTGTATACTCTTCGTGCTGACATAGCATATTCTTTTTGACATGAATACATAATTTACATAAAAATGATTAAATTATTTCAGTGGTTATTTTATATTCTATTACAATAAGCTACAAATATTTTGTTGCTAAAAATTCAATGATGGTTCTAGCTTAGACTGACAGATGTCCCCAAATTAAGATGTCAGATATTTGAGTTATTCATTCTGAATAAAACTACAATGCCAAATGCTGCCACAGAATGTAAAGAAAATTTTCATATCAATTAAGATGAAGTCGGTAATGGTCCATATGTTAAAAAGTCATAGTTGTGAAGTCTGAGTCATTATTTAGGAATGTGAGTTTTATACGTTTAAGAATACCTCACTGACATATTAACTGTTTCTCTTTTTGAACATCTATATAATGTGCAGTATTTAAAATAACATTTTGTCAGCAAAATTTCAAGAATTTTTGGAATTAAAAAAAACCCCAAAACTTACTGCAAATTGATATCCTATACACATCCCTACATTATCTCAGTTCTATATCTTCACACTCCCACAAAGATTGTCACAATGGAGTGTTTGAAACCATCGTTTTCTTTGTAACTTTTATGCAGCACATAGCCTCTTGAAATCTTGTCTGAATTGCAGATCTCCGTGTGCAACCTTTATCATCCCTACTGAACTCTAAGCTCTTTGAAGGTATAAGCCTGGTGTTCATCTTTGTTTCCATGCTTATAGATTAGAGATTTAACAGTGTTAGGTTTTGTGTTAAAAGAAAATGTACTTTACCAATTTTGCTCTTCCCATAAATGACCTGAGCAGAGAGGTTATGAAAACAGGTATTGCATTTTCTTGATATAATTCATGGGAGAGCCAGGACCTGTGGTTTCTGCAAGCTGTTATCACAAACATAGGCCATTTATAGTTGTCATAAACATTTGTTGCAACAAGAGAAATATTTAAAAAGCATTTTCTCATGTGGGTATGACTGCATTATGAGTTTTCAAGTTTCTTTTCTCCAATATTTTGTGGGAATTAAAAATACTTTCTCATCATCTACTACATGATGCAGTGGGTTGTGTGGAATGGGGAGAAGGAGGAAACTGAAGGAGTAAGTCTACTGATACCTCTCTTGACCATGTTTCTATGCATCTGGAATCAGCAAGTGGGCCAGAGTTAAGAAATCTCAAGAAGTTTCATATCTTTAAATACAGTACAGAGACAAGGGATATGGAAGTACAAAGATGGACTCAGTAAATTGACTAAATTTTGTGAATATCCTCAAATATCATTAATTTTAATTTATTGTTTATCAAACCCAGAGTTCTCTCAATTTTTTACATTAGTGTTCTCAAACTATACTTCTTTTCTACGGAAATAAATGTTAACACACAATCAACATCTTCTTATATTGGTTAAAAATGGTTAATCAAATAATAGAATCTTATATTTCTACTAACATTAATACTTGAATTATTAAACCTGAATAGCTACACATTTTAATTAATACAATTTTCCTTGTTTGACAAAAAGAGAGCTGTCAAGGAACATGTAATATAACTACCTCATTTTAAATACCAAACTACTGAATAATTTCACATTTAACCCATTTATTAAGAATAATACAGAATACATTGCATGACAAGCATTCACAAATGTGAATATAAGATACTGACATAACCTAAATTAGAGTATACAAATATATTTTATCAACAATATTTTACCTATAAAGATGAAAATGTCACTTCACACAATTTAAAAGTATGTTCAATGCATATTGAAACAATAAAAAACTCCATTCAAACATAAGGGTTTTCAGAGGAAAGAAAAATAGTTATTATTAATTTTTTATACTATGCAGCCATAAAAAAGAATGAGTTCGTGTCCTTTACAGGGACATGGATGCAGCTGGAAACCATCATTCTTGCAGACTAACACAAGAACAGAAAACCAAACACCACATGTTCTCAATCATAAGTGGGAGTTGAACAGTGAGAACACATGGACACAGGGAGGGGAACATCACACACTGGGGCCTGTTGGGGAGTGGGGGGCAAGGAGAGGAAGAGCATTAGGACAAATACCTAATGAATGTGAGCTTAAAACCTAGAGAATGGGTAGATAGGTACAGCAAAACGCCATGGCACATGTATACTATATAACAAACTTGCGTGTTCTGCACGTGTATCCCAGAACTTAAAAAAAGAAACTGAGATGAGTTTTCTTGTGCTGGTCCTAGGGCAACAGCTCACCTCATTTGTACTGACAGTTTTCTGTATTAGTTATCATATACATTCTGTCAAGAAGCAAGAAAAGAGAGACATGGCATTTCCAAATACAATAATCACTATTAAAGTTTCCTATAATTTTTCTTTTTAAAGTTTCCTTATTACATTTTGTTGTTGTTGTTGTTCCTGTACCTCATTCAACTCGTTTAACAGTTTAATACTTGTGCCTTTTGCTGATACAAATTTCCTTCTGGTCCCCCTTTCCCTTCAATATTGTTAGTAAGTGTAAGTCAGAATTGAGAGTCCATATTACTCCCCCTTGTATTTCCCACATAACTTATTGTGGGTTCGTAAGAGACCTCATAATTGTTAACACCAGTGGAAGGATTCTAAATAGTTGACAAATATGGGGATAAAGACAAGAGGTAAAAAATAATAATGTTCTTAAGAATTGTGTGTTATCATTATCTAAAATGATCCTCAAGTTTTCAATAATAAAAAACGGTAAAAATAAAATTAAATTGAACATCTTCTCCTTACCCTAGAATTAGCTTAGAATAACCTTAGAATAATTAACTTAGCATAACCTTAGAATTAACTATGCAGTCTCTTAATTATTTTAATATTTGATTAACGAGCAGGGTTACATTGGAGAAAAAGTCACTGTGTTTCTACTGGTGAATTAGGCAATTCTACCAGTGAAGGTTTAGATTATTCTAAATAATGTGCATTGTGAAAATACTCATTCACCCTAATGTTTCACCACTATGCACTCCATATGGTAGGGTGAAGAGTATGCACTAAGTTTTTAGTCACATTGAAGAATGCAGTTTTAAAATTCAGATGATGATGGAATCAGCCTGCATGAGAGGCCGCTTTTCTAATTATTAGAATGGGTGTTTTCATAAATCTGGATAGTGAAACCAGAATTAGCTTCTACAGTAAAATGGTACACCTAGAGTTATGCTGTGTCATCTTAAAAGAAAAGGAAATGCCAAATTTTGTTAATAGTATTGAGATCCATGAATAAATAATAAAATACAAGATGATTACTGAAGAAAAAACAGAAAAATCACCAAAGCAAACTTATTAATTTATTTATATTTTCTGTGTTCAATGGGCTGTGATTATTTTCTTAAAATATAGCAGTGAAGGCCCAGCGTTGTGGCTCATGCCTGTAATATGAGCACTTTGGGAGGCCGAGGCGGGTGGATCACTTGAGGTCAGGAGTTCAAGACCAGCCTGACCAACATGGAGAAACCCCATCTCTACTAAAAATACAAAATTAGCCAGGTGTGGTGGTGCATGCCTGTAATCCCAGCTACTCGGGAGGCTGAGGCAGGAGAATTGTTTGAACCCCGGAAGCAGAGTGTGTAGTGAGCTGAGATCCCACCATTGCACTCCAGCCTGGGAAACAAGAGTGAAATTCCAACTCAGAAACAAACAAGCAAACAAACAAATTATGTATATAGTAATACATGCTTACCTCTCTATATATATAATTATATATTAATATAAATGTATTATATGTTAATATAAATTATATATTAATATAAATATATTTTCTGATTAAAATTTTTATAATATATAATTATATAATACATTATAACTATATATAATATATAATATATTATATATATTATATAAATTATAATTATATATAACATATATATTATATATATTATAATATATACTATATA
>NW_022436944.1:4160344-4423226 GCF_009761245.1 Sapajus apella | reverse complement strand
ATAAAAATTTTAATCAGAAAATATATATTATATATAATTTAATATATATAAAATTTAAATCAGAAAATTTAAATAATTAAAAATATAATAAACATATACTGATAAAATAACCATACATAAAAGCATAACTATAATGAAAGTATATAATATATGTATTTTTAAATACATTCACGCATAGGTGTATATGTATACTAGAAGGCAGAGTGTGTGAAGATAAAAGGTGACAGAGTACTCCACTTTAGATTGAGTAGTGAAGCAATGTGAATCGTAGCCCTCAGAATTTATATCTGTCGGGTGTCCAAAGTGTAGTGTAAAGTTGTGGGGAGGAGCACAATTCAGGTGAATAAAACAGCAAGTGTGTAAGCCCTGAAGTGAGATTTACCTGTTGAAAAACTGGAAAGCAGGTCAGTGTGGCTAGAACCTAGTAAGTAAAGGCAATACCAATAAAAGGTAATTTTGTGATAAATTTGTGAAAGCTGATGGGAATTCTTTGCTGTCTATCTCATGCTTCTGCTACCTACTGTGTCAGTTTTGTTTTCAGGCAGTTTTTTGCACATGATAACAAACATTAGCAACTCCAGTCTTCAGGGCTCAGACCCATAGGCATGACCTAACTTCACACACCTGCTCCTTTGAAGTCTCTCCCATCCAAGTTAAAGGGAATTCCATCCTTCTTCTTATTTGGGGACAAAAAAAGTTAGGATTACTTTTGTCTCTTCTTTTTCCCACATTCCAAATATATGCAGTAATTCTTGGAGGAGCCACCTTCAGAGTAACAGAGCAAGAACTCACTCATTACTGAGATGATGGTACCAAGCAATTCACGAGGAAGCCACCCCATGACAAAAACACCTTTCATTAGGCCCCACTTCCAACACTGAGGATAAAATTTCAACATGAGTTTTGAAGGGACTAATATCTAAACCATAGCATGATCCATCTATATGTATTCATTTTTTTACCTTTGTCATGTAAAACAGGAGTTAGAAAGCCAGTATTTTTAAAAGAGAATTTGCTCTTTTGCAAGATGGAAACAGCATTTAAAAGCATTCTTGGGATGAAACATTTCAAGGATGTCATCTTCTTTGGGGGGAAGGACTCTTTGGTGGTGGGGGAGCACTGTCAAATTAGCAGGTGGGTCCTTGCCTCTTTCCCCTTCCATCACACCATCATGGAAAAATATACACCTTTAGATTGAATTCAGTTAAATTTCTGGTTCAAAACTGGGCCATGGTCACTGAGCCTATTTAATTCAGGGCACGCTGACATTCACTGCATTTCCAAATTCCCTTTGGCAATTGTACACTGATATTGCATTATAAACTCACATCCCCTACCGCTTCATAATTATTTTGGTTTTTCCCCATTCTTTCTAAACTGGCAGTAACTTCACCTTATCCACCCTTTTTAGCGGTTGACCTTGCTATGAAATGAGTTTTTGTATACATACCTACCGTCACTGCTTTATCATGTTTTCTTTCTATTATAGTGGAAAGGTGTGGTTCACCCTAAGATCCATCCTTACATGTGTGTTCTGATGCTCATCTTCTCTATCACCACCTAATAGAATGTCTTTGCATATATTAGTTGGCCTAAAAGAATCTGTGATAGAGAAACATGTGGTTCCTTACATTTACTACAATTAGTCAATTTACATCAGGGCTTAATGAGGAGGAATGATTTTACTAGAGGTTTTTATAGGAATGGAAGAATAACTATTGTAAAACACAGAATAGAATTTCACTCAAAACGCAAATTAGGGTGTCTGGTGACTACTCCTCAGCCTCTTGACTTGATTGTTAACAGAATGACTTTTATTTTTTTTTTTCCTTTTCTTCTTACATAAGGAGCCCAGCAGTCCTGGTCCTACTTTTTACATACCTAGGTGTTCCCTGTTAAGTCTTAATTTCCCTTTTTTACAGGTAAAATAAGCTAAGTCACATTTATCTTAAATGCATACTTGCCCCCATTTCTTAAAACTCTTCTCAGCTATGTGGAAACCAGCAGATTGCCAAAAGCAACTTGTATCCAACAGATTAGACACTTCACTTACCAGAAGCCACCTTCTTTAGAAGGAATAGATAATTACAAATATCCCAAGAAACTATTCAGCTACACGATTATGCCTTTTCAGTCGCATGCCTTCAATCTTTCCTTTATCAGTTCTTTCCTAACCATATTTAAACACACTCAAACTGTTTCTATTAGTTTGGTGCAAAAGTAATTGCAGTTTTTGCCATTGAAAGTAATGGCAAAACTCACAGTGCATTGTATTATGAATTGTTAATGAGGGACAACATACTAAATATATTATGTAGTGTCATCGGTCACATCATATATTATAATGTAATAGTGATTAATCATTTATTATTTATATTCACTTATGTTTTCAGACTATGGCTATGACATTACTTTTGATAGCAAAAACTGCAATCACTTTTGCACCAACATAATATGTTGAGGGAAAAGACAGGCAACCAATAGCTAAACCTACACCTACATGCAGATGTCCAATTCAAAGGCCTAGTTACTGTCTGTAAACAGATAATTCCCCAGTGCCAGCCTGTGTACGCTTAACAACTACTCACATATCTCAAACTCAGCATGTCCAAAATTGGATTCGTCAGATTTTCTCACAAATTTGCACCTTTTCATTTTTTTCTGTCTTATTAAATAAACTCCAAGTATTTAATCTGAAAAATACCTTTTATTTCGTATTTCTTCTCCCTCTACATTTAACAATGTCCAAATTCAGTTGATTGATTTAATCTGTAATGTTTCTTAAGCCACATGCTATTCTCCAAACATACTGACCCTAGTGTGGGTCACCACATCTCTGTCCTGACCACTGCAGTAATCTCCGGTTGGTTTCTCTGCATCCACTTGTTCTACTCCAACACATTATTTACAAGTAAAAAGCTAATTAGCGTGCCAGTCCTACTTACAAATTTTAAACAAATTCCCATTGCTTTTACAACACAATCCTAAACATTTAATACAGCTCCTAAGAATCTCCAAATGAAGCCATAACTTACTTCTCGCTCTGCATCGATCTGTTCTGGACTTCTTACAGTGCTTCAGTATGTCACATCCTCACTCTAGTGAGGTCCAGTGATCTATCCTCTGGTTAGATTGAGCTGACTCATTCAGTACTACAGCTTCACTTCAATAAAGTCCACTTTTCCTTATAGTCTGAGTTTAATGCCATTTTATCAGATAGGCTTCTCTAACCTCATAGACTAGGTTAAAATCTTCTGACATATTTTTTGTATTGTCATATTCTATATATCACATACAAAATATTTAGGTAATCCATTTCATGAGGACAGCTATTTTGTCTTATTATTCCCAATTCTCAGCGATCAGGATAGGGTTTCATCAATAAATGATTTATAGAATTAATTTTGTATATGGTCACAAAGTCTGAAGACATAAATATTACGTGGTTTGTTTGTTTTGCTTTGTTTTTAATTGCAGAGCAAATCTCTTCAGTGGTACACTGAAGGGGCGTGCTTATTTAGAGAAAATGGGACACCTGAAGCATCTGAGAAGACAGGAAATGAAAGAAACATAATGGTAATGCACCGAGTTTATTGCAGTTTTGCACACTGCATTGCATTATGCATGGCTAATGAGGAACAACATATGAAATATATTATGTAGTGTAATTGGTCACATCATATGTGATGATCATTTATTATTTATATTCACTTATGTTTTCAGACTATGACTATGCTAAAGAATGGACATTTCTAGCTGAAAATTTTAGTCTTCACCTGAACAAACATTGGTTCAGCACTTTTTTTTTTTTTCACGATAAACTTTTAGCACTAAGAGCTGGAAAGAGTGGCCTCTTTGAATAAATAGATTGGTGAGGCACAGAGATAGAAAGGTGAGGGTTTAACAAGTAGCCTCTGGAATAAAAGAAGAATACAAGAATGAATTTCAGTTTCCAGATAATTATCTAAGAAAATGTATTAAGAATTGTATGAAGAGGAATGCCTTTCTAGAGATCACATTTATGGTCTTTCCTTTTTTTTTTTTTTTCTTGTGACATAATAAAGAGTGGCTTTCCTTTGGGTTAAGAGTTCATTTGAAACATTTATGAAATGTGATTTTTTTTTTTCGACATATATCACATCACAAAGTTTGTATCAAAGGAAGAAGAGGAAGTAGTAGTCACTCTAGAGACTAAGGGAGCTACAATAATGGCTCTTCCCAAGTTACTGACACTGTAGAAAAAAAAAATATATATATATATATTATATGTATACTATATATAATATGTAATTATGTAGTAATATTTAATATATATTTATTTACAATTGAAAGCTCAGTGTGAGTAGATTGGAGGGAGGCAATGGCACTGGTCTATAACCTCTTGAAAAACTTTTTTTTTGGCACGTTTCCTGTATAAACAATGTTTGTATCCTTTAATGGCAATGCTTGAGATTTTCATCTGACACAAAAGCATGTATCTATGATATGGGAAAGACAGTATCATAAGTACCTGGGCACAAGAGGATGCTTCAGAAGTAAGTCACACATGTCAGAAAGGTCCCAGATGGGCATTGTTCCTAGTTTTCACCAGAGTGGGCACCTTCTAAATGTGTTTCAGAACTCCTAGTGCCCTGGCATATGAGAGGCCAAAATGTTAGAAGGGACGTTACTTAGAAGCACTAGAGAATCTAGTGATAGTGAAGAGTGGATCGCAGATAGCCACACGTTCAAATTATTTCATGAAATGCATTTATCATGGTAGCTATTGATTGAATCATTTCTATTGAAGTCCTAATATTGAAGCTTATTCTTAGGTACATGGTGGCTCTAAGAAGCAGCAGCTCCTCCTGTTACATTGAGACGAAGGGCTAATAATGCAGAGAATGGTAGAAATGGTTAGCATTTGCTCCAACTTTTAAGAAGTACTGTCCCAATACTTCAGGTAGCAAATTGATATTTTGTCACTAGAGGTCATTTCCATTCACACTCTCAGGATAGGAGCCTAACAGAAAGTAAAACGAAGAAAAATAAAACAATCTCTGCCTTCTCCTAGATTTGTATCATGTGAAAGTCCCCAGAGCCCTCACTCAAAAACAATATAATTTCCAGGACACCTGAGAGAAAGAGACTACAAAAGGCCTTGCCATATCTGGGACTGCCCTGAGAACAAGTAATACAAAATAATGCTGCAAGGTGTTTCACACTTTAGGAAAATACTGTGCTAGTTTAAAACTAGTTGTGAGGACACAGAAGGCATGCTGATATATTGCATAGGCCCTGTGCATCCTCATCTTTTAGGTAAATTTAAAAAGTCAAGAATTGTAAGGCTGTAGGTAGAACATGGTACTCTGAATAGATTTATTAATAAATTGTAACAATATATCCTGAATTCAGAGTGTCCTAGAGGGTTCAGAAAAAGATTCTGATTTTCGTCACAAGATTTCAAGAAAATATGTAATTAAATTCTTATGGCTAATGAGAATAAGAAAAAATGGCTTTGCTGTCTTTAAGCATTTTATTATTTTTGATAGGATGCTTGAAGACAGTGCTTCCCATTTTTCTTCACATAAGAGTATACATAGAGAATGATACCATTGGCATAAGACACAAAGTTAATTGAGAAGACTGCTGAAGGCAAAAGGTTTTCAGGCCAGGTGACTCTGGAAGCCACAGGCTCACCATTTAACAGTAAAGGAAATAAGTATAGCAGCACATACAAATCCCTCGCTGCCTGGAGGTCTGCACAGGCACACTGGTTAGGGAGCTAAGCCCCCAGGTATTTCAGGGGTACTGATGCTCATTTTGACAGAAAACATTCACTGGGACATGATTTAGTTGGAAGGTTAGCTCATGTTTGTTTTCAAACTTATTATTGTATAACTGTAAAAGTCCTTGTAATATATATATATATGTATATATATTTAAATCAGCAATCTCCCTCATTGCCCTCCCTCTCCAGGCTTTTACAACAATATTTTACTTGTTCCTTTTCTCTATTTTTCTTTATTGATCTTGCCAGAATGTTTATCTAATAGAATTAATCTTTTCAAAGGTTCAGCTTTGTGTTTGTTTAATTTTCTATAGCATATGTCTTGTTCACTGTTTCATTGATTTCTCCAATTACTTTTCTTGTTTCGTTTATTTTCTTTTTGGATTTATTCTGTGCTCTTTAAAGTAAATTTTGACTTGAAAGCATTGCTAATTTTAAAAAGTCATTAAGGTATAATGTACATATAGCAAGTTGCTTTTGTTATTGTACATTTCTTCAAGTTTTGATAAATGCATATAGTTATGCAATTACCACCACAATCATGATATAGAATAGTTCCATCATCCCCGAATTCTAATGTGTTTCTTTGCAGTTGACACTTTTCCCACTTCCAGTCTCTGGCAACTACTGGTGTGCTTTCCCGTTTTTCTTTTTCAAAATCTTTTCCAGATTATCTATAAATAGATCACATTGTAAGCTTTAGGTTATGGGTTTTTTCACTTAGCTTAATTTATTTTTTTCTTTTGCTCCTCCTCCTCCTCCTTCTCCTCTTTCTCCTTCTCCTTCTTCTTCTTCCTTTTGTTTTGAGATGGAGTCTTTCTGGGTTGCCCAGGCTGGAGGGCAGTGGCATAATCTGCTCACTGCAACCTCTGCCTCCCTGGTTCAAGAAATTATCCTGCCTCGGCCTCCCAATTAGCTGGGACTACAGGTATGAGCCACCACACCGGGATAATTTTTGTATTTATAGTAGAGATGGGGCTTTACCATGTTGGTCATGCTGGTCTCGAACTCCTGACCTCAGCCTCCCAAAGTGCTGGGATTACAGGCATGAGCCATTGCACCCAACTTGCATAATTAAATTATAACATAGACATGTTGCTTCATATATATATATATATATATATATAATATTTCTCTTTATTGTTGAATATTTTAGTGTATAGATATGTCATAGTTTGTTTATCCATTCTTCAAGTGAGATACTTTGTGTTGTTTACCAGGTTTTTGCTGATTATGTAACATGCCATTAAAATCATTTATGTACAGTTTTTTTGTCTTAATATAAGGACATTAAAAACCCAAATAGATTCTAGTGTCCTGTGCAAAGATGAAGTCTACCTGGATTATAAACCTAAATTTGAAACATAAATATATTTAATAGAGAAAAATATAATTTCTTTAGTAATTCACAGGCAGGATAAAACTTTCTAAATTTTTTCAAATGCACAAATGGGAAGCGTAATATTGTGATCTGTTTACATTATTTTTCTTCAGTGGAAGATAAATAGAGAAAATATGCAGCTGACAGAGAGAGAGAAGTTATTTATGATGCTCAAAACCAAAAGGGGATATTTATCACATATAAGGAACTCCTACATATTAATAAAACGCAAGATCCTAAGTTGAAAATGGAATATAAACAAATAATTTTCAAAGGGAGAGAAACCAGAGCCTATGAAGCAAGGCTACAAAGGGAGGTTTAAAATTATTAATATTTGATAAAAATACAAATTAATGCTGAAATGAAAAATCTCCTTAGAATGATTTTACTGGAAAAAAATGAAGATGTTGGATCATGTCAAATGTTGGCAAAGTGAGGATATACAGAAGCTGCTGAAGAAGCTGTAGGCTGCTAAAGCCATTTGAGAAAGCAAACTGGTGTCACTAACTCAAATTTAATATATTTGTATATTAAAAGTCAGAAAATCTTCCCCGGGGCATTTAGCCTATTAGGAAATATGAATTAGAATATTCATTTCGGTGTATTTTGTGGTATCAGGAAGTTAGTGAAAACCTGGGAATCCAAACCTAGGAAAATAGATAAGTAAAATGGGAAAGATCCACTCAACGGTGTGAGAATTACGAATAGAGAGTAAAATGTATCTTAACAAAAAGTTTAATGAAAATATTAATATCAGAATAATATATAGGAAACAATACACATTTTACAACAAACATGCATACAAAGCAACTCTCATTTTTTAAATAAATACTTACAATGTAAATATTAAATATATTTGAAAGATAACTTATGAAGTTGAAGAATGAAAATAGAAGTAGAGTATAGGAGTAAAAGATGAACAAACCAACAAAAAGGAAACACGATGGCATTATATTGAAAAATACAAGAATGCATATGTTTATATTCTCTTTCTCTGAGGTTTTTTTTTTAAGTGCTAATTAGCTAGACGACAAAATTAGTTTTTATTGGGCCTTGGAAAAATACAAAATCTTTGGATGCTGGACTGCATGAAGGAAATAAAATTAAAATTTGATTTTGGTAAGTTTCTGCTGGACTTATGTAAAGCAGTACTGACATACAGTAATTTCAGTGTAACATAGAAGTTGAGATAGTTCTAAGAGAAATGAAACAAGGTTCTACAGGGTTCTGAAATGATTTTGACATTGCAGAGCTAACTGTGATAAAGTTTTTAAGGCTTTAGTAGTTAATTTAGAGCAATGTTTTGACTTTGCATTCTACAACCCTTTGCAAGTCATTATCTTTATACACTGAATGCCTGATTGAGAGGCCTTGAGGTACCATGAAGAGACCTGTTACCTTCACCAACAGGGATCTGCCTATAGTGAAAATTGTAATTTAGTTGTTTTCTAAAAATATTTTATTTAACTTAAAATTCTCTACATAAAATGCTGAACATTTTTTTTATATTCTTATTTGCTATCTATATATCTTCTTTAGTGAAGTGTCTGTTCAGATCTTTTTGACCATTTGGTAATTAGATATTTCATTTTCTTATTGTTGGATTTTAAGATTACAGCTAAGTTTTGATTCAGAATTGATGGGATCTTAATAACCAAATTGCTATAAGAAAAAATAAATATATGTGGTGACTTTTAAAGTATGTGCTTGCTTAAAAAACCATGAGGTGGGGAAATAGAGGGAGGTACCTCTAACAATATACAATTTCAAAATGTATTAGAGTTTTTACCTGTATTCAAAAAACATTGATACTACTTTAGGAATAAAGTCAGGTCGTTCAAAAAATCAAGGTATAATGTGTACCCGTCAAGGCAATATGACCATATTGGATTGTGAAGATTGTGCCTCTATAGGTCCTTTGAGAAGCAAATGGCAAGATGTTGTTATATTTCCCAGAGGGTTATTGGGAAAAAATTATAAAAGGTATAAAGGAGAAGAAACAGGTAAGAAAGGATTTTCATCTCTGATAAAAAAATATGGCATTTATGAAAGGAGATGGGGAAGAAACACAAATTGGATAAGAAAAACGTCAGACTGGTGCAACTTTAAGAAAATCTTGGAAAGATAAGATAAATGGAAAACTCTGGGACAAAGAATGCCCCTCAGTGAGTTCCAAGTCGAAAATAAATGATCATAATACTTTTGCCATATTCAGCTATTGACTGATATTTATAGGAACATCATAACTTCAACTCAAATGTGGCAGTGGAATCCTAGGGGACTGCAGCTAGAGATCACTAGCTAGCTTCACACCTCATGCCAGGTTACTTAAAGAAGGGAGGTCTGCATATCATATTTCCGTTGTTGCCACAATCTTCTGCTTATTCCAAGAAGCTTTGTTTCTCCATAATTAGGAAAGTAGCTGTTTCGTGGTTCTAAAGTACTCTTTCTCTAGAAGGGAAACTTAAAAGAGAAAGGTTGGTGATACCCAAAATGGCCCCGTTGCTCTCAGGAGCATAACTTGCACTCATGCTTTCCACCTTCCACTATCCATTCTTAAGCCCTCTTTATTCTCATCTGTGATCTCTTTATGTCTTGGGGATTCAATCCTCATTCCTAAGGAACTTGTTGTGAGCAAACCTTCATTTATGATGTGATTTAACACTCATTTCTGAGGAATCTGAGTCCCTTGCCTGCATACCCTTCTCAAGCCAGAGTTGCAGCATTTATTCACTTACAGTGTCAGCTAGGATGGGAATACCAGCAAGCACCCATGTGAATCACTTAAATTCCCACATACGTTTCCTGTTCCAATTGTGTAACAGCAGCTCTATCTCAGTTTGCCGTTTAGTTTCCCTGGCCTTTGTCTTGAAGGGAACTCTTCAGTAAATCAGGATTTCTACCAGAGCTTGCCTTTGGATTAGCCAACACTTTCTCAGAACACAATCAGAATCTTTTCTATACAACCTTCCCTCTTTCTTCATTTCCTTTTGGAGGTATCAAATATGTATCATAGTCAGGATGGTTTCCCGTCTACTACTGATCCCTTCCCCCTGTATCTTTCACAGACATTATCCCCCAGTAAATTTCTGGCACTATTAACTGTCTTGGCATCTATTTCCCAGAGGACAGAAACTGAAACAATAAGCAAGTATGGAGAAGGAAAATAGAGAAATTCACTTTGAAGATTTCAGAGTCCCCATCTGTTAGTATAAAATAAGTGTAAACTTTCTAATGTTATTTTGATTATCTTTCTTCACTGCTTTGTAGTCAAGTGATTGGCAGTTTAAGTTGTTAGATCAAAATGTGCCTAATGGCTCTTCTTAGGAAGCATCAAAAGAGGTCCTGACAACATTTTTTCATGATTTGCACTCTCAAGAAAAGCAAGTTAAGGTTATAGAACACAGCAGAAAGAAAAAAGAAGCAGCTTTGGAGTCTGTCATTTTATAAATATACCATTGAATATTGTACTCACATACCTTTTCATTGCTTCTTTATTTTCTCTGTTAAACCCTTTCCTTCTCACTGGTACATAGCTTTTTAATCTATTAATCTATTATCTTTACCTAACCTTTTCCTTGAAGCTAAAATATACCTAAAATCATTCATTTTAAGTTTATTTTTATTCACTCCTACTAAAGAAATATTTCAGAATCCCCTTCCCCCATTTTTTAAAATCCTAAAAGGCAAATCTTATTCCTAATTACATAAATACATATTCTGGGTTTATATTTTATACCATTCTTTCTTATATACATTCCTTTAAAAAGGTATCTGTTATGTTCTCTGTTATGAACCAGGTATTGAATTTTATTTTTTAAAATTATATAAGGTATGTAGTAGCTTCAAAGTCATATCAACAAACTAAGATATATTCCAAGAATTCTATTTTCTATTGTTATCCCCTGCTCCCTTCACACTGCCTCCTTCCTCCTTCAAAAATAGATTTTTTTTTTGTTTTAAACTAGCTTTTCATATCTTATGGAAGGAAATGAATATTTACTTATTTTTTCCATTTTTGTAGAAAATAAATAGTACATAATATTGCCTTTTCCCAGCCTTCTCTTTATATTTAAATATCTATTCTGAAGACTTCTAAAATGAACTCTACATTGCTATAGGAAAATCATTCAGATAGCTTTTATTAAAGAAATATACATGTTTTTATTTGAAATATGTTTATATTGCAGGGTTTTCTTGAACTCTTCAGATAATTTCTTTGGCATTATACTTGTGACCCTCTATGAGCAAATGGCCAGACCATATAACTATAAAAAACACAAATATACCAATAATAAAATCAAAGAGTAAATGATGAACTATATCAAAGAATGAAATAAATAAAAAATGCAGTGTTCTTTGATTGAAAAACTCAGCATAATAAAGATGTGAATTTTCCCCAAATTGATTTGATTGCCATCAAAATCTCTGCAAGGTGTATTGAAAACATAGCCAAAATTATACAAAAGTTATATGTTAAACCATAGGCCCAGAAATAAGAGCTTTTGAAGTTGTGTAAAGTGAACAGAATTACTTAACCTGATAGAAAGGCTTATTATATAACTATAACAATCAAGATAAGTTTATATTGGCAATGGAATAGATACATAGATCAGTAAAGAAGATTCAGAACAGCAAAATAACCCACACAACTGTGCTCAACTGATTTTTGACAAACTACACAGAAATTCAATAAATAAAGGACAGTGTTTTCAACAAATAGAGGTGGAACAATTAGGCATAGGAAAAATGTTAACCTTCACCTAAACTTCGCACTTTATACAAAAATTAAGTCAAAAGAAAATACAAGCTTAAGTGTAAAAGATAAAACCATCAAACCTAAAAAAAATACAGGCATAACTTATGATAACATTTTATCAAAAATCTCCTTAAGTAAACAATCTTAATTTGAATTAAGAACCATTGAAGTGATTAAATAATTAGTATTTGGTGAGGACAGTTCAGAAAATACGAACAGCCACAGCCTAGATAGGACAAAATAAAAATAAAATACACCTTAGATACATTTATAAAATAAGATCAATGTAGTTTACCAAAGCAAACATTGTTTATTTTGAAAACTTGGATATAGATCTACCTTAGTAAAATTCCAATTATGTAGAAAATTGCTAAAGGCCTATACATTTGATCAATTCAAAAATATTGAGCACCATTTTGCACTAGTATAGCCAGAAAGAAAAGGACCTATTTAAAAAAAATCCTATGAATGTTTTGAAATGGATCAATATCTCATTTTTAGTTTACTTTTACATTATACTGTTTTCTTTTTGTACTACTATTCTACAAGGTCAATATCAAAGAAATACAAGTGTTTAGGTAAGAGACCTATCTCATTTTATTTACCATTATAGGAATTCATTATTATTATAAAAGAAATTGAGAGAAGGAAGTTCTACAAGGTTCTTTGAAGATTTTTTCTAGCTATTTTCTGACTGCAAGATTATAGTAATGCAAGAATTAGTATTTGTACCCTTGCAGCAAGATAAACTTAGAAGAAACTTTTTCATTTATAAAAAATATGCTCATAAAACTTATGTGAATTTTTGCTGTTTAAAGAAAATATTTAAACATCTTTTGGAGTATTTAACTAAAAACCATTTTTGTGTATGAGTTTAGGATTTTATTTTCATATATATAATTGCTATTGTCAATTGCTCATGATGCATGTTTTTCTATTTCATATATATTATATATTTTTATATATATTTAAAATACATATCATGTATATATTTTACATATTATATATTAAATATCATGTATATTTTAAAAATATATATAGGTTTTTAATATACATTTTATTTTTAAAAGTATATATTTAAAAAAATTTTTTTTTAACAAAACCACTAGTCTCACACGAATAATGAATTATAATCAGAAAAATGGAAGAGTGGGGACCACTGAAAATTTACCGCTTGGAAAAAGCAATGATAGAACTGGTAAAAATTGTTACTGTCAACTTCTTCAAAACTGATATTATTCAAAGGCTAGCGGTAACCTATTGAGCATTTATTCAAGAAAAGTGACCGGATATTAGCAATAGTAGTTAACTTTTTAACACATTATGTTACTCTACTCCCACTCTTCTCCTGGTAGCTCAGTAGTGGCCTTGAAATATGACAGTTTACATCTATATGGAAGGGAGGAGAACAAAGTAGGAGTTCTTCCAAACCTTCAGTATTGGAGGGTTGTCATTTGACTTGTCTGGTGGTTCCTTAAAATACCTGACTTGAAAGACTATTTGAGCTCACTCAAGCCTCATTCAGTACTCAGAGCCTCTTTTCAGGAGACTTTGCCAAAAGTACTTACTGACGAATGATTAAACATCACGGCTTTCTGGAAAAAATGGCCAGTCGTTGAGGCAAAGAAGAGAATAACAAAAGTTTAAGAGGAAAACCTCAGAAATTAGATGTCCATAGGGAGATTGAAAGGCTTAGACATATGCCTGGGAGTCTAGAAGACCACAATGCATGCTGATGGCTGTGCTCATTCTCAGGAAATATATAGCGAGGCTACAAATTCTCACTTCTGACTAACCTTGGGATTCTGCATAAACAGAAAATAAATGTTAACACAGAGTGGCAAATTTAATAGCTAAGTGTTAAAAGCATGCTCTAATACACACAAAGAACCTTTCTGTAAAGACTGAAAGATTTGTTAGTTACAGATATTTAAGAAACACTCTCCAATTGTTAGCTGATAACTAAATTAATCAAGCAGAGAATTAGTGGCAACATTTGACAATACAGATTTCCAGAATTAGTTCTAATAAAAAAAATTACTGTAAAATGCAGCACTAACAACAAATCCTGATTTGGGAAGCTAATCTGATTCCAAGAATCACTACATTATATTATTTTACTGTTGATTTTTCATAAAACATATGATACATGTAAGAAACTGGGGAGAAAAACTAACCCATAGAAACTGTTTCCAAATAACCAATAGGAAAAAGTAACCAATAGAAACTGTTACCAAAGAACCAATAGAAAAAGTAACTCATAGAATCTGTTCCCAAGGAAGATTGGATGTCAGATGTGATGGACAAAACCTTTCAGTTGGCTATTTTTCATATTAAATAAGAACTAAAGGAAATCAAATATAAAGGAGTAAAGATAACCCTAAGAATGATATCTCACCAAATATAGAATAACAAAAAGAGGAGAGAACCAAAAACAGATTGTACATTTACTAAGCAAAATAACTGAAATGGGAAATTTACTGGAGGTACAAAACAAAAGATTCCAACAGGCAACGAAAGAATGAAGAAACTTGATGATAGGTCAATTGGAATTATTTAGTCCAAAAAACAAAAAGAAAAAAGAATGAGGAAAAAATAAACAGAACCTCAGAGACCATCAGCATACACATAATAGACTTCCCAGGAAAAAAGGACCAAGAGAAAGAGGGGAAAAAACATATTTGGAGAAATAATGGCCAAAACCTTCAAAATTTGATGAAAAATTACTCTAAGTACAGCAATCACAATGAACTTCAAGTGGGATAATTTCAAAGAGATCTACACATAGATGCATTATAATCAAACTGTTAAAAGACAAAGAATCATGAAAACAGCAAGAGAAAAGTGAGCAATTCTACACAAGTGATACTAAAAAAAAAAATGTTAATACTATTTCTTCCAAAGTAATGGACTGATAAAGCATTAAAAAAAACTAAACTAAAAAAAAAAATTCTGTCTATCTGGAATAAAAAGCCTTTAGAAAGTGAAAATGAGAATAAGGCACTATGCTCTCAGGGGAACAAAAATTGAGAAATTTTGTTGCTAGCTGACTTGCCCTATATGAAATAGTAAAGAGTCCTTCATGCTAAAATGAAAGGACACTAGACAGTAATTCAATTCCACATAAAGAATGAAAGAATACTTGTTAAGCTCACTGCATAGGTAAATTTAAAAGACAGTATGAATATATATTCTAGGTTTGCAACTCCTTTTTCATATCCAATCTGATTTAAGACAATCCCATAAAGCAATACTTACATGTTAATTGTCACCTAATGTATAGTAATGTAATTTGTGAAAATAATAGCATAATGAGGGGTAGAACTGTGTGTAAACAAAGATTTTGTGTTCTATTGAAATTGAGTTGATATTAGGTTGGTGCAGAAGCAATTGTGGTTGTTGCTGTCACCTTCGATATTAATATTAGTTAACAGTAATGTTCTTAAGTACAGAAAACATTAAAGAATCCACCTAGAAAGTATTAGAGCTAGTAAATGAGTTCAGAATATTTATAGGATACAGAATTCATATTTAAAAAATTAATTGTATGTCTATATACACTAGCAATGAGCAATCCAAACATGAAATTGACAATAGCATACATTAATAATAGCATTCAAAAGAATAAAATATTTAGGAATAAATTCATCAAAAGTAGCACAAAACACTAAAAACTACAAAATATCGGTGAAAGAAATTGTAACAAGTTTTAATAAACGTGAATTTATCCCATGCAAATGGATTAATCAAGTTATGATGGTTAAGATGGCAATATTCCACAAAATGGTCTACAGATTAAAAGCAATCTACAGAAATGGACAAGCCGAAAATTCGTATGAAAATGGAAGCAACCCAGAATATTCAAGACAATTATGAAAAAAAAAATAAAGTTGGAAGATTTATGCTTCCTTATTTCAAAACTTATAAGAAAGTCACAGTAATCAAGACAGTGTAATACTGACAAAAGGGTATGTTTGCAGGTCAGTGCACTAGAATAAAGGACCTAGAAGTAAACCTGAACATATATGGCAAATTAGAATGTCAAGATAATTCAATGAAGACAAGATTAAAAAAAAATGGTAATGTGACAAGAGGATTTTCAAAAACAAACAAAAAAAGGATTGAACCACTACTTTATATACAAAATTATATCAAAATAGATAAAATAAATGTAACAACTAAAACTATAAAGTTATTTAAATAAGAGCTGTCTTATTTACCTTATAGTAAACAATGATTTCTTTGATATGACACCAAACACACAAGCAATAAAAATTAAAAAAATAGATTTTCTTACAAACAAAATAGATCAATTGGACTTTATTAAAATTAAAAATAATTTTGCATTAAAGGACACTATAAAGACTGTGAAAAGACAACTCACAGGAAGAAAATATTTGTATATTACATATTTCTATATTATAAGACTGTAGTATTCAGAATATATATTCTTAGTGCTCAGCAATAAATATACAATCAACCTCATCACAAATAGGCAAAGGATCTAAATAGATATTTCTCCAAATTAGACATGCAAGTGGCCAATAGGCACATAAAAAGGTGTTCAACGTTATTCCTCATTAAGAAAAATGCAAATTAATACCATAATGAGATACTATTTCACACGCATTAGCATGACTATAATAATTATTATTTTAAGGAAAATAATAGACATTACTACAGTTGTAGAGAAACTAGAATCCTTACACATTACCGATGGGAATGTAAAATTTTACGGCTATTGTAAAAAAAAAAAAAAAAAATTGGCAATATTTTAGAGTTAACCATGGAGTTATTGTATGATTCCTCAATTGCACTTCTAGGCATATCTTAGTAATTTAGGTATATCCTAAATATAGATATTTAGATATACCCTAATAATTGATATTAATGGATCATATAATAACCCCATGTAAACTCTATCCAAGAGAATTAAAATTAATATATGCAAAAAATATTTGTAAATGAATGTGTTGATAGCTGCATCATGAATAATAATCAAAGAGAGGAAACAATCCAAATGTCCCTTTGAGTTAGAATAGATAACGTGGGGTACCTTACAAGGGAATATTGCTGAGTCATAGAAATGAATGAAATGCTGATAAGTGCTGTAACAGCAATGAATTTTGAAAATATGCTAAGTATGAAAAGCCAATAAAAAAATAACACAGCTGGGTGCGGTGGCTCAAGACTGTAATCCCAGCACTGTGGGAGGCCGAGGCGGGTGGATCACGAGGTCAAGAGATCGAGACCATCCTGGTCAACATGGTGAAACTCCGTCTCTACTAAAAAAATACAAAAAATTAGCTGGGCATGCTGGCGCGTGCCTGTAATCCCAGTGACTCAGGAGGCTGGGGCAGGAGAATTGCCTGAACCCGGGAGGCGGAGGTTGTGGTGAGCCGAGATCGCACCATTGCACTCCAGCCTGGGTAACAAGGGCGAAACTCCGTCTCAAAAAAAAAAAATAAAATAAAATAAATAAATAAATAAAAAATAACACAGATTGTAACATTCCATTTGTGGGAAATGTCCAGCATTGGCAAACACCAGCCCCAAAATAGATTAGTTGGTGTCAAGGGCTTAGGAGAAAGAAAAAATGTTAATGAGTAGAGGGTTCTCTTTGGGGTGATGAAAACATTTTGGAATTAGATACTGGTAATGACTGTATAATTTTGTAAATGTATTAAAATCCACTGAATTGTACACATTTAAATGGAGAATTCTGATACATGAATTATAGTTTTTAAAGAAGAAATTGAACCGAACATTTGAACTGAAATAGAATTAGAACATCATCTGGCATGAAGCATAACGATATATCTAAATCTGTCAATGAAGAACTAAAATTGTGGATCTATTTTGTTCTACTTTCCCTTCCTCAGCATGATCTCCCAAACTAGCTCATCACTTAAATTACTGGAGGAGGTTTCCAAACTGGCTCATCATTGAAATTACATGAGAAAGTTTCTGTATAATATACATTTTCTAGAAATTTTTATTTCATAGGCGTGAGGTAATACACCAAAATATACTTTTAAAAGATTCTGAGATTATGATTAATATTTACATTTGAGAAACCTTGAATGAAAAATAAAGGACAAGGAAAATAGTGACATGCCCAAGATCAAAGATCTACTAGTAGATAGAACCAGAAGCCAAGACTCAGTTTCTCTTCCTTTACCTTTTCATAGTGTTGCACTGTTTCACATTAGTGCCTTTAAACCAATCAAATTTCTACATAGACTTTATATATCTTGTACATTGCATGATAACAGAAAAATCCTTTAAGCTGGGTTTTCATCTTATTTACCCCAGGCTGGCAACCCATTTCTTCTCTTCTTGACTCTTTCTCTTTAAAATCCCCTCCTATACCTTTGCTCTGGGTCAAAAGAACAGTTGAGACTGTCAACAGAGAAGTAGAATTTAAGCTACATATTTGGGAGATCATGCTGAGGAAGGGAAAGTAGAACAAAATTGATCCCCAATGTTATTTATTCACAATAGGTTTAGGTACATTATTATTGTTGTATTGCTCCTGTCTTTTTCTGCTCTTTTCTACCTGCTTATTTAGATTTCCCTGTCTCCTATTTTCTTCCATTTGAAATACATATTTTACTTCTGAGAAGAAAGCTAAACAAAGTAGAGTTGATTTACATGATCTTGCTTTCTCCAGTATTTGTTGTTAATATCTCTGTGAGTACTTGATAACTCAAACATCTATTTGTTTATATGTCTACAGAGAGGGAGAAAAAAAGCACAACCTCTGATGAAATTATCAATGTGACTTTCATTTCATCTGTTCTGATTCCAGGAGCTTCATTCTAGTAGGCCTGAAAAACCCATCTGTGGGAGACTATCATTGCATTTTTTATGGAATGAATGAAAGGAGCATGAAGTTATGATTTAATATAGTGATTAATTAAATAACATGGCTTAATTGAAAAGTGTTTAGAACTATGTCTGATACATAGCGTTTTATACCTGTTAGTTATTCTATTATTAGTATTATTCCTAGAGTCATAGCATAGATTTTTTCCTGTAGTGTAATAGCAAATATACCTCTGCCCCACTTCTTGAAATCATAAGGTTTCCTTACTTCTGGACGAAGCATAGTTGATGGTACAGAATGGTAAAAGGATTCTGACATGGAAAAGAGGAGATGAAAGCAGGCACATAAACTGTTAAGAGACTTAATGCATTAAATAGACAATCTACCGAGGACTGCTAACTCTCTTCTGCCAACACAGGTCAGCATAGAACTTCCCACACAAACCACCATGGAAGGAAAGCAGAAAAACAGCAAAGCTTTTTGGGAGACAGTATTTTTTTTACAGGGGGACTGAACATTAACTGAATGAGAGGACTGTTCCTATGATAAAAGTCAGTAAAGACATTAAAGGGACATCCTTAGGCGTCCCCTTTATTACTCTGTTGTATTTGTTTTCTTCTTAGCATGCATTATCCATTCTTTCTGCAGTTGCCCCATTTAGCAAGTCATCTTTTCACACTCTCAATCTGTATGGATGGCCTAATCAAGTAATGGAGTCCATATTACAGTCCTAACAAGTCAGTGCATGTCTTTGCCCTAGGAATACAGATTCGCTGTAGGCATATGATATATCTAAGCCAGTCCAATAGGACAGTGTTATTAATCCAATAAGGGAATAATAATATTTTTACTAGAAAAGAAATTACAATTGTAATTCGTATTTATGGAATGTGAGTATATTAGGGTTCTCTAAGGGAACAGAACTAAAAGGATAGATGTATACATAAAGGGAGTTTTTTAAGGAGTATTGACTCACATGATCACAAGGTGAGGTCCCACAGTAGGCCATCTGCAAGCTAAGGTGCAAGGAAGTCAGTCCGAGTACCAAAGCTGAAAAACTTGGAGTCCAAAATTGGAGGGCAGGAAGTATTCAGCACCAGAGAAAGAGATAGGCCAGACTAAACCAGTCTAGCCTTTTCACACTCTTCTGCTGCTTTTATTCTGACCGCACTGGCTGCTAATTAGATGGTGCCCACCCAGGTTGAGGGTGGATCTGCCTTTTTCATTCCACTGTCTCAAATGTTAATCTCCTTTGCCAACATCCTCACAGACACACCCAAGAATGATACTTTGGATCCTACAGTCCACTCAAGTTGACACTCAATATTAACCATCACAGTCAATGTCTGACTTTCATTTCTGTGGTCCTACCTTTTAATTATACATGTGTGTTTCAGATAGACCTGCAATCCTGTATTCTCACATTGAATCCGATTCAAAATACTTAATAGTTTAACATGATAGTTATTCTTTCTAATGAATATAACAGTGCCAAATATAACTCCAAAACAGTTTATTTGTACTCATAAAGTATTTCTCTCATGTGAAATGTACATCTTCTATGTTTGTTTAGCAGTTATAAAGCAGTTCCATTAGAAGCATTGCTAGTCTAGACGTTGTAAATTTACCACAGTAATCCCCAGGCAAAGTCCAGTCACTAATGAAGATTAGAATCACTGGCATTTCCAAGGATTTCTAAATTTATTTCTCAATGCTAAGCCAGCAATATTAAGCTTTCTTAGTATTCATGCTTTTGTCAATGAGACACATTTATTGATTTTGAGATGGGTGGGCAGTGGTATAAAAGTTACAACTCTTGACAATGTTGACAGACAAAGCTGAGAAAAAGCTTTTTTTATTATAAACATCAAATGGTTACCCCATTTGATATATAACTGAGTATGTTGTTAGGTACTTTTTCTTCAATTCTCACAATGAGTATCAAACTAAACAAATTTAAGGTTAGAACTTTGTATCTCTGTATCACAGAATGTTAAAATGAATGCAACAGTTCACACTGGTTTCATTAAAAAACAAGTTTCTCTGAGAAAAAGGATAGTTTTTGTGCTATTAATAAACACCTAAATATGTAATCTTTTTTCTTCCTTGGAAAATTTTCACTTTTGTGTTATTTGAAACAGAAATAGTGTAATCCAGTAGTACATGGATATAGTTCTCACACAAATGCACATTATTTATTAGTATGCATATCAAGCCTCTAAATGATAGCACAAGGTCAAAAACCTTTAGAAACATATATCAATCATTCTACCCTATGCTTATCTCGGGTGCATGAATCTCTGAAGCAGCAAGAACAGACAGCTTGTCCTTTTCTCACTTTTTAATGGGTTTTTTCTTGTAAATGTGTTAAGTTCCTTAAAGATGCTGGATATTAGAGGAGCTCTGACAGATATTTAGTTTACAAATATTTTCTCTCATTCTCTAGGTTGCCTGTGTACTGATAGTTTTGTTGTTGTTGTTGTGTAGAAGCTCTTCAGTTTAATTAGATAACGTGTAAATTTTTGTTCTCGTTGCAATTGCTTTTAGTATCTTCATCATGAAATCTTTGCCTGTTTCAATATCCGGAATGGTATTGCCTAGTTTGTCTTCCAGGTTTTCATAATTTAGGGTTTTATGTTACAGTCTTTAATCTGTCTTGAGTTGATTTTTGCATATGATGTAAGGAAGGAGTCCTGTTTCAATCTTTTGCATATGGCTATCCAATTATCTTAGCACCATTTATTGACTAGAGAGCCCTTTCTCCATTGCTCATTTTTGTCAGTTTTGTTGAAGATCAGATTATTGCAGGTATGCAGCCTTATTTCTGGGCTTTCTATTCTGTTCCATTGGCCTATGTGCCTGTTTTATGCCCGTACCATGCTGTTATCATTACTGTAGCCTGTAGTATAGTTCGAAGTCAAGTAAAATGATGCCTCCATCTTTGCTCCTGTTTAGGATTGTTTTGGCTATCCAGGCTCTTTTTTTCTTTTGGTTCCATATGAATTTTGAATATTTTTTCCTAGTTCTTTGAAGAAGTAGTTTATAGAAGTAGCATTGAACCTTTAAATTTCTTTAAGCAGAAGGCCATTTTAACAATATTTAATCTTCCTATCTATGAACATAGAATGCTTTTCTCACTTTTAAATGTCATCTCTAATTTCTTTGAGTAATCAAAGAAAGGGGTTACATTCATGATTGTGCTCTCAGCTTGACTATTGTTGATTATCTCAGTAGATGCAGCAAAGGCTTTCAATAAAATTTAACATTCTTCAAGTTAAAAACTCTCAGTAAACTAGGTATTGACTGAACACATGTCAAAATAATAAGAGCCATCTGTGACAAACTCACAGCCAACATCATAATTAATGAAAAAAGCTAGAAGCGTTCCACTTGAAATCCAGCAGAAGACAAGGATGCCCTCTCTCACCACTCCTATTCAACATAATTTTGGAATTCCTGGCTAGAGAAATCAGGCAAGGAAAGAAATAAAAGGCATCCAAGTAGAAAGACAGGAAGCCAAACTATCCCTGTTTGCAGCTGACATTATTCCATATCTAGAAAACCCCATAGTCTTAGTCCAAAGTCTTCTTAAGCTGGCAAACAACTTCAGCAAAGTCTCAAGATACAAAATCAATGTACAAAAACCACTAGCAATGCTATACACCAGTAGCCAAGCCAAGAGCCTAATTAGGAATACAATGCCATTCACAATTGCCACAAAAATAACAAAATACCTCGGAATACAGCTAACCAGAGAAGTAAAAGATCTCTAAAAGGAGAACTAGAAAACACTGATCAAAGAAATTGGACATTAAAAAAATGCAAAAACATTTTATGCTCATGGGTAGAAAGAATCCATGTTATTAAAATGATCATACTACAAAACAATTTATAGATTCAATGTTGTTTCTATAAATTACTAATGGCATTCTTCATAAACTAGAATAAATATTTGAAACTTTGTATTGAATCAAAAAAGAGCCCAAATAATCAAAACAATACTAAGCAAGAAGAACAAAGCTGGAGGCATCATGTTACCCAACTTTAAACTGTCCTACAGGGCTACAGTAATCAAAACAGCATGGCACTGGCACAAAAACAGACATAGATTAATGGAATAGAATAGAGAGCTCAGAAATAAAACCAAACAACTACAAACATCTGATCTTCAACAATTTCCTGATAATTGATTGAAAGGTTAATATATAAAGAAGAAAACAAATGAGTAGCAAAATTATCCCCTCAGACTCAAAATGAATAAAATTTACTCTGTTCTTATTCAAATAACATATCGCTACGATTTTAAAATGTTCAAGTTGCCTAGAAAAATATAGATTACATCTTGTCAATTTGAAGAGATTCATAAAGTTAAATATTCTTTAAAAGTTAATCTTCAATGTAAATAAAGGCTGAGAAAATTTCTTGTATAAGTAGTGATTGTGAAGCATGTATACATTTTATCTAAAAAGTAATCAAACCCTCACATAGTAGACAGAATAGTGAACAATAAGACTATGCATGTGTCCTAAGTATGCTGATATTGCTGAAAATATTTCTGGGTCTTTTGGGATTGTTTTTAAGGATATAGCACCTCTGTTGTATACTCTCTGCCACGGAAAATATCTATCATTTGAACGTGGACTCAATTTTTGGAAAGTATACAACCAATTTGCATTAAATTTGCTGAATAAGGGAGTGGTTAAGTTAAAATATACTGTTTAAATCAAATAAGGACAATGTAACTAAATTAATAAGACTAAACTTCACATTTAATTCATAAAACTGACCTTGAACTAATTCCAAAGAAATTTCAATGATTTTCGGAAAATAGCCATAATATCGGAATGAATATATTCTCTTTTCAATGTGACTTATACAGAAGAGATTATTAGAAAAGGGATTAGTAGAAAGACGCTTCTGGGTCTTCTGGGGCTCCATATGAATTTCAGAATGATTTTTCCTATTTCCATAAAAAAAAAATCTGCCATTGTAACTTTGATGGAGGTAATACTGAATTGGTGGATCACGCTGGGTAGTGAAATCATTTAAATAACATTAAGTCTTTTAAAACATAAATACAGAATGTCTTCCAATTCGTTTTTCTTTAATTTCTTTCATCCATGATTTGTGGTTTTCAATGCACAAGTATTTTGCCTTCTTCTTCTTCTTCTTCTTTTTTTTTTTTTTTTTTTTTTAGATGGAATCTCACTCTTTTACCCAGGCTGGAGTGCAATGACGTGATCTTGGCTCACTGCAACTTCTGCTCCTGGGTTCAAGGGATTCTCCTGCCTCAGCCTCCCAAGTAGCTGGGATTACAGGCTACTTGTAACTAACAGATACAGATGGCATTTTGGTAAAATAGCACATGTAATTTAATAAAATGACATAAAATAAGTTGAAATCCATTTGTTCTACTGTAAATACTATGAAGCTCTTCAGCTGTAATAATAGCATTTTTTGAGCATTAACTAGTTCCGGGCCCTGTAGCAAATGTTTTATTTTACATGCTTTATTAACAATAATCTTTACAAAGGCCATATTAGGTAGTGGCTAATGTTTTTGCCATTTTACAGATGAAGAAACTGAGTTTCTCCATTAAATTAATGAATTTACAAATGTCACAGACAAATCTTGAAGTGGCGATTGCAATGAATTTTTCCTCTTCAATCTCTTATTCTTAACAATAATAAAAATTATATATCTCAATGTATGTGGTATGTTCATATTCTAATGAGCATCATGTAGATTGCAAGGTTGGAATATTATATACATGAGTATACAAAGAAGAGGTAAACCAATGAAATAATTATTTGGAAACCTCTTGTAAAAACATCATCCAATTTTAGATGTCATCAAAGATGAATCAACAATTTTCAAATAAGAAAAAATGTCATAGTGGAATAGAAACTAAGTAGTGGATGAAAATGAAAATGTATAAATATTTCTATATTTCATCACATTATGAGCAATAGAATGCCTATGCATTGAAAGAAGCACAGAATCCTTTTATTAATGACTATTTCTTAACAAAGTTCAGATTTTTAAATGTAGATTTTTTTTTTTTTTTTTTGAGATAGAATCTGGCTCTGTTGCCCAGGCTGGAGTGCAGTGGTTCAATGTCGGCTCACTGCAACCTCCACCTGCCGGGTTCAAGTGATTGTTCTGCCTCAGTGTCCTGAGTAGCTGGAATTACAGGTGTATGCCACCCCACCCAGCTAATTTTTGTATTTTTTGTAGAGATGAGGTTTCAAACTCCTCACCTTGTGATCCACCCACCTCAGTCTCCCAAAATGCATTACAGGAATTACAGGCATGAGCCACTGTGCCTAGCCAAATGTAAATTTTTTAATACTCTACATTTTTAATATTTTTTCTGACACATATTTTTCTGCTTTTGTTTTCCCCACGTCTCTGTTTTTAGTGTATTTCTCAACAATTAGATAGAACAAAGGACACAATTAATTTAATAACTATTGTTTACAGGTCTTGCAAAGGACTTAGTAGAGCTTAAACTAATGTTTTTTCCTTTTATCAAACTCATGAGATTTGTAGATAAAAGACGGATTTAGTTGTTATGAAAAAATGCCTTATTCAGGTTTAGAATTGTACAGAGTGAAGCAGGAGAGGTTCTAAAAAGCCCAGGGCATTAAGAATTTCTTTTTGCAGAAAAAAAAAATTTGAAAAGAAAAAAACCATAGTCAATTTACACTGGCATAAAATGCATTTTAAGCTACATAAATGAAAGCTTTAAAATTTCTTTACTCTGATCCATCCATTCACTGACCAGCAAATATGGTGTTTAATTGCTCTTAAAGGATTCAAAACTTTCAGAGTGTCTGTAACATTTTTACAGCAGTTAAGTTTTCAATGGGCTTGTATTCCAAATACAGATGGTCTTTAATTAAAATCAAACCAGTCTAGTTACAGCTGCAAACTCTTCAGTTCAATGAAATCTTCTCCTTATATTTTCCTCATTTAACACATACAGAACAAAAGCACACGCAGATATTTGATCACATAAAAGAGAACAATGAACACTTTAGTTTTCCCTGCTACGAAGATTATAGATAAATACATTACTAACCAAGATGGCCACAATGTTCCTCTCAGCATGATTGAAATTCAGACAGTTTCCTTCTTGACTATAGTTCTTTAACCATCCCTTTTCCAAGACTAAATCATGCAGTTTGGAAAACTAATTGCTAATTCTTTATCAGCTTCTTTTTTGAAATGTACACAAATGTCCTTAAAAGTCTCTTGCCAGGTTTATGATCTAGCAGCATCTTTCTGAAAGACCTGGAGCCTTCCTTTTGAAATGTAATCATCAAGGAAGATAGCACTCCTATCTCTCTGTCTCTGTGTGAGAATGACAGTCTAACTTTTTTAGGTTCCTTGCTCTAAATTGTAACCACACATCCGGTCATAAAAATATGAAGGAAGTTTATTTTTCCTTAGGGAAAGGCCTGTCAGCACACAGGAGGCCGGGGATTCTTCCCAGATCAGCTCTTTAGCTCTTTCTTTCAGTGGAGTTGAGAGTCGTCTTTTTCCCGTTAAAGTAGTCTTGAATAAGATCTTTGCCTGTTTAACTTTTCCCAGTGAAATTTTTCTTTGACATTACCCAAAATACATTACTCTAAATATGTATAGTTTTACATCTGTCTAAGTGGAATTTTGCACTAAGGTATGAAACATATAAATGTTTATAATTGATACAAAATTAAATTTTGTGGCTTTGCCTTAAATTGTCGCAGAACCAAAAGAGTTTAAGGACTTCTAAGTCTCTCATACTTTGCTATTGATGCTTGTATTATCTTTCTGCCTTTTTTCTGCAAATATTTCCACCATTGCCTATACAACAGTTGAAGGCAGTTGAAAGATAACAGAGACTTATCAAAATTTCAACTCTATAATTCAGCAGTTGAATGACTAGCCTAAAAACTATTATAAGTGTCTTCTTGCTAGTTCACTCTAAACATATGTTTATATTTTAATGCTAACAAACTGCTAAATTATACTATGTTATTTATTCAAAGAAAACTATAGCAAGTAAAGAGACAATTGCCTAGAAAAATGAGAGTGCAGGAATGGGTGCCATTTATAATATCTTTTCAGAGTTATTGGAATGCTTGCTATCAAGTCCACTTAGGTTTTACTGTTATTGTTATTAACATCGTTTTTCTTCCACACTAAAATGTTATTCAGTAGAGGCCTGCCAACATATAACTTTTGTATTTTAAGAATTTGCAGAGTTTGAGGTTCAAAAAGGCATTTTCAGACTAGTTCAAATACATACTCATGCAGATTTCTATTTGGTAAGATCTGCTGAAAACAGTAGAAAAACAAATAAAAATATATCCAGTTCAAAAACTAATGTAGCTCTCTTCCTATAAAAGGTAATCAAAGCAACTATACTTTTCTTCAATCTTCAGGCAATAGTGTAAGTGCCCCTAATAAATCTCTGTTGCTTTGCAAGATGGAAAATAGAAACCATTTACCCCTCATTTTCCATCCCTTTACATGCTTTCCCTTGCTCTTTCCCATCTGTTTCCTTTTGCTTGGTTGAAGAACAGTGGAAGTACATTAGCTATATGTGTGCTTTCCGTATTTATTGAGATTGAGAATATATGTCAAATAAATCACCCAAAACATTTAGCACCATCGCTAGACATTTTCTTGCTCGTTTCATTTGCTGTTGTTTTATAAATGACAAAGTTAAAAGCATGCTATAGAGTCAGATTTCCCTAGCTTATCTATCCCTCTAGTGTAAAATGGGAAATCATAGTACTTAACCCTTATGAGGTTGAAAAGAATAAAAGATGTAATCTCCATAAAAGATTTAGCATGGTTCCTAGTGCCATTAAATTTTAGCTAGTGTTTTGTTTATCAGTCGTTGTATAACAAAACTGTCATAAATCTCTCTCTCATAAAACTTAGCAGCTTAAAGCAACCACTTATATTGTTGCTTTTTTTGTGTTGCTGAAATTCCAGTAGGAATTTGGGAGGGACTCAGCTGGGTGGGATGACAACATTCTACATGTCGTCAACTGGAATAGCTGGGGCCAATCCCCTAATTGCCTTTTTCCGTCATATATCAGAAAGCTTGGTGGTCTTATACCTCATTCTCCTTTTATCCATTTAGTGTTTCCCTCTTTGGGCACTTCTATGCAGATATTTCTCATAGGCTGGCAATCTCAGGGCAGTCTCACTTCTAATATGGCATTAGCTTCCAAGAGGAAGGAAGTAGAAATGTTCAGGCCCATTTAATTGATAACCTTTTACCTAGAATGGCGATGACAGAGTTGAACCAGAATTAGTAAGTTGAGAAAAAGGCTAGCTTTCGAGGTGGGAGTAGCAAGGTCACACAGCACACAAGTGTGGTGTGGTGGAAGGGACTTTTTGTTACCGCCATGTTTGGGAATAAAATCTTCCACATGTATTATTAGAACTACTATTAATACTTTAGGGAATTTCCAAAATTAATTATCTTAAATGAGATCTTTTTTGGCCTTAATTCTAATATCTTTGGTTCACTCTATGATTTACCTGTTAGATAAGGATTGACCGAAAACCTATTATGTGTGGGGCACCATGCAAGGAACTATGACGAAGTAAACATAGCAGATGAATTCTCTGTTCCTATGTTATGATTTTGTAAAACTCCCCCACGGTATAATAGAAAATGACTAGCATCACAGATTGGGAAAATGCAGAGCTGACATTGATTGGAGATAATGGCACTCATTTTTAAAAAGATGATAGTTCAGCTAATAACTAATTGGCAAGAAGCCCCATGAAAACCTTGGTGAAAAGTATTCCAGGCAGAAGGCACAGCAAGCAGCAATGCCCTAAGGGAAGCATAAGCCACAGAGAGAAAGCCATGACTATGGAAGTCAAGTGAGCAAGAAAGCAACCAATAGTAGATGAGACTGAAGACATAGTGAGTAGAAATTATGGAGGGTAGAGATTCTTCATCATGGTGAACATTACAATTGCCTGGAGAGGGCTGATGCCTGTAACCCCAGGTCTCTGGGAGGCCAAGTGGGAGGATCACCTGGGGTCTAAGTTCAAGAATTCGAGACCAGCCTGGCCAACATGGTGAAACCCCATCTCTACTAAAAATAGAAAAATTAGCTGGGCGCAGTGGTGGGAAACTGTAATCCCAGCTACTCAGCAGGTTGAGGCAGAAGGATCTCTTGAATCCAGGATACAGAGGTTGCAGTGAGCTGAGATTGTGCCACTGCACTGCAGTCTGGGCAACAGAGGAAGACTCAGTCTCAAAAAAAAAAAAAAAAAAAAGACTTATTTGGAGTGCTGTTTGTTTTAAATATTAATGCCTGAGTCTAATTTCAGATAAATTAAGAACAAATATTTGAACATGTGGCCTGAATATCACTGCTTTTTTTTTAATACTCTAGGGAATTCTATCCTGCAAACAATATCAAGAAACATTGATAGAGTCTTTTGGGCCATGATAAAAAAAAAAATGACACTTTTCAGATTATTTGCAGTTTGGGTTCACAGAATGTGCACTGGCAGTTCAGATTTTAATTATGATAGACTTCTCTTCCTGGTCTGCCAGGGCTGATTTCAAAGACAAGATTTTCCTGGCTCCACACCTCCATCTGGGAACAAAATTCTTTCTGGGTCCTAAAGGGGCATGGTTTCAAAGGCAGGTGTTTCCTGGCTCCACACCTCCATCTGGGAACCAGATTATTTCTGGGTCCTAAAGGCGTGTGGTTTCGAAGGCAGGAGTTTTCTGGCTCCAGGCCTCCATCAGGGAACCAGAGGGGTTTCAAATGTAAAGTTCTTGCCAGCTAGGTAGAGAAATCCAGGTGAAGTTCCTTTGTCTCAAAAAACCTGGGAAAGCCCTGGGAGGTGGGGGCTGTGTAACTCAGAGTTGTGGACCAAGTAGCCAATTTGATATCAGAGTCAAAGATCAATCACTCCAAAGGAAGTTTGAAAGAACTCCTCATAGGACAAGAACATGAATGGGGAAGGAATAACTCAAGGTTTAAAATTCAGCTGCTTCTTAGTTGAAGGGATTCCTTCTCTGGGTCCCCTCCCACTGCTGTCCTTCTCTCTCTCTCTCTCTCTCTCTCTCTCTGTGTGTGTGTGTGTGTGTGTGTGTGTGTGTAATAAATTGCTTTTCCACAAAACTCTTTGAGTCCACGATATTTATTCGAAGAGCAAACTTTGGGGCCTCTTTCCCCATTTTTCAGGGTTAGAGCGGAGGCCAAAAAACCTCTTCGGAACTAGGAGGGAACTGAGTAGCTACCTGGGTTGCAATTAAAGAAGCTGAGATTCCAGTCTTCTAATGAGTCAGACTGAAGAGCCATAGCTATGTTCTTCTTCTTAGTCTTGCTCTGTTCTAAAATTTTTGTGTGACCTTGAGCAACTTGTGAAACCTTCCTGTACCTCAATTCTTTAAGTTAAAAGTGGTAATAATATTTTTCTGAGAGAAGTCACAAGCATGCTGTGACAATTAGAAAAATAAGAAAACATACTTTAAAATATTTTTTAAAAATACAAAACTTTTCTATATTTAACAGGAAGCCATAATGTTAAACTGAGACAAGGTTGGAAGAGGGATATACTACTATTTCAGTTTTAAAAATATTACTGTGGCGGCTGTATAGAATGTACAATACAACCAGATAGTAGTGAGGAAATAATTTGTACTGTTTTGGACTAGCTATGTAGCAGAAATGGAAATTAAAAGGTACAAATGGAATATATTTCAAAAAATGCTTTTGCCTCAGTTTATACCTTTCTATAATACTATGTTGTTAACTATTACAGCAGCTAAATTATCTGGTTTCCCCAACCTCAGATACAGTATGGACAATGTTACAATTCCTTTGTCCACTCATCAGTTTCTTCCCTTTCTCTGAAATTTACGCCTAGTTTCTCCTTATGAGCCAAGTAAGCTGTATTAAATATCTAGTGATGACTTCCGAGATGCAAGTCCCATTTAAAGAAGTAATTGAAAGATTATTCAGAAGGGTAAGAAGACGAAGTAAAAGTAAGGGTTAAAATAACACCTGTTTATGTATGTCAGCTTAATTGAATTCAACATAAATGCCTTTGTGTTAAATCACTTATTTAAAAATACTGGTCTCTGTGAAATATATATTTCCCATGTAAATACACTAAATTTTATTTTAGTAAATGAGTAACACAGTGAGCCATGAGAAAGAATGTAATTTTTAAATAACACGAATTATTCACATTTTAATAATTCTTACAGAAAAAATTACACGCAAAGCTATAGAAAAATAATTAAAATCACTTATGCCTGTACCACATAGAAAATGATTATTAACATTTTCTAAAATGTCTTATTTTGATGAACACTTTTAAAAAATTGTGTACATGATGAAAATCTATATTATATCATCCTTTTAGAAATTATATTACATAATTAATATTTTCTATTTTATCTACAAGCATTATATGATAATAAACTGGCTACAAGACTATTATTATTTTTAAAAGATAAAAAAAAGCTATATTATCAGTCATAAATATTGCAACAATTGACATACCCATCAAGAATGAGCGTGACAAATATAAAAACCAAGCAATTTCGGTGGCTCAAGCCTGTAATCCCAGCTACTCAGGAGGCTGAGGCAGGAGAATTGCCTGAACCCAGGAGGCGGAGGTTGCGGTGAGCCGAGATCGAGCCATTGCACTCCAGCCTGGGTAACAAGAGTGAAACTCCGCCTCATAAGATTAAAAAAAAAAAAAAAAAACAAGCAATTAAATACATATATTTATGTATTTATATTTTCCCATTTTAATGCAAACATGCAATCTTATTTTTATTTGTATTTTGTTACATATTATTATGTTTAGAATGCACATTTATTTTTGAATATTTCTAATTCTTTTGGACACTACAGAAAATGTTTTCTGAAGTCTGATCTAGGACAAGGTAAGCCTAACAAGAGATTTCAATTGGCTAAATCAGAATTGTTTTAATTCCTATGATAAGCAGCATAATGCCCCACATTCCTGCTTGCCTCAAGATATCTACATTCTAGGGTGAAAGGGGAAAAGGGAATTGGTAGAGATGTGATTAAGATAAAAATTTTGCCACATTTTCCTTGTCCATTCTATCATCGATGGGCATTTGGATTCATTCCAGGTCTTTGCTATTGTAAACAGTGCTGCAATGAACATACTTGTGCATGTATCTTTATAATAGAATGATTTATAATCCTTTGGATATATACCCAGTAATGAGATTGCTGGGTCAAATGGAATTTATATTTCTAAGTCCCTGGACAAGGAAAATGTGGCACATATACACCTTGGACTACTATGCAGCCATAAAATACAGTGAGTTCATGTCCTTTGTAGGGACATGGATGAATCTGGAAACCATCATTCTCAGCAAACTGACACAAGAACAGAAAATCAAACACTGCATGTTCTCACTCACAAGCAGGTGTTGAACAATGAGAACACATGAACACAGGGAGGGAGCATCACACCCTGGGGTCTGTTGGGGGGTCTGGGGAGGGACAGCTGGGGTAAGGAGATTGGGGAGAGATAACATGGGGAGAGGCACCAGATATAGGTGACAGCAGTACGGAGGCAGCAAACCATATTCCCATGTATGTACCTATGCAACAATCCTGCTAGATCTGCACATGTACCCCAGAACCTAAAGTACAATTTTATCGATAGATATACAGATAAATAGATAGATAAAGATTTTGAGATGAAGAGTTTATCCTGGGTGGGTCTCATGTCATGTATTCACAAGAGTCCGACAAGTGAGGGGGGAGACAAATTTCAGTGTAAGAGACAGGATTGAAGATGCTATACTGCTGACATTGAAGATGGGGAAAGGTCACGAGGCAAAATATGTAGGCGCTTGTAGAAACTGGAAAAGGTGAATAAAATGATTTTCCTTTAGAACCTCTACGAAGGAGCACCTTTAGTAATATCTTGATTTTAACCTAGCCAGGAAGTTGATCTGGGTGAGTCAGTGAGTGTGTGATGAGTGAACGTGAAGGCCTAGGACATTACTATACACTTTTACACAACTTGCATTAGGTTTATTTTTACTAGCATCCTACAAAAATGTAAATAATGCATTGTGCTGTGACATTATCCCTGTTACAGCATCTCTTGCTAACAAAAATTTTTTAGCTCCATTACAACTTTGTGGTACCATCATCATGTATGTGGTCTGTTGTTGACCAAAATGTCATTATAAGAGCATGACTGTATAATAATATATTTATTAAATGTGTAATATAAAAATATACATATACTATAAAATACCATAATTATATTGTATTAAATTATATTTATATTATAGTATCTTATTGTAAACATATTTATATAGATAGCCAACATATAGCTAGCTAAACATAATTCTCTGTTAACAGCTGCTACAGTGAACAAAAATTTACCAAATATATATTATATATGAACAAAAAAACATAATTGATTTAATATTCTAAATATAATGTGAGGATGAAGCTAGGAGATAAATAGTAAATACTGTATGCATTTTTACAGCTTATAATAGATGGAAATAGATAAAACTTATCTATGCTGTTAGAAGTAAAAATAGATATGATTTAGGATAAATAGATATTAATAGAGAGCACCAGGAATCTTTACAGGATAATAATAAAGTTCAGTTTATTTATCTGAATTTTGACTCATGAATGTGCTTAGTTTGTGAAAATTTATCTACATTATGAAATATACAGTATTATATATATATATATATATATATATATGTGCTACAGTTCAGTACAAATCCAAGCAAAACAAAATTTTAAAATTCACTAATCACATACATACAAAATACATATATGTACATATGTATTTCTTAGTTCCAGCCAATGAAGATGCCTGGAAATTATGAATAATCAGTATGAGTGTTCTTGGATATACACTTTGAATGAAAATGTCATTCAATAAGAAATGCTTATTGAATGGAATTAAATCTTCATAGAAAAGTGGCTGATTACACTGTGGAAAGCCTAAAAGTAATTGACTACTAGCATTACAATCAGAGTGCTAAATGTTCATTTATGGAGTTTCTCATTGGCCAGATGTGGGGCAACTTGAGCATCTGAAGGAATTCTAAGAGCAATGAATGGCAGTACATAAGATATATTTTTAAAAAACAAACATGAGTTTAATATATATTTAAAAACATAACATATTCCTCCACTGCCTTTGGAGAAAACTAAGGAAATAAACTAATAATCTTGACAACTGGTAAATATAGAGAAGTAAACATGCATTATACTTTTCTTTCATGAATTGTGCATTGGGGTAACCAAATAATTGATGAGCAAAAACTTTTGTTTGTAGAAGCATTCCAGGAATAAAGGCAAATTCATAAAATTAAAAGTGTAAAGGTATCCTGAGATAAAAAAATTGAACATTGAGAACTACTGAAACAGACAATGTAGAACGAGAATGTGAACACTTGCAAGGGATGACATAAACAGGAATAAAGGACATGATAAAGTTATCCCTGTAGTATTGAAAACAATTAGTGGCAGAGAGGTTAAGAATGGTAGGTGTCCCAAGAACTCTTGAATTATGAAATGATAAAGCCTGAGAGATATGTGACATGTTTACACAACACTCATCCTCTCTTGGCTCATTGTGAAAAGCTAAACCCTACTTTGAGTGTGGGTACTCTGATTTCACTTGTACAATAAACTTGATAACTCAGGGAAAGCCAGAGGTTACTGTAAACATAATCCTCCTTATAATGCAGTGAAGTGTTATCTCATTGCACTGGGTCATTCTTCATATCTGCTGAGAGTTGTGAACTGTAGAGTGTGTGTTCTCTACCATGATCCCAGTTGATAAAGCAGAGAACTTCTGTCATATTGTTAAATTCTCCAGAAAAATCAGAAGTAATTTCTGATGGAGTACATTTTCAAATAAAGTCAATATAAAATGCAATTAATTTTGAAATAGTTTATATTATAAAGAACCCCAGGTGATATGTAATATAAATTTTCCATATACTCTGTGTATTTGTTGGCAACTTATAAATATTGGTTTATTTGCTAATTCAAATCAAATGCATATAATATTAACTACCATGAAATCATTTGAATAATATTTAAACAATTGCCTAAATTTATAAAATAGATAAAATCATAGCCTTTATCTACTTTTTATTATCATTTCCACTAATTACAATTATTGTAACTTAGATCAATTAGAAAACTTTATACTTATTTGTAATATAATTTGTTGCAAATATTAGTATTTAAAATAGGAAAAACATTCTTATTAGGAAAAATAACACTAAGTTTTAGTTTTTTTGGTGTTTCAACTACTGTGCATCCTGAATGGCGAAAAATGTAATTAGGATTTTGTTTCAATATATTTCATTACTTAACACAGAGTTAACCCATATAATTGATTGTATCCCATATAAACTGATTATGTAAAATAAAAATAGTTGTTTTAAATAAGAGACCAAGTATGTTGTAACAGCGTAGTCATTGAGATCAATGATTTTAAAACAAATTTTCAAATCATATTTTCTTCATAAAACAAGTAAAATAAATTTCTTATATTTTAGTTTATGAAGGATGATTTTGTCCATTATAGTATTATAGAAAAAATATGTCATTCTAACTTCAATATTTTTTCAAAATAGATTATTTCCAATTATATGAAAGGCCATAAAGAGATGCCTGAGTAATGACCGTAACAGTAGAAATTAAATATACTTGATACCTTACATTTGTTTTATTGGCTAACATATTTTATGACTAAACAGTGTTGCCGATTTTTCCCTAATTTTTGCAACAAAAAGGAAGTAAAACAGCAGTTTATTGTGGCAATACTTCATACTGGCCTGCTTCTGTAAATGGTCTTTAAGCTCTAGGGTAAAAAGGAGAACATTCAAGCTTTTAAATTGGATACAAAAGCAGTACCCTAGCTCTTGCAGAACATATGGTCAAATAGAGACTTGGTTGTATCTAAATGTATTGCTGCTCAGCAAATTATAAATACATTTTTGACATGTTTAACCTGGGGTGAGCTTATTTAGAGTTTTGTTGAATATTTTAGAGATATAAGATAATAAGTATTTTCAGTTTCCAATAACATGTGATGCAAACTCAGTGCTGTTTCGTCAACCTATCAAGTCTTTTTAGAATAAAACATAGGGTTACTCTGCATCTGAAAAAAAGAAAATAAAAATAAAGATGAAAACACAATTAAGAACTAAGGAATCCGTTTTAGCTCTTTGTAGATTCTGGATATCACCTTTGTCAGATGGATAGGCTACAAAAATTTTTTCCCATTCTGTTTGTTGCCGATTCACTCTAATGACTGTTTCTTTTGCTGTGCAGAAGCTGTGGAGTTTGATTAGGTCCCATTTGTCTATTTTGGCTTTTGTTGCCAATGCTTTTGGTGTTTTGGTCATGAAGTCCTTGCCTACGCCTATGTCCTGAATGGTTTTGCCTAGATTTTCTTCTAGGGTTTTTATGGTGTTAGGTCTTATGTTTAAGTCTTGAATCCATCTGGAGTTAATTTTAGTGTAAGGTGTCAGGAAGGGGTCCAGTTTCTGCTTTCTGCACATGGCTAGCCAGTTTTCCCAACACCATTTATTGAACAGGGAATCCTTTCCCCATTGCTTGTTTTTGACTGGTTCGTCAAAGATCAGATGGTTGTAGATATGTTGTGTTGCCTCTGAGGCCTCTGTTCTGTTCCATTTGTCTATATCTCTGTTTTGGTACCAGTATCATGATGTTTTGATTACTGTAGCCTTGTAGTATACTTTGAAGTCCAATAGTGTGATGCCTCCCACTTTGCTCTTTTTGCTTAGAATTGACTTGGCTATGTGGGCTCTCTTTTGGTTCCATATGAAGTTTAAGGTGGTTTTTTCCAGTTCTGTGAAGAAGGTCATTGGTAGCTTGATGGGGATAGTGTTGAATCTGTAAATTACTTTGGGCAGTATGGCCATTTTCATGATATTGATTCTTCCTAACCGTGAACATGGAATGTTTCTCCATCTGCTTGTGTCCTCTCTTGTTTCATTGAGCAGTGGTTTGTAGTTCCCCTTGAAGAGGTCCTTTACGTTCCTTGTTAGTTTTATTCCTAGGTACTTTATTCTCTTTGTAGCAATTGTGAATGGAAGTTCATTCTTGATTTGGCTCTCTTTAAGTCTGTTATTGGTGTATAGGAATGCTTGTGATTACAAGAAAAAAACAAACAAGCCCATTCAAAAGTTGACAAAGGATATGAACAGACACTTTACAAAAGAAGACATGCATGAGGCCAACAAACATATGAAAAAATGCTCATCATCACTGGTCATTAGAGAAATACAAATCAAAACTACATTGAGATACCATCTCATGCCAGTTAGAATGGCGATCATTAAAAAATCTGGAGACAACAGATGCTGGAGAGGATGCGGAGAAATAGGAACACTTTTGCACTGTTGGTGGGAGTGTAAATTACTTCAACCATTGTGGAAGACAGTGTGGCGATTCCTCAAGGACCTAGAAAGAGAAATTCCATTTGACCCAGCAATCCCATTACTGGGTATATATCCAAAGGATTATAAATCATTCTACTATAAGGACACATGCACACGAATGTTCATTGCAGCACTGTTTACAATAGCAAAGACCTGGAACCAACCCAAATGCCCATCGACGATAGACTGGATAGGGAAAATGTGGCACATATACACCATGGAATATTATCCAGCCATCAAAAGTGATGAGTTCGTGTCCTTTGTAGAGACATGGATGAATCTGGAAACCATCATTCTCAGCAAACTGACACAAGAACACAAAATCAACCACCTCATGTTCTCACTCATAGTCAGGTATTGAACAATGAGAACACATGGACCCAGGGAGGGTAGCATCACACACTGGGGTGTATTGGGGGGAAATAGGTGAGGGACAGTGGGGGGTGGGGAGTTGGGGAGAGATAGCATGGGGAGAAATGCTAGATATAGGTGATGGGGAGGAAGGCAGCAAATCACACTGCCATGTGTGTACCTATGCAACAATCTTGCATGTTCTTCACATGTACCCCAAAACCTGAAATGCAATAAAAAAATTAAAAAAAAAAAAAAGAAAAAAAAAGAGTGGATCTAAGACGGCCGTTTAGGAACAGCTTAGGATTGCAGCTCCCAGTGAAAGCACAGAGGGTGAGTGGACGCCGCATTTTTATTGCCCACAGACTAGGAAATTCCCAGGCAGAGGCGCTCCACAGGTTGCCAGCACAGCTGTTTCGGCCAGCACAGCTGTGTCGGCCAGCGCCGCTGCTTTGCCCTGCACGGCTGCTTTGTCAGTGCCCCAGCACAGTGGTTCTCCATACAAAATACACTGATCCGGGTCCCCTTTTGGCTGATGATTGGAGCCACAGGAAGTAGCCCATTCATCTGTTTAAAAAGGGGATGGAACAGGGAACCAGGACAGTAGATTCCAGGACAAAAAAAGGGCCACGAATCTCAGTGCCGCTGTTTAAGCCAGCGTAGTGAGTCACCGCACAGGAAAACACACAGATCCCGGCACCTCTTCAACAGACGACTGGAATACCAACTTTAAAAAAAAAGGGCTCTGAGGCAGGGAGCCAGGCGATCAGGCTCGGCAGTTCCCACCCTCACAAAAGAACAGCAATCAGAAACTCTCTGGATTGAGAGTTTCACAGCAAGCTCAGCTGAACCCAGGACGGTCCAGCTTTGTGGGGGAGGGGCATCCACCATTACTGAGGCAGTCCAAAACTACGGAGGTAGTCAGCCAATGCTGAGGCAGCCCGCCGTTGCCAAGGCAACCCGCTACTACAGAGAGAGTCCGCCAATACAGAGGTGGGCCACCATTGCCGAGGCAGTTCTAATGACACCCATATAAACAGGACTGCAGGGCAGTTCACTCAGCAGCTGTGCGGAGCTCACAGCAGCTCAGCAAATCCTCTACAGGCAGACAGTGACTAGGCTGCTCCTTGCTGGGCAGGACAGCTCTGAAGGAAAAAAACAGAAGGCAGCAGCATAACGGAAACTCATAAAGCCCTAAATCCCTGGGACAGAGCACCTGGGAACAAAAAGCAGTTTATGAGTTCTGCTGCAGCAGACCTAAATGTACCTGCCCAAGAGCTCTGAATGAACAACGGAGCTCACAGCTCAGTATATGAGCTCCTATAAAGAACAGACTGTCTCCTCAAGCAGCCCCCTGACCCCTGTATATCCAAAGGGCCACCTTATAAAGGAGAGATCAGACTAACACTTGGCGGGTATCCTTCTGGGACAAAGAGAGCAGAAGAAGAAAATTGGTAACAACCCTTACTGTTCTGCAGCTGCTGCAGGTGATCCCCAGGCAAGCAGGGCCTGGAGTAGACCTCAGCAGACCTACAGCAGAGGGGCCAGACTGTTAGAAGGAAAACTAAGAAACAGAAATAACCTCATCATCAACAAACAGAACATCCACTCAGAGACCCAATCTGAAAGCCAGCAACTACAAAGACGACAGGTGGATAAATCCATAAACATGGGAAGAAATCAGCACAAAAAGGATGAAAACACCTGAAACCAGAACACGTCTCCTCCTACAAGGGATCACAATTCCTCACCAGCAAGGTAACAAGGTTGGATGGAGAACGAGTGTGAGGAAATGACAGAATCAGACTTCAGAAGGTGGGTAGTAAGAAACTTCTGTGAACTAAAAGAGCATGTTCTAACCCAATGCAAAGAAACTAAGAACCTTGAAAAAAGATTTGATGAAATACTAACGAGAATGGACAAAATAGAAAGGAATATAAGTGAATTGATGGAGCTGAAAAACACAACATGAGAACTTCGCGAAGCATGCACAAGTATCAACAGCCAAATTGACCAAGCAAAAGAAAGGATATCAGATGTCGAAGATACACTCAATGAAATAAAACGGGAAGGCAAGACTGGAGAAAAAAGGGTAAAAAGGAATGAACAAAGTCTCCAAGAAATGTGGGACTATGTGAAAAGACCTAATCTACGTTTAATAGGTGTACCTGAATGCGACGAAGAGAATGAATCCAAGCTGGAAAATGCTCTTCAGGGTATTATCCAGGAAAACTTCCCCAACCTAGCAAGGCAGGCAAATATTCAAGTCCAGGAAATACAGAGAACACCACAAAGATATTCATCAAGAAGAGCAACCCCAAGGTACATAATCATCAGATTCACCAGGGTCGAAACGAAGGAGAAAATACTAAGGGCAGCCAGAGAGAAAGGTCACATTACCCACAAAGGGGAGCCCATCAGACTCACAGCAGATCTCTCAGCAGAAACCCTACAAGCCAGAAGAGAGTGGGGGCCAATACTCAACATCCTTAAAGAAAAGAACTTTCAACCCAGAATCTTGTATCCAGCCAAACTAAGCTTCATAAGTGAAGGAAAGGTAAAATCCTTTATGAACATGCAAGTACTCAGAGATTTTGTTGCCACCAGGCCAGCTTTACAAGAGCTCCTGAAAGAGGCTCTACATATACAAAGGAACAACCAGTACCAGCCACTCCAAAAACATGCCAAACGGTAAAGAGAATCAAAACAATGAAGAATCTGCGTCAACTAATGGGCAAAAGAGTCAGCTAGCATCAAAATGGCAGTATCAAATTCACACATAACAATAGTAACCCTAAATGTAAATGGACTAAATGCCCCAGTCAAAAGACACAGACTGGCAAATTGGATAAAAAGCCAAAACCCATTGGTGTGCTGTATCCAGGAAACCCATCTCACATGCAAGGATACACAAAGGCTCAAAATAAAGGGAAGGAGGAAGATTTACCAAGCAAATGGAGAGCAAAAAAAAAAAAGAAAAAATAGGAGTTGCAATTCTCATCTCTGATAAATTAGACTTTAAAGCAACAAAGATCAAAAGAGACAAAGAAGGACATGACATAATGGTAAAAGGATCAATGCAACAAGAAGAGCTAACGATCCTAAATATATATGCACCCAATACAGGAGCAGCCAGATACATAAGGCAAGTTCTTAATGACTTACAAAGAGACTTAGACTCCCAAACAATTATAGTGGGAGACTTTAACACCCCATTGTCAATATTAGACAGATCAACCAGACAGAAAATTAACAAGGATATCCAGGACTTGAACTCAGACCTGGAACAAGCAAACCTAATAGGCATTTACAGAACTCTCCACCCCAAATTCACATAATATACATTCTTCTCAGCACCACATCACACCTACTCTAAAATTGACCACATAACTGGAAGTAAATTACTCCTCAGGAAATGTAAAAGAACGGAAATCATAACAAACACTCTCTCAGACCACAGTGCGATCACGTTAGAACTCAGAATTCAAAAACTAACCCAGAACCGCACAGCTTCATAGAAACTGAACAACTTGCTCTTGAATGCTGACTGGATAAACAATGAAATGAAGACAGAAACAAAGATGTTCTTCGAAACCAACGAGACTGAAGACACAACATATCAGAATCTCTGGGACACATTTAAAGCAGTCTTTAGAGGAAAATATATAGCAATGAGTGCCCACATGAGAAGCAAGGAGAGATAAAAAATTGACAACCTATCGTCAAAATTGAAAGAGCTAGAGGAGCAAGATCAAAAAAGCTCAAAGTCTAGCAGAAGACAAGAAATAGCTAAGATCAGAGCAGAACTGAAGGAGATAGAGACACAAAAAACCCTTCAAAATATCAATAAATCCACGAGCTGGTTTTTTGAAAAGATCAACAAAATAAACAGACCACTAGCCAGATTAATAAAAAAGAAAAGAAAGAATAACCAAATTGATGCAATAAAAAACCATAAAGGGGATATCACCAAAGATTCCACAGAAATTCAAACCATCATCAGAGATTATTACTGACAACTCTATGCACATAAACTAGTAAACCTGGAAGAAATGGATAAATTCCTGGACACTTGCCTCCTCCCAAGCCTAACCAGAAAGAAGCCGAAACCATGAACAGACCCATAACAAGGTCTGAAGTTGAGGCAGCATTTAAGAGCTTACCAACCAAAAAAAGCCCAGGTCCAGATGGGTTCACAGCCTAATTCTACCAGACACACAAAGAGGATCTGGGACCATTCCTTCTGAAACGATTCCAAACAATACAAAAAGAGGGAATTCTTCCCAAATCATTTTATGAGACCAACATCATCCTGATTCCAAAACCCAGCAGAGACTCAACAAGAAAAGAAAACTTCAGGCCAATATCCATGATGAACATAGATGCAAAAATCTTCAATAAAATACTGGCAAGCCAATTGCAACAGCACATCAAAAAGCTTATCCACCATGATCAAGTAGGCTTCATCCCGGGGATGCAAGGCTGGCTCAACATATGCAAGTCTATAAACGTAATTCACCACATAAACAGAACCAAAGACAAAAACCACATGATTATCTCAATTGATGCAGAGAAGGCTTTTGACAAAATTCAACAGCCCTTTATGCTAAAAACCCTCAGTAAGCTAGGTATTGATGGAACGTATCTCAAAATAATAAAAGCTATTTATGACAAACCAACAGCCAATATCATACTGAATGGGCAAAAACTGGAAGCATTCCCCTTGAAATGTGGCACTAGATAAGGACGCCCTCTCTCACCACTCCTATCAATATAGTACTAGAAGTTCTAGCCAGAGCAATCAGGCAAGAAAAAGAAATAAAGGGTATTCAAATAAGAAAGGAGGAAGTCAAATTGCCTCTATTTGCAAACGACATGATTGTTTATCTAGAAGACTCCATCATCTCAGCCCAAAATCTCCTGAAACTGATAAGCAACTTCAGCAAAGTCTCAGGATACAAAATCAATGTGCAAAAATCACATGCATTCCTATACATCAATAACAGACTTAAATAGAGCCAAATCAAGAATGAACTGCCATTCATAATCGCCACAAAGAGAATAAAATACCTAGGAATACAACTAACAAGGAACGTAAAGGACCTCTTTAAGTAGAACTAGAAGCCACTGCTCAACGAAATCAGAGAGGACACAAACAGATGGAGAAACATTCCATGTTCATGGTTAGGAAGAATCAATATCATGAAAATGGCCATACTGCCCAAAGTAATTTACAGATTCAACACTATCCCCATCAAGCTACCAATGACCTTCTTCACAGAACTGGAAAAAACCACCTTAAACTTCATATGGAACCAAAAGAGAGCCTGCATAGCCAAGTCAATTCTAAACAAAAAGAACAAAGCGGGAGGCATCACACTACCGGACTTCAAACTATACTACAAGGCTACAGTAATCAAAACAGCATGGTACTGGTACCAAAACAGGGATACAGACCAATGTTACAGAACAGAGGTCTCCGAGGCAACACAACATATCTACAACCATCTGATCTTTGACAAACCAGACAAAAACAAGCAATGGGGAAAGGATACCCTGTTCAATAAATGGTGTTGGGAAAACTGGCTAGCCATGTGCCGAAAGCAGAAACTGGACCCCTTCCTGACACCTTACATTAAAATTAACTCCAGATGGATTAAAGACTTAAACATAAGACCTAACACCATAAAAACCTTAGAAGAAAATCTAGGCAAAACCATTCAGGATATAGGTGTAGGCAAGAACTTCATGACCAAAACACCAAAAGCATTGACAACAAAAGCCAAAATAGACAAATGGGACCTAATCAAACTCCACAGCTTCGTCACAGCAAAAGAAATAGTCATTAGAGTGAATTGGCAACCAACAGAATGGGAAAAAATTTTTGCAGTTTACCCATCTGACAAAGGGCTGATATCCAGAATTTACAAAGAGCTAAAACAGATTTACAAGAAAAAAACAAACCAGCCCATTCAAAAGTGGGCAAAGGATATGAACAGATACTTTACAAAAGAAGACATACATGAGGCCAACAAACATATGAAAAAATACTCATCATCACTGGTCATCAGAGAAATGCAAATCAAAACTACATTGAGGTACCAACTCACGCAAGTTAGAATGGCGATCATTAAAAAATCCTGAGACGATAGATGCTGGAGAGGATGTGGAGAAATAGGAACACTTTTACACTGTTGGTGGGAGTGTAAATTAGTTCAACCATTGTGGAAGACAGTGTGGCGATTCCTCAAGGACCTAGAAATAGAAATTCCATTTGACTCAGCAACCCCATTACTGGGTATACATCCAAAGGTATATAAATTGTTCTATTATAAGGTCACGTGCATAGAAATGTTCATTGCAGCACTGTTTACAATAGCAAAGACCTGGAACCAACCCAAATGCCCATCGATGATAGGCTGGACAGGGAAAATATGGCACATATACACCATGGAATATTATGCAGCCATCAAAAACGATGAGTTTGTGTCCTTTGTAGGGACATGGATGAACCTGGAAACCATCATTCTCAGCAAACTGACAGAAGAGCAGAAGATCAAACGCCACATGTTCTCGCTCATAGGCGGGTGTTGAACAATGAGAACACATGGGCACAGAGAGGGGAGCACTACACACTGGGGTCAGTTGGGGGGAAATAGGGGAGGGATGTTGGAGGGTGGGGAGTAGGGGAGAGAAAGCAAGGGGAGAGATGCCAGTTGTAGGTGAAGGGGAGGAAGGTAGCAAATCACACTCCCACGTGTGTACCCATGCAATAACCTTGCATGTTCTTCACATGTACCCCAAAACCTATAATGCAATAAAATAAATAAATGGAAAAAAAGAAAGGAAAAAAAAAGAACTAAGCAATCATGGACTGTTATATTGAGAATAAGTGCAAATGTAGGAGACATGTAAAACATTAAAATAATGCTATTAACTCTCATAATTTAATACCTGAAAGTTGCCATTATGTGGTGTGTACAAAGGCAGCTTAAAGGTTGTTTTGTTCTTTCATTGTTTGCACATTATAGACAGAAAATCCTGTTGCCTTTGTTACAATTCATTTTTTTTTTTTTTTTGGTTTTGTTGTTCTTGTTATATTTTTTAGAGACAAGGTCTTGCTTTATTGCCCAGGCTGGTCTCGAACTTCTAGCCTCAAGCAATCCTCCTACTTGGCCTCCCACAGTGCTAGGATTAGAAGAGTAAGCCACTCATGCTCGGCCACCATTCATTTTTTGAATAAATCTTTACCAAAACAGAGCAGACACCTATAGTGTTCATCTCTATATAACAAGCTATCATTTATGCATTTTCTCATTTTTATATATTTACTAATTTTCTTTAAAAATTGTAGATCCTAACTTTTTTATTCCTACTTTGGGGGCTGAGACAAAGGGAAATTTATTTTTAAAAAATCATTGTCTCTATTTTTATGCTAACATTACAATAAAAATGGTGATCTTTTTTTAGATTGGTTAATTCATATTAAAAGAAAAAGAATAATCAAGGATTCATCACACTATTTTCTGTGTAATAATTAGTATTGTACTTTTCCTACCTAAGTTCTGATGCATGTTTCTGTGTAGTTACCCTTATACAATGTCAGTTGCGTTCTACTTTATATAAATTAATTGCTCAAATTCTAATCACAATTGCAAAACTAGCCCTACTAATTTTTATCATTACTAATATTGCTTTAGCTAGTTCAAATAATTAACATCACTTCTGATTATAATTTATTTTTTCATGCTATGAGACATTCTATTATTGGCAAACTTAATAATATTACCAGTGGCTACATCATCTAATTTGAAGACAACTAACCTTTCAACTCTGAGAAAAATGTTTGCTCTACCAGTAATCAGTGTAATCTCTATGGAAAGACTTCCTTATTAAATTTTTTTCCTGAATGATATACTCTCGGCTCCCATAGGTTTTTCTTATATTTTATTTTCTTCTGGGAACTTGAACCATACATCTCTTGAAAATCAGTGGGGGTGTACTCTCACGGGATGTCAGCCACCAGCAGAGGGTAAACTTCTGTAAGACTTCATTTATTATATTATTAGCACACATTTTCCACTATTTTTTATGTTTGCTAGCTTCGTATTCCAATGTATATTTCTTTGTTCTGATCACAACTCAATATGAAGGATGCAGAAAAAGAGCATGATTCTCTCTTCGTCATGTAACAATCATAACTTAGTTCTAAATATAATTCCTTAAATGTATGAAGACTTTTTCTAAAGGAAATCTCAAGTATTACATAATATGTACACTCATTTCTCCTTCAAATATCGCTGTCAAAGAGAGCCTTGAGAAAGTGTAGCTTATCCAAACTCAACTAGGTTTTATTTGATTGTGGTGTTTTTTTTTCTTTGTTTCTTTATTTTTTATTTTTTTGCACTTAAAATATTCTAAATCCTAGATGACTTTTTAAGTCACATTGCACTGTGTCTTTGGTTTTGATGTTTCTATTTGGTTGGTGCAAAAATAATTATGCTGTTTGCCATTACTTTTCTGACCAAAAAATGCAACTGCTTTTGCACTAATCTAATAAATTGTCTACACTTAATGGTTTTCATATTAATGGTCTAAATTTCATTTTTTCATTAGTATAATATAAAATAAAATAAAAATGTAATTTTCAATGCTTTTACATTTGTGCAAATATACTTTTTATTCTATCAGTTATTTTATTTGTGTTTACATTAAAACATCTAATGGGTAAAGATAACTCTTTTTATTTTTCTTAGGTAAGAATTTTGCCTTATGAGAAACTGTGAATCATTGTTCTAATTTCCCCTTCTTCAGATTCTGACAAAGTTGGCTGACTACCTACAATTTCTATGAAGCTTGCTGTGAATAATCAACATTCTCTGAATAGTCCCCTTAGTCTCTATTCTCCATTCATTTTAGAATAATCTGTTTCCAATAATCAACATTTTTTTAAAGCAACACAGATTTACTATCTCAGTTTCCATGGGGCAGGAGTCTGGGTAGGCTAGCTGGGTTCTCTGCTAAGGGTCTTGCGAGCCTAACATCTAACTGTTGGCTAGGGCTGTGCTCTCATATGAGCCCAAGGGTCCTCTTCCATATTCATTGGTTGTTGGCAAAATTCAGTTCCTTGCAGATGTAGGACTGAGGTCCCTGTTTCCTTGCTGGCTTTTGGCCAGGGACTGCTCTCAGCACCTAGAAGCCACCCTCAGGTCCTAGTCCTATCATTGACATCCAACAGATACAAAGACAAAATAAAGAGAAGGTCTGTAAACACTTTTTCCCACTTTTGGAAAGTAGTGCAGTATTTTGCATGTGTAGGTTATAAATTCAAATAAGAGGTTGCACTGGGAGGTAAGAAGAAATTGAAGCATTTTCAAAAATCAAGTTTATTACTGAGCCCTGTGTCTAAATATATTTAAATGCAGAATATCATTGTTAGTAGTAGTACTATTAGTTTAATATGTGCTGGCAAACAGCAATACATTTCCATAAGTTTAAATCTGTCCTTAGTTATTTTATTAGTCAGCTGGGGCTGTCATAGCAAAATACCATAGACTGGGTTGCTTAAATAACACAAATCTCTATGTATACAGTTTTAGAGCCTGGAAGTCCAAGATTAAGGTGCTAACAGGTTGGTTTCTTGTAAGGATTTTCTATTTGGTTTGTAAGCTGCCTCCTTGCTACATCCTCATAAGGCCTTTTCTCTCTATGTGTGGAAAGAGATTTGGTATCTTCTCCTCCTTAGAAGGATACCATTTCTACAGGATTAGGGTCCACTCTATGACCTCATTTAACCTTAATTATTAATATATCCTTAAAGGTTCTATCTCTAAATATAGTCACATTTCAGATAGGCCAACTCTTGATTAGTGGATATATTGCTGCAAAATTTGTTTTAAATCAACATTGTACTGTTAAATAAGATCAAAATAGAAAACAAAGTTTAATTTATCAAATGTATCTTAAGTCACCTAATTTAGTAGAGTCAATAAGAGTCTGTAATTTCTGACTTTCTATTAGGGAAATGAGACTTCAGTTTGTTCTAAGGACAACAAGCAGTTGAGGGGAGCACCTTAAACAATCTGAACATTGATCAAAGCTGGCTCTGCAGCATACATCCATCCTAAGTGGACATCCTTAGAACTACATCTGGTTCTCTGGCTTTGAGCAGAATATTAGTATGAGATTCTAGGCAGCTGATCAAAGGCCTCTTGCCATTGTTTCTGTGATAAGATATACCTTTCCTATGTGGAGGACTTGGGGTAGAGTAGTTGGTACAATATATATATATATATTTTTTTTTTTTTTCTTTTTCGTAAAATGTATAAGTCACATTTTCCCTATTTTAACTGCCTAGTGTTAAAGGATGCTTAATTTGACATCACAGTATGGGTGTGCTAAGAGGAATAGAAATAAGACTCTGTCGCCCACTTTACAATAGCCCACATGTCTGCTACTACAATACATTAGGGACACGGACGGAGATACATAGAGTGGATTTTGGAGATGGAACTATGAGGCTTGGCTCTACTGCTCACTACTTTTGTTATCTCCGTTTTATGTCTGCAAAAACAGAATATCATTGTATCCACCTGATTAAACTGAGGATTCGAAATAATGTCCAAAGTACAGTAGCTTATACAAAGACAATTATGATGGTTATTATTCTTTACGTGGTATAATTGTGAATCAGAATATCATTTTAGAATTGTACTCTAGACTAGAATTTTCTTGAGTGTAAGTGATGTGGTTGAATATTTTTCATTCTACATTAGTCAGTCTTATTCAGGCAATAAATATAGTAATCATACAAAAACAAGCTAAAAAATTCCTACACATTGGTTTTCTTTCTGCATGCTTTATCAATTGTATTTCAGGTGACATTGCTGATTGCATTTTTTTTCCTTTGGGATGGAGTCTTACTCGGTTACCCAGGCTGGAGTGCAGTGGTGCCAGCTCACTGCAAACTCTGCCTCCTAGGTTCAAGCTATTCTTGTGCCTCAGCCTTCCACGTAGCTGGGATTACAGATATCCGCCACCACACCCAACTAATTTTTGCATGCTTGCATTTTATATAGGTGACTCTAGGCCCTGGAAGGAGTAGTAGGACCCTATAGTAGTAAAATAAAGTATTCTGATAGACAGAATAAAAGATAATCCTACTGTAAAATTTGGTTTAAAAGGAATTAAGAAGTAATCACATGACATCAAATATAATGAGTCACTATTGAATCTAATATGTGAATAAAAATGCTCTTTATCTCAGGATCATCAGGTTTCAACTGTCATTAGAGTTAGTGTGGCAAGTAGATGTAAACCAGGATGAAAACGTTTATATGTTATTTTGTTTCTAATACTAAAGAATATATATCCTAATCTATAAATTAATCCTTTTTAAGTGTTTGTGGTTTACCTGATCTTTTCCCTCTAAATCCTTCTCCATCTTTTAATGGAAGATGATGAAATAGCAGTAATTGGTTAATGAGTTTAAGTGCTGTGTTACCAGTGAAAAGTTTTGGCTGCCTTAAGGGCTACTCCTGTGCATATTATTACATACCCAGGGTGATATTCAGGCTGGTTAGCAATTTCAAGTGCTTTGCTGAATCTGGGAAATTGTTATATAATTTGTTACATGCCTTTGTGGATTTTTTATTCCACTTCAGTAAGCCCAAAGCAATTTTTATGAATAGCCAGCTCCAGTGAAATTGTAAAAATGTGTTGAATTTTCTTGGTTACTTACCAACCATTACCTTCTTCTCTTTTTACTTAGTTACACAATTCTCCAATTACCTAATATTTTATCTTCTGAAGCCTCTCTCCTGAGGTCAGTATTTGAAGGCTGACCAGGTCCTAATTTTTTGTACACAACTATTTTCTCTGTATATTAACATAGTGAAAAAGAACATGAGCTTTGGGTTGAGACAAAAGTAGATTTACATTAGACTTACACTTAGCAGTTGTGTCTTTGGGGAAGCCTCTATTTTCCTTTCTGTGAAATAAGTATATTACTAGTTAAATCATAAGGAAATGTACTAATTTATGTAAAAGGCTCAAGATAGCTGAGAAAGAGTAAACACTAAAAGAAAAAAAAGTTGGTCCTATAGAACCATTTTAAGGATGGTGGCTTATCAAACGAGGAGCTGAGCTAAACTTCCTCCCATAGAAACAACCCTAAGTAATGACTCTCATAAAAAATATAAATTATCATAAAATTTAAAATATCTACAAGTTGTCCTAAGAGCATAAATAATATGGACACATTTATTCAAGAAAATATAGTAAATCATGGTAAGAACAATGAGGATGTGTGACTCACATCTCATCTCACATCTCCTGAGCTCAGTGTGACTAAATGTCTACCATGGGCTGCTGCAGCACAAAATACCAAATTATTTTCTTCCACCTCACAGTTTAGGTCTACAACATCTCTCCAGAAGACGCAGGCCACCAGGATTCCTTATCTTCACCAGTTCTGCATTGCAGAAATTTCACACCGGCAACAAAGATCGAGAGATATGTAGTTCTTATCATTTATTCAGTTCCCACTCACAAGGAAGAAGTTCTACTCAAGTAAGACTGGCCGAGAATATGGGGGTTCCCCAAAATACTTACCCAGCTCACTCATATAGCAGAGACTTGAGGGTGAAGAGGAGAACTGAGAAGATGACAGGCTATTGACCCTACCTTGAGGCCTGCTTTTGAGGCAGGCCTACTTTGAGAGATGAAAGCCAGTGTCCATGGACACCACTACAGGTCAGTAGCTCAGAAAGTCTACCCATAAGAGACACAGATTGTGAGAAAAGAGTTTCATCCCTAAGGGACCTGACTTTATCTGAAACAGAGTGCTGAGAAATTCAACCTTAAGAGTGTTTATGGAAAAAAAAAAATAGAAAAAATAATGGAGATTACAGTGGTAAACAAGAAGAGATTGACAGCTACATGATAGCAACACACAAAACCATAATCTGATAAAAGTTTAACAGCACAAACTAGGGGAAAAGACAACTAAGAAAAGCCCCACTAGTGATAGAGCAAGTGTTAAGGTCCAGCCTCAATGACTATCATTGCAAAGAAGTCCCAAGTTACCTGGATCATATATGAAGTATGTTATGCCCCAACGACTTTTCAAACCAACACTGTAATCAGGTAGTAATTAGTAGATACTGGATGTGATATCAGTGAGGAAGTTTTGCTAGAAGGTTATTGAGAAAATTAGAGTAAAAGACACTAGAAAAGAATGTAGTTAAAACCATTGTCTTTTTTAGGGGCAGAGATTTAGGGTGACTGTGTGCATCTCCATCTTGGTACCCTCTGAAAACTGACACTAGAGTCTGTAGACTGCCATAGAACTACACATTACTGAAATAATGTAGCCAAACACATACATAATATATTTTTTGAAAAATGTTTATTGAAGCAAATAACAATAACAGGTAGCTCTGGAGTGGGAGTAAGACCACTTATCTAGAATAATAAAAATTTGAATCTAAAAAAATCAGGTAACAGAATAGCCAAAACAATATTGAAAAAGAGCAAGTTCAGAGGACTTACTCTTCCAAATTTAACTCTACAAAGATACAGTAACCAATACAGTGTGGTGCTGGTGAAAGCACAGACATACAATTCAGTGGAACAGAATTAAGAGTACAAAAATAAATCTTTATACTTATGGTCAACTCCTTTTCAACAAAAGTGGAAGGAAAATTGAGAAAATTCAGTGCAGAAAGAATAGTTTTTGCAACACAGGATGCTGGAATAATTGGTACTGAAATATCCACATGCAAAATAATAAATTGTGACCACTTCTTTATACCATCTGCACAAATTAAATTAAAATGCATCAAAGATCTGTGTAAAACTATACAGCTTTTAGGAAAAATATTCTAGGAGTAAATCTATATGAAGATGTATTAGGCAAATCCTACTTTCATATGACACCACACATACAAACAAGAAAAGAGAATAGATAAATTAGACTTCATCAAGTTTAAAATGTTTTGTGCTGCCAAAAATGTCAAGAAAATAAAAAGACAAACCATAAAATGGGGGCAAGTATTTACAAGTCATATATCTAAAAATAAACTTGTATTTAGAAAATATTTTTAAAACTTATGTAACTGAATAATGAAAAGATGAATATACCAATTTAAATTTGGGCAAATATTCTAAATTGATGTTTTTTTGTAAGAAGACATACAGGTGTCTAAACTGTATACAAAATTATGGTCAACATCATTAGCCACTAGGAAAATGCAAATCAATACTCCATTCACACATATTAGGATGTATATAATCAAAAACACACAAAAAATTGTGAATTGTGGAGAAATCCGAACCCTCATACATTGCCACCATGAATACACAATGGTATGGCTCCTTTAGAAAATGGTGTGGCAATTCCTGGAAATGTTTAGTGTAGAGTTAGAACATAATCTAGTAGTTTCAACCAACAGAAATGAAAACATATGTCTGCATGAAAATTTGTACATAAGTATTCATAGCAGTATTATTCATAATAGCAAAAAAGTAAAATTACCCAAATGTCCCTAAACTGATTAATGGATAAGCAAATTGTGGTATATACATGAAATATACCATGTTGGTAATTCAGGCCTATCAAGAATGAAGTACTGATGCATGCTATAACATGGATGAACATTACAAATATTATGCTCATAAAAAGCCAGTCACAAAGGAATACATATGACAATATTTCATTTGTAAAAACTGTTCAGAGTAGGAAAATCTATAGAGATAGAAGGTGGAGGCCAAGGGTTTTTGGAAGGGGATAGAAAGTGAATTTTTTCCCTTTTGTTGATTATGAAAATGTTCCAAGCTTAGACTGTAATGATGCTTACATCAAACTCTAAATGTACTAGAAAAAAAATTAAATTTATAAATTTTATGGTATATAAATTATATCTCCAAAATCCTAAAGCACTGGTGATGCTCTTCTCTAATAATAAACTTGACTTTCTTCTATTTCTTCAAAGTCTTTGGCAATAAATTAGTTCAGTCAAGTTTTTTTTTGTTGTTGTTGTTGTTTTAAGAGACAAAGTCTTGGTCTGCCACCCAGATTGGAGAGCAGTGGTGCTCACTGTAACCTCAAACTCCTGGGCTCAACCTCTTACCTCAGCCTTCTGAGTAGCTAAGAATACAGTCTCGCACAACCATGCCTGGCTAACTTTTAAATTTTCTGTAGATATGGGGTCTCACTATGTTGCCCACATTAGTCTCCAACTCCTGGCCTCAAGTGATTCTTCTAGGCACAGGGATTACTGGCATGAGCCATTGTGCTTGGCCTCAATTAAGTCTTAATATGATAAAGTAACTTTTCTTTTCACAATAAAGCATATACAAAATGCAAAAAGCATAATTATTTTTTTAGTGTACTCTGCATGCAAATGAGAAAAAAATCTCTAAGATAAAAAATGTAACAAAGTACATAATAATTTTGTTAATGAAGGATACTGATGTATTAAAAAAATTCACCACCAAAGTTGATGTGGAAATACATTGGGTGGTCTACAGGGTGGCTACACTTACAGAAGCATAAAACACTGAAGTGATATACATCAAAATATTAACTATTGTTATTTTGTTGGTAGAATTACATGCTATTGTTTAATTTTTATTTTATGTGTTCATAATATTTCTACAACCACACATATTCTTTTTTGTAATTAGAAGCAATATTATTGTCTTCAAAAGCATCAAAAGAAAGATGTAACTTTTTCAAAAAGATAGCAAATAATTATTAAAGGTTTTTTATAACTTATCTATATGTAAGAAATGATATTAGGTGATATAAAGAATTTAAAGATACAGAAAACTCTGGCTGGCCTTCCAGAAATTTACCATTTAGTAAAGCTGAATTCTGTACATAAAGCCACAAAGTTTAAAGCTAATACATGACGGGTTTTACATATGTATTACATGTTTATCATACACGCATATTAGCAGCCACAGTACTGGGGTGACTTTTTGAGGAGGATCCTTTTCTGACAAGGAGACTGCATGGAAAAGGTGATTCACATTGTGTCTTTCAAGTTAGTTATGCTGTTATGTTGTGTAAGGACAGATATTATTCTTGGTTAAGGGCATAATGTGAATAAATATCCTGAAATTTAAAAACTTAATAATGATTGAAGTCATAGAATAGAAAGTATAAAGGAGAAGTGACAAAAGACTAGGAAATGATGTAGAGGATGAAAAATGGAGGTCAAAGGAGATGTTCTGAATTTATCATGCATTGGTTTTGATGGGTGGAAATTAAATCAGCAGGGAGTATGTAGAAGAACACTCCTGGGAGAAAAATTAAATAACAGAGAAGGATTTTCTGAATGTATATGAGGATAATGACTAGGGTTGGAGCTTACATAGAATGTTAGAAGAAAGAAGTAGGACTTGGTTATCTCAGGAAATATTTTAGGGATTAATTCATAGGTGAGGGAACTCAATCGATGTTTTCAAAGAAATAGAGTAACAATATAAGCAACCATAATGCACTTTAAAACTTTTGCATAGAACTAAGCATGTCTTGTTTTAATGTGCTGTCCATTTACTTATTCCACCCTTTTTCTGTAAGCTTTTGGGGTGCAAAGACTATAACTATCTAAGAGGTGTTCAATAAACATTTGCTTAATAAATGGATAGATGAAAGAAGGATCAAAACACAAATCATTGTGTCACCACCACATTTTCTTATTCAGCAGGTCTTGGTGCCAAAGACTTTTTGTTACCAAAAAAAAAAAAAATGCCAGATAATGCTCGTAATGTTTACTTGGGGACATGTTTGAGTAACTCTGAACTGAAATATTTTCTCCACCATCTTACTCTGGTTATTCTTATTAGGAAATTTTAACCACTACAAAGATACAATTTTCTATACAGCACGTTTTAAAAAACAATCCAGTGATGAGTAAATATTTTCACGTGCTGTGAAGTAGTATTATATGGTGGAAAAAGCATATATTTTAGTTCTAGTATAACTAACATTAGGTTTTGGTTTCATATCTTGCTTGTTCTTGGCTTTGAACAAGTCACTGACCTCCGAGTAGATGCCACATAGTGGTACTCAATTATAGCACTATAAGAAAGTGGTTAATGGCAAGAATTTAAAGATCAAACAGAATTCTTATTAATTTCTCACTTCTTGTTACATATTCTAGCATGCAAAATTGGAAAAAAATTAATGAACCTCACCTTTCACATATATAAAATATCTTATAGTGTTACTGTAATGATTATAAAATATAATATACAAAGAACTTGAAACCTTACTTAACACAAAAGGACTCACTATAGACTAGAATTATTTGTGTTATTCATTATTTAAAGTTCTTCTTCTTTTAAAGAAAAATAAATTTTTATATCAACATTATTCATGCTTACTAAGCTTTAAAGTTTGTTCATTTGTTTATTTCCTTTTTCTCATGTACCATATCAATTGGGAACTGGCTGTGTCTAGTCTTACACAACATTATATGTATCTTACAAGGTCCATTACAATAACAGGGTTTTGTTGTTGTTATTCAATAGGATGATATAATATTATATACCTTTGGATATATTATGTGAAAATAAGCAAAGATCAATCAAATGAGAACAAGCAAAGAGTATTCATTCAAAGCTTGCTCTAGCAAGGGAATCAGCCATCATCACTTACATTTTGGCAGAGATACTAAGGCAAGCAAAGAGGTGTAAAAATTATAGAGTGCATGATAGGGAAGATGTTAAGTATGGTCTGATTGTAGGGGTGATGTAGGGAAGCTGTAGGTGGGCTAACTAGAAATGAGGCATTCTGTGTAAATGGCTTGGGGTATCTTTGACTCTCTCTGGTTGGTCCTAAGTTTGAAGCAAAGACAAAAATCAAGGAAGCTGTCAGTTATTAATCAAGTTTTGGTCTTTTGTGCCAGTTTTTACTAAGAATATTGTTTGGCTTCTTGGATCTACTGCTAGAGCTAGCAGTATGACTTTCTACAAGTCTGACTTTGATTACAGGCTAGCTTCTGGGCCGGCTGCAACAGATAATTGCTTGGCTTCCTAGGCTGATCGCTGTAGATTGTTGTTCAGCGTTCTATTTGTATATGCAATATAGCCATCATTCATTTGTATATTCTATTTCTCAGTAAATATGTTATTTAATAATAATGATGGCAACTTTATATTTAAAGAAATGCCTAGATTGACTTTCTCATCTTTATAAATATGGTTATTTAAAAGCGACAAGATAGTGGATAGTCAAAAAAACTAGACAAATTAAAACTTATGGTGAAGGCAATTGGGTATACCTTAAAGAAACCATGAGTTGGTATTTTGTTGTAATTTCTTTCTTTTTTTCTCTATGATGTATGTATGGAAAAATTTTACATGGGGTTAATGTAATACAATGTCAAAAAAAAGTATTTCCTTTGTTGTATTGCCCTTTTTCATAACAATGTCAATAAATCACAGAAATTTATTAAGAAATTTAAACATCTAAATATCAAATAATTCACAAATGACAGATCTTAATCCATCTTGACTTGATTTTTGTATAAGGTGAGAGACTTGACACTATAAAAATCCTGGAAGTTAACATCAGAAAAACCCTTCTAGACATTAGTCAAGGATTTCATGATCAAGAACCCAAAAGTAAATGCAACAAAAACAAAGATAAATAGCTGGGATCCAGTTAAACTAAAGAGCATTTGCACAGAAAAGGGAACAGTCAGCAGAGTAAATAGACAACCAATAGAGTGGGAAAAAGTCTTCACAATCTATACATTTGACAAAGGACTAATATCCAGAATCGACAAGGAACTCAAACAAACCAGAGAAAAAAACAAACGGTCCCATTAAAGAGTGGGCTAAGGACATGAACAGACAATTCTCAAAAGAAGATATACAAATGGGCAACAAACTTATGAAAAAATGCTCAGCATCACTAATGCAGAAATCAAAACCGCAATGTGATACCACCTCACTCTGCAAGAATGACCATAATCAGAAAATTTAAAAAAAAACAGCAGATACTCGCATGGATGCTGTGATCAGGGAACACTTCTACATTGCTAGTAGGAATGTAAACTAATACAGCTATTATGGAAAACAGTATGGAGATTCCCTAAAGAACTAAAAGTATAACTACCATTTGATACAGCAATCCTGCTCCTGGGTATCTACCCAGAGAAAAATAAGTGATTATTCTAAAAAGATACTTGTATGTGCATGTTTATAGAAGCACAGTTCACAATAGAGAAATCATGAAACCATCCCAAATGTCCATCAATTCAATAAAGAAATGGTGGTATATTTATATATACAATGGAATACTACACAGCCATAAAAAAAGAATGAATTAACAGCATTGCAGTGACCTGGATGAGATTGTAAACTATAATTCTAAGCGAAGTAAATCAGAAATGAAAATCCAAACATCATATGTTCTCACTGATATGTGGGAGCTAAGCTATGTGGACACAAATGCGTAAGAATGATGCAATGGACTTTGGGGGTTTCAGGGAAAGAGTGGAAGAGGGGCGAGGGATAGAAGACTACAAATAGGTGCAGTGTATACTTCTCGGGGGACAGATGCACCAAAATCTCACAAATCACCCCTGAAGAACTTATTGATGTAACTAAATACCACATGTACCTCAAAATGTAGGGGAAAAATTTTTTTAAGATAAAAAAAGAGTCAGATCTAAATCTTCAATCTTGAAGTTCAGGTTCCAAATCCCATCTATGCATTAGCAGTGCCAGCATGCTGTAGCCAATGCAGAGCTTCTTTATGCAGTAATTATTGCAGATACCATGTTTCTGAATCGTTGACTAATCGAACTGACAGTGAGTTCTGTTAATTTAGAACTGGATCTGCTTCACAGTAATTTTTAATGTATTATCCTAGTTTGACTCCCCAGAGAGACACAGAATAACACAATTTGCTTATACTGAATGATACTTCAGGAACTGTGATATTCCTTATATCTCATGTTTCCCAGATGTTTTCCAGTTCTGGATAAAACACTGTTTGAATAAATATCTGCGAAGGATTTCAGGGCAAAATGTTATCGATTCTGCTATCAGATATGCTGCCAGTGACTGTGGTAAGATCAGTCAATACTCTCCCAGAGCAGGTTCTCATTGTGAACATGTGTATCAGTTATACTTCACTGTTTCAGATGTGCATATTACTATTATAAAAGTATAGGTGGGAAGATACTATTATAAAAGTAGCCACTAGTAATTTTAAATTTGAAGGTAATTTTGAAAATGTTATTCCTTTTAGCAGTTAGAATCATCAGGCCCAAAAATGTGTTAAAAGAAAAAAAAAAGCCTGAAAAAGAGCACATATTTTTGTTTCCTGTCTTCCTTGCCAAAGATCTAGGAATGACTTTGGGTTCTTCTGTTTTTTGTTCCTAGCATATGAACTTCTGAATTTCATCATGCATCAGAATGCTTACAACCTGGAGCAAGGCCTGCTAGTGATGAAATGCAGATGATATTGATTACATAAATTTACCTTCTAGACAAGGTCTTCAACATGGGAGAGTTCATTGTCAGTGCAGCTCATCTAACTTTATAAATCTTATGTTTGTGTGATTTTTTATTGAAAATAAAATGCACCTGGGAATAGTGATGGCATACGCCATCATAGTTTAAGTCAACAAACCTCATCAATATTAGTGCCTTTATTCTTATTGTTGCAATCAATTGATGTGCTTATTGAAATAACTTATGCCTAGTTAGTGGTTATATAATTTTGATAGTTTTAGGTCTGCAAAACATCATTTGTGGTTATTAATTAGGAAACTTCATTGATTGTATATGTGTATTTGTATATATGTGTTCACACACACAATTTATAAGATCGTAATAATCAGTAGATCCTCATTTATACTGCTCTGGGCTTCATAAGACAGAAAATGATTTGTTGCTAAGCCAAACACCTTAAACACAAAGTAGAAGGAAGAAAAAACTAATTTTTAAAATTCTACCAAGGATAGCACTAAGAACCATTATGACATATGTATATCATATTATGAAATAGCTTATTGGAGGCTTTCAAATGAAATGTCTAATTAAGAATATATAGGGCTTATAGAAGAAACTTCTCTCCCCTAGAGGATAGGAAACACTTTTGTAATGTGTTTGCTCCACATATACGAAAGGCTAACAGAAAGTAGCAGTTTCCTAAGAAGGAAGGCATTATCATGGGGTCGTAATTAAATAGAAGAGCTAAATAGGCATAAAAATTTATTCTCATTTTCACAAATTGAAAGAGCCTAGTGGCCCATCTAAAGTCCTACTCCCATTTACCAGTTTAGTGTCCAGCCCAGCAATTATATTCCAGGATCACTTCAATTGCGATGCAGTCTCAACTTTTCAGATTCTCTTTAAATTCCTTATGTCATATTACCGATAGTTTGACCAATGATTTTTTAAAAATCTGAGGTTTATACTCACAGAAAAACAGATCTATTCTGTTACCTCCAAACCCTTGGAAATGTATAGTTAAAAGGAGAACAGCATCTTAAGATGTTTGATTTCCTACAAAGCAAAATATAAAATTTATCACGTAGTCAAGTTTCTCGTAATTCATGAGAAATATAAATGCCAAAGAGGAGTTCTCCAAAACACTGAACAAATACACAGAATTAAGTAATTAACATCTTTATTTCCTTAAACACATTTTCTCCCTCCAAAAAGTAAAACAACGCAATAACAAGACTGTATAAATTGTTGTCTTTTAAAATTTAATTCTAAAAAATTTAATTCTAAAAAATCTCCCAAATTCCCATTATTTTTTTCCTTTTATATAAAATATGGTTATTTTTAGTTGGTAGGATTGTCACCTTTAAGCATTTTACACAGTATAAGCTACTTCTGCAGGCTTCTGGCATTTCTTCTACTTTTAGAGATTAATCCAAAATTATTGTTAATCCAAAATATTTGTATTTGCCAACTTGGCTATTTTTTGCCTCTTTTTTATATTCCTTCCTTTAACCCATAATATTCAAGGTTATTACATAAATAAGTGTTAGATTTATCAATACTAGAGAGACAAACTACGACTATTAAGTTTGAATGTATCTCTCAGTAATTGATAAAACAACTGTAGAAAGTAAAAGTGGTTGTCAGATGATCTTAATATTGCTATCAATCACTTTAGTCTAATAGATATCTTAGCACACTTCAACCCACAGCTGTAAAATACATATTATTTTCAAATTCACATGGTGTATTCACCATGAAACACAATACACTTGTCATAAAACCAAAACAAGATGATATATTTAAAGTAATTTAACTCATACAGAGTATGACCTCAGATTAGAAGGGTGTTGAATTAGAACTGTAACATCATTTCTACCTATTGGAAACCAAATCAATTAATACACACACATGTGCATATTTATGTGCATGTATGTTTATATATATGTATATATGTACATGTGTAAGTAAAAATCTATCTAGAAATATCTCAATTATCTAGAAATTTAACAGCATACGTTTTAATAACCTATGGGTCAAATAATAAATCTCAAGGAAAAATAGACAATATTTCAATCTAAAATGTTAATGAAAATATAACACAAAATTTGTGAGATGTAGCTAAGGCTTACAGTGTTATAATAAAGACCAAAAGTGATGCACATAATATTGACTCTCACTATTCTGTGCTCCTGGCCCCTCAAGGTATGGCTGGCCTGGGAGACTGGTAATATCCTTAAAGAAATTGTTTGTTAAAAATATTATCTAGCTATTCTAGTTGTTCTCCAAAGCCATTTGTTTGCTAACAGTGACTCCATCAGATCCATAAGTGGAAATCTAATTTCCCTTTAATATCTAAAATTAGAAAACTACTGTGAAGTATCAACATTTGTAGCCAAAAGATTAGCTGAACTAATGAGGGTCTTGCTCATTTCTCATATTTTACCACAATTCAAAAATATTGCAAATATTTAAAAGTTCTAGATCTCAGCTCTCTTGATCTTAATGACTCTGCTTTGGGGTTGGTATTTTATTCCCATGAGAGATACATTATTTCTTCATAAAGCTGTCCATTAATACTATCACTGAATTTTACATCAGCCTTTCATGGTTTCTGTAGCATATATTACATTCTATATGCTGAATGTAATATATACATTTGATGAACACCTAACTTCGGTGAACACTTACTATATCCTAGGCTTTGTTCTAAGTACTGCAAAAATAGCAGTGAACCCTGCGTCCTCATGGAGCTTACGTTATAAATGTAGTGACTGGCAACTCTCTGATATGATTTCAGATATTAATAAATGATATGGAATAAATAAAACTGACTAATAGAATGCAGAACAGCTGTAGGAGGGATGGTATTGGTCAGTGTTTAAGGGAAGGTTTCTTTCAATAGGTGACACTGGAACTGAGAGCTAAATGATAAGAAGTGAACCTGTGGAGATCTGAGGAAAGATCATTGTTGGTGAGGCTAAGCAATTGAACTGAAAAGAACCTGGATATATCTGATACACTGAATTAGACCCAAATGTTAATGTAGTTAGTTAACACAATTTTTGAAATTTCAATCTACCATCACAAAAATAATTTTGATAAACTGTTTACATTTTTCCTCAAAAGTAAGTAGATTTTGCTGTATATAAAATATTTCTTCCATATGTTCCATTCAATATGATGAATTATTACAAAATAGTCTAGACGTAGCTGTTATATCCATTTTACTAATTCTTTTTCAATATAACAAATAACACAGTAACAATGTGTCTTTTTGGGAAATCACATTCAAGTACCCAAGCACCCAACTATACACCTCTATCGCAGTGACTGTCCAAAATAATTATATATAAAAGGCTTCAACAAGGTCAATCATTCATTAAATACCCACTGGGAGGCGTACTTATTCTAGCATTTGCTAGAAGCTGTGAAGAATGCCAAAAGAGTTTTCAAATTTGTTTTCAGCTACCGCAACTCACTAGCAGAGACCTAGAAAATCATTCAAGAAAACTGACATAATTTTAGATTGCATGAGTTTGTGATACTTCTGTAATATATATGTTCTTTATTTTTTCTCAATATTTATAAGGAAACAGCCAACTCAATTCATTTTTCCCAGGGCATATTACCACTGAAATCTCAGAAATACTTGAAAGATTTCCTTCTTTTCAAATTTTTTCTCTTGGCCTCTGATTGTTATTATTCTTGGTTTCCTCCCTCAGTAACTGTTTTGGTTGCTTCCTAAACTTGAACATTCAACAAGATTTATAGATTTCTGCTTTCCCTCTGTATGCAGTTACGGTGTTTAGAAACTTTATCTTCTATAAAGGCTTAACATTTTATCTCTAAGTAAGATTCTTGACTGTCTAAATAATTTAAACCTGTCCTCACATTTCAGCTTCATATTTATACCCTATTTTTAGAACTTTATGTTGCATGTCTCACCATTCAAAATGTCTAAAATTAAATTTTTCATCTTTTACCCAATGTGAATTCAAGTATTTCCTTTACTTCTGTATTCTTTATGTAGGCAAATATTACTATAATTCTTCTGACAACCCATATGAAAGACTCTTATTGACTTCTTCTTATTTTTGTTGTTGTTGTTGTTCATCCCAGGCTTCCTTTCAATGTTTACTGTTATTTTAACTGACCCTTAAATTTGATCTTGCATGTTCACTGGAAAAATATTCCTTCATAGTTGTATTCCTTATTATAGGCAGCCTTGTTTCATTGTGCTTCACTTAGTTCTATGTTGCAGATATTGTGCTTTTTATAAATTGAAGATTAGTGGCAATCCTGTGTTGAGGAAATATATGGGCACCATTTTTTTCAACAGCATGTGCTCACTTCATGTCCCTGTTTCACATCTTGGTAATTATCACCATATCTCAAAGTTTATTATTATTATTATTATTTTATCTGTTATGTGATCTGTAATCAGTGGCCTTTGATGTTACTATTGTAATTGTTTGGGAGCATTACAAACCATGCTCACATAAGACAGCAAATTTAACTTATAAATGTGTGTGTTCTGACCAGAAATTCTCCCATCTCTCTCCTTGTCCTCAGGCCTCCCTCTTCCCTAAGACATAACAGTTTTGAAATTAGGACAAGTAATAATCCTACAATGGCTTCTAAATGTTCAAGTGAAAGAATCAGTGTCTCATTTTAAATCAAAAGCTATAAATAATTAAGCTTAGAGCTTAGTGAGGAAGGCATGTCAAAAGCCAATATGCATTAAAATAAAGGTCTATTGCACCAGTTAGCCAAGTTGTGAATTCAAAGGAAAGACTGCAGAAGAAAAGCTTGAAGCTGGCAGAGTTTGGTTCATGAGACTGAAAAACAGAAGGCATCTCCATGACATAAAAGTGAAAGACGAAGCAGCAGGTGCTGTTGGAGAAGTTGAAGTGAGTTATCCAGAAAATCTAGCTAAGATCATTTATGAAGGTAACTATGCTAAACGACAGATTTTCAATGTAGAAAATTGGCTTCATAAGGGAAGAAGATGCCATCTAGGACTTTCAGAGCTATATCAGAGAAGTCAATGCTTGTCTTCAAAGCTTCAAAGGACAGGTTGACTTTCTAGTTAAGGGTAAATGCAACTGGTGGCTTTAAGTTAAAGCCAATGCTGATTTGCCGTTTTGAAAACCTTGCAGTTCTTTACTAATAATGTTACGTCTATTCTGCCTATGTTCTATAAATAGAACAAAATCTGAATGATAATACATTTCTTTACAGAATAATTTACTGAGTATTTTAAGCCCACTGTTGATAACTTACTCTCAAAAAATAAAGATTTATTTTAAAATATTACTGCTTACTGAAAGGCACCAGTTTGTGATTCACTGAAGGAGGTCAAAATGTCACCATTAAAAGTATTTTAAAAGAAGTTGATGCCAACTCTCATAGATGACTTTGAGTAATTCAATATTCAGAGGAGGAAGTGATTACAGATATGGTAGAACTAACTAGGGGATTAGATTTAAAAGTGGAGTCTGAAGATGTGACTGAATCCTTGAAATTTCATGTTGAAAGTTGAACATAGGAAGAGTTGCTTCTTATTAATGAGCAAAGAGAGTGTGTTTGTTCGTTTGTTTTGTTTATTTGTTTGTTTAGATAGAACCTTCTGATATTTGTTTATTTGTTTGTTTAGATAGAAGATGTTGTAAACATTGTTGACAACAAAGTTTTACACTATTGCATAAACTCAGTTGATAAAGTAGTGTCAAGGTTTGAGATAACTGACTTTAATTTGGAAAGAAGCTCTACTGTGGATAAAATACTATCAAACAGCATCACATGCTAGAGAAAATCTTTTATGAGTCCATTGATGCTGCAAACATCGTTGTTGTTTTAAGAAACTGCCCTACCCAGGCACCCCAACTTTTAGCAACAACAACTCTGATCAATCAGACAACCATCAACATCGAGGTATAAGACTCTACACGAGCCAAACAATTATAACTCATTGAAGGCTCATACTATCACTCTTGCTTTTTAGAAATAAAATATTTTTTAAAGTATGTATACCTTTTTAGACATAATGCTACTGAATACTTATTAATGAGATTACTATAAGCGTAACTTTTTTTTTTTTGAGACAGAGTCACACTCTGTTGCCAGCCGCCAGGCTGGAATGCAATGGCTTGATCTCGGCTCACTGCAACCTCCGCCTCCCGGGTTCAAGCAATTCTCCTGCCTCAGCCTCCCAAGTAGCTGGGGCTACATGCATGCACTACCAAGCCCAGCTAATTTTTGTATATTTTAGTAGAGATGGGGTTTCACCATGTTGACCAGGATGGTCTCGATCTCCTGACCTCGTGATCCGCCCACCTCAGCCTCCCAAAGTGCTGGGATTACAGGCATGAGCCACCGTGCCCGGCTGTAAACATAACTTTTATATGCACTGGAAGGCCAAAAATATTTATGTGAATCACTTACTATGATAATTGTTTCACTGTGGTGGTCTGGAATGGAACCCATATTATCCCTGATGTATGCCTACACTAGAAACTACATAAGTGATTTCTGGGTTTCCAGAATTCTTAAGAAGCACATGCAATAATTCTATCCAAATTATAACATTAATATTTTCCTTGCCTTTTAGTGGCAGGACATTTTGGAGGTATGTTTAATTTCCCAAACCCATCCATTGAAGACAAATGATCACCAATTGTTTCTTGGCTGTTATGGATACGTCAGTTCTTTTTTATTCTTTCTAGAGACAAAAAAATAACGAGGGCCAAAGAAAGTAAAACCCCTTGCAAACTTATTCAGTACTTTTTGCTTTTGTGTATTTTTATCTCATCAGGCAGCATCTATATAAAAAAAATTTGAGGAAGTATATTATTATCACATAAAATTATGGTGAATTATAAATAAGTATGTGAAGCTTCTGAACCATGAAAAACATGAATTAGGAAAATGTAGAATAAAGAGAATACAGATTTATCTGTAGTCCATATGGACTTACATATTTATGGTATTTTGATTTCACATATTATTCTGATCTCATAATTTTTCATAATTTTCTGTGCAACTTGAAATTATTTTGACCTGAATTTTTCTTTTCTTGCTAATGTTATAATGAAAGGCATTAATCTTTATATTCAGTTAATTACATTAATACATACATACATGCTGCATGCATATATAGGTTTTGCAAAAATAATAAACACCTATATACACATATAAATATTAATGAAGTGAGGTTTATAAAATTGTTAATAATGTCATCTCTAGTGCTTCTTTTGTTCTGATTTCTAATATTTTCATTCTTATTTTGGAAGAGGAAATTGCATAATTTTATAAAAAACATGCACTCTAATATACATACTTTTTCACATATATAACATTACATATATGTATATATCAGCTCACTGTACATAAAATATCTTTATTATTAAAGGCTTGTTTCATTGGTCTACATGTCTGTTTTTGTGCCAGAACCGTGCTGTATTGGTTGCTGTACTCATATACTATAGCTTGTGTTCAGTAGCCTAATGACTCCACCTTTGTTCTTTCTGCATAGGATTACCATGGCTATTCAGGCTCTTTTATGGTTCCATAAGAATTTTAAAACAGCTTTTTTTTTCTGATTCCATGAAGAATGTCAATGACTGTTTAATAGAAATGGCATTAGATCTATAAATTGTTTTGGGCAGTGAAACCATTTTAATGACATTGTTCTTCTTATCCATGGAATTTTTGTTCACTTGTTTTTGCCATCTTTGAATTTCTTTTAGCAGTATTTTGCAGTTCTTGTAGAGTTCTTAATTTGTCCTTGTTACCTGTATTCCTAGGTATTTTTAAAATTCTACTTGCAGCAGTTGTGAATGTGATTGCATTCTTGATTTGGCTCTCGGGTTGACTGTTGTTGGTGTTTATGAACATTAGTGATGTTTGTACATTGATTTTGTAGCCTGAGACTTTGCTAAAGTTGTTTATCAGCTTAAGGAACTTTTGGGCTGGGACTATGGGGCTTTTTTAGATACAGGATCATGACAACTGCAAACAGAGATAGTTTGATTTCCTCTCTTCCTATTTGGATGCCCTTTCTTTCTTTCTCTTGCATCATTACCATGCCCAGGACTTTCAGTACTATGTTAAATAAACATAATAAAAGAAGGCATATTTGTCTTGTGCCTGTTCTCAATAGGAATGGTTCCAGCTTTTGCCCATTTATCATATTTACTGTAGGGTTTGTCATAGATGGCTCTTACTATTTTGAGGTATCTTCCTTTAATACCTATTTTATAACAGTTTTTAACATGAAGGATGTTGAATTTTATCAAAGGCCTTGCTGCATCTATTGAGATTGTCATGTGGTTTTTGTCTTTAGTTCTGTTTATGTGATGGATCACATGTATTGATTTGTATATGTTAAACCAAACTTGCATTACAGGAATAAAGCCTCCTTGATTGTGCTGCATAAGCTTGTGGATGTGCTGCTGTATTTTGTTTGTCAGTATTTTGTTTAGGATTTTTGCATCAATGTTCATCCAGGAAACTGGCCTGAAGTTTCCTTTTTCTGTTGTGTCTCTGCCAGGTTTTGGTAACAAGATGATTCTGGACTCATAAAATAAGTGAGGGAGGAGTCACTCCTCCTCAGTTTTTGGGAATAGCTTCAGTAAGAATGTTACCAGCTCTTCTGTATACATTTGGTAAAAATCAGCTATGAATCTGTTTAGTCCTGGGCCTTTGTTGGTGGATAGGCTACTTATTACTGCCTCATTTCAGAGCGGTTATTGGTCTGTTAAGGGATTAGACTTCTTCCTAGTTCAGTTTTGGGAGGCTCTATGTGCTCAGGAATTTATGCATTTCCTCTAGATCTTCTAGTTTATATGCATAGATGTGTTCAAAGTATTCTTTGATAGTTATTTTATTTCTGTGGTGATATAGTTTGGCTGTGTCCCCACCCAAATCTCATCTTGAATTATAGTTCTCATAATCTCCACATGTCTTCAGAGGAACCTGGTGGAAGGTAATTCAATCATTGTAGTGGTTTCCACCATGCTATTTTCAGGATCGTGAGTAAGTTCTCATGAGATCTGATGGTTTTATAAGGGGATTCTCCCTTTCCTTTACTCTCATTCTTCTCTTTCCTGCTAACATGTGAAGACAGACATGTTTACTTCCCCTTCCACCATGATTGTAAATTTCCTGAGGCCACCTCAGTCATGCTGAACTGTGAGTCAATTAAATATCTTTCCTTTCTCAATTGCCCAGTCTCAGGTATATCTTTATTAGCAGCATGAGAACAGACTACACTAAGGTAACACAGAGAGTAGAATCTGAAAAAATATCTGAAAGATATCTGAAAATGTGGAAGCAACTTTGGAACTGGTTATCAGGCAGAGGTTGGAATGGTTTAGAGGACTCAGTAGAAGACAGGAAAATGTGGAAGAGTTTGGAAATTCTTAAAGAGTTGTTGATAGCCTATCTAGTCAAGCAGCAAAGCATTCAAGAGGAAACACAGTACAAAAGTTTGGAAATTTTGCAGCCTGATGATGTGCTAGAAAAGAAAAACCCATTTACTGGGGATAAATTTAAGCTGGCTGCAGAAATTTGCATCAGTAACAAGGAGCTGAATTTTAATCACCAAGACAATGGAAAAAAAATGTTTCCAGGGGATGTCAGAGACCATCAGAGCAACTTTTCCCATCACAAGCCAGGAGGCCTAAAAGGGAAAAATGTTTTCATGGGCCAGGTCCAGCCCCCTCCCCCGCCTCCCTGCTGTGTACAGTCTCAGGACTTATTGCTCTGCATCCCAGATGCTTCAGCTGTGGCAACAAATAAAAGCATGCTCAGTCCATTGTTTCAGAGGGTGCAAGTCCAAGCCTTGACAGCTTCTATGTAGTGTTGGCCCTCTGGGTGCACAGAAGTCAAGAATTGAAGTTTGAGAACCTCTGACTAGACTTCAGAGGATGTATGAAAATGCTTGATGTCCAGGAATTTTTCTGCAGGGATGGAGCCCTCAGAGATAACCTCTTCCAGGGCAGTGCAAAAGGGAAATGTGGGGTGGAACCCCAGAACAGGGTCTTCACTGGGCACACTGCCTAGTGGAGTTGTGAGAGGAGAGCCACTGATATCCAGACCCTAGAATGGTAGATCCACTGTCAGTTTCCAGCATGCATCTGGAAAAGCTGCAGATGCTCAATGCCAGCCCATGAAGCAGTCAGGAGAGGTGCTGTACCCTGCAAAGCCAAAAGGGCTGAGTTGCCCAAGTTGCTGGGGGCTCACCTCTTGCATCAGTATGCCCTGGATGTGAAAAATAGAGTCAAAAGAGGTCATTTCAGAGCTTTAAGATTTGACTGCCCCACTGGATTTCAGACTTGCATGGGGCCTGTACCTTCTTCACTTTGGCAAATTTCGCCCACTTTGAATTGTTGTATTTACCCAATGTGTGTACCACACTGTATCCAGGAAAATACTAACTTGCTTTTGATTTTACAGGCTCGTAGTCAGAAGGGGCTTGCCTTGTCTCAGATGAAACGTTGGACTTGGACTTCTGAGTTAAGGCTGGAATGAGTTAAGATTTTGGGGGACTATTAGATGGGTATGATTGTGTTTTGAAATGTGAAGACATGAGATTTGGGTGGTGCCAGGAGTGGAATAATATGGTTTGGCTGTGTCCTTACCTAAATTTCTTCTTGAATTGTTATTCCCATAATCTCCACATGTCATGGGAGGGATCCAGTGGGAAATAATTAAATCATGGGTTGGTTTTCCCATGCTATTCTCATGATAGTGAATAAGTTCTCAGGAGATCTGATGGTTTTATAAGCATCTTTCACCTTGGCTGGACTCTCCTTCTCTCTCCTGACACCATGTAAAGAAGGACATGTTTGCTTCCCTTTCCACCATGATTTTAACTTTCCTGAGGTCTCCTGAGACATGCTGAACTGTGAATTAATTAAATCTCTTTCCTTTATAAGTTAACCAGTCTCAGGTATGTCTTTATTAGCAGCATAACAATGGACTAATACATGTGTTGCCAGTGGTAATATTCCTCTTGTCATTTTTTAGCTGAGAACCCAGAAATAAAGCCACAAACCTACGACTATCAGATTTTTGACAAAACTGACAAAAAAACAATAGGAAAAGAGTTCCCTATTCATCATTGAATAACTGGCTAGCCAGATGCAGAATATTGAAATTGAATCTCTTCCTTACCTCATATACAAAAGTCAACTCAAGATAAATGAAAGGCTAAATGCAAAGCCCAAAACCTATAAAAACTTTAGAAGCCAACCTAGGCAATACCATTGGAATGGGCAAAGATTTCATAGGAGTAGACAAAGGCACCAAAAGCAATTGCAACAAAATTTTTAAAAAGGCAAAAGAAATCTAGTTAAACTAAAGAGATTCTGTACAGCGAAGAAAACTATCAACAGAATGAAGGGACAACCTACAAAATGTGAGAAAATTTTTGTAAACTTTGCACTTAACCAAGGTCTAATATCTAGCATCTATATCAGGAACATAAGCAAATAAACAAGAAAAAAAAAATTCGTTAAAAAGTGGGCAAGGGACATGAACACCTTTCAAAACAAGACATACATGCAGCCAGTAATTATATGAAAAAAGCTCAACAATACTGATCATTAGAGAAATGCAAATCAAAATTACAATGAGATACTATTTCACACCAGTCAGAAAAGCTATTACTAAAAAGCTAACAAAGAACAGGTGCTGGGTAGATGACAAAGAAAAAGAAATGCTTAGCCACTATTGGGGAGGGGCGTATAAATTAATTCAACTATCATGGAAAAGTAGCGTGGTTATTCCTCAAAGAGCTAAAAGCACAACTATTTTTTGACCCAGCAATCCTGTTACTGGGTATATACTCCAAAATGTAAAAGTTTCTAATATAAAGACACATTAGTGCATGTTTATTGAAGCACCATTCACAATATCAAAGACATTGAATCAACCTAAATGCCCATCAGTGATAGACTGGATAAAGAAAATGTGGTATATGTATGTATGTGTATATATATATATATATACACCACACTGTGTATACACCATGGAAAAACATGTAGCCATAAAAAAAGATGAGATTACGCCCTTTGCAGGAACATAGCTGGAGTGGAGGCCATTACCCTTAGTAAGCTAAAATAAAAACAGAAATACAAATATCACATGTTCTCACTTATAAGTGGGAGCTAAATGATGAGAATACATGGACATACAGAGAGAAAGAATACAAACTGGAGCCTAATTGAGGGTGGAGGGTGGAGTGTGGGAGAGGATCAGGAAAAATAACTAATGGGTGCCAGGCTTAATAGCTGAGTGATGAAATAATATGTGCAACAAAGCTCCGTGACACATTTACCTGTGAAACAAAGCTGCACCTGTACCCCGAACTTAAAATAAAATTTTTTTTTAAAGCTGATTTTTCAAGAAAATAATCTTTTGTTTTAATTTGAGTTCTTGCCATTTATCTCACCATAGCAGGCATTTAGTTTCAATTTCTTCAATTTTTAGACATGTAGGTTCCTTCTGTTCACCTACTGTGAGTATATAGGTATTTCATTTTATCTAATCACAAATTATTTTACATTATTTTGATTGTTGTTTTAGAACTAATTCACTAATGATCTTTACACATCCATTTTCCAATAACTCCATAGCTTCATTTTCATACATCTGCATCTAATTTTACCATTTTTCTAGTGTACTCCTCTGTTACTTTATTTAAACAGTCTCTTTACCTCACCAGAAATTACATGTATCGTTGCCTAATCACCTTTTTACTGTCCATAATATACTTAATGTCCTCACATCTTTCCTAGTTTATGTTCTGTGGTCAAACATTGTAATCAATCACTTCTTTGCAGGCACTCTCAGCAATCTGAAAATATTTCTTTATATTCTTTTGTCTTACTCACTACTTTGAATTCTAACTCTACCATACTTGAAACCTTTTAGATCATCTTGACTAAAAACAAACAAAAAAAAAAAAACCTCAACAATTCTGGTATGTTACTAATCAAATTGATGATCACGAATTAGAATTGGGTCCTCTTTAACACCACCTGTGTTCCTCCTTCCTTTTGTAGTAGCTTACCTTGAAATATTGTCTTCCAATTTGCTTTTAAACCCACTTAATGAATTCACAGATCTAATTCTCTCACCCAACACTCCATGAATATGCTCTTAATATTATATCAGAAACATCCTATGCACTGTCAAACCCAAAGATCAATGTTTGCTTCTAATTTATTTGATCTATCAGCCACTTGTGACATGGATAATCATAGTTTTGTTGCAGGACTTTCTCCTTGGTTCAGCTAAAAGCTGGGTTCTTGTCTTCTGACCATGGAATATTAGGCTTGCAGACACTTTGAAGAATGAGAAGGACAGGGTTTATTGGGCGAAAGACCAAAAATAAAGAAAGAAACAAGAACTGTCATCAAAGCAAGAGTTCTACTAAGTAGGCTTCGTACCTCACAGATTGAATCCCAGTTACACCCCTAGAACAGGAACGGCCAGGCTACTCCCCGCTGCAAACTGCAAACTTCCCCAGGCTCCACCCCAGTGTACACTCCTCCCAGTGCCCAGGCGGTTGGAGGTTCTTTGGTCACCCCTTTATTCTTGGCTGTCTCAGTACCCTCCTTGAAACTTTTCCCCTCTTTGGCTTCCAGGGCACCACACTTTCCTTGCCCTCTTCCTAATTCCCTGACTATTCTTCAAAGTAAATTGTAAAAGGTGTTTCCCATCTCAACGACCTAACAATTTTGAAGAACCCCTGAGCATTCAGTCATTGTACTTCTTACCTGCCTACATTATTTCACTTAATGATGAGGCTTTAAATACCGTCTTTAGTTAAATGTAAATCTCCTAAAATCTAGATGCTATGCCCAACAAAATCCACTCAGTGACCACGTTTAAAAGAAGCAAGTACATCTGTATGCTGAGGTCAAACCTCTTAAGCAGGTTTACATTTTACTAAAGGTATAGGTATCATCCTTAAAATGGCCAATATCTAACTCATCTGACTTTAAGCATGTTAAGCTCTTTCTTCTCAGTTGAACACTGCAGCACAACCAACACTCACAATTGATTGCTTTTTTTCTTTCTAGAATGCTTTTCCTTTCAGATAGTTCTATGACAAACTTGCACATTTAATTTTGCCTTATTTATAAGCTTGTTAGCAGTAACTCTGCCTGAAATTAAAACCTCTATCCCACCAACGTTTTCTTTTTCCAAGCATTTTCTTTTTCTTTAGTCTCAAAATTAAATAAAAAAACATTTAGCTTTTATTTTAAACACTTTTTAAAATTATTGAACACACTCTCTGCTTTTAATGTTCTATCCCAAAAGCCATAGCTTTTTGTCTATTTAGCATCTCCAGTATGGAGAAGAGTGCTTGGCAAGTAATGGTTATTGTTGAAGGAAAGAATGAATAATGAGTGACTTTTTCCCCTCAGGCTGATGCTCTCATGGTTACAAGTTAGCTACAGCAGTTCCATGCATACACAGACACAACAATATCTGGAAGAAAAGGATATATTTGTGTATACACATTGTACACAGTATATTTGTTTATCTCTTTTGGAATTGAGAATTACCTTCGCTGAGGTTTTTCAACAGACTCGTGGCTTTCTGGCCAAAATTCAGTTGCATGCCTATATATAAGTTAATTTTTAAAATATTTAAATTGTTGAGAAGACACCACTAAACACCCTTTCTAATAATTATGAAAAATATAGAGCCTAATAAATGATACAGAATGGATAAGAAATAGAAATATTTTAAATGAAAAAAAAAACCTTTAGAAATAATTTGGAAATCTTAGTAATATTCTTTAGAGATACATAAACATTTGGACAATTTCTTCATGATGCGTAAATATTTCTTTAGAGATACAAAAACATTTGGAGAATTTCTCCATGATGTGTAAATATTGCAATCACATTTTAATATGAATTTTTCTTTGGGGGATCAAATATTGTGTTTATTTATCATATAGGTATTTTATACTGGTTATGTAAACATTCTAAATACAAATTTCTTTACTTTTTTTTTTTTTTTTTTGAGATGGACTTTTTTTTTTGTTATCAAGGCTTTTGTGCAATGGCACTATCTCAGCTCACCGCAACCTCCGCGTCCTGGGTTCAGGCAATTCTCCTGCCTCAGCCTCCTAGTAGCTGGGATTACAGGCACTCGCCACCATGCCCAGCTAATTTTTTGTATTTTTAGTAGAGACGGGGTTTCACCATGTTGACCAGGATGGTCTCGATCTCTTGACCTCGTGATCCACCCACCTCAGCCTCCCAAAGTGCTGGGATTACAGGTGTGAGCCACCGCGCCTGGCTGACAAATTTCTTTACTTTTAACATGGATCACATTCATGATGGATTGGGTGGCAGTAGACAGTTTGCTTCTGCGGGGAGAAGTATTTTCTCTTTGATATGGTGTAGAATTGCAACCATGTAGGGATAATAAAATACAAACCATATTTTAGTTGGTTTTACTATTCCTCCTGTGTTATAAACTGGCAAGGCCCTTCTTTATTGTCTATGCTTCTACTGCTACTGTCCCACCATTAGTACCTCTTTGAGTTATTGTGAAGACCAGGAGCCAATACATGAACAGCAGTTGGCACATAGTAAGTGGGTCTTCAATAATTATTAGCTATATTTTGGCAAGATTTATATTAGCTAAATTGATCTTAGCCTGGGTGTGTGTGTGTGTGTGTGTGTGTGTGTGTGAGAGAGAGAGAGAGAGAGAGGCTATATGTTGTTACTCGAGGGCCTACGATATGTACTTGGCAGAAGTAAAATTGATGGATAAATTACAATTAAAGAAATTATTAAACTGATATTCTATAACAATTTTCTGAACCCCCTCCCCCTTTTTATTCCCAGATAACCATCTAAGAGTTAATTTCCCATGTGGAATATCTGATAACTGAGCTTTTGCCTCCTCAAATTTGCAAAGATTTGCACATCATTTCTTCCTCTTGCCTCTCTCTTCACTTAAAATGCCAATTGGTAATGACGATGAAAAGAAAAACAAAGTAAGACACTCTTTTAACTTCATATAGAGTGCTGCTGAGTTCACTACGATAGTGCCTATATAGATATTTAGTTTGTAAAAACACATTCTTAATATGATAGGCAGTATACTATAGTAGATGGATGAGATATTTGTCCCTGGGGTAAGATGGAGTTTTATATCATTGTTCAAGATTTGATTCAAATATCATGTGACCTTGAAAGATTTATATAATTTTTCTGAGCTTGTATCTTCAATCAAAAAATAAATAAACAAAATAAATAGCATATCAAAATACTTGGACAAAGTATTTGGCACATAGTTTTGAATATATGTTAGTTTTCTTTAAAGTTTTTCACATTTTATGAAATTGTTCCTCTATGATTTTTTTTTTCCTCAAACCAAATTTGGGCAAGTTTCACTACACTCAGTGAAAATAAAAACAATTGATGTTTATGGATCTGGGATATCTTCATGGAATCCAGGTTAAATTCTGCTTTTCAGTATATTTTGCTAATAAAAGTACAACTGCAGTTAAAGACAATTTCAACCAGACAAAATTGTCACCTACTGATCGTACAGTTTGATTCAAGGCTAGATAGATAGATAGATAATCTTTTATACCTAAAACAATTTTCCAGTAACTATTTCTTCCGAATGTGAAAATAAGAAAATATGAGTGTTTATAGATTGGTACCTAATATGCTGCTGTTCTGAATTGTTCATAGAGTATTAATTCAACTATTTATAAACAATACGGCTGCATTTGTCCTGCATTTCACTTCAAAAGGTGAAATAAACTATAAAATTGCAGTTTTCTTCAATAACATTCACATACAAAAAAAGAAAGAAACTGCATGTACTTTGGAGAGACCTGAAGAATCAGGGGTTCATAACCCAACCTAGGTGCTGCCAGATATGCCCAACCCAATTTCTAAGCTATCACTGTACCAGTGAGCATATCAGTACTTCCTACAAAATGAAAGAATAATAAAAAATGCAGTCTTTTTAGTTCGGTAAGGTATAGTCATTTCTTGATATATAGCTCTGATTTTCTCTGTTTGCATAGGGTCAAGACCATGAAATAACACTTAGCAGCTAGGATCCACCCAGTGGAAAGAGTGTCAGGAGAAATTTTAGTAAAGTATTAATCACAGGTTGCTACAAAGGAGCGGAAAGGATACATACATGTAAAGCAGAAATTGTATTACAGAGGTAGTATAGAACTATAAAATTTGGCCTGAAGATTTCGATGATCTTTATATCCTTGCAATCTATAGAGTGCTTTTTATTGGTTAGATGGAATTGAAAGTGTTCATTAACTTGTACAACACTGACATTGTACATGAATGGGGGAAGTAAACACAATGTATCACTCTGGATAATAATGAAAGTTAATATATGGCTTTGTGATACTGACTTACCAAGAATACAAACCATTATTTCATTACAAATTTCAACTCTTCCTGCATTTCTCAATGGGTAACATATAATGACAAATGATAAATTCAGATTACTATGGAGATTCCAGCTTATAGGTTACATTAAAATCTGGAACTGTCCATGCCCTATAACTGAACTATAAGGGGTTACTTGTAAATAAAAGTTGCATAATAAGATACCTGATTTTCTTAGCACTTGCATTTTGGATATTTAAATTTGTATAGCAATAAATAGAAGAGCAAAGAGATGCTAAATACGGAGTTTCTGTCTGTAGCCCGGGCTGGAGTGCAGTGGTGCGATCTCTGCTCACTGCAACATCTGCTTTCTGGGTCCAAGCAATTCTCCTCTCTTAGCCTCCCAAGGACATGGGACTAGAGGTACATGCCACCACACCCCACTAATGTTTGTATTTTTAGTAGAGATGGGGTTTCACCATACTAGTCAGGCTGTCTCGAACTCCTGATCTCAGGTGATCCACCTGCCTTGGCCTCCCAGTCTGCTAGGATTACAGGCATGAGCCACTGTACACAGCTGCTCTAGAAACATTTTTAAAAGAACTAGTTATCTGTCATAATTAAAATATTGCATATGTAGATTATATAGAAATTGATAGCAATTACTTTACAACTAAAATTTATCGTGAAAAAACATCTATTTCCAGACAATCCTGTTTTTCAGGATGATTGAGGTCAAATAAAATCTAAGGCTGATGAAATTCAGCTTTGTTGAAGATTTAACAAACTTACATAGAAGCGTTTGTGAGAAGAAAAAGAGGTTTATAAAGACAGTTTTAAATGGATTTATGGAAGCACTGATTCAATTACATCAAAGAAAAACTTTCCTTAAATAAAGTAAAAAGATTCATCTTCTCTCTGGAATTACTAAGGGAGTGTTAATGATCCATGTAAAGGAATATTTAATAATTGACCAGGTTTATGCACACTAATATATATTGCAAATAAAGTAATCAATTTATTATACTTCATTGCTCTTTTCTATTATTTAAAAGAATGCTATAGTATACACTTTATTAATGGTTAAGAATATAGATTTCAGGCCTTAGTAATTATTTGATAATTATTTTGACCTTTTGGGGAAGAAGAATTTCTAGAATAGTGGAGTTAGCTGTTGAAAATAGTTACAGGTTGGCCTGGAATCGTGGCTCACACCTGGAATCCCAGCGCTTTGGGAGGCTGGGGTGGGCAGATGACCTGATGTCAGGTGTTCGACACCAGCCTGGCCAACATGGTGAAACACCGTCTCTAATAAAAATGCTAAAACTAGCTGGGGGTGGTGGCATGCACCTATAGTCCCAGGTACTCCGGAGGCTGAGGCAGGAGACGCAATTGAACCCAGGAGGTGGAGATTGCAGTGAGCCGAAAAGCTGCCATTGCACTCCAGCCTAGGTGACAAGAGTGAAACTCCATCTCAAAAAAAAAAAAAAAAAAAAAAAAAAAAAAAAAGTAAAATAGTTAGAAATGAATGTATTAGTGATGTTTCTTAATTCAATCAATTCAAAACATAAATGTCATAATTGAAATAAATTATGTTTGTTATATGGATTCAGAGAAGAGGTACTATTGGAGTCTCTTATTTGCCTGGTTGCCAACCTGTTTGCTAAGTGAGATAATAATAAGTTTTTCCATTTTCCTTTTCTAATAATTTATTTTGAAAAGAGGATGCACAAATACATAATTCAAGTCATTTCTGCTACACATCTTTATGTTTATTAAAAACTTGATACTTGTAAGTGTATGCATATATAAACATATATTCTAATTAGTTTGTGCTATTACATTTAGATAATCAAGATAACCTCAAGCCATAAGTGTTCATTTATTTAACTTTTCTATTATGTGTTTTCTCAGTCATAATCACATGTGTACACATTTACATTTATAGCTCAAAAAGTGGCATAGATTAAATTGACATAAATAGTCATTGCCTTCAGCTCATGGAAATATAACAAGAATTCTATCTGGGCTGACAGTCTGTTCCATAGCCGAATTGGGCATCATGTCAAATGTTTATCTTCTCATTTTAAATTGAGAGCTAGTGTTCTCTCTTTTCTAAAACAGAATACATGCTAAAATCTATCTCAGCCTACTTACATCAATGATCATTTTCTCTTTGCATGACAACCTTATAATGTGGGGAGATGTACCAAAGGAGATGAAAGATTGAAGATGATACTCCAAGAAAATTTAATTTTATAATGTATATAGTGAAAATAGAAGAGTATAGAAAGTAGTTTGGAGCTGAGAAATAGAGAAGACCTTTAATTATTGTAAAAAAATATATTTATAGAAAATGCCGGATTTAAGCAAATTAAATATGTGCAGATAAAGTTCACTTTCAAATTTTATTAGGGGATTAGAGGATGAGGTGCTAGAACAACAATAATGAATGGCAAATACATAGATATCTATTATACTCATTTTACTGGAATAAGTAGAAAATAGATCTGACCTACTGAAAATAGCAGGTATGTGAAAATCATTCATTTGGATTCTCATCCTCATTTTATGATTCCTAGATTTACATTTGAATAGTTTATTTTGGCAGTGCTGATAGTGGTACTCATTGAACACTCAGTACTTTCTAGGACAAAAATAGATGTTTATATAAACTCAGTTTCAGCTTTCAAGTTTTAAAAATGATAAATGGACACTTGCAACATAAACAGACAAGGAAAGCGACTATGGATTTTATAAGTATGTATTTAAGACTATTGAGAAAATGAAAATCTACAAATAAATATACAAAGAAAGATTAGTATAATTTAATGATGAGATGCCCATAGGCTGCTATCTATTACTAGGGCAAGTACCTAAATGAAATTGCATCTCTGGTGAATTTAAACAGACTAAAACTCATTCTAAATATTTTTTTATGTATCATTTCTAAACTCTGAGTTGTAAATTATCTAGATTGGAAATTCACTTCTCATCTTGAATAATCAATGGCTAAGTTTTTACTTTTCATCCAATATGTTTGTTAAACTAAATAGTCTTACAAAGACTTGACTAAATATAATGCATATCCTGGGGATGCAAATTTAAAAAGAGCCATATCTGTATACTGAATCAGGTATCAATAGTGGAGTAGTACTCAAAAACTTAACACATTTTTAAGGTAAATTTTGTAATATAAAAAACAAATGTTGTCTTATGTTCTCGAGCTCCCTGCTGTTTCAGATTGAGAGACAGGATGTTGATTTAAGTGTTTGGAATGTGTCTGTTTAGGAAGGAAGAGCTTTTCATGGCATAGCTGTATTCTTTTTACTGTTCCCTATTTAATAGTCAATAAATATTTATAGAGTACTCAAAATATCCAGTTATTCTTTACCTTCTGGGCCAGTAGAAGACCACAACTTGATGCTTTCTTACAATCAGTCGGAATCATGTGGCTAGTTGTGGTCAATCAAACATAAAAGTGAAAAATGCCACTTCTATGCTGAAGCTATGAAAATAACCTTCACAATTATCCGGGAGTCTATTCTTTACTTCAGGAATGGAGGAGCCCAGGGGTTTCTGTTGCTGTGGCTAAAAGTCATCAGGTAGAGCAAGGTACTACATTGATATGTATAGGACTGATTGAATAAATGAAAAATAAACTTTTGCTGTCTTGAACCACTAAGATTTGGGGGGTTCAAATAAGCCATTATAAACTAACAGAAGCAAATACTATTATGTGTGTGGCATAGTTCCAGGTCTTTAGAATTCATTGGATGACAAAAGGAGATAAAGAGCCCTAGCTTGCTGAAATTTACCATATACAGAATCACAACATTTGTAGTAAATATGTTAGAAATTAGTAAGCGGTTAGTGAAGGGAAATGAAGAGGAGCATAAGTAAATGATACATATGGTAGGTAGAATAATGCCCCTACAAAGATATCATGTGACAATCACTGAAAACTATCAACATTTTACTTTACATATCTAAAGGATCATTACAGATATGATTCAATTAAGGACCTTGAGATAGGGAGATTATCAAGGATTATCCAGGTAGCCTAAATGTAATAATGCTTGTCCTTATAAGAGGGATGCTGAGGAGTCCAATTCAGCTAGGAAATGTGATACAGGAAGCAGAGGTTCAAGTAATGCAAGCACAGAATCCAAAGAAATTGGTGGCCTCTGGAAGCCAGAAAAGGTAAGAAAATTGAATCATCCCCAAAGCATACAAAGAAATGCAGCTTTGCCAATCTGTAATAGGCTTCTGATTTCCAGAAATTTAAGATAATAAATTTATGTTGTCTTAAGCCACTACATTTGTGGTAATTTGTAGCAGCAATAAAAAACTAATGCAACTATGTATCTAAAAATAAATGTTGCAAAAGCAGGTAACCACTCCTTCTTTATGAACTTTGCACTTTTCAAAAATGAAAAAGGTCATTGTCTGTCCTTGCACTAATGTGATAAAAGCCTTGAATGTGTTGTAAGAAATACCAGTAGTTCTTTCTGCTATTTAGCTCCCTTACCCTTAACATACGCAGAAATGTTTCTTAAAGCAAGGCCATCAAGCTCAGTCTACTTTGTTCTCTTGGTATTTGCTACCTCTCATTTATACCTCCAAATTTTTCTCTTTCCTCCAACACCAAACTGAATTTGCACAAGATGGGTGTTCAGCAACTCTCCAACTCTACTGTAACTTTTAGACAGAAAAGAAGAACCAACCTACAGGTTTTCACTTTTGAGAATCAGCAAATAAATAAGTACAGAGGTTACAAATTGTTCAAATTTCTTATATTCTGGGTTAATGGTCTTTTGATAAGGGCTCTCATTGATATAATAGCTAAAAGATAAATTAAGCTTTTGCCCTTATGAATGAACTCTTTCATTCAAAATTGATTGCCTTCTCAAGAAATTAAATTAGATTTTCTCTAATCTAAAATTAGATTTTGATACGTACCTGGATTACAAAAAAGATCCTTAAGAGGCATGATATTTATCTTTTTTCTTTATTCCTGCATACATTTTTGATAATACTATTTGTGTTTGGATATACATATGTACCAGGATTGACAGCAATCACAGTTTGCCATGGAAATATTTACAGCTTGTTTTGAAGATGCCATGGGGTTTTTGGGTTTGCTTTTAAATTCATTTATTTTACAAGGTATAAAATGTTTAGGCCCCAAAGACTGACTATATGAATAATAAAAACATGGACTCTTGTAACTTGTAACATCCTGAGAAACATTCAGCTTATAAATATGTAAAGAAGATTCAACAACCGCAGCAATCTTACAGCCTCACCAGATGTCCTTTCAAAGGACTGTTTGGAGGCCTTCTTTTATGCTTTCCCTTTTTTATTTTCTACTGCCTGAAATATCAGGGAAAGGGCAAGTGATTACTTCACATAGTTTTCTTCTACATATGAAATATGCATGAGATCTGTTCTTACTGAAAGTTTACATTTACTCAGCTGGTTTAACACCTTTTGGGGGTCTTAGCCTTAGTGGCTTCATTAGACCTCCTGGAAAGAGATTTACTTAGGAAATAGAAACTCAATTTAAATAATAAGTATGTCTTATAAAGCCCTTAGTGGAAACAGTGTTTTTCTTTCTTAACTAACATTTAAAAAGTGAATTTTAACACTTTTACTGAAAATTGGCCTCCTCTCACAGAAAAATCCTTTGGTTATAAACAAATATTAGAATTGTTTTCTCTTAATTCTATAAAGTTAAATTACATACAACTTTGCCTCACTCTTATGCATTTATAGAAATCTTAGAAATTACCTTTTTAATCCCACTTTCATGTTTAGTCTCAAAACATTAACAAAGATTATGTTTAAATATATGAGTTTTATATTTATGTTTAGTATAATACAATAAGATAAAATAACAATATTGTAATATGTTGGAATGTGATATCTTTCGTAAATAACACATCCTCTAACCAAATGCAAGATACTACTTATTTCGCAATAATGTTGAAACTGGAGAGATTTATAAAAATCTTACTATTTATATAAAAATAGGGTTTTTTTTAAACTTTTTTTTACAAATATTTTCATAGTAAACTATCTGCCTTACAAACTAACATTGTATACATTTATTTAAATCTTTGAAAGAGGAATTGGTGAACTTTTTCTCTAAAGAACCAAACAGTAAATAACATAGGAATACGGGTCATAAGGTCTCTATTCCAACTACTCAGGTTTCTTGTAGCACAATAGCAGCCACAGAAAATATGTAAATAATTGGGTGTGGCTATACTTCATTAAAAATGTATATACGAGGAAGAATATGGTTCTTGGATATAGTTTGCTAATATCTAATTTTAAATCATATAAAAGGTATACTTAGTATCTTCTGAAAATATTAATAAAATTCAAATAATCATATTTATGTTTAAGAGTAGATTAAGAAAATGTAGTATGATGCTTCATAAAATATACAGGCTTCTGAAAATTTAAATAGCATGCTTCTATATAGCCTAATATTAAAAAATAAAAACTTAGACCATGTACATCAATATGATTTAACCATTTATTCTAAAAAATTTGTCTCTAGGAATATTATGCTATAGACCAGTAAATTCACTCTTTGCATAAGAAAATTGTTATATACCTATATAGAGATCAATAAATATTCTCATATAAGAAGAATAGATTACAGAGATAAACAGCTAACTAGTAAAACAAGTTTACTTATTAATATTCCATTTAAGATCTTCACTCTGCTTTATTATCCAATCTTAAATTATTAAGTCACATAGTTTACCTAGTCCCAATCAGTGTACTGCCTAGCAGAACCTGCATTAGGCCACCTGAGTCCAGATTCTAAAACTTTATAAATATCCTTCCCTGGCTTTTTTCATACTGAAATGCTTTAAGACTGTTTGCAATGTTCTCTCTTACTATAATAGATCTAATAAATTTAGCTCTACTTTATCAACATGTTTTTTTGGTGGCCTTTTGGGAATTAATAGCCAATACCACCTACATATGAAAAAAATCTCTTTCATTTAAACCCCACACCAAATTACTTTCTATTGAGCACCTCTAACATTTAAAAAGTAATAAATAGGAGCTTTCCAGTAACTTTTCTCTTTCTTCTTAGCAAAAGAAAATACAAAGCATCAGAGGATGTAGTGTCCTGGGATCTAAGATAATTTTTACTTTATTTTAATTTTAGTAGAAGGGAGTGAAAAATACGCAAATACCAATGATAGTTCCACAATGCCTGAGAACTGAATATTGGATTTAGCAACATGCATGCTTTGATGACCTTAAGAAGACTGGTTTTAAATAATTGGTGGGATAAAGTCTTGGCTGGAATAAGTCTGAAAGAAAATGGAATGAAAGTATTTGGAGAAATAATGGTAATACACTGTTAGGGCAATGGAATTTCCTTTTAGTGGCAGAAATGAGGTCATATTTATATGCTGATGGTAAGGTAAATTTTTTAAAAATGTTATGATATAGGACTGAGAGAGATATTTAGATTAAGAACTTCAATAAGATGAAGGACAATGAGATCCAATGCAGAAATGAAGAGGTATGCCTAAATTAGGAGTCCTATGAGTCCTCTTATAGCAATGGAGGAAAGATGTATATATTTATATGTTTAAATACGTGTCATGGGGGAAATGTTCAAGGTCCTTTTTTAAAAAAATTGCTTTTATTTTTTTTTAAATGAAATGGGAAATGTTTATAAGCCAAGAGTGAAGAAGGAAGGAAATGTTGGAAATCTAATGGTTGACAGAAGAGACAATGTAAGCAGTCTAGAAGGGTAGAGAAATGAGTAGACCAAGAATATGTACTGTAATTGCAGGGCAGATGAGTTAACATGAATTTAACGTAACATTAGTTATCATATTACTCAAAGTCTAGTGAGGCACTTGGCACATAGGAAGTCATCATTAAAGATCCTATTAATATATGAAAAAATAATGTTTGACTAGATGTCAAATTGGTATCATAGAGCTGATCTTAACAGGTTATATTTTCTACTTATTCCTGTCCTAAGGCCCACTTTTGCTGCTAATAATGGAGATAAAAATAACTATTCTATTATAGGTTCTGGAAAACAGACTCAGAGATCTTAGTAAAAGACTTTTATTGGGAAGTGTTTCTGAGGAAGCAGAATTGAGCGTGAGGCAAGTTAATTGGGATGTATTTTCAATGGAGGAATCGATTCTAAAAGGAGTTAGAATGTACCTTCAAAGCTGTGGCAACAAGGACAATGTCAGTGGAACTTAATACCCCTTTATTAACCAGTCATTGGACATAGAGAGCCGAGGAATATGTGTAATCTTGTTCAAGGCTATATTCTTCAGCATAGGAGAATTTATGAAGAAGGACTTAGATGTCAGATAAAGATACATGTTAGGAAACTTACCTTAGATAATTTTCACTTATTAGTCTCTGCTGTCTTTTGTTCACAACATTTAGCAATATAATTTCCTCTTATTTCACAATGGTGATATTTAATACCAAACTTTAAACATATATTCAATCTAGGGTCTAAAGTATAAGAAAAAATAACTGTAGCCATTAAGTCAGATAAGGGTAATAAGATACTTACTCTAGCTGTCTAAGAGTTGAAAGCAAACAGTCCAAATTTCTGATTCTAGCTTTTATAATTCGATTTCTTAAAATTATTATTAATAATAATGTCTAGTGGTTTGCTAATTTGACTTCACAACCCTTTAATGGATTTCATCTGCCATTGGAAAAAGAGTGAATACATGTGACAGAAAGAACACCAGTGTGTTCTTTGTTTGGTAAGAATTTGAGAAATTTTCTGGGCACAGATTTTGTTCATAAGTAAGGTTATCATATGAAGTGTCCTCCAATTTCACATCTTTTTACAGTAAACAAGCAGAAAACCAGGATTGTTCACAATTTGTAATGAAATTCTTTCTTCACTTAAGTGAAGTCAAGAATCAAAGCAGAGGAAGTCACAAGTAGGGTCAAGGCAGTTGTTTGTCCTTCAACCTTGTTTTTATGTTTTGTTTCTTGTGTTCAAAGTAAGAGGACAATAGAGAATTTAAGGACACCTGATATTTAGTAGACACCACTAACCGATGCCTTCTACTGGCTCAGATAAAAAGAGAGAAAAACATTGCTTTTAACAAAAATGGTTAAAATGAAGCCAAAACCATAAAGTATCAACCGATCTAAACTGGGGAAAGCCACGCTTTTCCATAAAATGACATGTAAAGAAGCATTATGTCACAGGGTTATATGCCTTAAAATTATATATATATATATATACACACACACACACACACACACACACACATGCACACATATATATATGTGACATATTTATACATACGCATACACATACATAGAGTTTCAGTGGACTATCATATATATATATGTATATATGATATATGAGTCTAACTTTTCCAATTCTATTTTTTAAATTATATGTATGTATGATATCTCATTGAAACTCTTAAGAATTTTCAAGTCACATAGAAACTATCTTCATGAATAACTATGGAACAAAAAAGTGACCAAGCAATTTAATTTCATCTTATTTCTCAAGCTTCTGGTTTGACTATTATACATTTTCCTAATTCCTCATACAAATCTTCCATAAGTATTTATTATTTTGTTAATATAAAGTAGATTTATATTTTTTGAGAATTTTAAGTAAATTTATTTGGTTATTAAACATTTCGCAGGAGGTAGCTTGAACACAGTAGAGTACATCATCATCCTCTCTCTCACAAGACCATATCACCTTATATTTCTACCTAAATATTTTCAGAGTACTAAAACCTTTAATATTGTACTTTCCTAATTTAAATGTAATTTCAATGGAACTTAAAGCATAAAAGGAAATCTGTATAGTAGAAAATAATTAAGGCCAAAAACAAACATATCTTTTAGAAAACAGTATAACTAATAGGTTATACTGTTCAAATAGTGATTTAGATGTTCATCAAATAGGTGATTTAGATGTTCAAATTCAGCACTATCTTTTAATCAAAAAAGCAAGAGAGATGTAGACCAAGTTCCAGAAGAAAGTTCCAGAAAATTAGAGTTTTAAAATCTAAAGCACCTCATATATCACATGAAGTAGTAAATAAAATGAGCTTTCAGTCATGCCACTACTTTTCTTTACTGTGAAAGCAAGGCTTTTCAGGTGTCTTTCATTTTTGATTATGCCAGATTTAGTTATGAATTTATTGCACATACCTTATGGTTACAACTACTTAAATGTTTTCTTTAAACAACAATAAAGAAAACTGCTGATTTACATCACTTCCATAATGGGGTAAAGTTCTCCTGTCATATATGTATAGATTTATGCTACACATTAACATATAAACACTTCCAAAAAATATTCCCACTTACAAGATTTTTGCATAACAAATCAAGATCATTTATTAATTCATTATGTGCACCTTAAGCATTGTAAAACTTAATATGCTCAAGTTCACATTTAAACATTTGTGGTTTATTTCTATCCTCATAGTGTAAATTATACTGAGAGATGGAATATCTGTCACTTTGCTCTGGACAGTGGCTACTCTTTTAATACTAAAAAAGTATTGAATAATGTGATTTTTGAAGAACAAGATAATCTTTTGGAGGAAAATAATAAATATCTGAGTCATTAGGATTACAGAAAATTACATACCTTATTTTCTGGCACCTATAATAAAATAGAGAATTGAATAATTTTTTCTCATAATTTTTCAGATACACTTGATCCTAGAAATATAGGCTTGTCCTCATTTTGTATAAAATGGTGCAATAAGTTTGCATTATTAATCTTTATCATAAATAATTTTTAAAAATCAGTGCGCCGTTCAGAATTTACTCTTAATTTCCTCTTAAATAAATGTTAGTGCTTAAGGAAATTTAAAAGAAAATTATTAAATATTAAAACACCCCAAATTAAGGCGGTTCCCCTAACATTTGGAGAGGAAACTATAAATAAGAAAACTATAAGTACATAAAACTAATGTTAAACCTTTGACAATCAGTGTAATGACTTTAGAGAATTTAGGATTTTTTTTTTTTAATTTTTGAGATGGGAGTTTCGCTCTTGTTGTCCAGGCTGGAGTGCAATTCTCCTGCCTCAGCCTCCTAAGTAGCTGGAATTACAGTCATGTGCCACCACGCACAGCTAATTTTGTATTTTTAGTAGAGACAAGGTTTATCCCTGTTGGTCAGACTGGTCTCAAACTCCTCACCTCAGGTTACCTACCCATGCCAGCTTCCCAAAGTGCTGAGATTACTAGCATGAGCCACTGTGCCCAGGGCCTTTTCATTTTTATGCAAAGACCCTTTTAAAATAAATAAATAAAGCAAAATTTCTATTGCTGCTTTTGTAGTAGAATAGTTGTTTTTAAATGCTGGCCAAACACTAATTTGGAGAGGAAAAAAAAAATGAAATACTGAGTCACAGGTAATTTAGTTTATAAAGTCTTCCTTTCAACTATGGCTCAATAATGATCTATTTTGACTTTAAAAATGTACCACAAAGCTTTAAAACAGGAAAAATTCAATAACTCCTCTTTCCAATAAAGTTAAACTTTTAAAATATCATGAGCCTTTAAAAAGCTATACTCTAAGGATTCTTTAGAAAAAATATTTATATCAACATTTATTCAGATTAAATACAAAAGCCTAGGGATCCATGAGTACCATATACTAAACTTAGCATTTTATTACATATTATAAAAATATATTTTATTACATATTATGAAAATAGCATGAAATAAACATATTATAATTTAAAATATACACTGAGACCTATTTTAAAACTAATGAAATTGGCATCATAGGTGAACAAGGGTAATGGAACACTTACATATTTCCTTTTGTATTCATATACCTAGCTTTAAAATGTGATGTCTACTTGTTCTAATTTTTAACCAGTTACATTAAATCAAGAAGAGAAGATATTAAGATGAAAATTATAAGATTTCCCTAACTATTAAAAATTCATAGTTTTGTCTCTTGAGGCTTTCAAAAATTAGCCCCAGAAAGGATGATCATGTTAGCAATGGCAATTATTTTCTAAGATAACACAGAAAATTCAATTAAGTGTCTATGAGATCTATAATTTGCATTAGTGTGTATATGGCTATATTATTTATAATTCTTTGTTTAGTGTTTGCAAAAGAATATCTTGAAGTGGTTTATTGCTAACTTAACCTGTGATAAAAATCAGAATACTCAGAAATATAAAAGTTTCACTATCTTTATCTTAATACTGAATGATGTAAATATCATTCCAATAGATAGAAATTGTTTTTTATTACATCCTTTTTATAATTGTAGCAAGTATAGGACATTTGTTTTTATTATTGATTTATTTATTTATTTTTATTGCATTTTAGGTTTTGGGGTACATGTGAAGAAGATGCCAGATTGTTGCATAGGTACACACATGGCAGTGTGATTTGCTGCCTTCCTCCACTTCACCTATATCTGGCATTTCTCCCCATACTATCTCTCCCTAACTCCCCACCCCCCACTGTCCCTCCCCCATTTCCCCCCAACAGACCCTAGTGTGTAGTGCTCTCCTCCCTGTGTCCATGTGTTCTCATTGTTCAACACCCGCCTATGAGTGAGAACATGCAGTGTTTGATTTTCTGTTCTTGTGTCAGTTTGCTGAGAATGATGGTTTCCAGGTTCATCCATGTCCCTACAAAGGACACGAACTCATCATTTTTGATGGCTGCATAATATTCCATGGTGTATATGTGCCACATTTTCCCTGTCCAGTCTATCATCGATGGGCATTTGGGTTCGTTCCAGGTCTTTGCTATTGTAAACTGTGCTGCAATGAACATTCGTGTGCATGTGTCCTTTTTAAAAACTAGCAGCCTGTGGGACTTAACTTTCCATGGAAGTTGAAGAAATTTGTAGGCCAGAGCAATTGCAGTTGACAAACTCTCCTACCAGGAACAATTAGAAAAGTTGTATCTAAACCTCAAATCACTAATTTAAATATATCGAAGTCCTACGGAAAGAAGAACAAATGAGCCTAAAATTTTTAAAAGCAAAGATAGAAGTTGACAATTTTAAGCTACTTTCTCCATGGGACATTTGCAGATTCTTATAATAGGCTAGAATCAGAATAGCGGCTATACTAAGACAAAATACCAAAATCTATGAATGGATTATGGATCTAAATGTAAAGTTAAATGATTTTCTAGAAAAAAACTAGCTAAATAGCTTATAATCTTGGATTAGGCAAGACTTTCCCAACAAATTCCCAAACAATAATAAGACAAAAGGAAAACAACAATAATGATAATGTACAATATAAATATTTCTATTTCACAAGATGAAATTTAGAAAGAAAAGCAAACAACGGAGTGAGTAGAGATACCTTTTGTATTACAAAAATAAATTGTATAAATAAATGAGAGAAAAGAGGATATCTACTATGAACATTTCAAAACACGTGAAATCTGCTAAGCTTTATATAAAACAACTAGAATGTGAAGCAAAAAACAAACAAAGCAAATCAATGCAAATGAACTAACAATACATCTTGGCAAGGATTTGAAGCAGCCAGAATCCGGATGCAATGCTGATGAGAGTGTAAATTGTTAAAATCCCTCTTGAAAATTGTTTGGTAGCATTTATTAAAGCTGAACACGCATATTCCTTATTATCTAGCAATTGAATTTTTATGCATATACCTAAGGAAATCCATACAAATGTGTACCAAAAATTATGAATAATTATTTCCATAATAGAACTTGCAAAACATTGGAAAGTACTCAATTGTTCATGAGTAAGATAATATCTTGTGGTAGATTTACAAAACACAACATAAGAAACAAAACAAAATAAAACTACCACCAACACATCACAGAGATAATGTTGAGAAAAACAACAGCAACAACAACAGCAAAACCAACAGAAACAGTAAATCAATAAGGCAGCAGCCATGCAAATTACATCAATATGATTCTATTGATTTCTACTTATTTATATATAGAAACAGATCTATTTCATTAATGTGTTAGAAGTAAGAATCAAGCCTATTCTTAGAGGAGATGCAATGGAAAGAGTCACAAGGAATTTTCTCAGGGTGCTAGTAATGCTGTTTCTTGATCTGACACTAGTTACGACGTGTGTGCATAGTTTTTGAAACTTTATCAAGCTGTGTACATATGATTTTTCCTGCTTTTATGTGTATGTTATAATTCAAAAGAGTTTAAAAGAAATTACTTTTAGCATGTGTTTATTTCTTGCAAACACACACACAGAAACACACACACACACACACACACACACCACACACAGAGTATATCTGACAACATATAGCCTGTACATAGCATTCTTAATAATTTTAAATAGTTGCAGATGATGCACTAAGGAAATGCTGAACACTTCCTCCCAGAAAGCATGCTTACACTTCTTTATCACTTCAGAGAGTGAACAATTTTATTTGGCATAATTTATAGACAATGCCGATATGAAAGTGGAAGGAAAGTGAGAATTCTGACATTCAAAGTTTATACTGTATTACATGAACAAAAGTTTATCAGGAATACAGATATTTGTCTAACTCAACGGTTATCCAGTGTGTCCCCAGGCCAGCAGCTTCAGCATAAGTATACTGCTCCCAGACCTACTGAAACACCTAAGCTCTGGGTCCCAAGCATCTGTGTTTTGACAAGATATTCTGAGGCATGCTTGCTGACTTTTTAGATCCACTGATATTAAAAAAAAAAAAAAGACACTACTTATTCTTTTCTTTTTCCTTTGTCTTCCTTCCCCCCACTCATTTATCATATACTCAGCCACATTTTTGGTGATCAGTGAATGTTAAATGCTCCATAATTGTTTAATTGAATTTAATTAATTGTATCCTACACACAGAAATGGTATTCACAGAATTTGAATAATTTTTATGTTTTAAAATTTTACTTTGAAATTCATGCATTGACATGTGTAAAGGAAGGGAAAGAGAAAAATCTAATTTATAGGGGCATTTGAGCAGCACATTCTCATAGAGATCCTGATGCAATTCCTAACATTTGTAAAAGAAATGATAGGACTTACAAATCATGGATCATTGATTTGGACATGGATAAAATAAAAGTGATTATTTCTGAGATTTTGGTGCACGCTTTACCCAAGCAATATACACCATACCCAATGTGTAGATTTTTTATCCCTCACTCCCCTCCAACCTTTCCCTTGAAGTCCCCAAAGTCCATTGTATCATTTCTATGTCTTTGTATCCTCATAGCTCCAACTTATAAGTGAGGTCATATGGTGTTTAGTTTTTCATTCCTGAGTTATTTCACTTAGAATAATGGTCTCCAATTCCATCAAGGTTACTGCAAATGCAATTATTCTGTGAATTTTTATGGCTGAGTAGTCCATGCGGTAAACACAGACACACACACACACACACACACACACACACACACACCATAAATTACCCAGTCATCAGCAGTTCTTTGTAGCAGCACAAGAGTGGACTAATACAGTGGTATTGCATTGTGGTTTTGATTTGCATTTTCCTGATAATTAGTGGTGTTGAGTATTTTTGTAATATGTTTGTTGGCCATTTGTGCGTATTCTTTTGAGAACTGTCTGTTCATGTCCTTAGGTCACTTTTCTTTAGCTCACTTTTTGGTGGGATGGTTTTTTGTTTTGTTTTGGCTTTGGTCTTTTTTTCCCCCTTTACTGATTTGTTTGAGTTTCTTGTAGGTCCTGGATATTAGTTATTTCTTAGATGAATATCGGTGAAGAGTTTCTCCCACTCTGTAGGTTGTTTACTCTGCTGATTATTATTATTATTATTGCTGTACAGAAGCTTTGTTTAATTAAGTCCCAGTTATTTATCTTTCTTTTTGTTGCATTAGTTTTTGAGTTCTTGGTCATGAAGTCTTTGCCTAAGCCAATGTCTAGAGGGATTTTTCTGATGTTGTCATCTAAAATTTTTATGGTTTCAAGTCTTAGATTTAAGTCCTTGATCCATCTTGTCCTGATTTTTGTATATGGTGAAAGATGAGGATTAAGTTGCATTCTTCTACATGTGGCTTGACAATTATCCCAACACCATTTGTTGAATAGGGTGTTCTTTCCCAATTCTATGTTTTCGTTTGCTTTGTCAAAAATCAGTTAGCTGTAAGTATTTGGCTTTATTTACGGGGTTTCTATTATGTTTCATTGGCCTATGTGCCCCTTTTTATGACAGTACCATGCTATTTGTGTGACTATAGTCTTATAGTATAGTTTGAAATCAGGTAATGTGATACCTACAGATTTGTTCTTTTTGTTTAGTCTGGCTTTGGCTATGAGGGCTTTTTTTTGGTTCCATGTAAGTTTCATAATTCTTTTTTCTAGTTCTGTGAGGAATGATGATGGTACCAGTATCCTCCATAAATATTGATGCAAAAATCCTCAACAAAATACTAGCTAACCACATCCAACAACATATCAAAAAGATAATCCACTACGATCAAGTGGGATTCATACCAAGGATGCAGGGATGGTTTAACATACACAAGTAAATATATATACCACATGAACAGAATTAAAAACAAAAATCACATGGTCATCTCAATATATGTGGAAAAATAATTTGACAAAATCCAGCATCCTTTTATGATTAAAACCCTCAGCAAAATCAGCATAGAAAAGATATACCTTAAGGTAATAAAAACCACCTATGACAGTCTCATAGCCAGTATTACACTGAACCAGGAAAAGTTGAAAGATTCCCCCTGAGAACTGGAACAAGACAAGGATGCCCACTTTTACCACTTCTATTCAACATAGTACTGGAATTCCTAGCCAGAGCAATCAGACAAGAGAAAAAAATGAAGAGCACCCAAATTGGTAAAGTAGTAATCAAACTGTTGCTGTGCACTAATTATATAATTGTATACCTAGAAAACCCTAAGGATTCACCCAAAAAGTTCCTAGAACTTATAAACAAATTCAGTAAAGTTTCAGGATACAAAATGAATATACACAAATCAGTAGCACTGCTATACAACGACAGAAACCAAGCTGAGAATCAAATTGAGAACTCCACCCCTTGTATAATAGCTGCAAAATAAAATAAAATGAAATGCAGGAGTATACCTAATCAAGGAAATGAAAGACCTCTATAAGGAAAACTATGAAACACTACTGAAAAAATCATAGAAGACACAACAAATGCAAATACATTTCATGCTCATGGATGTGTAGAATCAATATTGTTAAAATGACAATACCACAAAAGGCAAGTAAGAAATGTAAATTCCTTAGTTTCATTCCAGACCTAATGAATGAATTAGAAACTCAGGGGTTAGGATTGGGCCCAGAAACCTGTGTTTTAACTACTGTCCAAGTGACTCTGAAGCCGCTCGAGTCTGAGAATCATTGTTTTTGTATAATGGCTTTATAAACTTGCAGTGACATAGAATCATCCGGAGATTTTTTCAAGTGGCATTGACTTATTTCCACCTATGTTGATTCTGATTTCAAAAATTTTTAAGCTTTTATATTTCTTGCACAATTGTACTTTGTAATGTGTTACAGGTACAATATTTTGTTCATTCCACTTGTTTTTTCTTCTCTCATTTTTCTCTTTTACTCTTTTTTCTTTTGTCATGGGCTACTCCATTTTCGTTCTTTTTTGTATGTGGTTAATTAAATTTTTAAGCTTCTGTCCATGAATTTTGAGAATTTAATAAAAGACGTGTTAAAAATGAGCCATGTGTGTCAGGCTCAGTTCTTAATCTTCTTATTGAACCCACATTTTTCAAAGTCTATAATTTTGTCTTCCTGAAAGAAGGCCACCAAAACAGCTCAATGCCTTTCTTCTTAAGCAATCTTCCTCTCCCTCCATGAAGCTCTGATTCACAGCTTCTTGTCCTACACAGAGAATTGAAAAAGTGGCTGCAGAATATCAACTCATTACTCTGTGAATTCTCTGGCTCAATTTCTGTCTCTGCCAGTCCTAGCTTCTCCAGAGTGCTCTTATTTTTTAAAGTGGATTTAAACATTTTAAATCTAGTTCTTGTAATTATTCTCAGTAGGGGAGTGGATTACTTCAAGCTACTTCATCATAACTGGAAGCAAAAGTATGTGTTATTTTTATATTTGAAGTTATTATTTTTTAACAATTACTTTTGTGTGTGTTTTATATTTACTGTGCTTTAATGTTTGATTGTTTACATGTAAAGTATAAATACTTTTACTTCCTTTTTCTATTTGGCTTTAAAGTTCTTATTATGAAACATCCTTAATACATATCCCAATTACTTTGATTTAATTACTACACATTATTTTATAAATGTGTAGTTTTCCAAAAATTAAGTAGGTTTTTAAAATATTGTAATATTGTAGCATGCATAACTGCCTTGGAAAAGTTTGAAGTTAATAAGTAGTTTTATTTTACTCCTAAATAATAAAAGAAACTGCTTTAATATTGATAATCTACCTTCTGGTTATATACTATTTTTCTGTTATTTTTCTACTGATACCTAATAGTTATATATACTTATGAGGTACATGTGATATTTGAATGAATGCACACAATGTGTAATGATCAAATCAATGTAATTGAGATATCCATTAACTCAAATGTTTATCATTTTTTTCTGCTGTGAACATTTCAAATCTTCTCCTCTAGCTATTTTGAAATATACAAGAAATTATTGTTAATAGTCACCCTGCTGTACTATCGAACACTATAACTTATTATTTTCAACTACATTTTTGTATACAGTAACTACCTTCTCTTCATCTGCCGCTGACCCCAAATCCCTTCCCAGCTTCTAGTACCACTATTCTACTCACTGCCTTCATGAAATCAACAAAGAAACAACCTACAGAATGAGAGAAAACGTTTGCAAGCTATTCATCTGACAAGGCATTAATAACCAGAATATATAAGAAATCCAAACAGCTCAATAGCAAAAAGGCACAAGTAATCCAATTTTAAAATGGGTAGTTGATCTGAATGGACATTTCACAAAAGACAAACAAATGGCCAACAGGTGTATGAAAAGATGCTCAACATAATTAATCATCAGGGAAATGCAAACTGAAAACATGAGATACCTCACTCATGTGTTATTTTCCAATATACTTGATATTTTAAAAAATAGAATGTATTTGTTGCATCTTCTTTTGGTTTCCACTAGCTTCTTTTAGAAATACTTTTTCTATTAGAATTGTAATGAATAAACATCAATAATATCTATTCATGTTTGATAATACAAAATTCTTTGCATTTATCTTACTCGACATATAATAAGGATAAAATTGCTTCTGGTGGTTAAACTATTTGGGTGTTTAATAGTTAATAATGTCTCAGGATCCTTACGGTGTTTGTTTTCTAGATGGAAACCTCTGTGACTAATGGCACCTTTGCCCATGTTTTGCTCAGGCCTGCTGGTCTCATTTCTCTGACTCAGCCTGGCAGGCTGAACTCCTCTCATGCTACCAGCCCAGATCCCACACCTGCCATGGGTGAGCCAGGCATGGAGCAGAGAGGGATACATGAGTAAGTAAGCATGGGGATCAGTTACTGAGCACAGCCTGGCATGCCTGCTGCTGTGGAAGGGCAGTCAGCTCCATGAACTGGGAGAGGTGCTTGCTCCATGCAAGCCTGCACCTAGATCGGAGGCACTGCAAGTGGCTTCCACTGTGGTCACCCACATCTGAACGAGGGGAATGAAATGGTGGCCTAGAATCTTGGAGAAGCCAGAAACCACAAAGCCCTAAAGAGGGTGTCACAACCCTGGCTCAGGGAGTCCCTATGTATGGAATCCCCAAAGGACAGCAGCTCTTATCTCCTTTTCATCACCCAAAATGTAGTGAGTGCAAAATGGATGTTTTAGCTGTTTGTGTTATATCTCTTTCAGACCCATCATTTGGCAGGTCCCAAGTTCTTGTCCTGCATCCAGGATGAATGAGGTATATGTACAACTAGAGGGTGGGTGAGGTGAAGAAGCTTTATTGAGTGTTCGTTCACTCAACATTTTATATTGTTTTATTTTATTTTATTTTATTTTAGAGTGTTTTTCACTCAATAAAGCTCCTCTTCACCTTGCCCTCCCTCCAATTGGAAGACCCAAAGTGGATAGCCCCTTTCCACAGGCAGGTCATTCCAATGAGTGTCCAACTCTCAGCAGAGAGGAGACACAGAATGGGTAGCTACTTTCCACAGGCAGGTAGTCCTGAGAAGTGCGGCCCTCAGAAGAGAGAAGACCCAGAGTGTGTAGCTCCTATCTGCAGGCAGGTTGCCCCAGCGAGTGTCCAACCCTCAGCAGAGAGGAAACTAGAGTAGATAGCTCCTTTCTGCAGGTGGGTAGTCCTGATGAGTGCAGCCCTCAGCAGAGAGGAGACCAGACTGGGTAGCTCCTTTCTACAGGCAGGTAGTCCTGTTGAGTGCAGTTCTCACCAGAGAGGAGATCTGGAGTGGGTAGCTCCTATCCACAGGAAGGTGATCCAAAAAGTATCCAGCTGTCAGTGGAGAGGAGACCTGGACTGAGTAGCTTCTTTCTGCAGGCAAGTCGTCCCAAAGAGTGTCCAGTTCTCAGTGGAGAGGAGATCCAGAGTAGGTAGCTCCTTTCTGCAGTCAGGTTGTCTTGATGAGTGGAGGATACCCAAATTGTGTAGCTGCCATTAGTAATTGCAAGCTTATTTTAACAGGTCGTGCTTTTACTCTGAGGTCTCCCATTGGATTAGATGGAGACCTATGAAGCACCATGAAGAAGGGTGTTCCTTTTTCAATCTTCTTTGTTTAGATCTCCACAGATATCTTCAAGATCACTTTGAATTAAAATTTCTAAACTATGAAACAGTCCATATTTTAGATGAAATGGAATTTTTGATTCCTTTTGCTTTTCAGAGAAAATTTTTCCCTGCAGAACCCAAACAGAGATTAATAAATACTTTAAATTTTCTATTTAAAATGATATGGAAAATTTTGCTTAGTTTAATATTTCATATGGAGTATCTCTCAAGTTTTCAATTATAAGTAGAATCTCAGTTCTAAATTTCTGCCTCACAAGAACCTGAATATTTAATCTACTGCCCTCAGATACTTGTTAAAATTTCTTAAGTCATACATTCTTGGATGGTAACCATTGTCATAGGAACCTGTAACTCAAGCCTCTTTCTTTTTGTGTTTATATGTATACAACTACACATACATGTATATGTAGAGTTTTATATATACCCATATATATAAATATATATACTCATATATATGCCATGTATGTATACACATGTCTTACATATAATTAGGTAATATTATATACAAATATATATTAATATGTAATGTTGCCCATATATATATTTATATATATATATATTATATATTTATATTATATACCCTGCACATATGGGTATATGAGTAAATGTAGCATATGTGTTGATAAATATAGAATATATTTTTATAGAAAAACATAAAATGTATAATTTTATACAATATAGATTTTTATTCATAAAGTCACAAGTATATTCAATCCACTGACAGAAACTCCCTTATTTATCCTCCTTTTCTTCAATTTCAAAGTATTTGATCCTACACAAATACTGTAAGGTGTAAGACTAGAAGTGATACTAGATCCCTAGATTTGTGTTGTCCATTTAATCACTGCATAATGGAATTCTTCTTATAATATTTTTGACAGATGGTTATCCATCTGCTTGTGTTAGGAAGCTCACTATACATACTAACTGTTCATTTCATCCCCCAATTGCTCTAGTTTCTGAAATAGTGTATATATTCTACTGATTTTTGTTATCATTATCTCCATATTTTTTTTCTTTTTTTAGCAATCAATATTTTCAAGAAAATGGTATAGTGAATGACATGGAACTATAAATGAATATAGCTAAAAATTCACTTCTACTGATAACAAGTTCACCAGTCAAATTTGGATAGATCAACTGAACTTTAGTAGGTCATTATACCTTTACACAAGTGGAAAATAATATCTTTATTTCTAAATTAGTAGCTAAATACATTTATTTCTCCTTCCAATCTAACAAGTAGAAAAGGAGTAACATATTCTAGTATATCACAGTATATTAATTCAGAATGTAAACTTTGGAGTCAGATCTCCTTGGGTGAATTCCAGCTCTGCACTTACTAGCTTTACCTGTAGATCTTGAAAATAGGTTTTACACATTTTAATTTTCTACAAATCAGGATAAAATGGTATTTTCATAATGGAGTCTTTATGGAAATGAAACAAAGTAGTTTATATAAAAGATTTAGGCCAATGCCCAACTATTGTGTTGGTGACAGGAAATTTATATTGAATAATAAAGAGAAATGTTTTTCTTACCATTTTTGTAATAGTGTCTTACAAAAGAAAATTTAAGTGGCAGGGAGTGGATTGCCTAGGACAAAGCTTATGACAAAAGAATATATGTTTTGGATTTGTTACAGCAGCCATATTTATATACTCAACTCTATGCTAGGTATAACATAAGCTCAGGATGCTGTAACAGCATTCCAGAAACAACATTGGCGTAAACAAGACGAAAGTTTTCTATAATTGTAAAATAATTTTATCATAGGCAGTTCAGGGCTATAATTGTGGTAGCATTGGGTTAGAGACACAAGTATTTTCTTTGTTGTTACTCTGCCATTCTTCACATGTGGCTTTGATTCCTTTGCATAAAGCAAGTATATAATATCTTTGCATAAAGCATCATATTTTTATTTCAGGTAGCATAAAAGGGAGAAAATGTATGAAGGCCATGATTTTCTTCTTTAAGCCTGAGTCAGTAAGTTGTACCTATGACCCACTCCATTAACTAGAACATAGTTATAGACACACATCTAACTGCAAAAGAAGCTGAGACATGTAGCGTTTATCTTTGCAACTAAAAGATCAGTGGACAAAAGCTCTGTTATTTAATGAAATGGGAGAACGTAAATGTTAGAGGGTAACTTAAAATAACTTTCCGTTCACCAGTTTGGCCATCCAATATAGCTTTTAAAATAATTCCAACTATATTTTGGATTAGGGTACACATACAGGTCTGTTACATGATTACACTGTATGACATGGAGGCTTGGGGTATGATGTGTTTATCTAATAAAAATACCTATAAAGGCAAATATATTTATTAGTGGATTTAAAGCTTACCTTTTGACAAGAACAAGATATTAATGCCTGCTAATACAACTGCTATGTATCATATAATAGTTCTAACTGCACAGGATAAGGGGAAAAGTAATAAACAATGTCAGGATCAACAATATGAAAGAAAGCCTTTATTACTGGCTGATTTTACATATATGTAATACATATACAATATATAATATATATTTCAAAATAAGCTACATATAAAGTATCATCATAATAAGGGAGTTTGGCAAAGCTTCTAATTATTATTTTATTACTAATATGATTCATTTTTATCTCTAGATTGCAGGAACAAACAAGAAGCAGCATAAAACTCCAAGATAACTAGTAATAAATCTAACAAGTAATGTCTATGAAAAGAATCATAAAGTTTATTGAGTGACATTAAAGAAACTAAATAAATGATGTTATATTTCATATTTATATTTACGGATTGTAAAACTTCAGTATGATACAAAGATCCAATATTTTGAATTTATCTTTCAGTATAATGTAAATCAAAGTCTCCCAAAAGGGATGTGTGTATGTGGCTGTGAAAGAGAGAGAGAGAGATTTGATAAGAAAGTACAAGTGACGAATTGCCAAAACTCTGAAGATAAAAAGAAAAAAGTAACGTGAAACTTGTTGAGCATTAATCAAGATAGACATCAATTGACAGAATGTAAAAGAGGAAGTCTCACATAGAGGTTATCTTAATGTATAAGGGAGATTGTTTCTCAGATCAGTGCATTAAAGGTTTTATTTCCATCTGTTTTTTAAAATAAGAGTGCTGGGAAAATCAAAGAGCTATGTAGAATAATATAAATATAAATAACTGCTAATTCCCATTATGCAAAAAATATAGATTAAGAAATATGAAAGAAACATTATTTGATTTTAGCATAAAATATCAATATTTTATTTCAGTGTAGGAAAGAATATATTAAATACAATATTAAAAGCATAAGCATTAAAAGAGATTCGCAAGTTTGACATCAAAAAAACTTCTGTTCATCAAATGACACCATATTGAGAATAAAAATAAGCCACAAAATATGGTAAGTTCTTAAAAATAAACAGGAAAAAATAAAAATAGCCCTCCGCCAACAGCAAAATAACTTAGTAGGGATGATATCACATCACAGAGAAGAAATGCAAATTCCCACAAAAGATCTGGGAAGCGTGTTTATCCTAAGAGAAATGCATATTAAAATCACAGTAAGATAGATTTATACTCCCTATATGTTGGCCAAAAAATATTTAGTTCTGAAAATCCTAAGCATAGATGGGAAGTAGAAGACAAACATGCACATTGCCTATGAGTGTAACTGGTTCAAGAACTTTGGAAAAATATTTAGCGTTGTTCAGTAAAATTAAAGTTATATAAACTCCAGGCTGGGTGCAGTGGCCCATGCCTGCAATCCTGGGACTGGGAGGCTGAGCAGTGGATCACCTGAGGTCAGGAATTTGACTCAGCCTGGCCAACATGGTGAAACCCTGTTTCTACTAAAAATACAAAAAATAGCCTGACAGGTGACAAGCACCTATAATCCCTTAATCCCAGCCAGTCAGGAGACTGACGCAGGAGAACCACTTGAACCATGGGGACAAAAGCTGCAGTGAGCCAAGCTCACGTCACTACACTCCAGCCTGGGCGATGAGCGATGAGAGCAAAACTCCATCTCAAAAAAAAAAAAAAAAAAAAAAAGATACATAAACTCTAAAGATCAGTAATTTACTCTTAAGTACATACATTTGAGAAATTCTTGCATATTGCATAAGTGTGTCAGGATTCATGTACCAAGGTGTTCATAAACATACTGTTAATAATTGCCAAAATGTGACACAAACTGTCAACAAATGGTAACATTGATAAATAGATTATGGTAGAGTTTAAATACAAGAATTAAAATAAATAAAATACAGGTCTAGACAACATGTATAAAACTCAAATAATATTTAATGAACATAGATGAATATGATTACATTTATGAGAGGATTGAAAAACAAGAGTATGCATCCATAGTTTATGAATATACATTTAAAATTTTAAAAATGGTTACTATTGAAATCAGCAGAATGTTTTCTTTGGGAAATGTAGGGCTTTACATTCAGAAAAGAACATTTGTAGAACTTCTATAGTAATGGTAATACTTTACTTTTTCAAATTAGTTATGGTTATGTTGCTGCTTGCTTTTCATTATTCTGAAAATTTGACATATATTTTATGCACATACCTTAAAATTTGTTAACAAATATAAATTTTATAAGTCTTAATTACAGATACAACAAGCCTCATGGGCACACAGTACTCATTATTTGTGAGACAGATTATGATATGGTCTTTCATCATTTTGGGCAATAACTCTGGATGAGATCCACGGTGAAAACAAATCTATAATGACTCCTTTTTAGGTTCCTTGTCTAATTAAACAATTTAAACAAAAGCAAAAGCATAAAAATTATAGCATTGATTCTTGAGAAATAAGATGGTTTATAAAAGAATTGTGTTTGTATGAGAATATAAGTTCAGTTATTTTGTATTTGTTGACATTGCTTTGAAAAGAAAGTGTTTCTTTGTATTGCTTAGTAAATGACCACTCCTAGATCAAAATGCTAATACTATAGAATTAGCACTGATTTTAGAGTTTGTTTGTGTGTATAAGTGTCAAAAGGATCTTTTGATAGTGCTAAATTTTTATGTAGTTGAATTTTAAATATAGTTATTAAAATTTTGCCAGTTTGGCATATCCTATGTCATAATCCCATTTAGTAGAATAATATCTTCTTCTGCTGAAGATGATCATCTTCTAGCACTAGGTAGCTTCACCAATTAACTATACTGTATAATGTAGATTATTGTCTGTAGTAGGAAGCTACTAATGTTAGAATAGTTTGGTGTTTTAAGTTTTTTAGTACAATAAACTATACAACAAGCTTATTTTCCCATTGCTTTTCTCATCAAATAATCAATTTTCTTTATTATGTTCTTATAAATACCCCCATAAATCATAAATAGAAAAAAGGAGCCAGAGAAGGAGGAATAAAGAGAAAAGGAAGAGAAATATAAGAAAAAGAAAGAGAAAATCAGAAAACAAAGGAAGGAAGGAAGACAGAGAAGGGAAGGTCAGAGGGGATGAGGGAAGGAAAGAAGGAGAAAAGAAGAAACGAAGTAAATCAGGAGGTGCACATGGAGGTGTAACAATTAATAAGTTATTTGCTTGGCTTTTGAAAATATTTTGAAGACAAACAATCAACAAATAAAACTGCTAATCTAGACAACAAAGTAGCAAATAGAAAATTTTTGGAAGTGATCTAAATGCCAAGAAACATGAAAAAACATGTAATTTTGAAAGCCATAATAAATAAGTAACACTGAACATAAATGGGCAGTGTTTTAGACTAGTAGTCTTCCAAAAATTGTCATTTCACACGCTTTGTGTTGTCATTTTTATCATGTTTAAATAACTGCTACTTAATGTGTCAACCTACAAAAACAAAGAGAGATTTCAAAGTGTAATAAGAGTGCTTTACGAAGTCATTCTATTTCTAATTTGGTAGCATATATTTAGTTGTTCTTTATTGGATTGTTATATGTATTTTATCTCATATAATATTTAGGTTTTGGCTGTTTACAATTTTATTTTATTTTTTTCAGTTTCATTTTACGTTCAGGAGTACATGAGCAGGTATGCCAGATACGTATATTTTATGTCAGGGACTTGGTGTATGGACTATTTTATCGCCCACGAAATATGCATAGTACCTGATAAGTGTTTTTTAATCCACACTCTCCTCTCAGTCTCTACCCTCAAGTAAGCCTCAGTGTCTCTTGTTTCCTTCTTTGTGTCCAAGTGTATTCAATGTTTAGTTCCCATTTTATGCCTGACAGCATGTGGTATTTCTTTTTCTTTGCCTGCATTTGCTAGCTTAGGATGGTAGCCTCCAGCTCTACCATGTTGCTGCAGAGAACATGGTCTTTTTCTTTTTATAGCTTCAAAGCCTTCTATGGTGTATATGTCCCATATTTTCTTCATCCAATCTGTGTTGATGGGCATTTAGATCAATTATATGTATTTGCTATTGTGAAAAGTGCTGTGATGAATGTATGTGTGCCTGTGTCGTTATGGTAGAATGATATATATATATATATATATATATATATATATATATATATATATATATCTATATATCTCTTTGGGTATATACCCAATAATTGGATTGCAGAATTTAGTGTTAATTTTTTTTCCAGATAATTGAGAAATTACCAAACTGTTTTTCAAAATGGGTGAACTAATTTACATTGCTACCAGCAGTGTATAATTGTTTCCCTTTCTCCACAATCTTTCCAACATCTGTTATTTTTGACTTTTTGATAATAGCCATTCTGACTACTGTAAGATGGAATCTCATTGTGGTTTTGATTTGTATTTTTCTGATGATTAGTGATTTGAGCATTTTTTCATATGCTTGTTGGCCATGTGTATATCTTATTTTGAAAAGCATATTGCTTAGGTTTGTCTTGGCTATGTGGGCTCTTTTTTGGTTCCATATGAAGATTAAGGTGGTTTTTTTCCAGTTCTGTGAAGGTCAACGGTAGCTTGATTGGGATAGCATTGAATCTATAAATTACTTTGGGCAGTATGGCAATTTTCAGAACATTGATTCTTCCTAACCATGAGCATGGAATGTTTTTTTCATCTGTTTGTGTCCTCTCTTATTTCCTTGAGCAGTGGTTTGTAATTCTTCTGGAAGAGGTCCTTCACGTCCTTTCTTAGTTGTATTCCTAGGTATTTTATTCTCTTTGTAGCAATTGTGAATGGGAGTTCGCTCATGATTTGGCTTTTTGTTTATCTGTTATTGGTAGCCTTATAGTACAGTATAAAGACAGGGAATGTGCTGTCTCTGGCTTTCTCTTTTTGTTTAAGATTGCGGCCAACAAACATGAAAAAAAGCTCATCATCACTGATCATTAGAGAAATTCAAATCAAAACCACATTGAGAAACCATCTCATGCCAGTTAGAATGGTGATCATTAAAAAATCTGGAGACAACAGATGCTGGAGAGGATGTGGGGAAATAGGAACAATTTTGCCCTGTTGGTGGTAGTGTAAATTAGTTCAACCATTGTGAAAGACAGTGTGGTGATTCCTCAAAGATCTAGAACTAGAAATACCATTTGACCCTGCAATCCCATTACTGGATATATACCCAAAGTGTTATAAATCATTCTATTATAAAGACACATGCACACATATATTCATTGTGACACTGTTCACAATAGCAAATACTGGAAAGCAACCCAAACAAATTACTTTGGCTATTCAGGCTTTTTGATTCCATACAAATTTTTAACTAGTTTTTTAAAATTCTATGAAGAGTGCCATTGGTATTTTGATAGAAATAGTTTGAATTTAAATTTCTTCGGGCAGTATGGCCATTATAACAATATTTAATCTTTCTATCCATGAGTATGGGATGTTTCTCCATTTGTTTGTGTGTCTCTGATTTCATTCAGGAGTGTTTTTTAGTTTTCACTGCAGAGATCTTTCACTTCCCTAGTTAGCTGTATTCCTATGTATTTTATTCTTCTTAGATTATTGCAAATAGGATTGTGCTCTTGATTTGGTTTTCAGATTGGACGTTGTTGGTGTATGGAAATGCCACTCATTTTTCAATGTTATATTTTTTTTCCTGAAAATTTGCTGAAGGTGTTTATCAGAATCAGTAATTTTGGGGCAGAGAATATGGGGTTTCCTAGATATAGAATCATATAATCTGCAACAGAGATAGTTCAACTTCCTCTTTTTGTATTTGGATACCTTTTATTTATTTTTCTTGCCTGATTGCTCTGACTAGGACTTCTAGTAATATGTTGCATTGGAGTGATGAGAGTGATACCTTCGTCTTATTCCAGTTCTCAAGGGGAATGCCTCCAGGTTTTGCTTGTTCAGTATGATGTTGGCTGAGTGTCTGTTATAGATGGCTTTTATTATTTTGAGGTATGTAATTCAATACCTAGTTTGTTGAGAGTTTTTAACATGAAGAAATATTAAATTTTATAAAAAGCCTTTTCTACATCTATTGAGACAATAATGTATTTTGCTTGTTTGTTTGTTTGATTTTAGTTCTGTTTATATGATAAATTACTTGTGTTAGTTTGCATATGTTGAGCCAACCTTGAATCCCAGGAATAAAGCCTTCTTAATTATAATGGAATAGCTTTTGGATGTGCTGCTAGATTAACTTTGGGAGTATTTTGTTGAGGATTTTTACATCTATGCTTACCAAAGACATTGATTGAGGTTTTTGTTGTTTTTGTCTCTTTATCAGGTTTTGTTATCAGAATGATTCTGGTCTCATAGAATGAGTTAGGGAGAAGCCCTTCCTTCTCAATTTTTTGGAGTTGTGTCAGGAGGAATGGTACCAGCTCTTCTATATTTATACTGTAACATTTGGTGTGAATTTTTCTTGTCCTGGGCTTTTTCTGCCTGGTAGACTTTTTATTACTGATTATATTTTGGAACTCATCTTCGGTCTGTTCAAGGATTCAGTTTCTTTCTGGTTCAATCTTGGGAAGTTGTATATTTTCAGAATTATATATTCATTTTTCCTAGGCTTTCTAGCTTGTGTACTTAGAGGCGTTCACAGTAGTCTTTGAGGGATTTTTGTAATCTGTGCAGTTGATAATAATATCTATCTTGTCATTTTTCATTGTGCTTATTTGGATTTTCTCTTTTTTTCATTAATCTAGATAGTGGTCTATCAATCTTATACATTCTTTGAAAAAAACAATTCCTCTGTGTGTGTGTGTGTGTGTCTGTCTGTCTGTCTGTCTGTCTGTCTGTGTGTTTACTGGTGATTTCTTGTCCTCTGCTAGCTTTAGAGTTGGTTTGCTCTTGTTTCTCTAGTTTCTCAAGGTGAATGTTATATAGCTAATTTGAGATATTTCCATCTTTTGATATGCACATTAAATACTCTAAACTTCCCTATTAACATTGCTTTAGCTATATCCCAGAAATTGTTGTGTATGCTCTATCTTTTTTCTCATTAGTTTCAAAGTATTTCTTAATTTTTGCCTTATTTTCATTATTTACCCACAAGTCTTTCAGGAGCAGGTTGTTTAGTTTCCAAGTAATTATATAATTTTGAATAATTTTCTTAGTATTGATTTCTATTTTTATTCCACTGTGGTCCAGCAGTATGGTTGGCATGATTTTGGTTTGTTCAGATTTGCTGAGAATTGTTTTGTGGTCAATTGTGTGCTGATTTTAGAGTGTGTGCCATGTGCAAATGTGAAGAAGGTATATTCTGTTGGTAATGAGTAGAGAGTTCTGTAAATATCTGTTAAATCTATTTGGTTAAGTGTTGAGTTCAGGTCCCAAATGTCTTTGTTAGTTTTCTGCCTCAATTATCTGACTAATATTGTCAGTGGCGTATGTCAGTCTCCTACTATTATTGTTTGGTTGTGTCAATTTCTTCATTAGTCACTAAGAACTTCCTTTATGAATCCAGATGCTCTTGAATTGGGTGCTCATTTATTTAGGATATTTAAGTCTTCGTAGTGATTTGAATCCTTTATCAGTATTTACATACTGGTATTTACATGTCTTTCTTTGTCTTTTTTGATTGTTGTTGGTTTAAAGTCCATTTTGTCTGAAATTAGGATCGCAACCTTAGCTTTTTTCTGTTTTCCATTCACTTGGCAGATTTTTATCCATTCCTTTACTTTGAGCCTATTTGTGTCATTGCATCTGAGATGGGCCTCTTTAAGACAGAATACTTACTGGGTCTTACTATTTTTATCCAACTTGCTAGTGTATGCATTTTCATTGAGGTATTTAGCCCATTTACATTCAAGGTTAACACTGTTATGTGTGAATTGGTTCTTGTCATCATGTTGTTAGCTGGTTTCTATGCAGACTTGTTTGTGTCATTGCTTTATAACATCACTAATTAAGTTCTTAATTGTTTTTTCAGTTGCTGGTAATAGTCATTCTTTTTCATACTTAGCACTTCCTTAAGGACCTTGCCTAAGGTATGTTTGGTAGTAATAAATTTCCTTAGCAGTAAGGTATGTTTGGTAGTAATAAATTCCCTTGTCTAAAAAGAATCTTCTTTCATTTGCTCCTTGGAAAAGCTGAAGACTATATATATTGGAGATGGTCATCTTGTATATTATCTTGCAGAGGTTCTCTGTATTTCCTAAACTGAATATTGGCGTCTCTAGTATGTTTGGAAAAATTCTTATCTGTAATATCCTCAAATGTTCTCTAAGTTGCTTTCTTTCTCTCCCTTTGAGGGATGCCAATGTGTCATAGAGTTGGTCTCTTTACAAAATCCCATATTTCTCGAAGTTTCTTTTATTTTTTCTTTTTTGTTTTTTCTGAGTTATTTTGATCAACCAGTCTCTGAGATTCTTTCTTTAGCTTGGTCAATTCTGCTGTTAATACTTCTGAGTGTATTATAAAATTCTCACAGTGAGTTTTTTAGCTCTGTCAGAGCAGTTGGCTATTTCTTAAAATTGCATTTTTTTTTCAGCTCCTTTGTTAATTTATAGTTTGTCTTACATTCCTTGGATTGGGTTTCTTCTCTCTCCTGATTCTCAATGATCATTGTTTCTAGTCATATACTGAATTATAATTTTGTGATTTCAACCATTTCAGCCTAGTTAAGAACCATTGCTAGAGAAGTAGTAAGGTCATTTGGAAGTAAAAAGGCACTATGGCTTTTTGAGTTGCCGTTGTTCTTGCACTGATTCTTCCTCATCTGTGTGTGCTGATGTTCCTTCAGTCTTTGAATTTGCTGTCCCTTGATTGTGGTTTTCTGGTTTTATCTCCTTTGATGCCTTTGTGTGTTTAACTCTGGTATAAAGTGGGTTCAGTCAACTGGTTTTATTTCTGGGTGATTTGAGGGCCAAGCCTCAGCTCAACACTCCTGGGTTGTGTGCTTAATGATGGGGGCCTGGTACTGGGCCCTTAGCTTTATTCTCTGCCCCTTTAAGGTTAGAAACCTGCTGTGTCAAAGGAGCTGAGGTATTCTGAGTCCATTAAACACATTCCGGTGGGTGATGTCAGCAAAAGCATTTCACTGGCTCAGTGGCAGTGGTGCTCACTTATGTGTAGCAGCAGCCTGTCAATGTGTCCAATAATAACTAGCATATTTTGGTTTTATTCCCCTAAATTTTTTTAGGTTTATCTTTTCGGTTTGTTTGTTTATCCTTTTATTTAAATTTTTGTCTACCTTACTCAAATTGGTTTTTATTTCTTGTTATTATTATTTTATTTTTTGGCCTAATTGACTGTCCCTCCATAATATTTCTCTCTGTAAGTGATTATTTACTGTTTTCTGAAATGTATAAACAAAATATTAAACAATTGCATTTTATCTTCTTTATCAAACTCCTTGATCTTATGTTCAGCAAGATAAAAAGTTAAAAATAATTTTACTTTTCATTTATCTTAGCATAAGTTACTAGTTTTTATCACGTTTATACTTTTTAAAACTTTTAATTGAATATTTGCTTCTCTATGTTTCTTGTATCTTGAATTATATGTAATATTTTACATTCTTTTAATCATTTTCCCTTCATGTGTAATTTTATCTAGGCATGTCTCATTTCTCCCCAAAATCTCCTGCACATTAGTTTTCCTGTAAAGAAGTGTGTTCTAAATTTTTGTTTAGTTATAATCATTTCCCATCACTTTTTTTTTTTTCAGATTTAGTACTAGGTGATATATTCTATGAAATCTTGTATTTCCCCAAATATCTCTCTTTTACCCTGGCAGAAAATATCCTTTAGCTGAGTATGGAATTATTGGCTTGCAATCCTTTTTCTCAAATAGTCTCTGTGATGTTGCTTTAAAATCAGATTGCACATTAGAATTGAGATCATTTGTAGAAATTCTAAATAGTATAATTCACTGATTTACTCAGATTCTAATATGTGTGCTGAGAGTTTTGACTCATTGCTATTGTTTTTTGAGACCCTCGGGTTATTCTAATATGAAAATAGCTTTAAAACCATTGACTTAAAATAAGGTCTATATTTATTTCTTCAACTTTTAACTTCCAGCTTTGTAGACAAGTTTTATTACAATCAATTTATGCTTTCTTTTTTTGCCTTTTATAATGTGATGTATTCTTTCTATTTGGGAACTATTTTTTTCTTGATCTATATACTTCAGGTCTTTTTCTATCTAGATGTGTCTTTATCTTGTCAATAATATGGTTATGCCCTATTTATTTCTATTCATTTAAATCTTCTCCAACTCTGCATTCAGCCATAGCTAGCAATTTCATATTCATAATGGTTTAATTGTTGTACTTGAGTAAAGTACTTATTCAATGTTACTTTAAATTGGCATCATTTTGGTGTCTCATTATGTCTAATGAATTATAAAATATTTTCTAAGATACTGATTTTTTAAATTTTTTTCTGTTTAACTTTTGCATGTTACCTTGCACGTAAATTTTCAATATATTTTTATTCTACATTAACACCTATGCAAAGACATAAGGAGGATATAGTGTGGAGCATAATATATTATTTACAAACTTCTCCAGTAAATAAATACTGGAGTGAAACCCTATTTTAGAACAATTCACTAATGGGCACCATTAATTTCAATGCTAAAGTAGGACAAAGAGATTGAATTTGTTGAATTCAAAAGGGAAATCAATCAATCTTTCCTTTAGTACCTAATACATTTGGTTAAACAGGTACCTTACTCAAAATATTTTATATAAAGTGGCAATCACTTCAAGTTTCCTAAGTTTTATTAAGAACTATAGTCACCATATTAGACTAATTTATTCTAAGTCCTTAAAAAAACTTCAGGTGTCCCTTGTTTTTCAATTAACAGCAAAATACTCAGATAACTCATTATATTGTAATTACTCTATTTTAGGTATTCAAAAATTAAGATAATATATATTCAACCATTCTTATAGAGTGAGTATATATTTAATAATTCTTATAGAGTTTCACTCTGGATTGAAATTTTTCTCTTTTTTCTTTTTTTTTTTTGAGACAGAGTTTCACTCTGGAGTGAATATTTTATATGGAATCATTACTTATGTTCACATACACCATAACTTCTAAAATCAATTTTGTAGGTCTTGTATTTGCTGGTATTTTATCTCTAAATTTGTAATTAGTATTTACATATCATTTTGTTAAAGATGTATAGTAAAATACATAAAGTAAAAATATATAAATGTACAATATATAGTATTATTTTATAGTTCTAGAGGGAAGAAATTCAAAATCAGTTTCTCTTTGCTGAGATCATGGTGTCAATAGAGCTACACTATTCTCAAAGGCTCTGCAGAGAACCCATTTCCTGCCTCTCTGAGGTCCTCGTCTTTTGTCATTGCTTGATTTGTGGTTGCACCACTCTATGCCTCTGTGGTCACATTGCCTTCCCCCTGTCTATGTGTCAAATCCGCACTTCTTTCTATATATAAGGGGACAGATGATTGTATTTAGGACCCACCTAGATAATTCCTACATCTAAAAACTTAAATTTAGTCACATTTAGAAAGTCTATTTTTGTAACATTCACAGGCTCCCGGAAGTAGTACGTGAATATCTTTGTGGGGCCATTAATCTCCCTGCCACACCATTCCATTACAATTATAGTCATAATTATCATGTCAGAGTATGTAAAATATTTTACATGTATAGATGTTACAAATAAGCATGCTTTTATGATATCATATTAATTAATGTGGGTGATTAAAAAAGGAAAATTATTCCATTAGATAGCTTTTCTAAAACATCTATAATTGAATCTTTAGTAGATAATCAGTTTTCTATGGGAAGAAAATCATCCTTCCAATATATACACTAGAATACGAGGCAAGAATTTACATTTACTTGAGCAAATTTCATTTACTTACTAATTGCTTATTAAGCCTTAACATATAATCTTTTCTTTGCAAATAAAATATGACAGCTTTTGCTGTAACTACACCCCATCATCTATGAAGTTACTTCATGAGATGTATGGATACGTGAAAGGTTAGTAACAAATTTAAATATGGCTTCTTCTAAGTGTGTGCATATCACTCATATTAGTAAAGGTGAAGGCTAAACTGAATTTTGTAATAAGTCAATTTGCAAGGTCTCAATCTAGCACAAGTTAATATTTATATCACAATACCATATAAGGTAATTGTAGATATTAAAAAGGTTATATGAAGAATGCTGAAATAAAAGTGAGTGCTTAAAATAGTTCCTGGTGAATATTAACTCTATGTAAGTTCTAGCTAGTTGTAGCAGTAATATTAGTACTTGTAGCAGCAGCAGCAGTAGTAATTTCTAGCACCTTAGACAATGCAAAAGTCCTGTGTCTTTTGCAATTATTTAAAAAAAGGATCTTCTGCTTAGTGGTCCACCTTAGAGATACCCTCTTGTTTCAGATCAGATCCCAACATCCCTGCCCGTTTCAGATTAGAGGCTTTAATTGTGCATGACATGTTTGAAGAATGAGAGCATTTGCTGGGCCCACTTTCCATTTTGAAGAGTTTTACTTCCTTTCTGAAGTCTAACTATCTTTATGTGGTGCTCTTTAAATACCTGGACATTCTAAATACTTGATTTTATCTACATGGAGACTCTCTTTCTGTTGCTGCTGAAAGCACTCCTTTCTGTTTTTCTTCCAGGACACTTACTATCAATGAAATAATCATAGGGCACTACAAACTCTGCTATTCAGTACCATCTTAAAAAAATGTCTAAAAGTGCTCTTTGCTGCATGAATTAATAAGGCACTGGCTATCAGCTAGTAAGAAGCATGTGTGTGTGTCTGTGTGTGTACGCCCACACGTGTGTGTCTGGGAGTATGACTGCACACACACACATACTCTTAAAAAATGTAAGCTACTAATACCTTATCACAAAATATGTAGAAATAGAATTTGCTAATTTTAAATAAGCATCATAAAGAAATTTCTTAACATTAAAATAAATTCAATAGTTGATATATTTGTTCTCTGGGTAAAGAAAGAATACTTTTGATATTAGTTAAGAGACTACAAGATTATAAAGAAGAAACAAACAGTAACACAATCCAAAGCATAAAAATTAGTGCACAAAATTTAATATACAAATAGAATTTAGAATTTTAAAGCACTAAAAACATCTTTGAACATAGTAATGAGTCACCTTTTGTTGGTGTTTTTGCCAATGACATTATAATCAAGCAAAAGTAAACTTTCTAAGATAAAACCTCCATATGAAATGAATTCATTAATGTTTTCTAAAAATTTCTTATTTACAAAAGAAAGGCAAATCAAAACTTAATTGGCTGATATAAAGATAAAGAATAAATGGCACTGAAACTGACATGACAAATGATGGAAAAGATGGCTGTCATTCAGCGTGCACATTAAAATGAACAAGTTGTCAGTAAGAAGCAGTGATGTGATGATTCTTCCACCACGAAATAACACAAAATTAACTCCTGATTGATTAGCTGTTGCCTACAGTATAATGTCATAAAATGAATTGTTGAATAGACTTAAAATGTGTTTCTCACAAAGGAACTAACGGATGTGTTCAGATGATGTTCCAAAAGGAAGAATGTACAAGACTGTCAGATGTTCAGTAGTTCTCCTTTGAAGATGAGTTCATTTTATAATGAAAGATGAATATCCTTCACTTTTGAAAGCTTCATTCAAAAACTGTATGTTTTAACTGTAGTGTCATGTGGACTACCAGTAGGGATTGGATCTCTATGTTCCTCTATGCAACAATCATTGTTTTAATCAATCCTGATTCACAGATGTTACACTGACTGATTTTGCAACAAGTAGTTCCTATTGTAGCTAATTTAATGTCTTCATTTAAAAATATTGTGTCAGTTGTGTCTAATATTTGTCCTCATGAATAACAGAAATAATTTAATTACCCAGGGGTTCACAAAAAATGTTTTGCAGTAAAAATTATTTTGGAAATATTCAGAATCACTATCCAGTTTATATATGCCTTACCTCTCAATTTTCTGTGCATTCTATATTAATGTAGGATAAATTAATTTTACTACTATAGAATATAAAGCAGCATAAAGGAGCCACTCAAAAGTGAAAGAATGCCTTTCAAATCCAGATCTCCTTTGTTTATTTGAAAAAGATTTGCTACTAAAATAAAACAACAATGCTGTTTATTTCTTTAATCCACAGACAAATGAAATCATTAGAATTCTGTTGTTTGAGGAGGTTTTAAAAAGCTAGAATCTGTGTACACAGTTTCTTATATATTGGAGATTTGTGTACTATTTCTAGTTTATGACCATAACTAACACTTTCTGCATACTTTTAATTTATAGACACTATACTAAATCTTATATATGCATCTGGCCATGAAGACCTCTCTAAGATTTGTCCTATTCTTATCTTCATTTCAAGATGAGACAGCTCAACCTTAGAAATGTAAAGTATTTGGCCTACATCACAGGGCTCAAAAGTTATAAACTAGGAATCACTCTATCTGACAGCAGAAACCAAGAAGAGCTATTTTGTAAATACAGTGCTACTTTATTGCATTTCCAGGGAAGATTGTGACTTCCAGAGGCTATTCCTACTTACAAGTTGACTGCTGCAGGCTTGGTATTTTGCTCTTTTTCTTCTATTCTTGTCTTTACTAAGGGCATACATACCCACTTGCAGACTTCTGAAGAGATGCTTAAAGTCCTACATTAAATCAATGCACAAGATGTCACTGGCAAATTATACTCTCATCAGTTTGTCATAATGTAATAAGCCCAAATCCTGCAGGACGTTAAATACTATAAACTAATTTTTTTCACCTGAATAAAGTATAGGTAAATATATATTATATTTAAAAATATGTATTTTTCTATTTTAGTAAATAGAAATGGTATGAAAATTAATTTATTATTGTTTTTAGATACTATATTCAATTTCTCTTTGGGTTTAATGCCTATCAGTTGTCCCTATTAAATAACTTCGTATCTTATTTTTATTGTATTTGAAATATTCACATATGTTCATATATACCTACTGCTATTATTTCAGAATGCTTTTTAATATTTTAGCACCCCTGATAAAATTGTCTTGGTGTTGCTTATCTGTTATTTTTATTATCTGGAAAATTTTCTTATTTTACATTTAACTCATTTGTTTTTCATTTTAAGAAATTTCAAATATATACATATATATATATATATATATACATATATAAAGGCTAAAACAAAGAGTATAGTGATCACACATTTCTCTATCATTTGGCTTCATTTTATATACATACGGTCATATATCATGCATAATATTTATGTGTGTATCTCTAAAGGAGAAGACTTCTTTTACAATATATTCAGAATGCTGTGATGCTACTATTATGCATAATTTTAATAATTTTTATACGATTATTTCACTTTTTCAATACTTTTTATTTATTTTGAAATACTGAGGTAAAATTTTAACTTTTACAGTAACATCATTCTGGCATGTCTCCATTGCTGGTATTTGTATAAAATTGTTTACCTGAAATTCTAAGCTGGAGAGATGTGTCGTGACAGTTCTTTTGCCTTCGTCGTTCTAGATCATGCTCTTCTCTTAGTTCCATAAGCAGTATAGAAAAAAATATGGTCTTGTTCGTGTGAGAATTTCCTCTTGGTCTCCTTCTCTTCTTTAAACTGTCTCTTCTCTTTTCCTTTCCTCTATTTTCCCATTGTGCTCAATCTGGTCTCAGCTCTCAATACTGTTTCCTCACTGTGATGCTTTGTCCTAGTTAGAAACTTTAGTTTCTTAAAGAAATTACAGGACCCAGTTTTCTTCAGCCTTTTCAGTATTTGCCATGAATCTCACAAATGGGAGTGCTAAAGTTCTTCAATTCTCTACAGTCTGTTGACCCATTGTTTTCCCCTACACAATTTCCAAAATGCACTTGTTGCTTATTTATTGGTGTTCCTCTTTTCACATTGATCAGATGTCCTTTGCTTCCCTCTATTTTTCTCATACAGATTTTGATACCTCGTGGACTGTAAAGCAATATTTTCTCTCTATCCACTTATATCTGTGGATTCTTGGATGTATATTTTCATCTGGTACTATTGTAAAAGTCATTGGATATCTTTTGTTTTATTAGCTTATATGCATTTACATCATTCTCCACCAATTTATTATTTCCCACTTACATTTGAATAATAGCTTAGCTGAGCATAAATTTTGGCTGTTAGATTTTGTTTGATTTGTTTGGTCTAAAGATTCTAAAGATATCTGATATCTGCTGTCTGTTGCTGTTAGTAAAAATATGTTAACTCTTTGTTTTCATAATTTTATTTTTTTCAGTATTTAAAAATTGAGATACAAAAAAACACACAAAACTATTAACGATCGTTATGCCATGCTTAGAGTTTTATTTAAAAATTAACTGTAATATTTATTTAAAATTTTCACATGACATAATATTTTTACTGTTTAAAAATAATTTATATTTTCTTCTGGATATATCATTTTGGGAATAAATTTCTTATATGCTAGGAGGAAGTGAATGATGAGTTCTAAAATGCTCGAACTTAGAATCATGAGGCAAATTCTTACTTTTGCTGTTAATTAAGTAGCTCATTTTGGAAGATTCACTTAATCATTATTTGTTAGTATATTATGTCTTTCACAGGAGCTAGTAATGTATTATCCCTACCTTGGAGGAGACTTAGAAAGACAGTATTACCTTTTAAATATGTAAAGAGAAAAAAAACCTCTATCAATTTGAAAATTATTTGAATATTCTCAATTTGTTATGTAATATAAAAAGATGAAAATTTTTATAACATTTACCTGAAAATAAATAAATATCATAGTGTAATTATGTACATGCATAGACATATAAATTCTGAGCTATAGCTTTTTCAGTGTTAGATATATTTGAGAAGGAAAAAAATACAATGTTTTGACTGTACATTATTTAATAATAGTATAATATAACTTCAAATATATCTTGTATATTCCTATAAAAATAACATAAGAAGTAATTCTACAAGTTAAAAAATATTGTATAGGATAAAATTTAGAAAGTATATCATATTATTTAACATAATAAAGTAGAAGTAAGCATAGAAATAGGAGAATCATTATACTTAAATTTTAATATGTATTATATTTTCTGAGTTGTATTTTTGATGTACTCATAACAACCAATCATGTTTCCATTAATATGTAAGATAATACATGCCATTTGAAATTGCTTCAGAAACTATCATTGAAAGTTTCATTAAAATGAGAAATATTTTTAAGCATAATCCTTTTATTTCTTATTTATCACTTGATTAATTTATTTACAACGTTAAGCTGAGCAATGATTTGACAGGTTCTTTTTTATTCATGCCATGGTGTTATATATTATCAATCATGTATGAGAAAGACAATAATTCTTTTTTAATATGCTAATGATATAAAGTATACTTCAATAAAATAAAAAATTGATAATTTATACAAAATTGCTTGCTTTTAGGAATATTCCTTGTGACAAATAAATCAATAAACACATGGGATATGTCATTATGATCCCTTATGGTAACTAGAATAAAACAGAAATATTCAATCTTTCATTATTATCAAGTTTAACAGAAGAAAAACTTTTTTAAGCTTTCAAGCTTTATCTTTTTAAGATGATTTATCATCTTATTTTCCTTTGCAATGAGTGTATGTTTCTACCCAACTTTGACACACACTAAATACACATTCTTATGCTGGTTTCTGCAACATTTTGCATCCGAATTCAGAGTTCAATATGTTAGCTTCCTTTTGGTTAATTGGAACATTATGTCTAAGTACACAGTGTTTTGGGGTGGTGAGAAAATATTTGAAATAGAGAACAGGCTATTGTATACATTAATATGTACATTTTAAAGTGACTTCTTTCTAATGATAATACATAGCTTATTTCTTATAAGGACACTTAATAAGTATTGTAACTGAAAAAATAAACAGAATATGCTAAAAAATCTCAATGACATATAACCATTTACTTTCATGTTTCTTTTATATGTTAGGTATAATAATTCACATCTATTGGGTTATTACCTAATATATTTATAACCAAAAACCAAACAGTTTTATTGTCGATGTATAAGATGTTTCTCCTTGTGAACTTATATCTTAAAATAAGATTTCATTTTCTGTAGTAAAAGCTGTCCTAAGGTAAAGGATATTACATTTAAATGTTTTATGATCTTATATTCAAATAAAGTACACGTGATCATATTTACATACAACACAAGCACAATAGCACACCTATTAATCTGTTACAAAGTCTATTTTTCGTTACATACAATATGGTAAAGTTGCAAATAGAACTGAAACTTCACATCAGAACAGCTAAACACATTTATGTGAAAACTTGTTTATTTTTTCCTCTCTGTTCAACAAAGTATTCATCAGAGGACAATATGATGACTCTTGTTCAGATACTATTTTCTAGGAGTTTTGTAGAAACTCTTTTTAAAATGAGGGTTCTAATCTTTTGTTGCAAATAGATTCGGTGCCCACTCCATGCGCAGACCTGCCTGAGGCATGCAGGAGAGGCCCCGTTCTGCAACTCGAGGTGTCTTTGTGATAGAAGATATATCCTTTTTAATATATAAATATTTTATTACAGGTAGAAAAAAAAGATCCAACACAGAAAACTGAGACAAAGTGCTATGAGAATACAAAGGACAAAAAAGGTAGTTTTAGGGTTGATAAAAGCTAGGAGTGGAAGGCTTTTGAAAACTTAAGTATTTTATTAATTTTTCTTTATCATTGCTAAGAAAATAGTGCTTTTGTCAAATTGTATTTTTTATTTTCTGCCGGTGAATTTCCTGGAACACAGAACATTCATCAGGGAATTTTTGAAGTTAAAAACAAATAATTCACATTTGGAGTCAGATGGTTGAATAGAAGGCTCCAGCAATTGTCCTCAGTGACGCCAGATTGAACAACTATCCACACAAAAAGTACCTCCATAAGAACCAACATTCAGGAGAGCAATCACAGTATCTTGTTTTAACATTATATTAAGGAAAAGGCACTGAAAATATTAGGGAAGACAGTCTTGAATTGCCTAGAGTACAATCCTTAAGGTATTTGGTCAGGAGTGGCCACACGGCATGGACAGCAAAAATGTGAGCTTGGGAAAGGAACAGTGCAGTTGTTGTGGAACTTTGCCTTGGAACTTTCTGGTGTCCTGTCACAGAAGAAAGCAAACTCAGGAAGAACTCAGCCAGCATCCACAAAGGGAACACTTAACCAACTCTAGCCAAAAGAGAATTGCCCATCTCAGTGATCAGAATCTGAGCTCCGGCAAGTCCTGCCACTGTCGGCTAAAGTGATCTGGGGTCCTAAATAAATGGAAAGGTTGTCTACTGCCACAAGGACTGGAATTTCTGGGCAAGCCCTGGTGCTGTGCTGGTCAGAGCCAGTGGCTTGGAGCACATGTAATACGATAAGACACCAGCTGGGGTAGCCAGATGAGTTCTTGTGCTACCCCTCAGCCAACCCCAGGCAGCACAGCATTCAGTGCCAGGAGAGACTTCTTCCTTCCATTTAAGGAGAGGAGAGGAGAGCGAGGAGGAAAGAGGACTTTGTCTTGCAACTTAGATACCAGCGCAGCCACAGTAGGATGAGGCATCAGGCAGAGTCCTAAAGCTCATGTTCTGGACTCTAGCTTTTGGATATTTCTAAACACACTGTGGGCTAGAACGGAACTTGCTGCCCTAAAGGAAAGGACTGTGTCTTGGAAGAAGTTATCACCTGCTCACTAAAGAGCCGTGGCTTTTAAAAAATAAACAGTAGTAGCCAAGCAGTACTTAATGGTGGGTCTTGGGTGAGACTCAGAGTCATGCTGAGTTTAGGTGTGACCCAACACATTCCCAGCTGTGGTGACTAAGTGGAGAGCCCCCTTGTGCTTGAGGAAAGATGAGGACAGAGTAAAGGGGACTCTGTCTTGCAGCTTGGGCACAAGCTCAGTTTGCAGCTTTGGTTCAAGCTTGAGACTGAGCAGGAAGCATGTTCCCGGAGTCTGTGATTGCAGGCTTTGGCTTCTGGATAGCATTTAGAGAAATGCCGTCTTCTGCTTGAGAGAACCCTAAAACAGATATGGCTGCAGTGACCAAAGACTTAGATCATAGAACTCAAGTCCCTTGTACCTGAGTTTTGTACATGCTCTGAGCCAGAGGGGAGCCCATTACCCTGAGAGGAGAGAATCAGGATGGGTAGTATTCATCACAAACTGACCGAAGAGCCCTTAGGCCTTGAGTGAACATCGGCAGTAGCCAGACAGTAGTTTTTGTGGGACTGGGGCAGCAGGGACAACAAAGAGAGATTTGTCTGCTTGAGAAAATGGGAGGGATTCGTAAGAAGGACTTTGTCTTGCGGCTTGGGTGCCAGCTCAACCACAATAGAATAGAGCACCTAAACTTCCCAACTCTAGGCCCTGGTTCCAAGACAGCATCTTTGGACCTGCCTGGTATCAGAGGGACCTTGCCACCCTGAATGGAAGAACAAAAGCCTGGATGTACTTGTAACCTGAGTATAGAGCCCTTGGGCATTGGATGAACATAGGTGGTAGTCAGTCAGTGGTCACTACTGGCCTTTGGTGAGATCCAGTGCTGTGCTGGCTTTGAGTTTAACTCAGCACGGTCCCACTGATGCTGGCCACAGGAAAGTTAGTGAGCATCCCTGCTTCCCCAGCATCAGGCAGCTCAGAACAAAAAAAGAACTCAATTTATTTGAGGGAAAGTAAGGGAAGAAAACAAGGGTCTCTGCCTGCTAATTAAGAAAATTCTTCCATATCTTATCCAAGACCACCTAGGAAACATCTGTATGAGTCTACAAGAATTATAACATTACTGGGCTTGGGTGAGCCCTAAAACAGATATGGCTGCAGTGACCAAAGACTTAGATCATAAAACTCAAATCCCTTTGAATACCTGGAAAGCCTTCCCAAGAAGAATGGGTACGTACATGCCCAGACTGTTAGGACTACAGTAAAGACATAACTCTTTGAAGTTTAGAGACCTATAAACATCCAGAATCATTAAGATCATCCAGGAAAAGATGACCTTACCAAAAATATATATATATTTAAATATAAAAACTAAAATATATACACAAAATTTAAAAATATACATAATGTATATATTTTATGTATGTATGTATAACCAAAAGGAGATTTGGCAAAGACTAAGAACAATTGTTTGTGAGAAATATAAAATCGGCAAAGTTTCCCAAAATTGTAGAAAAATATTTTATTCATAGGAATAACGGTTATCAATGCTGACTTTAGATATAGTTTTTATCTTGTAAATTTGTAAATGAGGAGTGAACTCTATCTTGCTCACACTATAACTGTGCTGCTGAGCATGTTAGACCAATAATCAGTAGCAGCAGCTTGTCTAGCAATGCAAAATCTCTGGTCTCACATTCCTCCTGAATTAGAACCTGCATTTTAATTTCAAGGTGACTCACATGCACAATCAAGTTAGAGAAGCACAAAACTATGCAATGGCAGAACAGATACCATTGGCCTCTTTTGAAAGAAAAGCAATTTTTAAAGTTTTTTTATTACATGTCTTACTATAAACCAAAATTTTTAAGTGGATTATTCTCCCAAGTATTTAACTTGGAAATTAAAAAAAAAAATCACTATATATATATATATTGCATATATATATGTACACATATTGCATATATATATATATAATGTGTGTACACATATGTATGTATACATACAATTATATATGTATGTGTATGTGCAACACATATATGTGTGTGCAATATACATACACATATATAATGATACTTGTACATTAGAGTATATATAATATTTTGCATATGTGATATGTAATTAACATATTTTCATATAGGGGAAGTCACACAGTGTATAAACAGAAAAAATGCTACCGGGTTTATTATTGATCTCAATAGAATGAGATGGGTAAATCAGCTTCAGGATGGCTGAGAGGCATCATATATTCACTGCATCCACGAAGAAGAACGAATATAACAAGCAGGTAGCTACACCTTGAATAGAGCATGTATGAGAGAATGCTGCATTTTGACAGAGAAATGACAGAAAACACCAGAATCACAAAAGAAGAGGGAGGAGAAGCAGCTAGCTTAGACAGGATTGGCTGGGACACAGGAGAGGATCTGCAGTGCAAGGAAGGGGTAAATGAGAGATTCCCAACAGTTAACATCCTCACTCTGGCTCCTGAAACCCTAACCAGGGAAAAGCACCTAAAAACTCAGGCCCTCAGGCTAGTATAGTGAGATGCCTGGAGATCACGTGATGGTGTTGCTCCTGGAGATCACATGCTGGATCCCACATATTCCCTGAGTTCGTCTTCAGCACAGTCTTAAAGGAATGATTATACATAATATGGATTCCTAGGAATTGTTACTAGTCTAGGTTTGGTCTTCTGTGCAATATGGATTGATGACTTAAATAATTTCATTTAAAGCAAAAAGACATTGTGTCTTCAGCTGATTTTGGATTATAAGCCAGTTTTGTTGTTTTTTTCTTTTTTTTTTTTTTCCTGTCCTCAACTCCTGATTTTTTTCTTATTTCTGTTACACTGTTATCTATAGAGAACTTCGATGCTTTTGTTCTCCTGGTTCTTGCAGTTACTTGCCAGTCTATCTAGTTTTTGTGCACTTAAGTCAAGTGCTTACTGTTTTCATCCTTTCACCAAGGACCTGAAATCTTGCATGCAAAATCTTCTAAAGGGTTGGTTTAGTTGTATATCTATTGAACAAAAACTACTATTATGTTTCATATTTTTATGAGAATGTGACTTGTTAATGTATGTTGCACTAAGTCAATAGCTATTGTGTTATTGCTGTTATTATATAAACATTAGGCAATTCTGTATGGAATATGACTAAAACATAGAAAGTGCTCCCCTAAATGTATGGCAAGGTTTGCACTCAGGCTGATTTGAGCTTCAAATCTCAGATCCATCATTGTTAGCATTCTTTATCTCTAAAAATATCACATTATTTAATGAGCTGACATTTTTAGAGCGTTTAGGACTTTCTCTGTCATGACCAACAATTAGTAGTGCCTATTATTTACTAGTCAATGAGCTCATGTATTCTGTTTACATTCTGTAACTGATAGCTAAGTTCATGTAATTTTGATGATAGTAAAAATGATGCTAGTGAATATTGAACGAATTGGACAAACTTTTTTTCCTTCCTCTGATTGTGTTACTCTATGAATAAAGGTGAGTGGATATTCTGTATTTGAAACTTCTAGGGAGCCTAATTTATATAGTTACAGCTTAATACTTATATTTTGATCCTTTCAAAGTTGAAAAGAGAAAACATCTAGGTCAGTGGTTCTCGAGAGTGGTGTGGATACCCATAGCTGTCTCCAAGACTCTTTCAGGAGGTTTCCAAGGTCAAACTATTTTCAAAAGGCCACTCAGCTGTTGTTTAACCTTTCACTGTTTTGTTTTTTTTTTTCTTTTTGCATGAATATATACTGCCGTTTGCCAGGGACTGCATGACATATGAGATTGCAGTGGATGGAACATAGAAGTAAATATGAGATCCGAGTTGTCATTTATTAAGTCAACTATTAAAAAGATTTCAAAAAACATAAATCATTTCAACTCTTCTAATTTTTTTCAAAAATCATTATTTTAAAACATTTTATTAATATTAACATACACTTTTAAAAATTGAATTAAAAAAAGTTTTAAATTTATGTTACGATTTCTAATATAGTAAGCATCAACAGATAATCCACTCAAAAGAACAAAGCTTATTGTTGTTCTTAGCTTTGTTGTCCTTAATCATTTTTCAAGAATCTAAACAGGTGTAAAAATAAAACTAAGTACAGTAGAAAATTTTTATGCAAGCGCATAACACAGGCTATTACTAAATTAAAATTTATGGTTAATCACAGTAAGAACAATTAAGACAAAAAGAGAAAAGAAAAATATTTCTCACAAATGTAGACACCAGAGAAACGAACAAATGGAGATAAATGGAGGAAAGGGAGAATCTGATCTGCTCTACAACCCTATTATTCTGGCAGGTGTTATTCCAGCCTGACCTGGATTTCTACACTTATATGCTGCCACAATAATGCAAGCAATTATCATTAGAAAGGCATGAAATGTCATTGTTAAGTCTGCACAGGGACAACGAATTTTCCATTGTGAAGAAGCGTGTTTGGTTGTATTTAGTACTGACTATACGAAATTATATTACTATATTTTAGACAGAGTGCTTTGCATTATTTATCATATGCTTCTCAATATTTTGAATATGGTTCATAGTTTAAAGCCTGCATTTTAAAATTTATTATATATGCTTATAAAAGTAAAATTGATAGCATGTTGTTAATTTAAACATATGTACAAGGTAATTTTCAAAGAGAAAGACAATCATGAAATATATTTTTTTCTTGTAAGAATTAGAGATTTTTATTATAGTCATTCATAGTGAACATAAGTGTAATTAATTATTCTTTTTAAATAGTAAAATTATTGTTTTATGATAAAATTAAGTTAAATGCAAACCTTGATAAAAGCAAACCAACCATTTTCTTTTGCAAGTGATGATTCAATAATGAAAAAAAGAGTTTACGTTGAATAACACTATTAACAAAGATATATTTGTATTACTATCCCATTAAATAAAAATATAAAGGCAGCAGAACAGACAAATTATGATCTCAGCTGTCTTTCAGGGTTTCTGATGTTGGTGGCAAGATTTTTAGAAACTGTTTCAACAAAATGCTATTTAGCTATTGACTTTTACTGATTAAAAAAAAAAGAGGTAAAGATCATTACATTATTTTAAACAATATTATCTAGCTTTAATCTTACCTAATTTCAAAAATCAAATATGAAGCAAGCACTACTGCCTTTATAGATGATAGTATTTGGTTAGGTAACTATACAAAAATTGTTCCAACATATGGTATATAATGATACAATTTTCAAATGTTTATTTCATATAATTGTATAATAGATATGTACTTGTAAAATTTTGCAAAGTACAAAGTATTCTAATTAGGCAAAATCATTTATAACCTATCATATCAAGATGGCCAATGTTCTGAATAGTGTGATGAAGTCTATTAATTTAGGGGACATTTAATTTTTCAACTATAAATCTGCTTTTTTCATGTCAATGTTCAACCTGAGTAGTATATGAGATTTAAGACTCACCATACAGGTATTTACAACTACTGTTACTTTCATTAACTCTCTTTATGCAAATCCATTGAAGGTAATATCATTCTTTTTCAGCATTAATTGACCCTACTTTCTTACTAAATTCTTGTTTAAAAAAAAATTCCTGGTGGAGGGGAGAAAGGAGAAAAAAATATCCCAGAAATTCTTGCTTAATAGAACTTTTGCTTTAAAAATTATTCAGGAGTTTATTTTTCAGTAAACCACTTAATCTATTAATTCATTTCTATTAATTGTAGCTATATGGCAATATGGTCAAAACAAGAACTGATTTAACTAATGCATACACATTTGTCATTAAAAGACGCTCTGCTAAAATAGAACAAATACAGGAAATTCAAATTACTTGGATCTGGTAATGAAAAACCATGTGGAGACATGGGGGAACGATTGTGGTAGAAAGTGTGTTTGATTCAGCTAAGGGGACACAGCAGTCAATTCAAACAGATGGCTGCCTATGGCAATGCAGGCCTGGTATTGCCATCGCCAAATACTCTCATTTGTGAAGAAAAGTGGAAAATCTGGATTTTTACATGAAATCTTATATTTTATATATTTTGGCACAAATAAAAAACAAAACAACTACTTTGTGCTTCGGAGGGCATGTGTCTTCTAGTAAGGCACCTGTCAGTGACATCTGTTTTAATTAAGTGTTTACCATTGAGTGAATATTAATCAACATTACCATGTTTGTAGGGTGCAGCTTTAGAAATAAAACATTACAATCTATATTTGAAATGTATATGTCCAAAATAATTTTTTTGGATGCCAACAATTCTTTACTTTTTAGGACCCAGTTCATATGTCATCACATTTGTGAAGATTTCCCTTCTGGCTTGTTGAATATGTATTTTTATTTATTAATTGTATTCTCATCTGTAAACTACCATTTATGTCTGTATTACTTTGCTAGGACTGCCATCACAAAGTGTAACAGACTGAGTAGCTTAACCAACAGAAATTTTTCACAAATCTGGAGGCTAGAAATTCAAGATCAAGGTGTCGGGCAGGTGTGATTTCTTCTCCTTGGCTTGTAAATGGCCACCTTCTCCCTCCACTTTTCAAACACATTTCCCCGTACGTGTGTGTGTGTGTGTGTGTGTGTGTGTGTGTGTGTCCTAATCTTTTTTTAAATTATACTTTAAGTTCTGGGGTACATGTGCAGATCGTGCAGGATTGTTACATAGGTATACACATGCCATGGTAGTTTGCTGCATCCATCCCCCCCATCACCTACATTAGGTATTTCTCCTGATGCTATCTCAAAATAATTTTAAGTCTTCTTCCTCTTAAAAAACAAATAACAAAATCCTACCTGCAGACTGCTTGATTAAACCCTTCATTACTATTAGACTTCAGTCAATTTACTTGTAGAAACAGGGCCCTAACTAGTTTTCTTAATACCTCTTTTTCTTGAGTTATAAAAACAATACTACTGTATCTTGATTTCAATTTAGATCAGAAAACAGAGGTAGTAATCTACTATGTAAATTCAGTATGTATAGATTTTATAGGTATAGATACAGGAAATTCTGAGCTAGAAAGGAGGGAGTCTTTTTCTTTTTTATCAATAGGCTACTTGTATTATGTGTTTATTTGCTTATTTTTAATGTGCTTAGAATGTTTCATAAACTTGTCATTTTTAAATGAATGTGCCTTGACATTTTTTTCTTGCCTTTATTTACTGTTTATGTAGGTAGAGGAAGAATTTTTTCTGAAAATAAAAGTTGAAAGTGGCTGAAAGATGATACCTTATGCACTTAGTGTCTGGTATATAGTTAGTTCACTACAGAGCCTCTGCTCAACTGAAATAGGGTTTTCTCAAGCCTTATCTCTTGTGTGGTATCTGGCTACACATAGGGTAGTTTTTTACCCCAGTTGCTCTTAGTCATGCAGAAATTATTTAATTATGTGGCTTAGAAATATATGCACCGTTTCTTGCACTCATATTAGGCAATTGCTTATTTTATTGAGCCCTATTCTATAATCTTTGAATACATGTAGAAATAAATTCCTTCATATTTGACTGAATGGGCAAGGTGTAGCTCTGAAGTCTTATAAGGCATAGAGGCTGATTATTCTTATCGTGGGGATAATGCATGGAGAGGCTTTCATCAAGAAAGATTGAAGGGTAGGGGCACAGGCCAATGGAACAAATACCTTCCCTTCTATTTCCTAGATGTATTGTCCAAGCTTTTGTGAACCAGAGTGAAGAAGGCCATATAAATAATTAAGTCTTTTAAATTAGCATATTTCTGATTACAGTAGTTTCTAGGAATACCTTCAATATGTATGTGAAAATTATTACCTATTTTTTTTTTTAGATTCCAGTGAGGGTTTAAGTTTAAAAAACAATTACTAATATATTCACAGAAAATAGTATGGGACATAAGAAAGGTACATGAGTCTGACCCCATATTTATATGGAAGTTAATGTATTTTCAATTTCATACTCTGGCATTTTTTCTGGGAGATAAATTTTTTGAAACATCGTTATAGAAATAAAAATTAATAAAAGTTAAAATACACTGAAATAGAGAGAATATAATAAATTCATAAAAACTACAATTCGTAAAACCAGAATATTGTCTGGTTAAAAAATTGCGCTTTGCTCTGAACAAGAGGCTACAAAAAGAAAATTGCCGTAATTTGTAAGCAGCATGTTTCCCGTAGGTCATTGCTGATTCAGGTCCTATGACTAACAAGTAGCTACTCTAAGCTTAGTATCTCTTTGTTCATCCTTCATTAGTGGTGTGCAGAAGCACTAAAAAGATCAAAAGTCAGGCAACAAGAGAGAGAAATATTATAATAATGTGCTGATTAAATAAATAAAGAACTTTGAATATCTGAGAAACATATAGGCATCAATTATCTCATTCTTGAGAAAGCTACTCATGGAGCTTGAGTTTTAACCTACCTAGTAATCTAACAAGGTATATAATTGAATAACTTAATCTGAGTAAATAACAGACCAATACTACTGTACTTAGCACATACTTGTTCAATCTTTAATTACTTGGAACTATAGAAAATTATATTGCATTAATGCACTCAGCAGTATTACAAACCCCTTGGCAGATTAATTTAATGGTCAAATTATCAACATTTCTAAGTGACTGCATTATGCTAGATAGATGAGGAATGAAAATGTATTTAGCAAACCTAAAAAATAAAATTCTAGTAAATAATTTTAATTTTTTTTTTAAAAAGTACCATCTGAACTAACAAGCAAAGTGGCAGAGACAATTTTAAATTCAGCCAAGTTACAAAAGAAATTACTCCTGAGACTTTTTAGTCTAAAGATGGAAACCAGGAGACTTGTTTACTCTTTTAGATGTGAAATTCTAATGAGTAATGACAACAGCTTCTAGGCAGATGATTTAAGACTGTTAAGAATGTGTCATACAGATGAAAAGGAAAGAGGACAGCTACAATTAGGAAAGCCATTCTGATCACTGATTTGAAGATCAGCAGTATTATCTGTTGGTCTTGGGATCAATGATTCTAGACAACTTGACTACTGAGGCTACATGTGTTGTCAGACTAATTGGAGAAACTGGCACTGATACAGCAACTGGGAGTGAACCAGAGCAGCTTTAAAATGTCAACACTTCTATAAAACAGAGTTTTGGTTAAAAAAGAAATAATCCTTCATATTTGATAAATATGAAGCATAATAATACTATGAATGATAGACTGCCCCTTACAGTTATAGGAGGAATGAGCAGGTATACAGTCTGTAGAATTATGGTTACATCAATTTTTTTTGAGATTATTGTCTCACTAATAAAAAGACAAAATAATATTTTCCTCTCAGGTTGGGAATGAGGATAATTTTCTTGAAGATCATCAAAATTATAAACTACTATTCAAATTATATTTTGATAGGTTACCCAGGCTTCTGCTTATTCAGTGTTATATGGAAAACATTTTAACTTGACACCAGAATATTTTCTTGATACTTTTAAATAAGAATATCCCAATGTACATTCGTGGAAATTGTGGCAAATTTTCCAGAAGATTGAAAGTTATTATTCTGGGGGTTCTGTTGACCAACATTTGGAAAATGTGCCTATAAGCACATGCAAAGGTATTCCTTTACTTTAGGATTTTTCAGGGTTCCATTCATAGGCTGGTTTCTTTGACATTCCAAGCTTGCTTGGGAAATAAAATCTGAAGAATCCCAAATATGCTTGATCACAGAACCTTTCATTCATGGAATGTTTTAAGGGATTGACATGCAAAGCTGACTTTGGAGTAGTTTTCAGAGGCCCATGTCCCCAAAAGCAGCTGTATTGTTTTACGTAGTTTGTGATGAGCAGCAAGGTTTATTAACAGTCTACATGGTTTCGCATCCTGGTGCCTCCACTTTCTCAACATGTGAGTCTCTCTTTAATCATAGGCTAATGATATTTTCCTTTTGTTATATTATGTCTATCTTGTTACATTATGTATTGTATATGTTATATTGAAAGATGTGAAATTCTTTAAATAGCACTTTGTGTAAAATGCATAGTACAGGTTAGCAATTATCTTTAACCCATTTGGAAATAAAACCCTGGATGAATTATTGTGTTGCTTCTTTTTACTCACGTATAGTTTTAGGTAAATGCCAAGAATACTTTTTATCATGAGAATCATTTGTCCAGTGATATTAAAACATGTGTTACTTTTATTTTCAAAGCTAATTTTGTGCTCCCTCAATTGACAGCATATTCAGAAACTCTACCCTCAAACTATCTTTTAGTCAGCTTCTAGCAAAAGGTTGACTAAGAGAAGTGATATTTAGCAAAGATTGATTAACAGGCATTCTAGCTCCAGAAAACAAAAGTAAAACGTGTATTGTATATGTTTCTTTTTAGAAATGAGAGAATGGAATTTGCCACTTTGTCAGCATGAACTTCATTGTCCATGCTTCTATCAGCATTTTGGTCACAATCATTTTACCAGTATCTAAGAAGGTCCAAGCTTTCCTTCATCTTCCTGCTTTCTTCTGACCCTTCCAATGTCTTCCAACATCTGCCAGTTCCAAAACCTCTTCCACATCTTCAGGTATCTTTATAGCAATGCACCACTCTTCAGAACCAATTTTTTGTGTTAGTTGATTTTTACATTGCTATAAAGAAATACTTGAAACTAGGTAATTTATAAACAAAACAGTTTTAGTTGGCTCATGGTTCTGCGGGCTGTGCAGAAGACATAATGCTGGCATTTGCTCACCTTCTGGTGAGGCCTCAACGAGCTTTTACTAGTGGTGGAAGTTAAAGCAGGAGCAGGCATGTCGCATAGCAAAAGAGGGATCAAGAGAGAGTATGGAGTGAGGGGGAAGAGATTCCAGGCTCTTGAAACAACCAACTCTCTTGTGAACCAACAGAGCAAGAATTCATTCATTACCACAGGGAGGACATTTAGCCATTCATTAGAGAGCCCATTCTCCCACTAGGCCTAAACACCTGCCGTTAAGCATACTTCCAGCACTGGAAGTCACATTTCAATATGAGATATGGAGAAGACAAACATCCAAACTATATCAGGAGGAATTGATATTCAGTAGGTATAAAGTTTTAGTTACACAAGATTAATAAGAGATGTTTTGTACAAAATTGTGCATGTCATTAACTGTACTGTATGGTGCACTTAAAAATTCAGTTAGAGGGTAGATCTCATGTTAAGTGTTATTACTACAGAAAAAAATATTTAAAAATTTTTTACAAACGTTTCTGGAGCAAAATTGTGGAGAAAACTAAATTTATCTCGATTTCCTCTACTTCATCTGTATCTTTAACAACAACTGAGCCAGTCTGATAGCCCCAACATCATAGCCATGTCTGAATCTGCTGTGTGAGATAGTGCATCCTACTTTGGACTCCTCAAATTTAACTTCTTCCTGGCCCTAGTTCCTGCCAGATGATGAATTAATTAATGAGTATTGAGTTTATATACTTCTCTTTCTGGATCAAATAGGCTTTTTATCACAATTGTTTAAGAAGTACTTTATTTAAAATAAAGCTAATGGTAAGAATTACAAGTTACTTTTGAGAGTATGAAGTTTCTTTTGTTATCTCTAATTTAATAAAGTAATTTGAGCCAGTGAATGCTATGAAACAAGTATTAGTAACTAAGTTTTAACAGTAGCTGCCTACTGAATGATACACAGATTAAATAAAACATAAGGAAACAGAAATCAATGGAAATCAAATGATTCACTGATATTTCTTTATTTTCTGTTGAATCTGTATCTCAGATTTGATTTTAAAAGCCTATTAAAGTAATTACATAATTAACGGGCTATTTTGATGTAGATAAAACATTTGTCATATTGGTTTTTCTTAAAAATTGAAATATTACAACCTTAAGATTTGAGTTGAGCACTAACAGGTGGGCACTAATAGATATCAGTGAAAGTATTTCTAACTAAACAAAGATCTACTTTATATCATGTGGGTGAAAATTAGTTATGTATGCAACCTTTGGTTAAATATTACAGATAATGGACTAAATTGTTAGATATTAATTTAATATATAAAGTTAAAAACTATCTCATTGATTCATCTAACCATTTATTCTACTTTTGCCCTTCAGCATAAAATGTGAAATCTTCTTCTTCTTTCACATGACAGCCCTTCAAAGCCATCTACACTTTGATGTTGGGATCAATGATTCTCAGACAACTTGAACAGAAAGACTGCATGTGTTGTCAAATAATTAAAGAAGTGGTTATTGTTGCACTGAATAGCAATGAACTTAAGCAGTAGGAAAATAGTAAGACTAATGATGTCCCCACCACACCTTCCAGGTCTTCTTTTCTCTTTGCTAACGATATCTAATTCCAATAATCATGGTCTGCCACAGTTTATAATTTTTTTCACCATTCTATATCACCTCCCTTATTTAAGCATTTAGTACAATATTTTAGGAAACCCATAAAACTACTCACACACACAGGTGTGGTAAGTCTTATCCAAAGAGAATGATTCAGATTGTCTACTTTGAGGTCATATGGATAACTAAGATAGCTTTTTTAGATAAACTGTTTTCCAACACGGTTAATGAATTGTGAAATTGGTCAACGCATTATTTTATACTAGATGAAAAACATTATATTTAAGTTTATATTCATAATTTTATTTATCATTTTATATTAGTTTTCCATTTAATGAAGACATTGGCAATGTTAATTCTTTCATTTCATTTGTTGGCTAATACCAACATAGCATCTTCTAATTAGATTGACCTGACTTGAATAATCAACTTTTAAAAACGTAGTTACATGGGTTGTTCCAATTTTATCTATTTATTTCAAATTTTTATTAACCAATTATTTTCACAAAAATAACATCAAATTGTGTCCAATGACCTACTGAACTCAAGATACAACAAAACTTATTTTTCCAGAAATCTGAAACTCTTGAGATCATAAAACTAATCTTCCCTAAGGCAGAGAGAATTACAGCAATTTAAAAAAATTTAGGGTTTCTGGGAGGAAAAAAAGACATAAAGAGACATTATGTTAGATGAACTGATTTCTTCAAATTTATTTCCACTCCTGACTGTAATTTAATGCACCTTTGTTCTACCATGGTTCTTGATATTTTGGCTGATTAACCTTACTTGTTCCATTGTTTTGACTCCTGAACCCCCAAATTATCTATTTTGTTTTCCTCCTACTTTTGGCTCTTTGATCATGGCCAAAAATTCAGTACCATGACATTCTTCTAGTAAAAGTCTATCCTTTGGACTGAATCCAGGTACAAAACTAGGTCCCATTTTTTGATGCTCCTAACCTCTTCCTATGCTTCCTCTTGAAATCTAGCCCTATAGGGTTGTGACTACATATGGTGCATTGGAATTCTTATGATATATTTTGAAAATGGTTTTAAAATATTAAATTCAATGCATATCAAAGGTACGATATCAGAATTTTTGATATTTCCAGCAGTGATTAGTGTAGGTATCTTTCTTTTATATTTTTCCATAGGTTATCGGGGTAAAGGTGGTGTTTGGCTACATGCGTAAGTTCTTTAGTGGTAATTTGTGAGATATTGGTGCACTCATTACTCCAGCATTATACACTGCACTGCACCCTATTTGTAGTTTTTTATCTCGCACTTCACTCCCACCGTTCCCTCCCAAGTCCCCAAAGTTTGTTGTGTCATTCTTACGCCTTTGTGTCCTCACAGCTTAGCTCCCACATATCAGTGAGAACATATGATGTTTGGTTTTCCATTCTTGAGTTACTTCACTTAGAATAATAGTCTCCAATCTCATCCAGGTCACTGCAAATGCCATTAATTCATACCTTTTTTATGGCTGAGAAGTATTCCATCCTATGTATATACCACAGTTTCTTTATCCACTCATTGATTGAAGGGCATTTGGGTTAGTACCCAAATGATTTTGCAGTTGTACATTGTGCTGCTATAAACATGTGTGTGCAAGTATCTTTTTCATATAATGAGTTCTTTTATTTACCCTGAGTATAGATACCTTTTAGCTGGAGTGATCATTGAAGTTAATGTGATGCCAAACTTCTGTCATCATTGCTTAAAAAATTCTAGCCTCTTTCCTAGTCACTCCTGGCACAAACAGCTATTTAACTTCAGAATTATTTAAAAATTTTGAGACTGTTTAAGAAAATGCAGGGTGCTAATGTCTGTAGTCACTAACTGGTTAGGGAGACAATAACTTCTATTTGACCTACTTACACTCATTTCAACAAATGAAATCACAATACAAAAGTTATTTAGTTGATAATCTTTTCTAAATTAAGGTATTGAAATTTACATGTTACTGAGCCATTGGGGCTATCACTACAGGCATTTGCAACAACTATTAGATAAGAAAACAAGGATGAAATTGTTTTAGAACACTTATTTCAAGCAATATTTCTCAAATTTTAGAATTATCCAGAATGCATGTTTAAAATATAATTTGGTCCCTCCCTCAATAAAAATTATTAAAAGATAATCTCAATAAGAATCATTAATCAGATTTTAATAGTTTCCAAGTTATATCTGATTGCTATTCATCAGAATTGTGTTCCTGTGATTCAGTATTTTTATACATAAAAAGATCAGTATGAATAAAGAAACTAGCGATGAATAAAGATCCTTCAATTTATAAAGAACTAGAAAGAAAAGTGTCTATAAAAGAAGACAAACATATTGGTATAGAGTTGTAGTCTCAATTTTATAAATTAGGTAAGGATATACTCTATGATCCCGAATAAATGCTTTGGAGAGAGAATGAAATTAAATGCATAAAAGTTGGTTACTTTATAGCTAATTTTAGTTTATCAAAGGGATTAAAAAAACCTGAATGTAAAGGGATTTACAAATATATATGTGAGATATTTTGATTATTTAGTTAAATGAAAACTGTAACTTATAATTGATACAGCATTGTCATTTTAGAGAAAGGAATAACCACGAATTGCAATGGGAAGTCTTTAGAGTTGGAATCTTGAGACTGTATCTTGTTCAACATTATGTTTCCTATTGAAACACCCATTTCATTATAATGCTGAATTTTTTCAAGGATCTTCAGAATGCTTTCCATAAAAAGGATATAATTATTTTTAAAGAAAATTGGATAAGGGGTAAATCTGGTTTTTAGGAAGTTAACATTACATTTTCTCTGTGCCGTTTTATATTTCACATTAATAATTTTTGTTACATTAGTAGTATTCTGCACAGTGCCTTATAAAACTGACTTCCTATATATTACCTTTGAAAAAAGTTTTGTAGAAGAAAAAATTGATACATAATACAAATCTTAGCTCTTTTCACCTTATATTTTTATTGTTAATATTGTTTAATTTTGATATTGTTTATAATAATTACACCCTTCTACTTATCCTGAAAGGCATTCACAATATTTCCTTGAGTTATGTGGTCCAAGTGGGGATTTTCTATTGTTATATATTATTTTAAATTGTCAATATCTTTTGTATTTAGCTGGAAACTCTAATTTATATGTTACTTGTCTTACTTCGTTATATTGTTACATTTGTATTATCTTCATTATATTATTTTATTATTTAATTATATTTCTAAAAATGTATTTTATTTGCTTAATGATATTTTTATAATGAAAACTCTCACAAATATAGTAAACTCAAAAGAACTTTGTAGTCAACATCTATATACCCACCATCTAGATTCTAATATTAATATTCCCATCTATCAATTCATCTCATTTTGGTTCCTTTTTTTTTTTTTTTGAGACAAAGTCTCATCCTGTCACCAAGGCTGGAGTGCAATGGCATGATCACTGCAACCTCTGCCCCCCGGGTTCAAGCGATTCTCCTGCCTCAGCCTCCTGAGTAGCTGGAATTACAGGTGTGCACCACCACGCTCAGCTAAAGATTTTTTGTATCTTGAGTAGAGATGGGGTTTCACCATGTTGGCCAGGCTGGTCTCCAACTCCTGACCTTGTGATCTGCCCACCTTGGTCTCCCAAAGTAGAGGTGATAGCCACTGCGCCCAGCCTTTTAGATGCATTTTAAGGTTAACTACAGACATCAGCAAATTTTTCTCTAAATACAAATGCATTCGTGTTATCAATTAGAGCTCAATATTTATTTTTCTTCTTTTCAAATAATGTGAAATGCATAAATATTAAGTGTATATTATCTAGCTTTTGATAAATGATATCACCTGTATAATCAAATCCTCTATTCATATATAAAATATTACCATTACCCTAAAAAGCAAATTTGTGTTTCTTAGTAATCAATCCCAATTCTAACCTTCTAGAGGCAGCCACTGTTCTGATATTTTTACCCATTCTAAAACATCATATACTTGAAATTATACACTATGTATCCTTTTGAGTAAGACTTTTTAACCATGTCATAGTTTTTTGCATTTTAATTACACTCTATGGATTTCACTACGATGATATATACATAGAAATTTCATTGAAATTCATCGTATTTTATTACTAAGACAATGCATATTTTTAAAAACACATTTAAAATTGTTAGAAAACAATATATGCTACATTATGCTACTTACAAAAATAATTTGGGGAATAACAGTTTTATTGAATAAAAATATTATATGTAAAATTTTCAGAATTTTCATTCCAACTCATGTTTTGATGAAATTTAATTTTCCAGCGATTTTTATTGTGCAGAATCTTACTTATCAATAGCATATTATCAAATGAATCTTATTTTTTCTCCAAAGCAAGAAGCTTTTTTTTTTTTTTTTTGAGACGAAGTCTTCCTCTGTCACCAGGCTGAAGGGCAGTGGCACGATCTCAGCTCACTGCAACTTCTGCCTCCCTGGTTCAAGCAATTCTCCTGCCTCAGCCTCTTGAGTAGATGGGATTATAGTCCTGTGCCACCACGCCCAGCTAATTTTTGTATTTTTAGTAGAGATGGGGTTTCACCATGTTGGCCAGGATGGTCTTGATCCTGACCTCATGATCCTCCACCTCGGCCTCCCAAAGTGCTGGGATTACAGGCATCAGCCACCGCGCCCAGCCACCAAAAGCTTTTAATAATAATGCCACTATTAAGGTTTATGAATATTTTGAGAGTTAATTGAAATGTCGTGAAATAAATTTTTCATTGGCATACATGTGGTTATAGAAGATATTTTAAACTTCCATTGATTGTATAGGTAACATTTTAGAGAATTTCAATGTATTAAATACCTAAAATAGTAGCATAATGAATATTTTAAAAAATATATTATTTGATGATAATTTTGAACATTGCAGGATATTCTAAGATAAAACTATGGTACCAAGGGGTTATAGACAAATAACACTAATCATGCATATTGTAGATATATAAAATAAGCTTTTTTGGGGAAAAATATACATGAAGTTTATAAAGAAGTATATCACATTCTGAAAAAGTTATTCCTGAGCTCAAAGCAATGCTAATATAGATAGACTGTACCCATTATGACCAATTTCTTGGTAGAGAAGTACCTACTCCATTATACATGATTTATATTATATATAATGATTTAGATCAAACGATAGGGACAGCTATGTAAACATATACAAATATTTCTTTGGCCTAAAAAAAGAAATAGTTCAGTGGCCTGACAGAAGGTGGACCGTTCCATGATCAGTGGCTGATTTCACTCTGTTCTTCCATGGGGCCTACTCTGCCCTGCGAGTCAGCTCTTTACTAGTCTACCAAAAGAAGAGACAAAATGAACCTCCAGGACAATCCAGAACCATCTCTCCTTCATGTGAACCTCAATTTTTACAGAATTATTACATGTTCCCCCTTCATTTCTGCATCATTTCAGGCCATAGAGGTATTTGAAACATTTTCTGGAATGTGAGAATCATTAAGATCTCATGCAGGTGGATCAGATGAGACGTGACATATTGGACATTGCAAAAAAGTAATTTGATGAGCTTCCATCTGAGAAAACCATAGAAAGTTGATTGGAGCTTTTCGGTCATATCTCTAAGAAAACAAGAGAACTATTAACCACTTCCTTTGCTTCCAAATTAGTTTCCCAGGATTGAATGCCATGTCCTCTCATGATGAGCCAGACTTCCCCTTTTCCTTTTCTGGAGTAAATCCAATCAGTGTGATTTTTCACCATACATAACATCTAAAGGCAGAGTATGGTATCTGTGTCTGTAGAATCATCTAAGACAAAGTTTATATTTTCCTTTATGTTTATCTTAGCGTTCACCATCTGAGCAATATTAGTTACCTATCTACTGAAGTTGAAACAAAGGCAACTAAAAAGTTGCTTTAGTACTTTCTATTTCCTTTCACAATATCTGTTTGCTTCACTCTTGGGTGCATAAAAATATAGCTAAGCATGTATGTTCTTATGTATGCTTAAATAGCTAACTAAAATAAAACCAGTGGCCTTACAGGGGTGAATATTGGGAAGGTTGGCTGAGTTGGCAATTACGTAAGTCAGAAACAATTGTGTTAGTCATTTCAGTCCTATTGGTGGTTCCATTATCATAATGGGTTACTACATGGCTTTAGTGATCTATGGAGGACATGATGGGTAACATGCTATACTGGCTTTCCAAGTCTAATATTTTTTCTCTAGCCATATCCCTTCATATAGGCATTTGAAAGTATAATATGAAGACCAAATTCATGAGTACATTCTTGCATGTGTTTCTGGAGTAAAGAAACCAAGCTGTACCATATCAGCTTGGTGGACCAATAATCTTATCCAGATAAGTGATTAGTAACAGATATCCCACAACACCTTCAGAAACAAAACTAAAAAATTATTAAATTTCTAAAATATACATTAGTCACTTTCAAGGAGGTATGCTCTATATATCATTTAATAATTTCAAAGTCGCAAATATATATATTAGTCACTTTCAAGGAGTTTGCTCTATAGCAGCAGTCCCCAATCTTACTGGAACCAGGGACAGGTTTTGTGGAAGATAATTTTTCTACCGACAGGGTGGGGCAAGGTTTTGGGATAACACTGTTAAACCTCAGATCATCAGGCATTAGTTAGTTTCTCATAAGGACTGTGCAACCTAAATCCCTCAAGTGCACTGTTCCCAGTAGGGTTTGTGCTCCTATGAGAATCTAATGCTGCCACTGAACTGACAGAAGGCAGTGCTCAGATGATAACGCTCATTCACAGGCCACTCACCTCTTACTGTGCAGCCCAGTTCCTAACAGGCCAAAGGTCAATAATGGTCAGCGGCCCGGGGGTAAGGGACCCCTGCTCTATAGCAGCGGTTCTCAACTGGGGTTTATTTTGCCTGTAAGGGATACGTGGCAATGTGTGAAAACGTTGTTGATAGTCACAACTGGCAATGAAAAGAGAAGTTATTGGCTTTCCAAGTAGAGGCCAAGGAAGGTACTAAACATTCTACAATGCCCATAATAGTCTCCAAACGAAATAATTATTTCTTCCAAAAGTGCCCACATCAATGAATCCTACCCTATAGTTATGAATAGTATAAGAAAAAAATACACCTAATACATTATGGCAGCAGCAATTTATCATCATTATGATGGATAGCTATAACATTCTGTTTACTTTATCACAGTTTAGAAGTGGGCTGTTTTAGAATCTAGTATGCTATCAATTCACATGCCAAGTATTATAAGCAATGCCCTATTGAGTCTTTTTAAAGCATTATTATTACTAAAGAAAAGCCTTTCCTGTGCCTAATTGGAAGCAGTGATGGGTTTATGGTCTTGGGTGCGTGCTCGTCTTTAATTGGGATTATTATTTCTATTTAACAATAGAACTCTCTGAACCTTGCCCACTTAGTTTTGCAAGGACGCACTGTAGAATGAGAATGGTTGAGTCATGACTTTTCTTTCAGTGAATTGATTTCTCCTCTATTATGGTGCAGTAACAGGCCAGCTATAACTGCTCAGAAACAACCACAGATTCAGGGATCTCACAAAACAGAAAATAGATTAAATACAGAGAAAACCATACCTAGTCACAGTTTGCTCAAACTTCTAAAAACTATAAATAATAGAAATCTAAAAATAACCCAAGATAAAAAGTCATATTAAATATAGAATATCCAGACAAATAGTTAAGACCAGACTAATCAGAAACAATAAAAGCCAAAATAAGATAGCATATTTAAAGTGCCAAAAGAAAAAATAAAAACCAAAACTATCAATGTAGAATACTCTAGCCAATGCACATACACGTAAAAATTAAAGTGAGAGAAGACATTTTGAGATAAATTAAACTTTATGCTAACTATAAAAGATGAACTTCAAATATAAGAACACAGGTGAGTTGAAAATGAGAAGATGTAAAGATAAAATGCTCAAACACAAATTACAAAAAAGCTAGAGTGGCTGCATTCACACTGGATAATGTAGAGTTTGAGACGAGGAATATGTCAAAAGATAAAGAGGAACATATCATACTTATAAAATGATCAATACATCAAAAAGGCACAATAAGCCGAAATGTGTATGGAATTAATAACAGAGTTTCAAAATATACAAAGCAGCAATGATAGAAATAAGAAACAGATAAGTTCCAGACATTTTGGTAGAAATGTGAACACTATTAATCTATTTAGCCCAAATGACATTACAGAGTCCTCTACCTGACATTCAATTTATACATTTTTTTTCAAATTCACCTAGAATATTTTTCAAGATATATGCTGCAGAATTGAACAATTTTCAACAAATTTCAACTTATCAAATTCATGCAGAGTATGTTTCATTATCAAAATGGATGGAATCTTGTAAACAGTAATGATGAGTAACAATTTATTTGGAGATTTCTATCTAAGAAACAGACCTTTAATTAATTCATGGATTATAGAAGAAAATACAAAGGAAATTCTGAAATATTTAGAACTAAAATTTTCTAAAACCAAAATATGTTGAAATTTGTGGGAGCCTTTAAAATATTTTCATTTGTTTCTTCATATGCTTATATTAGAAAAAAATACCATTCTTTCTCAAATAAAGACATCACTGTACAAGATTGCCTGATTATCCATCAGCACTTCACATTGTACTTGAGATTATCCGTTATTTTAATGATGTATTACTGATGAGTTCAGGAGTGTAGGGTTATATAATATTCCTTGTTGGATGAAGGCAAGTTGGTTTTGGTTTTCATCACAGAGTAATATAAGCAACAAAGGATTAGCAATATCTATGGCTACTTTGCAAATGCCAGACATGGTAGTACTGCTATTTTGTTTCCAGTTGTAAGGGAACTGCAGTGGCTGCTTTCTTGTTTAAACTTTTGTAGTCCACAATGGAATTTTTACTGGTAAGACAGAGCTCTGAAAGCTGAAAATAGGATTGCCTATAGTCATATAGATTCTTCCTATAATAAACTTTATCCATGATGATCTTTATTTGTCTGCTAGGGCAGCTGTATCAAAGTATAACAGGTAGGCACTTAACAGAAGTGTAGGCTCTCACAGTGGTGAGGGCTAGAAGACAAACATTCAGGTGTTGACAGGGTTCGTTCCTTCTGAAGCCTATGAGAAAGCATCTGTTTCAGCCTCTTGTTTAGCTTTCTGTGGTTGCTGGTAATCTTCGGCATCCCTTAGCTTATGGAAGCACCACAAATTCATCTTCACAGGATGTTATTTCTATGTTTGTATTTAGCTATTAATATGCCCAAACTTCTTTCTTTTAAAAGTACATTGATTATATTAGATTAGGGCCAACTCTAATGATCTCAGTTCAACTTTACCACTTCTATAGAGATGTCATTTCCAGATACAGTTACACTCTGAGTCACCAGAGTTTAGCACTTCAAAATATAAATTTGTGTGAGACACAATTCAGCCCATAACAAGATTTACTACTTTCTTCTTTCTTTCTGGGATGAGACATTGTTAGAATCATGCAATTTTAGAAGAATTTATAAGGATAGATCATTTGATGTCATGAATTTGTCAGCTTTCATAGTAGTGAAAAGCAGAGACTAGAATGTGAATAGCTAAGCAACATGTCTATGCAATTCAGCACTTAGAACGTTTATACAATTTTACAGCTTAACAGTGAAGGAGCAAGGGTAAGCAAGATAAAAAAATAGAGAAATGTTAGCTCCAAAACCTAGCTTGTTCAGGAATGTTTAAAGCAACTCTGCAGGAAAAGAGAAGTGATACGTTCTTTGACCTTTTACTTGTTCTTGTCTCTGCCTTGTTTATTCTGTTAATGCTTCAATGTCCAGAGATTGGCTTTTGTGATATTTGCTAGATAGAACAGAGAATTCCATTCTGGGCTTTTGCATTGTATCATCCATTTAGTTGTGCTTTACTTCTACATCTCTGAATGTAGAATGGTCCATCTGATTTTATCAGTCCCCTAACTGTCATCCATAATGCACATGTATTCTTACAGGAATTTTCTGAGCTCCAACAATCTGGCCTTCTTTCCCTGCTACTGGTCTTACTAACTAGAGTTTTACTTTGGCAGCAAACCTACCTTTCTTTCAAAGATCTATATATTGTAGGGGCACTGGTTGCTGAAAGATTACTCTCAAATTGCCTCCTGTTTGGGGGTTTTGGTGACTGAGAGACTACTGCTGCTGCCTCACCGCTGTCAGAGGCTCATGCAACCCCCTCTCCGAGACTTTGATGCAAACCTCCCTAAGCACAACCTGTGGCTGCCTTTCTTTGGAGCTAGCAATCATCACATCTGCACTGTCCTATATAATGTTTGGAACAGACATCTCAGTAGCTTTTATGGAAGTCTCTGAGCTGGGGTATTTTGTAGCTCTCAATTGGGAGCTAGCAGAAACTCAGGCACCAGCATTCATATGATCTGCCACTGCCCATAGAATGGATGATTTCCACTATGGTGTAATGTAGGTTAGACGGATACTGTTTTCAAAGAGTTTCTTTGTCAGTTTAAATTGCCTGAGGAATCAGGGTAAGAAATAGAAATAAAATCTAGTGGAGATGTTAAGAGAATTTAGAACATTTGGAAATGCATGGCCCTTCATGTTACATAACTGTATTCATCAATTAACAAAGGCACATGTTACAAATGAATCTACTAGTCAGATATTCTGGATATCCTTTTATATTTTTCAAATCTAATCTTTTTTATTATATGACGTATGTTTCAATGTTATTTATTTACCTACTTAAAAAGATAAGTTCAACGATTTTGTCTTTAGCCGCTTAGTGGTAGCAGCAGTGCTTCTTTATTTTTGAAAAATTGTTAAATATTACAAAGCATTTGTATGTGAAGAAATAATTCATGGAGAACACCTACAGTTGGAGTAAGCCTGTGTAATGTAAGAGTTCTAAATTAAACATGATATCTTGGTATTGGCTTATGTGTTTTCCTCCTTTAATTATAAATTTATATTCTAATGACCTTAAAATAAAATCTGAAGTTATGTACTAGCAATGGCCTCTTGAGAATCCTTCTCCTCCTAATCTAAACAGTTATTTTTTGTAAGTGTGAAGTTGTGTTTTTCACTAATATTCTATCTAAAAATATCTTGCATTAGATTTTTATTAAATTATAACTGATGGTACATAATGAAAGCCATTCTCCCATTCACCCTCACCTGTTTTCCTATTCATGACTATCTTCTACCTGCTCATATATTTATGTCTCAGTGTACTTCGTAACTCTCCTGGGCTTCATAAATCATTTGCAGTAGTTCTTTTGTGAATACTGTGTTATGTAACATTCCTTTTGAGCAGTCAGGCCTCTCCCCAGGTGAGGCTATTTTTTTTTCTTCTGGGAAAAATTGAATATAATTTATTTGTTTGGCGACTGATTTTTATTTTAATACTATATATAGCTCTAGATCTAACTCAAGGTTTTCATTACTTTCTTGAATTACATCTAGAAACGTGAATAGTATAATAAAATAAATGTTCAGAACCAATTAAATATTTCTATTTATTTAGGAGATATTAATGTTCTTCATCTCACTGACATATAGATAATTTTTTCATTTTATGCATAATTTGACACCCCCAAAACCCCTTACAAGTAAATTATCTATTGTTTTATGCGCACTTTTAAAATTTGTTTGATTTTATTTTATTTTCTAAGTTTATCTGCCACTGACCCCTTGATCATTTGCATATAAATATCCTTGGCTTGGTTATTCAAATCATCTAGTAGATTACAAAAACATTTACAGAAAATAATATAATAATACCAAATCAAAGCAACCCTGCAATTATGTCATTATAATTAATTGAATTGTTTTTACTGTGCTTACTAACTTCTTGTGCACTTCCTGTTACTTCCTATTCCTTTTGTTACTATTGTTCATTTTTTTTTCCAATCATGTGTTGAACATTCTGAATGTCAATTAAAAGTACATACATGTGTTCTTGTTTTTTTATGAGTTGGGAACTAGGATTCAGATGATTATAAAAATAGTGTCAAGTCTATTGGACATGAATCAGGAGATTAGGTTTATTGGGAATATGGCTAGAAGCTATTTTAGGTTTTGAAGGCATACATAGCCTTGATTTGGTTCTGCATAGGAAGGAATTTTAGAAGCAAACACTGAGAACCTATCACCCAGGTACTTGGAGGTAAGTCCTACCTCATTCTCTGCTGAAGAAAGAGATAGCCTTCTAAGACTTTTATTCAGTATAACGTGTTACTGTGGTCATTATTTAATAAGTCACACATTACTTAATAAATTCTGTGAGAAGCTAAACACATGCTTTTGATGTTAATTATTTCAATACATGGCCAAATGAGATAAAAGGGAGGCCTGGCATTAGAAAGAGCTAATGCATTTAGTTGAAGCTGAAATATCTGCTCACCTGTATACTGCTGCATTAAATTCAAAGCTTCATTTAATGGAATAGTAGTTCCCATTTTCATCTGTATAAAGAATGAACAATGTTCCTGTCTTTTATGGTAGATAAAACTGTAATGAAGGATTGTACAATGGGTTATTATTTTTAAATATATTCATATGTGGCTTTTGAAGGTTTGAAGTCAGTGCCCAAGACCTTTGATTTTCTTAGAGATATATGAAGCTCAAGGCAATAAGAACAATTAGTTGTAGATTAAGGGATTTTGGACTATAAGAAAAAAAGTGAACCTTGATAATTTCAACTTATTTTGTGTTTGTGTGTGTGTTCAGTCTTCAAAAAGAGCAAATGTTTTAAATATTTGAGAATTACACAAACCTGCTCAGTGCTAATTTAAATTTGTGATAAATTTCTCTTTTCTTAAATGTAAATTGTGGTATAACTTTGTTTAAAAAAATACCTGATCACTGTTTATTATGGTAGTTAAAATGCATCATGTAAACTATTCACTAGAGATGCAAGAGGCATCATTATCATTATGGATTGTTTACTTACTACCACCTATCATGAAAATCCATTAATTATGCATTTCATTATTCACTCAATGACAATTGACTATAGGTTTTGAATAATTCATAAATACTTGTATCAACAGAAGTATCTATAAAAAAATAAATTGAACCTGTATTATGACCCTTAACTCTTAAAAGTATACTTATAATTAATATGTGGTGAGCAAGGGTCATTAGGCATTTAAAAATTATATAAAGAAGTAAAATGATCACACACTTAATTCTGATTTACTGAATGGAGATCTGCCACTTTGTGAACAAAATACATGGCTTCATTTTAAAATTTGTCTCCTCTTTCCACTTTCTTTTTCCACCTTGGCCCCTGCATATTATATTTAAAAAGATTAGGTTCATGCCTTTCAGCCTGCTGTAGTCATCCCCATGCTTCTTTCTTAGACACAAACATGAACAGATATAATATATGCTCTGAAAAAATGACATGTGTTTTATCAAAGACAACTAGGAGAAGGAAGCCCAGACATTGAAGTGTATTATGTGAGAATGTGTGCCTCTTTAATGCATGAGTAAGAGAGAAATATTAAGTTATGCACATCATTAGAAAACCTATCAAATTGATGTTGTTTATAAATTGTAGGGAACTAACACGTTGATTAGGGAAGAAAAAAATACTGGCCTAGCCATTGCAAACATAATACCTTGTATCCATGTGTTAACATATGTCATGAAAATAATTAAATATATTAGTAAGTCAGATTATTTTGGATACAAATTTTCCTTCCTTACAGTACTAGACTAGGTATTCATAAGAAAAGGTTACTGCTATTCACATAAATAAAATGTAAATGACGGATTCTTGTTTTGACTAAATTTTCCTCTCTATATAAGTCCATTTTCACACTGCTATAAAAAACTACCTGAGACTGAGTAGTTAATTAAGAAAAGAGGCTCAATGGACTCACTGTTCTTCATGGCTGGGAGGCCTCAGGAAACTTACAATCATGGAGGAAGATGAAAAGGAAGCAAGACACATCTCACATGGATGTCTGGAAAGGGACAGCGAGCAGGGAAGTGCCATACTTTTAAACCATCAGATATCATGAGAACACACTCACTATCATAAGAGCAACGTGGGGGCAATCCACCCCCATGATCAAATCATCTCTCACCAGATCTCTCCCCTGACATGTGGGTATTACAATTTGACATGCAATTTATGTGGGGACACAGAGCCAAACCATACCACTCCACTCTTGGCCCCTTCCAAATCTCATATCTGTCTCACATTGCAAAATTAATCATTGCTTCCCAACAGGCCCCCAAAGTCTTAATTCAGTCTAGCATTAACTCAAAAGTCCAAGTCCAAAGTCTCATCTGAGACAAGGCAAGTCCCTTCAGTCTATTAAAAAAAAGTTAGTACTTCCAAGATGTAATGGGGTACATGCTCCTGTCCAAATGGGAGCAACTGAACAAACCAAAGAGGCTACAGGCCCCATGAAAGTCTGAAACCCAGCAGGGCAGTCATTAAATCTTAATACACCAAAATAACTTCCTTTGACCCCATGTCTCACGTAAAGGGCACATTGATGCAAGAGGTGGTCTCTGAAGGCCTTGGGCAGCTCCACCCCTGTGGCTCTACAGGATACAGCCCCTAGGGCTGTTTTCACTGGTTGGCATTGAGTGCCTGTGGCTTTTCCAGGTACACAGAGCAAGCTGTAAGTGGATCTACTATTCTGGGGTCTGAAGTACAGTGTTCCTCTTACAGCTCCACTAGGCAGTGTCCCATTGGGAACTCTGTATGGGCGTTCCAATTCCACATGTGTCTTCTGTACTGGCCTAGTAGAAGGTCTCCATGAGGTCTCTGCCCCTGAAGTAGACATCTTCCTGGACATCCAGGAGTTTCCATGCATCCTCTAAAATCTATGTAGAGGCTCCCAAACATCAATTCTTGCTTTTCGTGCCCCTACAGGCCCTACACCTCATGCAAGCTGCCAAGGCTTGGGGTTTGTACCCTCTGAAGCCACTGCCCAAGTTGTATCTTGGCCCCTTTTAGTCACAGCTGTAGCTATAGCTTCTGGGATGTAAGATGCCATATTCCAAGACAACACAAAGCAGCAGGGCTCTGGGCCTGGCCCAGGAACTCATTTTTCTCTCCTAGGACTCTGGACTTATTATGGAGGGGCTGCTGTGAAGATCTGTGAAATGCCCTGGAGACATTCTCCCCATTGTTCTGGCAATTAACATTCAGCTCCTCATTACTTACGCAAATTTCTGCAGCCGGCTTGAATTTCTCCCTGGAAAATTGATTTTTCTTTTCTACCTCGTGGGTAGACTTCAAAATTTTTTAACTTTTATGCTCTGCTTCCCTTTTAAATTTAAGTTTCAATTTAAGAACATCTCTTTCTTGATGCATATAAACTTACGGTTTTAGGAACAGCCAGATTATATCTTGACTGCTTTGCTGCTTAGAAATTTATTCTGCTAGATACCCTAAATCATCTCTCTCATGTTTACAGTTCTGAATATCTCTAGGGCAGGGGCAAAATGCTGCCACTCTTTTTGTTAAAGCAAGTAACAGTGACTTTGCTCCAGTTTCCATTAAGTTCCTCATCTCCATTTGAGATGACCTCAGCCCAGACTTCATTGTCTAAATCATTATTAGCATTCTGGCCAAAACATTCAAAAAGTCTCTAGGTAATTCCAAACTTTTCCACACCTTTCTGTCTTTTTCTGAGTCACCCAAGCTGTTCCAACTTTGCCTGTTACCAACTTCTAAAGTTGCTTCCACATTTTAGGATGCTTTTTTTTTTTTTTTCCTAAAAAAGACACATTTATTCAGGGTCATGATCAGATTATCACATGTAGTAATCAACAGCATGGGTACAAGAAAAAACAAACAAACAAAAAAAAAACTACATCAAACCCTTTGTTGGAATGTTTTACACTTTCCATAGAATAGAAACTAAAATAACCTGTTTTACAATTAGTGGCAAATACATCCCTCAAGATTTTTTGCTCATAAACATGAATATTTGTCTGAAAAATGTCTTAACATGTCTTAACATGAACATAAAGCATGTCTTAAAATGGACAGCGTAAACTAAAAGCCAGAGTCAAAAGGTGAGAGTGACAGACGACTCTGGGAGGAAACTCTCTGCTGTGTCAATTTACCGTATTAGTTCATTCTCACACTGCTGTAAAGATACAGCCTGAGACGGGATAATTTATAAAGGAAAGAGGTTTAATTGACTTACTCTGTAGGGACACAGAGCCAAATTATACCACTTTCCATGTAAATGAATTTGCATGATTTATTTTCCAACATTTTCACATAAGCATGCTGCCTTTTCTTTTTGATAATAAAAATATTAAGGAAAATAAGGTATTTTAAAAGCTGTCAGAGAAAGGGAATTACTATTGAGGAAAGATATGTTTTTATTTCAAGCCATCCCAGGATTTTAGTATGTAAAAGCAAACATTCTAGAAATGATTATAAAGAAAAGAGAAGAAGGAAAAATAGTGGGGTATATGAGGAATCTAAGTAGAATGAAGAAATATGCCTAGAATGTATTCAGAAGAATATAAACTTGCTAGTAAAAAAATGGCTTATGCAACAGTATCAGTAAGTTTTCATAAAATTTTGGTATGCAGACCAGCTACATCAGCTCTGAATATCTGTTAGAAATAGAGAAACTTGGGCCTCATTCCCAAACTTACAGAATTAGAATCTCTGATGTGTCCAGGGATCTGGACACATAAACTTTCAAGAAGATTCTTATATATACTGTTTTTAGATGTATTGTACAAGATTCTAAACATATCAAGGTTATTCATCATTCTCTATCCAACACCTAGAAGTGTCCCTTCTAAAAGAAAGAATATAAGGTTTTATAAGTTTCATTGTACAGATCGTTCTCCTCCTTGATTAAATTTACAGCTAGGTATCTTATTTATATAATACTGTAATAAATGGAATTGTTTTCTTGATTTCTTATTCAATTAAGTAATTGTGTATAAAAATGCTACTGATTTTTGTACATTATTTTTGTATCCTTCAATTTTACCAAATTTCTATAGTAATTTACAGTTTCTTTAACAGAATTTTTGGGTTTTGTTACATATAGGATCATGTCATTTGCAAATAGAGATTATACATTTTCCTTTCCAGTTTGGATGTCTTTTAGTATTTATTTTTCTTGTCTGATTTGTCTTGCCAATACTTCTGCTACTATGTTGAATAGTGGGCATCTTTGCCTTGTACCAAATCTTAGTTGAATAGGTTTCATTTTTTTCCATTGACTATAATGTTAGCTGTGTTTTTAGATTATAATTGGATTGTTTTTAACATAAAGAATGGAGAAATTCTTCAGGTGATGGATACCACATTCAATGTGATATCATTATTATAAATTGTATGCCTGTATCAGAATATCTCATGTACCTCATAAATGTATACACCTTCTATGTACCTGCAAAAAATAAGAAATAAAAAAAAGATGACAGAGGTACAAATTGGTTCTTAAATAAGAAAAAAAGCTTTACGCCTATTAATAGATATATGTGTACATATATGTTATTAAAGTTTTATGTATGATGATATATTTTTTTCTATATTTCCTCACTTCAGGTAGAACCCTGTTCATTCTGTACCTAGCTATGCATTCCTGAGCTATATTCTGTCTCTCAGTGTTACACTAGAGAAGTAGAGTCTCCACTGATTTGACAGAAGTGGTTTCTCTATCATTCAATCCATGCTTTGTACTCAAGGAGGAAAAAAAAATTCTTACTTTTTTATGTTTAAAATACAGGTATACATATGTATACGTGTGTGTGTGTGTGTGTGTGTGTGTGTGTGTGTGTGTGTGTGTGTGTGTATAGTATTAAAATTTTATGTAGGAGTGGTTAGGGAAAATAAATGACTACAGAGACACCTCAGGGGAATGATAATGAAAAAAGAAGGTTGAGAAACCTTGACCTGGGAGAAAGTTAACATCATGGTGGCAGCAGTTGCAACTTCAGAATTTCTATATTGGGGTTGGAGTTCCAAAAGACAATCTTTTTGAAAATGGAACAGAGTAGGGAAGTGGTTCAGAGAAAAGTTAGAAGTTTTTGCTTGATGTCTATTGCATTTGCATAATTGTGGTAGCCGGAACTGTAAGACAGCTCCCAAGAGACATGTATACATGGCTGGTGTAGATTCTCTGTATAATGCAATATCCTTGAGTATAGGTTGGATCTGGTAATAGATGAATATTGTTTTCACGATTAGATTACATGGCAAGGGTAAAGACATTTTTCAGATGTAATTAAAGCCCCTAATCAGTTGATATTAAGTTAATCAAAAGAGGTATAATTCTTGGTATGCCTCCCATAACCAGGTGAAGTCTTTAAAAGAGGATGAAGCATCAGAGACATTACACTGGTGACCTTGAAGAAAGCAAAGAACCATTTTGAACTGCATATGGAGTGAGGTGACTTCATCAGCTGAGGACCTTGGTCTTGTAACATCAAGGAAATAACTGCCAACATCCACATAAGTTTGGAGGAGTACTGTGAGCCTCAGGTGAGAACTGCAACTCCAGCTGACACCTTGATTACAGTAGGATTGGAGAAGGGAACACAGCCAAACTATGCCTATACTTCTGACTTATAGAAATTGTGAGATAATAAATGGATATTTAAACTGGTAAATTTGAAACAATTTGTTACACGTATGTAACAAATTGCTACATGCTGAGCACATTTCAATTTAAATTGGTAATATTTGACACATTGATTGTCTGATCTGATCATTAAAGCCTATTATGCTACCACTGACAAGAAAGAAGCACTATAGAAAAATATACATGGTGAGAAGAGAAAGGATTAAAATAATCATTGTATATAAATATTGCCTAGGATGAACATTCTTTTGATGGGGATTTCATATGGATTTATTTAACTTTGAAAATTGATACAGTAAGTAAAATGTTAAAAAACCTTTTCATATACATCAATTGATTTATCGTTCAACCTAATGTAGTGATTATTAAAGACATTTATGAGTAGAGACAGTAGCATCTGTACAACAAACTTGATTAACCCAAGATGGCATAGTGCTAAGGTAGTGGATAAAAGCCTAGAACCTAGGTCTTTTGAGAAATTAGATAGACATTCTCCTACAGTTTCCTTCTAATCATCTTAGTAATGATTTATTATTCATTGAGAATCCAACCTTCATTTGATTTATGATACTGCTTACCATAAAATTATATTTTAGGGGAAATGAAGAAGAAAAACGTATTTTATTGTAAAGGTAGATAAATATGCGTGACTGGAATAAGTATATACAGCTATGATCAGTACTTTTATTCCATAATAAATGTTAATACTATTAAGATGACCCAAGCCATGACATATTTTATGTTTCATCCTAGAGTCGAGCCTCTAGATATCCTTTCTAAAAGCCTGAAAGTATGGAAGGAATTCTGCTTGGCAAAAACTGAGGAGATATTGAGGAATGCTTCAACTTAAAACTGACATGTCTTGCAGTAGTAGTTCCTTCTAGGGTAAAGTACTGGTGTTAAGTACATAATTTTGATATTTATTACAATAGCTCAAATTGCACTCAAGCTTAATGTGTATCATGGGAAAAATAATTTTAAAAATATGCTCTGCACATAAGTTTCAGCGTATGGTTATAATTTGTAAAAATGATTAAATTTAAGAAGCAGAACCTTTGGAGTACTTGAAATACATGTAGACTTTATTAATAACATAAACTAATTTCAGGATTACATATTATGTGAAAATTTTTATCTCAGTATTATTTATAATAGTAAAAACATTGCATCAAAAATAAAGCTATTAAATTATAAGAATATACTGTAATGTCATCAAAGAAGGACATTTCATGGACAATCATTATATTATTAATTTTTATTTTAAGGAAACAAAAGATTGATTTTTAAAATTTAGTTTTTAAAAATATTATACAAATGGTACATATAATTTGTAAATATCTCTGCTTTCTGTTATTGCAAATTCCTTGAACAAATTGTTAGATACATATTCCCTTGCCTATAAATATGTCATATTGTAACAGGAAAACAAGGGGAATAGGAAGGGGTGGGCAGATTGGAAAGGCATAGAATTAGGAGAGATACGTAACATAGATGATGGGGTGATGGATGCAGCAAACCGCCATGGTACGTGTATACCTATGTAACAAAATTGCACATTCTGCACATGTACCCCAGAACTTAAAGCATGATAAATAAATTTTAAAAATTGGAATTTACAATTATTAGAAGTCTGCGATAATCCAAGACTCTTTTTGTTTGTTTGTTTATCCAAGTTGAACATTGGTAGCCATATGATGTCTGGTCATGCAGTGTGGAAAAGTGTTGATGTGATTAGAATGTCATCATGGACCTTAGGGGAGCTCAACTGCTCAGCTACCTCTATTTGGTCACATCAGAGATTTTTTCCTCTGAGATATTGCAGGGCACCAATTACTGTAGAATTATGAAGTCCATGAGAAGTTCCCACATTTCAGGTGTAGAACTAAATTCATAATTTGGTTCCTTTTTTATTATATGTTGAATATGCTGAGATTAAATAAATGAAAAACTATTAAACCATATGCTTAATAGCTCAACAAATGTTAGGTAAGAAAATATTTTGTACTGGACTTAAGCCAATAAACCCTCTTATAAAATTATTAAGTAATGACAATTATAGGTAACTTTTACCTTTGCTGAATTTTTAGAAACTGCCAAATGTTTGCAATTATTAACTTATGTAATCACCAATATAATCCTATATGGTAACTGCTATTTTAATATGTATATTGACATAGGAAAAAACAGAAAGGCATTTGAACCCAGACAATGTAGCTTCAAAACTGAGGTTCTTACGTATAGACTAACACTATACTGTCCATATGAAACTTTACCAAACTGCAGTGAAGTTAATTCCTAAAATTCCAGTAGAAGTTCTATTAACAAGTCAATGATGCTTTAGTGAAAAGAACTAAAGTACAAAATGAATGAAGCAATGGAAGCTAGCACCGTTTGTTAAAAAACATTTAAGATGTGGAAATAAAATGAGTTACTGTCACATAAAGCAAAAAGATCCTTGGAGAATTTTCAAATGATTTCCATACTAAGGTATTGATGGCCATTTGGACTGGTGTGGCTTGCAACTAGGTCTTTATTTTCTAATTCTGCAAATGCTCACACAGTGGTTCCCTATACATCTTGTCACTCTGTGCAGATCCATTTCTCAACATTCATTTTACAAATACTTATTTAACCTTATATGTAATAACAACAGTGCCATCCCAGAGTCAGTGACCCTATATGTATTTTTAACATACATTAAAACAACATTTTTTATTTATAAATATAGTAAGTACCACACATGCCACAATGAAATATCAAACTTCTATGTGATGCAAGAATTGCAGAAATTGTTTAGCTAGGAAATGTAGTCATAAATATTTAGAATTTGTATTTTTATTATGAACATTATCTCAATTGAATTTGAATTGCTCTAGGTAGATCTCGAGATATGCCTAAATTGTAATAAATATCATTTGTCTCAAATATTAGGTCACTCTACAAAGTTACCTCTGCTTTCATATGTCTTCAGAAATTCACCAAAAATATGAGGTCTTTGTCATGAGTTTAAGAAAATATTGGCCGGTTAAGAATTTAACATGGCATTCCAAAAGGGTGCGCAGTCATTCTTGTCATAACTGTTCTTTTCTCACTCACTCTTTGCTACCAGCCCTACCAATTCTCTCCTGGTTCCACTTCTTACCAGTTACTTATATAAACATTTACACCCCATATACACTCTTTCATCTCAGAAATAATAGAAGTCATTTGGTTACTGGGCATTTTGTCTCTAGTATTAAAATGTCAATATGTAAACATGTTCACTATAACTGGAATTCCAGGATATCTGATTTATTTTAAATGCTTCTGGTTATCACCTAAGTTCTAGATCAGCTTTTCATTTCTGCTTTTGCTACTTACAGTTAATGACCTAGACTTGTGCTCAGAATTTATTTCTGCCTCTATCAGTTGGCAGAGAAAATTCGAGTAAAACATGGTAAGTGCTAAGTCCTAAATGATAGGTGGAGTAGGATTTCATAAGCCTCGTATAATTTATGTGGGTAGTATGAACATTTTCTTCCTGAATGCTGTCCAGCTGATTATTTTTATTGAGCAAGAACATTTTCTTCTATAGTTGATTTTGTTACTCAGTTGTTACTTAACTGCTTATTTTATTGAGCAAGAACATTTTCTCCTGTACTTGATTTTTGTTACTCAATTGTCCTGTAGTGCAATATCAGGTTATAAAAGTTTAAATATTCTTCCTAGACAACCCCTGCTTACATTTGTGGTAGTTTTACAATTTAAGACTTTTTGTTTTTGCTTATTAAAAATACGAGTTGTAGTTTCAATACATGTTATTATCACAAGTTACTAAACTTGTTAGGCAACATCCTTGTTTCTTTACATTTATTCCCTCCTGTTTTTGTTACAGTTCCCTCTGTCCTATAAAGCGTTAAAAGTGGGTTTTGCCATATTTATCATTATTACAGAAAAAGAAAATACCATAGTAACTATGAAAACATAAAAGCCAGTCCATGTTCGCTAGTATTATGAGTCCTTGTTATAAATACCAAAATCAATTCAGCTGAATGAAAAAGTTTGAATTTAAGCAAGTTGCTTCTGTGTGCTATCTTCCATTTAAACCAGCTAAGTGCATCTTTAAAAGAATATGGTAAAGGATTAAGAAAGAAAGAAAGTGTTTTAAGATACCTTTTGCAAAAATAAATTTAAATTTCCTTTTTTTACTAAATATTTTATCTCAGATATATCAAATGGCAGACCAACGTGATTATTTTGATTTATTTTGGCAACAATTCATTGTAATTATTTTGAAATAAAGAACTGGATTTCATATTTTTTTCTGCCTAGGAAGTAAGACACTGCCATTAAAAAAATACTGGCTAAGAATTTATATTAATCAACCATGTAAGTTATCATAAGCTCAGACTGCCAAACACTGCTTTCTTTATTCAGAACGATTTCTCAGATGTTTTGGGATTATTGACTTGAATGCTATTTTATACAAGAAAACAGATTTCTAAAACTGTGAATTATCCTTTTTATATAAAAATGTGATAAAATGTATCTGAAAATTAAAACACTTAATGGGAATCTAAGTTCAGGAGACATTTATATGTTAGAATTCTGGCATTGTGGTACTCTCCTCTCAGTCTATTTGTATTTGTGAATATACGTGTTATATGAATGAGTAAGTTTTGGAAAGGGACGATATTTTCTAATAACTCAGTTATTTAAGTAATTGTGGTTTTTGCCATTATTTGTAATAACAACTACTTTTGCACCAATCTAATATATTGCTGTTTGTTAGATCTGGGGTTTGGTTTGATCCCAGATCTATTTACAACTTAATATGTTAACTTGTAGCTGTTGCATATGCTGGCCGAAGACAAGAGACTCCGTAGTTGGAGACAGGGATTTTATTGCTACGGTCATCAGGAGTATATTTCTGTCAGTTCCCTTTGTCCCCAGGTCTCACAAGAGACATGTGAAGCAACCTGGATGGATATGGCATCTGCAAGGCGTTTGCTTCTTAGCTGGGGAAAAACACTGACCTAAAGGATCTACTCCTTTCATATCAAGCAGTAAGCAAAATTACTTTCTGTCCGGTAATATGTTATACCTCAGGGTTGCTGCACACACAACCTACAAAATGGCAGAGGTGAAAAGCTGTCAGAGCCTTGTATTCTTGGCATACTCAGCAAGAAGTATTAGAAAAACAAGAAGCCCAAAGAGGATTTTTAGTACTCATACACTGTCTCTCCTTACAAAAAAATAAAAGATACAATTGATGTCTAATTTGTTGATATAGCTGTAGCATACTTTGGAAGAAGTTTTAGAGTACTGTTAATATATAAATACCTATTTATAAATGAAGATGTTCTATTTTAGAAAAGATGCGCTGCTTGAACAAAACATAAACAGTCAAAATTTCTATTTTATTTATATTCTGGAAATCTAAATTTCTGTTAGTTTTGGCTATGTAAGTGTTAAATTGATATGGATTCATGCAATTCAAAGTTTTTCACATACCTGAAATACTATCAATATAAAAATAGAGCTAATGTGTAACTATTTCTCTATTTATTAAAAATAAAACTGTTCACTGGATGAATTTAAGGAGAAAATAGGTATCACTTATTACCTTCTAATGTGCTATATAATCTATTTGTTTACTACCTTTATTATGTACCGTTTGCCTTCCTCCATTAAAAGCAAGTTCTGTGAAGGCAAGATTTTTTTTTAACAGTTGCTACTATTTTGCCTAACTTCAAAAGTAAAAGTTGTCCAGGTGCAGTGGCTCGCTCTTATAATCCAAGCACTTTGGGAGCCTGAGAATGTTGGATCACCTGAGGTCAGGAGTTCCAGACTCAAACTGGCTAACATGGTGAAACCCCATCTCCAGTAAAAAAAAAAAAAAAAAAAAAAAAATACAAAAATTAGCAGGGCATAGTGGTGAGAGCCTGTAATCCCGGTTACTTGGGAAGCTGAGGCAGGAGAATCACTTGATCCTGGGAGGCAGAGATTGCAGTGAGCCTGGATCATGCCATTGCACTGCAGCCTGGGCAGGAAGAGTAAAACTCTGTCTCAAAGTAATTAATTAATGAATTAAACAAAAAGTAAAAACGTATTTCAGTTTTTACAATTATGACTAGTAAGGTAAAATAAAGGAAATGGAAACATCAAAAAATATAAAATATTCTGATTCGAAGGTGAAAAAGTGAAGGGAATATAAATACAGCTCATATACAAAATTTTAATTCAGTAAATTTCATAGCAGTATATAAACTGTATCCACTTATTTTATGAATCAATAAATAACTTTGAGTTTTTAATTAATTGGACTAATGGATGACATAGATTCAGTGTATGAATATTTTAACAGGTGACATTTACACTGATTAACAAGATAATTAAAGAATATTAGTAGTCACCGTCCATGAAATGATTAACAATACAGTACTTCGCCTTTTTATGTGAAAGGGAAGAGGGTAGCAAAGCTTATTTATTCAAAAGTTCAAAAGAAAAATAAATCTATTATTCTCAGATACATTTTTAAAAATCCCTTTTGTATGTAGTTTCTTCTTTTTCTATGTCTATGTATGTTTTCAACAGAAGGAAAGATAAATTGATGTCCTAAAAATTCAATTGGCGGCTAAAAAGGTCTCCAAAACTTCCAAATGACCAGTAGAAATTATGTTGTAGCCACAAGAAATGAACACATAAAAATGACAGTGATTGCCTATTTGTCGAAACCATTTTTCAGTAAGTTTTCTTTTTAAAGTACATCATGAAGCTTAAAGTGATAGCCTGGTTTTCACTGTTTTGCTTCAAATGGGTCCAAAGAAAATGAAAATAAACCCTCAACCTGTCAATATCTAAAGCTATATCTTTATATCATCATTTTCTTGTAGCCCAGTGACAGAGAGCACTATTCTAAATCTTATCTCTTTATTTTCTATTCTACATTTTTATTTTGCTTATCTCAGACATTTTAGATTAGTGGAAAAGTACATGAAGAAGCTATGAAATCTGGTTTACTCATTCACTCCATGTGGTAACCAGGGCAAATTGACAAACATTCCTGAGGATGAATTTCTGTCATTTAGAAAAGGCATATGTACAAAATTTAGTTTTTTTTTTTTTTAACATTAAAGAAATGCATTAAAAGTTGCACTTATATATTCTACATGGTCAATAAAAGTTCATTCATGTTTCACTCTAATCCTCAATCACAACAAATGACAATAATCTTCTATTACTATTGGTTTTGTAAAAACCAGAGAAAAGCATACCCTCTGCCCTCTCAAGATTTATTGAAAACAAACAGACAATAGATAAACAAGAGAAAATGGCATACAGATTTGTGTGCAAAAGAATGTGATAATTGCATAAGGATGATTACCAAACAACCCAATGAGGCACAGATGCTTATATACCCTACTTCATAAGGGAGGAGGGAAATGGGGAATGTAAATAATTATTTTGAAAAGTAGTAAATAATTACTCTGAAGAAGAAATGGAAATGGAGACAGAAATTAACTTTTAAATGATTTCCTTTGGAATTTGAATGAATCCAAGGGGCAGATAATATCTTGTGAAAATGTAGCCGGGCATGTTGGCTCACACCTGTAATCCAAGCATTTTGGAGGCCAAGGCAGGTGGATCACCTGAGGTTGGGAGTTCAAGACCAGCCTGACCAACATGGTGAAACCCCATCTTAAAAAAAAAGAAAAGAAAAGAAAAGAAAATGTCTTCCCAGGTGTAGTTGCATTCCTTAGTCTTCTTTTCCTAGATAGGGATAGATAGATTGATAGACACACACACACACACACACACACACACACACATACACACACACACACACACAGATGATAGAGAAAGAGAGAGAGAGAGAGAAGATTTTAGGGAGGGTATGGAAGGCACTTGTATTCTCTTTGGCAGGAATTAGTCTTAAGGTAGATGACATAATATCAGAGTAGAGTCTTCCTCAGCTTCAGATGACCTTCAAGGATATTTAATTTTAAAATCATTAGCATACCAGGATGCCATATTTTGGGGAAATTTTTCTAAGATCCTTCTCTTTGTTTTTTCTACTGGAATCATAAACTCAGTGTAACTTAGTTTTTTATGAATTTATTCTGCTCTAGGGGTGCCTGTGTTTAATAGGTTTGAAGAAATATATTAAAACAAACAAATGAAAAATGTCCATTCACGGAACGGAGATATTAGCAGATGCTCTGGAGATGGGGCAAAAGTACTTCAATTATTCACACATGTAGAAAATTACCTTGCTCTGTCTATAAGTAAGATAGTGATATATATCATGTTCCCTGTTTTGTTTTAATTTGTTGTAGTTTATTCACTGAGATCCATAAGTCATTTTTTAACGGGGTTTAAATTTAATGATGAGATAAGCATATTTGACAGAATCAAACACTCGTTAAATAAATGTTAACTAAGCATCTACTTTATGCATGACATATTTTGATAAACTAGAGGTACAATGATGAAAAAAGACAATTAGACACATTTTCCTTAGGAAACATCTCTAACAGAAAAAAAATGGAAAAAATAACAGACTTAGGTAGCAATAGCTAGACCTATGTTTTAGAGTTATATCTGGGCAACATTGTAAACTTCAGAAGCCTGATTTACTAAATGGCAAGGTGGAAACAGATGATTTTTAGCTGATTTCAATCACAAGAAGGTATGTGCAGGCTATTTATGTCAGATACCAACAAAACCAGTTACAAGAATTCAGCTAAAATTTCTTAGCCAATTGCTGAAGACAGTATTTATTTGGGTTAGTACGAGAGTGGAGAGTTTTACTAGCTGTGTACCAAAGAGGTATTCATACCCATACTCAGGATTTTTCCTAAAAATATCTCTAGGAGCATGCCAGAAAGCTGAAGCCAATAACAGAGATGAGCAAAATCTTCCCTTGTGGTTCAAGCCTCAGGGAGAAACAACAGCAACTGCTGTGGAGATAGCATGAAGCCTCACACTGGCCACTTTTCCTCTCCCTCCCTTGTGACAAAAGGTCTTATGCCACAGTGGGAAGGGTGTCAAACCTCATCGCCCACAGACACAGCTAGAGACCTATTGCAGTCAGGACAAGGCCATAGATAATTAAGAACCAGCTACCGATGGGAGAGGAGGTGTGAGAAGATGAATGAGCAAGTCTTACCCACGAGACAAAACATGTCGGACAATAACAACAGAACAGCCTGCCCAAAGATTAGCATGACTGAAGAAAAATAAAACAAGCAAAAAAAACAAACATAAACTGGAGTTAACTTCTGGAGGAGGGGAGAAGAGCAAGCAGAGAGACAATTTTGAAGTTGTAGGTGTAAAGAGAATACTAAACTGAGCATGGAGAAAACATTGAGGAAAACCCAATAGAAAAATCTGCTCTAATCTAACTACCAGGCAACACTGGAGGAATGTAAAGCCTGTTGTTCACTAAGAGTAACTGCAGCAACAAAAAATCCTCAACCTAAATTAGGTTTCCTTGAATCAAAATCCCACACTAGAAAAAAGAAAAATGAATGTCATATTTTCAGTAATAAATAATATATACTATAATTTCTACTGTCAAACAAAAGAAATCTGACAGTCAGCCAATAATAATTATACCGTGGAGAATCAAGAATAAAACCACACTCTATCAAGAAATAAAGCAATCAACAGAATGAGATTCAGAAATGAGACAGGTGTTGGCATTATCAAACACAGGATTCAATGTTGATATAATTTTTATGTTAAATATAAAAAAGATGGAGAAGATGAACAACATGCAGGAAGAAATGATTACTATCAGCTGAGGCTTGAGGATAATAAGGACATGAATATGATATAAATGTAAACACAGTACAAAGGATGAAAAATGCCTTTGAGTTGACTCTCAAGTCAACACAGTTGAGGAAACAGGGAGACTGAAGGATAGATCAATGGAAAATACTCAACTGAAACAAAATAAGTTAAAAAATATGAGAAAAAAGACGGAACTATGGAACATGCATTTTAAATGGTGCAACTAAATCCAAAACTTAAGGAGAAGAGAAAAAGAATAAGTATGAAGATCTAATGTTTGATAATTATAAAAATTAATAAAAGCCATCAAAGTGATGATCCAATAACCTCAGATAACATTAAAATGGATAACAGATACACTTATCTCATGATATTCAAAGAGCTAAAAATTAATGAGAAGTTGAAAATCTTGAAGAATCAAGAAAAACAAATGTATTATATACAGAGGATCAAATCAATATTGTATACTGATTTATCATCAGAAACTCTATGATCCACAAGGCAAGACTGATATTCTTGGGATAGTCAAGAGAAAAAAAGAAAAAAAAAGATTAATGAAGTATCCTGTACTCATTGACTATATTTTCAAAATGAAGTATAAGTAATGATTTTCTCAGAAATACAAAAGCTGTGAGAAGAAAGCAGAATTATCTTAAAAGATAAAGCAACCACTTCAGGCAAAAGGAATATGATACAAAAGAGAAACTTGGATCAATACAAAGAAATTAAGAGTTCAAAAAATGTCATCAGTGAAGGTAAATATGAAGTTAAATATTTTATTTTTTTAAGTTTATTTATGTATTTATTTATTTTAGAGACAGGGTCTTGCTATGTTTTTTGCACAGCCTAGAGGGCAGTGGCTATTTACAGGTGGGGTCATGGCAGGCTACAGTGTTGAATTGCTGATCCCAAGCTCTTCTCCCACCTCAGTCTCCCCAGCAACTGAAACTACAGGTGAGTGCCACCATGCCTGACTTTATTCTAAGTTAAAATAAAATGATTAGAGCAGAAATAATAGCAATTAATTTGATGTTATAACTTTGTGAAAGTAAAATCATGACAAAAATTTTCACAAAAGATCATGGGGCAATTGAAAATACACATTTTCAGATCCTTAAACTACATACAGTACAAGATGACATAATATTGCATATAAGATTGACATTAGTTAAAAATATATATTATGTATTTAGAATTTTATGAAGTACAAAAAGTAACCAAGAATAAATTAAAAAAAAAAAAATAAAAATGGACTGAGAAAAAAAAAAAAAAAACAAAACTGTTGCTCCAAAATGGCTGAAAAAGAGGGAAAAAAGAAACAAACAACAAAAACAAATGGGCCAAAGAGAGAAGTAACTACATGGATAACAGGTTGTCAGACAGCTGTATCTGTAGTTATCTCACATGTAAACAGCCGAAGCACACCAAGTACAGAGGGTATAAAAACATATCAAAAAGCAAAATGAAACAATTATATATTTGTGAAAATGAACTTTCAATACAACAAAATAGATAAAAGTAAAAGGATGCAGAAGAACGAAATGTGCAACCATGAATCAAGAGAAACTCGGAGTGGTCGCATTAATATTAGACAAAGGATATTTAGAAGTAATAATGCAGAGATAAAGAAAAATATTGCATATAGATTAAGGATACAATTCACAAAAAAATAACAAGTTTAAATGTGTATACATCTAACAAATGAGTTTTAAAATATATTAAGCATAAATGACAAAATCAAAATAACAAATAAATGAAAACACAATTACAGTTGTATTCTGCAATATCCCACTGGTTTAATAGGAAGTCATTGAAAAATTAGAGAATATTTCGATTGAGTGAAAATAAGAACACAGTTTGTAAGGAACAGCTAAAGAGGTGCTCACGTGGCAATTTATACCAGTGCATGAAAAGACGGCAAGAAGAAAGTCTTAAATCAGTTATCTAAGTTTATTCCCTAGGGTAGTAAAAAATGAAGCATAAATTAAACAAAAAGCAGGAGAATAAAAAAATAAAAATTAGAGAGCAAGGAATAAAATGAAGAATGGAAAAAAAAAACCCATTTAAAAATGGAACCAAAAGTTAGTTATTTGAAAAGATCAATAAATGTGATAAAGTTCTAGCCAGGCTGGCCAAGATTTATTGAGGGAAGAGGCACTGGGAAGAGAGAAGGTACAATATACAAGTATCAGAAATGAAATTTGGTACAGATACATTAAAAGATACTAAAAGATCATTACTCTACAGATAGTTTTATAGCAATACACTATACACTTGACCACGTAGGTAAAATGATGGGTTTGATGAACGATAAAAAACTTCCAGAACACATCCAGAAGAAACAGAAAACATAAATACTTCATACATGTTACAGAAATTAAATAAAATTTGTAGTTAAAACATTTAAAGAAGGAAAATTTGAACCTACATTGTGTTTAATTGCAAACAGCGCCAAACATTTAATGAAAAAGTTATACTGATCTTATACAAACTCTTCCATAATATAGAAGTGACAAAACTTCCAAACTCATTTTACAAAACAAGCGATTAATCTAATTTGACAACAAAATAAAGACAATTCAAGAAACTATAATTATAGACCAATGTGCCCCATAAGCATAAATTCTCAAACATACCATGTATACTAGATTTTGAAATCATGTGTCCAAAACATAATGCAAATAGAAATTATTCACCCAAAATGTAATGCAAATGAAAATTATTCTAGGAATATCATTATCTTAGGAATGGTTCAGCATTCAAATTCAATCAATGCTATTCACAACATCAACAAATTAAAGATGAGGACTCATTATCATCTCAACAGAAGAAGCAAAACATTTTATATAATTCAATACCTATTTATAATAACTACATTCAAAATACCAGGACAATAGGGGAAATTTCTTTACCAGATAACAGTGTATACAAAAATCTTGTATTTAATCATGCTGAAAGACATACCCTCTACTATCAGCAACAAGGAAGGATAGCTTTCTCACTGCTCTTATTCTACATTGTGCCAAAAGTCTAGCTAGTACAAAATGAGGGAAAAAAGGAAGAAAACCATCTCTATTTGCAGACAACATGATTGCTAAACAGAAAATTCTAAATAACCAAGGATATCAGAACTAATAAATTACTTAGAAGGTAAAAACACACAAGGTCAATATTTGAAAGTTTATCATATTTCTGAAGGTCATCTGTGAGCAACTGAAAAAAAAAATTTACCAAAATGCAACATTTATAGTTGCACCAAAATTAATAATCAGAGGAGGGTGAGGATCTAAAACCTACCTATTAGGTACTATGCTTATTTCCTGGGTGGCAAAATAATCTGTACACCAAACCCAATGACACAAAATTTACCAATACAACAAACATGCACATATACCCCTGAATTTAAAAGAAAGTTAAAAAAAAAAAGTCTTCATATGTCCATTAAAAAAATCACAGGAAAAGAAATGAAGCAGTTGCATTTTTCTAGGTTCCATTATAGCTGTACTGTGTATACCTTGTGTTAATCTGTTTTGCGTTTCTATAAAGAAATTCCTGAGATTGAGTGCTTCATAAAGAAAAGAGGTTTATATGGCTTGAGGTCCTGCAGGTTTTTCAAGCATGGCACTTACACCTGCTTGGCTTCTGATGAGGTCTCAGAAAGCTTTTACTCATGGGAGAAGGCAAAGAGACAGCAGGAATATCACATATTGAGAGACACAAGAAAACTGCCAGGGTGTGTCATTTATTTATGTATTTATTTATAAATTTTATTGTTTATTTATATTGAGACAGGGTCTCACTCTGTCACCCAGACTGGAGTGCAGTGGCTTGATCTCAGCTCTCTGCAACTTGTGCCACCCAGACTCAAGGGCTCTACCCATCCCAGCCTTCGTAGTAGCTGGTGCCACAGGTGTGTGCCACCATACACAGCTACTTTTTGTATTTTTAGTTAGAGATGGAGTTTTGCTGTGTTGTCCCACTTGCCTTCAACTCCTAATCTCCAGCAATCTGCCTGCCGTGGCCTCCCAAAGGGTTGGGATTACAGGCATGAGCCACCACACCTGGCTATAAATAATAATAATAATAAAATACATGCATATCGTGCGTACTAAAAATTTAAAACACTGATGAAAAAAAGTCCAAGATCTAAATAAATGAAGGGTGATCCCAGCTTCAGGATTTGAGAAACTCAAAATGTTAGCTTTCATCAAAAGACTTACAGATTCAATGCAATTTCAACCAAAATTCTAGCAGTGATTTTATAGCAATTGATAAGCTGACACTAAAATTTATGTTGATAGACAAAGGAAACATAATAGCAGAAGGTTATTGGAAAAGAGCAAAGTTATATGGCTCAGACGACTCAATTCAAAGATTTGTTCTGAAACTATAGTGATGAAAGTACACCATTAAAAAAAAAAACAGAATTAAGAGTACAGCATTAAACTTACAAGTGTATGATTTTTCAACATATTGAAATTGATTTTCAACAAATATTCAAATGTAATTCAACAGAGAAAAGATAGTTTTTTCAACAAATTGTACTAAATCAGTTTAATATACATATAGAAAAAAAATCTCATTTTGTAAGTCATCATTACAAAAATTAACTGAACATATATTACTGACTTAAATGCAAACTATTATAAATTTTTTAGAAACAAAAAAAAAAAAAAAGAAGAAGAAGAAAACTCTGAGTTTTTTTCCATGGGCTAGACAAAAATTCCTGAGGTATAGCCAAAAGCACATTTTATAAAATCAGAAAAAGACAAATTAGATTTCATCAGAATTAAGGGCTTCTGTTAATTAAATGTACTATTAACACAAGTGAGAAAATGAGAAAAATAATTACAAATTAAAAATCTCATCCAAAACTTTTATCCCAAACAGTAAAAAAAAACATGACTCAAAGGTAACAGCAGCCTCATTAAAAAACAGCAGAATTATTTGAACACACACTATAGCATACAAGACTTATGGATACAAATTAAAATCGCTAGGAGTTACCACTACGGACCTCATTAAAACAGTAATATACATTAAAAAAAAAAAACAGGATAAAAGTACTGACAATACAGAGTACTGCTTATTATGCAGAGGAATTGTTTATTATAACAGTACAGCAACATTTTAAAACAGTTTGGAAGTTTCTTATAAACATACAGTTTAACAATTTCATTTTTAGAAATTTATGCAGGTGATGTGAAAACATAAAGAAACTTTATGCAAGTGTTTGTAATGACTTTATTTAAAATTTACAAAACATAAACAACTCAAATGTCTTTTGGTTGATAAATGTATAAACAAATAATTTCATTCATATAATGGAATGAAAATGAATAAACTACTAAGGCATGCAATAACATCAGTTACTATCAAATGCCTTATGTTAAATGAAAGCAGCCATATTTGAAAGGCGTTATAGTATGATTTCATTTCTGCAAATTCTAGAAAAGGCAACCAAATAGGGGCACAAAACAGATCTGTAGTTTCCAGGAGCTAGGGGTGTCTACAAGGATGCACAGGGATTTATCGGGAGTGACAATGAAGTTTGATATTTTGATTTTGGTGGTCATGCTCACACACTTCCAAATCTTATAGTTAGTGTAATAAAATGTAAATAACCAACTGAATTTTTTATTTTGGTTTTGGTTTTTATTTTTCATCCCTCTATCTCTGCTATTCTTTTCTTTTCTTTTTTTTTTTAGTTTCATAATCACGTTAAAGCAATCACCTAGAGGTAATAAAAAGTTGAAGACTAAAAAATCTCAATCCAGATACGATAAGTACTAAATATCATGGCTTGCTTTTTCTTTTAATAAATTTCTTTGGAAATAAAGAGATTGTAAATAGTTTAGATTTTGGAGGCCATTTAGTGTATGTACAATTACCTAATTATGCCACAGTAGAACAAAAACTATTAATTACCTCCCAGCTGTTGCTTTGCTAAGAAAAGAAATAGACAATACAAAATTAATCCATTTGGCTATGTTACAATGAAAATTTATAGAGACTAGAATTTTCACATGTTACAAAATAGTTATTCTTTAAAATTCTTTTCAAAAATGTAAATATCATTTTAGCTCATAGTGTGTACAAAATCAGGTTCTCGAGCTGTAGTTTAACCACCCCTGGTTTAAAATATCCCAGCAGCAGAATTTGAGGGTAATGAAAATAGTAGCACACTAGCAAGGGATTTTTCCAGCAAGAGAAAGAGCATATGAAAAATACACATATAAAATTCCTTTAGCAACAGGACTACTGTTGTATGCGAACAATAATTATTTTTCTTAATTGTAATAATGAGTATTCCAGAAGATTCCATTTCAGCACAATATACTTCCTGGAATATAAATTATAAATATAAATTTGTGAATTAAAATTTAGTAGGAGAATTGAAGGACGTGACATAAGCATAAGTGGCCTAAGGAAGTTAGTTGAAGAAATAACTACAACAAAAAACATATTCTCAAATCTTTGTTTTGTTTTGTTTCACTTTTTAAACTTTGTAATATAACGTGGCATTATAATTGGATTTTAGTGTTTATAATATAGAGTGTTTAAAATGTTGAGTGTCTATTAAGCTTTAATTAAAAAGATAATATTTAAAGTATTCATTTAAAATATTTATTTTCCTAATGGAGTAAATTGTTAACAATAGATTGAATTTGATATCTATAGTCCTATTTACCTGTAAGAGGTTTTGCTGTGTACGATAGGCTATTCTACTCTGCAGCCAGAAAAGAATGAGATCGTGTCCTTTTCAACAACATAGATGCAACTGGAGGTCATTATCATAAGGGAACTAATTCAAGAACAAAAAACTACATGCTGCATGTTCTCTCTTACAAGCAATAGCTAAATTTTGAGTACACATGAACACAAAGCAATAACAGACTCTGGACCCTGTTTTAGGGTGGAAGGTGGGAGAAGGGTGAAGATTAAAAGACTATCTATTGGTTACTATGCTTATTACCTAGATCACAAAATAATCTGTATACCAAAAGCCAGTGACACACCATTTACCCATGTAACAAACCTGTACATGTACGCCTGAACTTAAAATAAAAGTTAAAAAAAAAAAAGATTGGAAATTTTAATTAAATCCTACTGTATTCTATTAACTCAATAGGTTAAATACAATCAAACTTGGTGAGTCACATTTTAAAGTTAATTAAAATTTTGGCTCTTCTTTTTAAAATATTTCTGTGATAAAGTAATTGAGACGGTTACATTCACTATTACGTGGAAATATTCCTCCATAATATTGATTAGACATAGTTGAACTTTTTTTTTGAAATTAACAAGCCAAGCATTTCTCTTTGTGAGACAAATATGCAGTTACTCTGAATTTAAAAAACAAGTACATTTTAAAACCTTAACATTGTGTAGCTGAATAGTTTTCAGATTTATGTGATGATAGTCATTTTTTAAAAACAAAAATCTATTCATACGATGCAGAGCATCTTTGTTATTATGAACTCAATTGCATAAAACAATTGTACACATGCTTTAGAGATCTATGAAAATTCTGTTGCATAATTATTTTTCTAAACTCTTGGGTATTCTTTGTTTCAAGCATTAAAACAAAGCGTCAAACCAGTAGATTTCATATCCTGTTTGTCCTTTTTTCAGCTAGTTATTCTTTATATGCCACCCATATTTGTTCAAGACATGTAAAACTGGCAAATAATAGCTTAGTCTTAGAAGAAAATAATACAAATTGTTACTCTAAAAATATATTTCCAGTCCTCTTATCACAGGCCTACCCCATGAGATAACGTAATATAATTCCCCCTTTTTAACACTTACCACAATACCAAATCTTTGAAGGAATGTCCTTGACTTTTCCAAATACACTTATATCTCTAAATCCTAGTGCAATGCATGACACATAATGGGTACCCAATGAATGTTTTTTGAGACGAAGTTTCACTCTTGTTGCCCAGGCTGGAGTGCAGTGGTGAGATCTCAGCTCACTGAAACCTCTGCCTCCCAGGTCCAAGCGATTCCCCTGCCCCTCAGCCTCCAGAGTAGCTGGGATTACAGGCATGTACCATCCACCCGGCTATTTTTTTTTTTTTTTTTTTTTTTTTTTAGTAGAGACAGTGTTCACTATGTTGGCTAGGCTGGCCTTTAACTCCTGACCTCAAGTGATCCACCTGCCTCGCTCTCCCAAATTGCTGGGATTACAGGCGTGAGCCACCGTGCCTGGCCAAATTTTGGTAAATGAGAATTCCCATATTGCATGGTAGAAACAGGATTAGAATTAGAAAAAGAAATACTACTAATTCTTTAGGTAACAGTTAGCAACATGACCAGGAACAAATTAACTGCCTTATTTCTAACTGAATTTGGTCTTCTATATATAGGGTTGACATAAATTAACGTCAAGTACAATACTGAAGATACCTAAATGGCTATCAAAATCAAGCAGTGTACAAAATTTATTCTTTAGATACATAGAGGTTCTGTCACTTAAATGACAAATTTAAGATTGGTTAATAACTATATCTTTCCCTTGGTTAAAGCCAAATTTTCTACAGTATTTTTTTCAGTAAAACATAAGGATTTAAAAAATTGTTACCATTATTATTTGGTGTAAAAATAATTATTGTATGAAATATACACTGAGATTATATAAATGTACTTTCTTATATAGTTATTTTAAATATTACTTAATTAACATACACGTACATGTTTATTATACATAGGGTACTTTATGAACAGTGAGATTCTTAAAAGTAGTTTCCCTGTTTTCAATGATTCAAAAAACTCACTAAAGAGATAAATTATTTTTTAGCTTTTTCTGTTCTTGTAGCAATGATTAAAAAGCATAACTCAAATTGGGACAAACCATGGGCCTCAAATTATAACGAGCATTAGTGCTAAATGATCCAGTAGATAAAAATCTCCACTCAGTGTCCTTCTACTTCCCTTTCTGTTATCAAATAGTGCATCTTCATCCAAATACTAGATTCATTCATTCGTGACTAGTAAAGGATCATTGATTTTAAAATGAGTTATATTTTCTTCATTCACTTAAAATGGAAGAAAGAATACTTTTGTCACAGCATCCAAATTAAGAATCCTAAGATTCACTCTAATTAGATCACACAGATGATGTACCTACCCCTGAAATAACATGCATAGGAAAATGAGATTGGCTAATTGTCTTCGCTATTGTGAATAGTGCTGCAATAAACATACATGCACATGTGTCTTTATAATAGGACCATTTATATTCCTTTGGGTATAAATCAAAACCACAATGATATACCATTTCACAACACTCAGAATAGCTATTATTAAAACATCCTTAAATTTAATGATGCTAATTTTTTGAAAATAGTCTCAGTATCTGGGACAACAGGCACCAACCACCATGCCCAGCTAATTTTGGAATAAGTGCAATGTGGTGCTAAGAAGAATGTATATTCTGTTGACTTGAGGTGGAGAGTTCTGTAGATGTCTATTAGGTCCACTTGATCCAGAGCTGCATTCAAGTCCTGAATATCCTTGTTAATTTTCTGTCTCGTTGATGAGTCTAATGTTGACAGTGGGGTGTTAAAGTCTCCCACTATTATTGTGTAGAAGTCTAAGTCTCTTTGCAGGAATCTAAAAACTTGCTTTATGACTCTGGGTGCTCCTGTATAGCATAAATATATATATTTAGGATAGTTAGCTCTTCAAAACTTCCAGAGGAAGGAACAGACGCAATCTTTGCTGTTTCTGCAGCCTCTGCTGATGATATCCAGGCAAACAGTGTCTGGAAGGGACCTCCAGCAAGCTCCAGCACACCTGTTTGCTAGTTCTTGGTGGTATAAATTGAGCCTATTTTAGTTTATTATTTTTTTCTTTATGTAGGAGATTGTTTCTATAAACTCCCTCTTCTTACCCCATTTGCTACAAGCCCAGTTTCAGCGAGTTTGGTTAAGTTGTGTTTCCCCATTTTCATTTGTCTCAAGATTTAAAAAAAAAAATTCTCTTTGGTTTTTTAATGAAAGAGATTTCTTCTTTAACCAACTGGATTTTTAAAAAGATGTTGTTTAATTTATAAATATTTGTGAGCTTTTTACTTTTCCAATGGTTATAGATTTCTAATTTTATATTATTGTAATCAGAAAAGAGGCTTCACATGATTTCAATTTTCTTAAATTTAATAAGATTTGCTTTGTGGCCCAGCATATACTATATCCTAGATAATGCTCTGTGTGTACTTGAGAAGATATATGTATTCTATTGCTGTTAGATGGAATGTTCTGCATGTATCTGTGAGTTTCATTTGATCCATAGTGTTGCATAAGTCTACTGTTTCCTCATTGATTTTACTCTGGAAAGCTTATCTGTTTTAAAAATGGGGATATTGAAGTCCCTCACTATTATTTTTTTTTATTTCATTCTTCAGATCTGTTAATATTTGCTGTATGTTGGTGCTTCAAAGTAGAGTATTTATATGTTTATAATTGTTATGACCTCATGAATTGACCCATTTACTATTATATCATCACCTTGTTTGTCTTTTATTACATTTTTAGGAATTTGAAGTCTATTTAAACTCACATGAATAGAGTTACCACTATTCTCTTTTGCTTGACATTTACATGGAACATTTTTTTCTACTCCTTCACTTTCAGTCAGGTTGCGTCTTTGAAAGTGAAGTGAGTCTCTCATAGGCAACATATAATTAAGTCTAACTATTTGCCTATTCAATCACTTTATGTCTTTTAATTGAATAACTCAAACTATTTGCATTTAAAGTAATTATTGATAGGTAAGGACTTACTATTTTGGGTTTTATTATTTTTTTTACTTGCTATCTTCTTGACCATTTATTGTTTTCTTTCTCCCTTGATGTCTTCCATCATAGTCTGATAATTTTCTATAGTTATATTATTTAATCTTTTTCTCTTATTAGTGTATCTACTAATGATAAACTCAGTGTACAGGTACCTACTAATGATAAAACTAGCGTATAGGTTTTTGTTTTGTAGTTACCATTAAGCATAGTTAAAACATCTTATAACAGTTAATTTTAAGCTTATTATGGGTTAATTTAGATTATATTTAAAAACCTCTTCCATCTTTACTCGTCCACTTCATATTTTATGTTTTTGATGCCACAATTTTAATATTTTAAGATAATGTATCAATTAATGAATTATTGTGGCTACAATTATTTTTAAATACTTTTCTTTTTAATCTATATACTATAGATATAAGTGAGGTCAAAGTTATAATAGTCTCCCAGCAAAGAAAAGCCCAGGCAGAATCTGATGGCTTCACTGCTGAATTCTACCAAATATTTAAAGAAGATCTAATAGCAATATTACTCAAACTGTTACAAAAAATAAAGGTGTGGGGAATACTTCCAAACTCATTCAATAAGATAAGTATTACCCTGATACTTAAAGCAAAGACCCATCAACAATAGAAAACTACAGATCAATATCTGTTATGGATTTTGATGCAAAAATCCTCATCAAAATACTAACAGATCTCAATAATACACTACACATACATTCATCATGACCAAGTGGGATTTATTAACAATACATTATTTATTAAAAGTACATTAACAATACATTTATCACAACCAAGCAGGATGTATTCTAGAAATGCAAGGATGGTTCAAAATATGCTAACCAATTAATTATATATTATATAAACAGCAAAAAGGAATAAAACCATAGGCTTATTTTAATAGATGCTTTAAAAGCATTTCAAAAAATTCAACATCCCTTCATAATAAAAACTCAGAAAAAAAACTGTGTATAGAAAGAATATAGATCAACATAATAAAGGCCATATATGACCGACACATAGCTAGTATTATACTGAATAAGGAAAAACTGAAAGCCTTTTTTCTTGGCTCTTGAACATGACAAAAATTCCCACTTTCACCACTGTTATTTGACATAGTACTGGAGTACTAGGTTGAGCAATCAGTCAAGATAAAGAAACAAAAGGCATCTAAACTGACAAGGAAGACTTGAAATTATCCTGGTTTGCAGATAATATGATCTTATATTTGGGAAAAAAAATGTGAAAACACCACCAAAAACTATAAAAACTGAAAAATTCAGTAAAGTTGCCGGATACAAAATCAACATTTAAGAATCAGTAATGTTTCTATATTCCAACAGTGAAAAATTTGAAAAAGAAATCAAGAAAATAATTCCATTATGATTGGTGCAAATAAAATAAAATACCTAGGAATTAACTAAAGAAGTGAAAGATCTCTACAATAAAAACAAATAAAGCACTGACACAATAAATTAAAGAGAACAGAAAAATAAAAAGATACTCCAATTTATAGACTGTAAGAATAAATATTGTTATAATGTCCCTACTATCCAAAGTGATCTACAGATTCAGTGCAAGCCCAAATTTAATACCAATGAGACTTTTCACAGAAATTTAAAAAAAAAATTCTAAAATGGATATGGAACTAAAAAGAGAAAACACAGAATAGCCAGATCTATCCTGAGCAAAAAGAACAAAACCAGAGGACTCACATGACCCACCTTTAAATTATACTACAGAACTATAACAACCAAAACATCATGCACTGGCATAAAAGCAGACACATAGACTAGTGAAATACAATAGAGAACCCAGATATAAATCCATACATCTACAGTGAACTCATTTTTGATTAAGAAGCCAAGAACATACATTGGGTAATGGATAATCTCTTCAATAAATGGTGCTGGGTAAACTGGATATCCATAAGCAGAAGGATAAAACTAGACCATTATCTCTCACCATATGCAAAAGTCAAATCAAAAGTGGTTGCAGATGTAAATTTAAGACCTCAAACTATTAAGCTACTGAAAGAAAACCTTGAGAAAGCTCTCCAGGACATTAGACTAGGCAAAGTTTTCTTGAGCAATACCCCACAAGCACAAGCAACCAAAGCAAAAATGGAGAAACAGGATCATATCAAGTGAAAAACCTTCTAAATAACAAAGGAAAACATCACTAAAGTGAAGACACAACCCACAGAGTAAAATAAAATATTTGAAAATTGTACGTTTCACAGGGCATTAATAACCTGTATGTATAAGGGGCTCAAATACTCTATTGGAAACATTTAATAATCTTATTAAAATGAGCAAAAGATCTGAAAAGTCCATTGTTAGAAGAAAACATACAAATAGAAAACAGGTATATAAGAAATTTCTCAAAATCAGTTATTATCATGGAAATGCAAATCAAAATTACCATAATATCTTACCATAGATAAAATGACATTTATACAAGAGACAGGCAATAACAAAAGTTGGGAGGATGTGGAGGAAAGGGAACCTTTGTAGACTGTTAGTGGGAATGCAAATAAGTACAACCACCATGAAGAACATTTTTGAGGCTCCCCCAAAAAATTTAAAAATCTAAATTTGCATAAAATCTTTAAAAAATAAAATTAAAACACTAAAACTAGAGATAATGTATAATCCATCAATCTAATTTTTAGGTTTGCACTCAAAAGAAAGGAAACAAGTATATTGAAGATATATATTTTCTAGGTTATTGCTGCACTATTCACAATATTCAAGATTCAGAAGGAACCTCAATGTCCATAAGCAGATGAAAGGTTAAAGAAAATGTGGTACGTATACACAATAGAGTGCTATTCATCCACAAAACAGAATGAGATCCTGTTATTAACAACAACATGGATTTAATTTGGGGTGATTATGTTAAGTAAAATAAGCCAGACACAGAAGCACAAGTTTTGCATATTCTAATTTATTTGTGTGTACTAAAAATTAAAACAATGGAACTCATGAAGATAGAGGATAGAATGATGATTAATAGAGCCCGGGAATGGCATTGAGGGTGGGGGAAAATGAGGATGCTTTATGGGTACAAAAAGTATTTAGAAAGAATGAGTAAGACCTAGTATTTGCTTGCACAACAGGGGAAGAATACTAAAAAAATAATTTAATTGTACATTTTAAAATTACTAAAACATTTATAATTGGATTGTTTGTAACACAATGGATAAATGCCTAAAGAGATGAATATTTCATTCTCCACTATGTGCTTATCTCAAATTGTATGCCTGTATTAAAGCATCTTATGTATCCCATAAATATATTCAACTGCTATGTACCCACAAAAATTAAAAATAAAAAAGTGTATACTGTTTTGTAATGGATTTGATCATCACATAGGAAATATGGTATTTACTTATATTACCCATAGCCAAAGTCCTGCTTTTCCCATCTCATTTCCCACTGTCCTTTAGCACATATTCTTTATTTTAGAAAGGCAGTAGTCCAATTTTGCCTTAATATATCATGTTTATCGTCAATTCAAAACAACCATTTCTGTTCTCACCCACTCTGAAATATTTTCATCTTTTTACCCTTTATATCCACTGATATACATAGCCATTAGCTTCCAATAAAAGGATTCTGGCTACTGATTTTTTTTTTTTTTTCCAAACTCCTTTGGCTGACATTAGTCTTTATTTCCTGACCTCTATATTACTCCTTTGAGTTATGACATACCTACATAAAATAATGAATATGTCTCTCTAAGTTGATTTTAAACACAGTAAGCTCTGCATCTAATTTAGAAAATGAATATTCTTCAGTGGTTAGAAAATAGTAGGTTATATACATGAAGGGACTCAATAAATATGAATGGATATGGGATTAAAACTTTAGGAGGATATACAAAGTATCATTTTTTCTTTGTCATTATGAATATAGAAATGACTTAGGTTTTGTACAATTCTAAATGCCCCATTACTGTTGGTACTCGTACTTTCTAATTCCCATGCATATGACATTTGATATTTTGGCTTCAAAATCATTGTAACATTTCACTACACATGGCATCATTAGATTACTTTTATTTTAAATAAAAAGAATATTTTATTTTTGAATTTTAAAAGATGATTTTTCCCTTAACTGACGACACCACATCCTGTTCAAGTAATTTTATTTCCAGCTCCCTCTCCTGGAAATTGAATTAATTGAAGCACTCTTCTATTTAATGTATGATAGGCTTGAAGAAATGACTACAACTTTATTGCAGCTGGGAAAAAATCTATAAATGAATCAGTGACAGCTTCCTCAGCCAAATATAGCTGTATGTCTTAAAATTTTAGTGGAGATTAAAATTTTGTCACTTTAGTGCATCACTCAATTTAGCATGTAGAATAATGTTCTCTGGTGAATAATGCAGTATAATGATATAATAACTGGAAATATGTAATGACAAATGCCTAAGACAGAATCTACCCTTGTTTGAATTACTTTTCTTCCTTATTAAAATGCAAAAGCACTTATAAGCACAGACTTCTGAATATTGTTCTGTGCCAACTAGCTAATAAAGTAACCTCATCTGTAATCAGTGGATGATGATGCTTATGATGAAAAGCTAAAGATATTCTTAATAATAGGTGATTAATAACACAAATAAGTCATTAAATTCACTATTTTGGACTAATGGTAAACTGATGTTTCAGTTACATCAGTGAATCTAGAAAATAAGCTTCAGTTATGAAGTTAAATCTATTCTACCTTAAGTCACTGACATACTCCAAATTCATTTCAATTTAAAATTTTTTAAATTCGATTTTTATACACTATGTATTACATATATCTTTTGCTAAATTGAAGGTTCTAATTGCATGCAAACACTGAAAATTTATATATATTTTAAACTTATGTATCAGTTTGTTAAATTTCTCCTGTGATATCAAACATTGTATATTTATTTGTTTTTCACCTAATGTATGATCTAAGCCCTTCCTCGTGTACACACAACCTTAGTTACTGAATGACAGACACAAAAGTCATTGTCTGAGTATGGTCTTATTAGGAAGTAAATATTCATTTAATATTGATTCTTTGTTTTTTTTTTTTTTTTTTTTTACAAAAGCACAAAATAAGTGTTTTTGCCAGCCAACAGAAATAAAGTTTTGGAAGAAGTCCGTATGTGCAGAAGCAACATTCTTTTTCACCATTTACCTTTACAAAGCTCTTTACCCCTTCAAGCTCAAACAATTTTTCCATAGGAAATTATATTGTAATTCTCTGCTGCACTGCTCTTCAATTTCTCTCTCACCCTGCCACATTCCTCATTTCACTGTTCATAGATTTTCAATCTTTAAACTTGCACCAATACTCTAATACTTGAATCAATATGATGCTCAATATCAAAACTGAAGGTGAGTGTTTCTGTAACATCAAACGAGACATTTAAATGGCTACTGGGTCCCCAATTATCTTTGGGTAACCAAAATTCTGCTTTATAACTTTTTCTATAGAAAATAAAGTGTCATTTCCTACTAAAATGTGATCTCTGCCATTTGATGTTAAGTTCTATTACTCTAATGTACTTTACCTATAACAAGTGCAAAGGAACCCAGAGAGACTATAATTAAAGTGCAGCTATGACTGATTATTTCTTTCAGTTTGTGAAGTCATGCTATATGATAGTCATTTATGTTGACTACTTATTAATATAATGCAAGACATATACAATCTAAATGCCTGAGTAATACAGGACCGCTTATTGTGACTCATTCAATGCTAAATGACTTTTTAATATTGAACATCATGTTGATTCAAGTATTAGAATATTAGTGCAAGTTTAAAGATTGAAAGTAAAAATACTGAGTCATATAGTAGCTCTAAGTTTATTCATTTAAGAAACTAACATCCTGTTTCTCAAGTAGCTGTACCATCTTCAAATACCACCGGCAGTATATGAGGGTGGCAATTTCTGCACATCCTTGACAACAGTTGTTCTCTACTTTGTTGATGCTAGCCATTCTAGTGTGTATAAAGTAACAACTCATTGTGGTTTGGAGTTTAATTTGCCTGATGACTAAAGATGTCAAGCATCTTTTCATGTGCTTATTGGCCATTTTTACATCTTCCTTGGAAAAAAATATTGTATTCAGAAATTTTGCTTATTTTTAACATAGTTATTTACCTAATACTGAGTTTAAAGAGTTCTTTATCTACCCTGGTTACAAATTCCTTTAAACGTATTATGACTTAAAAATATTTTCTCCCATTCTACATCCTGCCTTTTCATTTTCTTGATGAGAACATCAAGGCACAAAAATTTTTGATTTTGTTAAAGTTTAATTTATCAGCCGCCTCTTTCTGCATGTTATAAAGAATAACATTGTATTTTCTTATAATTATTTTATAGTTTTTACTCTTATTTTGAACTTTGATCCATTTTCAGTCCATTTTTATATAGAGTATAGATGGCAATTCCATCTTCATTCCCATATAGCCACTTCATTCTTTTGCAAGTGGCTATCCAGTGGTCCCATAACTATTTGCTTAATAGACTATTATTTCCCCATTAATTGTCTTGCCATAAGCTTTAAATATCAGATATATGAGCTTTTTTAGACTCGCTATTTTATTAGATTGATCTGTATATTTACACTTATGCCGTACCACACTCTCAATTACCACTGCTTTGTACTAAATCATAAAATTAGTAAGTATGAATTATCCTGTTTCTTTTTCAGAGTTGTTTTGGCTAATTTGCATCCTTTGCAATTACAGTAAGCTGAGTTTTTGAATCAGCGTATCAATTTTTACAAAGTAGTTGTTATATTTAAATAGGAATTATGTTGAATCTATTGATTATCTTGGGGAATAGTGCCATGTTAACCATGTGAAGGCTTTTATTCATGAACATGGGATATTTTCCAATTTATTTAGATCATCTTTAATTTATTTAAACAGTGTTTTATAGTTTCAGAGTATAAGTTTTGCATTTTGTTTGCTAAATTTATTTCTAATACTTTATTATTTTATATTCTATTTCAACAGCCATGTATTCCTAATTTATTTCTAGATTACTCACTGCAAGGGTATACAATACAACTGAATTTTAGGTTTTAATCTTGTAAACTATTGATGAACTCATTAATTCTAATAGTTATTATTATTAATACAGGTTTCTCTACATACAAGATCATGCCATGTACAAATAGTGATAGTTTTACTTCTTCATGCCCAATCTAGATGCCTTTTATTTCATTTTTTTTCTATCAGCTCAATGTTGACCATAAATGGCAAGAACAAACATTCTTGTTTTGCTCCTGATCTTAGGGAAAGTGCATTTTGTCTTTTATCACTTTGTATGGTAACATCTAATAGCTTTTCATGTATGACTTTTATCAGTTTGAGAAAATTTCCTTGTACTCTTTGTTAACGAAGAGGATTTTCTCTCTTTAATCATGAAAAAGTGTTCCATTTTTTCAAATATTATTTCTGCATTTAGTCAGACAATCATGTACGTTTTGTGTTTATTCTGCTAATATCTGAAAAATTAATTTTTCAGATATTAAAAAACCTCCTTGAGATAAATCCTACTTGGCCGTCGTATGTAATTGTTTTTATTTGTTTCTGTATTTTGTTTGCTAGGATTTTATTGAGAATTTTTGCATTCATATTCATAATCAACTTTGGTCTCTAATTTGCTTTTCTTGTGTGTGTTTGATTTTGATATCTGGGTAATGCTGGATTTAGAGAGTGAGTTATAAAGTCTTTTTTTCTTTCCATTTTTTAAAGAATGTGTAAAACATGTTTCATTATTTTTTAAATATTTGTTAGAATTGAGAGATAAACCCATGCTGATCTGGGTCTTTCCTTGCAGATAGATTGATGATTACTAGGTAAATCTCTTCACTCGCTATAGCACTTTTCTTATTGCTTATTTCTTCTTCAGTCTGCTTTGGTAGTTTGTGTCTTCTTGTGAAATTTCTCGTTTCATGTATGGTGTCCAATTTGTAGGCATACAATTGTTATTATTATTTTTATATTTCTTTGCATTTCTGTAATATGAGTAGTCTCTTATTTCCCATTCCAGAAATCTAAATATTCTTTTGCTATGTTCAATTTAGCTAGAGGTTTGTCAATTTTGTTAATCTTTAAAAATCACAAGTTTTGGTCTTATTGTTTTCTATTTTCTACTTCAACTTCTGTTCAAACTTTTATTTTTTAATTTCTTTTCCTTGCTTTAGGTAAAGTCTGTTGTATTGTCAATGCCTTATGGTAGAAAGATAAGATATTCATTTAATGTATTTTTTCATGATATTGATTCTTCCAAACCATGAGCATGGAATATTTTTCCATCTGTTTGTGTCCTCTCTTATTTCCTTGAGCAGTGGTTTGCAGTTCTCCTTGAAGAGATCCTTCACATGCTTTGTTAGTTGTACTCCTATTTTACTCTCTTTGTGGCAATTGTGATTGGGAGTTCACTCATTATTTGGTTCTCTGTTTTTCTGTTATTGGTGTATAGGAATGCTTGTAATATTTGCACATTGGATTTAAAATATTTATTATTTCTTAGTATAGATATTCACTGCTATACATTTTTCCTTAAGCTCTACTGTAATAATTTTCCATAATTTTGGTATGTTTTTCTTAATAGTAAATCATTTCAAAGCATTTTAGATTTCTCATTGTCTTATTATTAAGCCTAATAATTATTCAGGAATGTGTTGTTTAATTTTCACATGCATGTGAATTTCTTCCATTTTTATGTTATTAATTTCCATTTTTCTTGTATTGCAGAGGACACACTTGTGTTACTGCTATTTTAAAATTATTTAATGAAACTGTTTTATAAAGTACCATATGATCTATCCCAGAAATGTCTCATATAATTGAAAGAATGTATATTCCAAGTGTTCTATAAATATCTATTAGTTATTATTTGTTTATAGTGTTGTATAGGTCTTGTATTTTTTTTTCATCTTTTATCTAGTGTTTTGTCCATTATTGGAAGTGAAGCGTTTTGTTCTCCAAGTATTATTTTTTTATTTGCCTATTTTCCCCTTTATTTTCATCTGTTTGGCTCCATGCATTTCAGTGCTCTGCTATGTGATGTATATATGCTTATGGTTATAGTTTTCTGATAAATTGGCCCTTTTTATCATTATAAAATAGCCATATTTGTATCCACTATCACTTTTTTTCTGTTGTTAAAACCTATTCCATGTGATGTTAGTGAAGCCATTCCAGCCTCTTATGTTTACTGGTAACTTGCTGTGCTGTGCATTCCTTCTTTTTATTTCAGTCCAGCTGTGTCCTTGAATCTAAAGCGTGTCACTTATAGACAACATGTAGTTTGGTCATAGATATTATCACGTCTGACAATCTGTGCCTTTTGAATGGAATTTTAAATCCATTCAAATGTAATAATAATATTAATATGGCTGGATTTACCTTTGCATTTTATTATTTGTTTGCTCTATGTCTCATGTCTTTTTGCTCCTCTGTTGATCCTTTATTGCTTTGTTTTGTGTTGCGAATATTTTCTAGTGTGACATTTTAAATTCATTAATGATTTCCTCCCTATAGTTTTCTATTTATTTTTATTTATAGTGGTTGTTCTAGAGTTTTTCATATATATCTCAAGTTATTTTTATAAGTTTTAGATTTGGACTAGATTAATAAATGAAAAAGTTACCAATATAGCTCTATTCCCTTCCCATTTTTGTCATATTATTATACATACTATGTTCATTAATATTATAAGCCTAGCAATATATTTTTATAATTATTTTACTAATTGTAGTCCTTTTTAGTTCATTAAAGTTTTGTTCCCTCCCAACTCCTTTGTTCCTTTATTGGCAAATATATTACATGTGAATTAGATTTCTAAATATTATAAGCCCAAAAATACATGTACGTATTTTTCTATACAATTACATTTTAGATAGGTGAATAGAAGAAAGGAGAATAAAGAGTATTTGTAGTGTCTTTCATAATTACAAAATGACCTCTAGCAGCACTTTTTGTTGATTAATGTAGATTCTAACTCCTACTTGGGATCATGTACTTTCAGTCTGAAAAATATCCTTCAGTATTTTATGTAAGGCAATTCTGCTGACAACAAATTCTCTCCATTTTTATTTCTGTGGAAAGTCCTTATTTTGCTTTTATTTTTAAAGGTAGCTTGGATGAATATAGTATTCTTGTCCAGCAGTTTATTATTTTTCTTTGAGTATCATGACGTTACTATTACACTGTCTTGTTATTTCCATTGTTTCTGCTGAGAAGTCAGTTATTATTCATTTTTTTTATTGGTAATCTTGGTGACTAAACATTTTCAATAAAAGTACTAAGTCGTTCAAATATTAGATAAAACCCTGGGTAGATTCCTTTTCTTGAGAAATGTTTTCCTTTCTACCGTGGGAAAGGGGTGCAACACTAAGTTTTATTTTTGTAAATTTTAAGTTATATAAATTGTCATCCATAAAAAAAGTGGTTTATTTGTATTCTTACAGGAAGAGATCCAGAAAAAAAATCAGCCATGAATACTACAATTATAATATTGATGATGCTCTGTTTTTCACATTTTATCCTTAATTTAAATCATGTACTTCTCTCTATGCTGCTTCTGTCACAATCTTCTAATTTCTGTCCACTAAACAGGGTCTTTGAATTAGACTCTGTGACTCCTATTTTGCTTATGGTTGTCTTTTACACTGCAGTAAGAGTTACCTCATTTTTATGCAAATGTAAAATTATTTTCCTGTTTGAACTTTTTAAAATCAGTTTTGATTGCTTTTACTGTAAAGATTAAGCACATTTATCTATTTTAGGAGGCTGATTAACATCTAATTCCTGTTCATTTTTTCTTCTATTTTGATATTCTTCCCCTTACATTCCAAGCCCTAGCGATGCAGAAGTGTTGTTGTTTTTTTCTTTTTTTCTTTTTCAGATTTGGGGGTCTCAGACTGGAGCATAGTGGGATGATCACAGTCACTGCAGCTTCTGGGCTCAAGTGATTCTCTTGCCTCAGCTTCCTTAACTGCTGGGACAACAGGCATATTAGCACATGCACTGCACTTTTTTTTCTTTTTGAATCCGCCATGTTCTTACTTACCCCTAAGCTTGTATATATCTTTCTCTTGCATAAAAATAAACCTCACCTCTCTTTTCTTCTAGTATCCTATCTCGTTTGTCCTGTATTAGCTTCAGCATCACTCCATCTGAGAGAATTTTCACATGGAATCTCCATACTAGACAGTTACATAGAGGTATGCAGTTTTTTTTTTTTTATTAAAACATTAATCTTTGCAGGTAACAGCCATTGCTCCTTTGCACACTGTTATATCTAGCAGTTCTCACAGTGTTTAAAATGATATCATATTATATTAAAAATAATTTTCCCTAGGACTATAATCTGTCTTTGAAAAATAAGTTTACATTTATAAAATTGAAACTAATAGACATTTGAAAATAGGTGCTCTTGAAATTCGAAATGCATAATTTCAACACTTGCTTCTGCAAAAATTCATACAATTATTTATACATGTTTAAATTTAGCATTTTAGAAAAGTTTCTAAGACATAATTCATGCAAAAAATGGTGGTTCAAAACTCAAAATTAACTTTTATGTAGCCTTAAAATAACAAGAGCAAATTTTAAGTAAGTAACATTCTCATTTAGAAAGTATAGATTAGTAGATTTCCATTCTATTTTATGACAAGTTTATTACTCCAGTAGTAAAATTTTTATTTTTAGTGATGAGAAAATCAGGCAATATGTTATACATATATCCTTGAAGACAAGTTGCAAAATGTGTAAGAATGCTTTTGGCTGTTTATGAAACTTTTTATTTTTTCATCTCAATTTTCATTTTGAGTAATTTTATTGATTCCCCAGTTTTTTATCACTTCTAGTCTATGGTAGCCTGTGAAATTTTTTACTATCTAGGATTATTATGCATTTTCTATACTACTAATTTTATTTTAAACAAGATAAGCAGTGAGATCATATTCAATGAAACACTTATAAACAAAATGAGTGAGTACATTTATTTTTTCAGTGGTAGATCTCATTGGCTGAGGAAATAAAAGTTTTATTACGTTTAGAAATAAATATGTTAGAGTTAGCAATTTATTTGTTCTAGGTTGTAGAAATAACCAAATCAAAGAATAATAATAACTTCTTAAAATCAACTGAAATATGCCAATTATATAGCAGAAATACAAGTCAGCAAAAATATATAGGTGTTTTTATGTGAATAATTTAATTTTCCCACAATAAACATTAAAATAGCATGTAATGATTCTAATCATATGCTTTAATATTTATTGAGAATAAAAAGTTATTTTTGTTGTTAAAAAGAAAATTAAGATAGCTTATTTCTCTTTTTAACAAATATCCTATTTCCAAAAATGAACTCATACCCCCAGTAATATTTTTCCTCCTTTATTATGACTCTTGATTAATGACACCTTCATCCAAATGTAAGAAACTGGACTATTCTCTTCTCTTTCTCTTCTGATTAAATAGACCCTTGATATTTAGAATCCTAACATACAAACCTCAGATTAATTTATTCTTTTCCATCTCTTCTGTTATCACTTCCATTCATTTCTATTTCTCTGTAACTTTTGTGATAAATTTTTACTATAATATCCTGGCAATACTTTATCTATTCTTTTCTTCAAACTACCACCAGAGTTACCATTTAAATCTTATCATGTTTCTTTTAAAAATCTTCAAGACAAAGTCTTATCTCTTTAGCATAGCCTGATAAGTCTTTATTTGACTATTGTATAATGTTTCAAGTATACTGATCAAGTTTATTCTAAAAGAGGTTTTTCATAAAGAAAACAGATTTATCTCCATATAATGAACATAAAGGAAGGCATGTTACTTCCTCCCATTATTACCTCTCAAATCTCTTACCTTTGGCTCTAATATTGAGTGATTTCACAGTCTAGTTTTCTGCTTCCAAATATAAATGGTAATACGTATAATATTAAGGAACTCTTTTAGACTATGCCTTAACTGGTTAGGATGCTTTGTTTTGTTTTGTTTTAAGTAAACAGTTATTTGTAGTCTGAGTTCAGTGTATCAATTTAACATGCAATGTCTCAATGTTTGCACGACCACTTAATACAATTTTCTTTTATATGTGTATTTCTGAATTAGTAACTCATTTATCACTAGTGCATTCACCCAAAAACTCAAAATTGTTTATTACTGAAGTAGTTACATATTTATTCCTGAGATTTATTCTTTTTATGTGGAGCTCCACTTCATATTCATTAAATTCACTTATCTTGCATAATAATGCAATCTTAAAACAAACCTGGAAATGGAATATTCTTGTAATTGACATTGGCTGACCAGATTGTGGATGTAAATTTTTCCTTCTGTTATAATTCAGTGAATTCACATGCATATATAAAACAAGCAAGGTTACTGTATTTTATGTCAAATTTTACACAAAATAAATATAAAATATGTAAGAAAAAGCAGGAAAAGGAGGCTGTCTGTAGTTTATACATTCTAAACTGTTGCAGATTATTTTTTACATTTTATTAAAGCCTTTCATTTTATTACAAATGTCAAAATTTTCATAATCTCTAATATAAATAACGATTGGCCTCGTTCATATTATATTATCACATCTGACATATTCTAAAGTTTATATATTTGAGATAGGGGTGTTTCCAGCATTAGATTAGTGGATTGCTACAGAAATAAAATGTTTATAGTGTTGAAAGAAGATTTTAACTTATAAGAAGAAATATTAAAATAACAGCAAAACATTTGCTAAAGTTGTGGCAGAAATTCTGATCCACATAAACAGCAACCTGTTCCCAAATTTACATAGTTTGGTTGCTATTTTATGTTACCAGCTGAAATTGACTGAAGTCATATGGCAGTAGTGTATCTATAGCATTCACTTTTTGTGGCCTGCCAATTTTTAGTTTATGCAATTACAGATGGATTTTTTAAAATTTGGGGTTTGCATTATTTCAGAATTTTCAGAAAAAAAAGAAGAGATTACTAGGTCTAGTGGAGCTATATCATACTATTTCTAATGTGCCTAATATTTTTCAAAGGAGCTGCTAAAAATTTCTCTCCCTGCTATGTTTATAGGAGTTGGTTTCTAATTTTTCTATATCTGGGTTGAATTTGTGTTAGCCATTCAAATTGCAGAAGTGACAGTATACCTGTTTTTTGCCTACCTTCTATGAGATTTCATTGTTTCCATTGGAAGGCCATCTATATACTACTAGAGGAAAAGACAGGGAAATTAAAGTTTGCAGCTGGCATCAACTTGCAATCACATGAATGAGGTCTTCTTGGACACCCAGTCTCAGTCAAGTTTCAAGTTGACTACAGCTTCATGTATGTCCTGAGGATGTAAGGCAGAACTACCCAGTTGATCCATGAATGAGTTCTCCACCCACAGAATCATAGAAAATAATATGTAATAGTTTGGACATATTAAGTTTTAGGGAATTTTGTGATAGAAATATGATATATACATAATTAGTGTTCACTTGACATGAGACTTTATTGTCTCTGCAACTCATAAACTGAATAAATTCTTTATGAAAAGTAATGTATATTCTCTCTTTGTAACTATTTATGACATTGTTGTTCTTTAAATATTTCCTTATATCCTTTTTACTTTCTATATGGTTTTGTTTTCTTCATATAATTTACTTCATCCTAAAGGATATACCCTAGTTTCCTTTCTTAATTTCTACCTGCATTTCTAAATTTGGACTCTATGCTTCAATGATTATTTTCTTAATTTACCCTCTTAAATCATTCCCTTCCTCTTCAATCTTCTATTTTCAGATATGAGAATTATCACATTTTTGTGTTTGCTTTATTCATTACCATTAATTGCCCTGGCTAGAAAATAAGGCCTTGTTTTTTGGATTTTTTTTAAATTCTATTTCAAAAAGCAAGTGATTTTTTTATAAAACTTTTTGAAGGGATTGATTTATCCTCTTTATTGAAAGCCTATGAAAGTAGAAAATTATTAAAAGCAGTCTCTAAACTATAGATGTTCTGGAATATTAGAAGGATAAACAATTCTCATAGACATAAACAGCATTTTTTAGAATACTTTTTCTGATCATTTTGCTAATTCTCCTCTGTAGGCAACAACTGCATTCTTTTAACTCCTATTGAAAGGATAAATTATACAAATCTGTTTATATGTATACATAGCATATATATTTTTCACAAACTTGGGAAAGGAAAATGACTAAATATTGATCTGTTACTGTCTCCCTTAGAGTTTTATATTTGTTTGTCTTATTTTCCACTCTTGCTTAGCCACGGGAACAATAAGATTTATTTATAATAATTATGTAATTGTGTGCCAGTAGATGATTAATAAACAAGTACATATTAGCATCAAATGAGATAGTGTGTATAAAAACCTTTTAAATAGTGATGGAAGCATATTGTAAAAACATAATAATTGTCTTGTTACTCATATACCTATTTTTCTCTAAGGGTTTCAAAGTTAAATTGTAATGAAATAAAAAGTTGACACTAATCTTCAGGAAAAAACTACTTTTAGGAAAAGATTATGGAGATTTTTTAATATGTTAGAATCTAGTAAAACCAGTAATTAGGCTTTTCTTGATAGAAATTATGGGAACCAATCAGACAATTTGGGAAATGGCTACAGGACATCATTCAAGGAGAATAAAGCACCAGCTCTCAAAATCTGTACATACGGGATATCTGTGACCAGTTTTTTCTTCTTACCTTTTGTTTATCTAATTCTTACCTACTCTTAGAATTTGTGTTACATTTTGCATTTTATCCTAAATATTTAATTTGTTAACTACAACAATTTTTTGTGGGGTAAAATTACATGACTTTAGAGGCAGATTTTCAAGATTTCAGTATCCATTCCATCAGCTTTTATTGGGGTGAAGACCAAGAAGTGGCATTTAAACTATTTCCTTCTGTGATTACATGTACAAAAGTTTCATAATAATTATTCACTAGACTCTGTAGAGAAGAAAAAATTATTGAGTTAATTCAGCTACCCTATGTCACTGAAAAATCATGAATTGGAATTTGTGAAGATGAAATTTTAAAAACAGTTTGTTGAATATGAAGGACAAAATTGTGTGTCTGTTTTATTTATCTTTTTTTTTTTTTTACTGTGAGGTTGTTATATAGTCATGCTTAGTATTGCCAGGAGGGTTTATTTGTTTTCTGGTACATTTATGAGGATGGGATACAGATTCTATAGAGACATTGAATTAATATTGAATCATGAAAACTAATTAAAAAATTTTTATGGAGGCTTGACAACTACACCTACTAGAAATTAGGCTTTTCTGTTTATTATGAATTTTTTAAATTTACTAATTTATTTCTTAAAATATTTCCTAAAATTTCCATGGTGAAGTTTTTTTCCAAAGTAATTAAATTAACATTGAAAATGGTATTGGCAAGCTTTATAGGAAAATGTATCTGTCATATTTTATTTCATTTTTGAACAGAGACCATTTCATATATTTGTCAGTATCACTCTAAAATCACCACCTCTATGTCACATTTTTTTACAGTGCCTTATTTGACTCTCCTCAAAGAGTGCTTGGACACCATACATTATAGCTTCTAAATGAAATGCTGTTTTCAACTTAATTTTGCATCAGTCAGTGTTCTGGCAAGGCTGATCTATTGTAGTCAAAATTAAGGAAACTCACAAGGGATAGTGAAATACACTGGGATAAGAAATATCCAGTATTTTTATTTTTATTTTTTTTATCACAAGTTTCTCTCATTATCATTTTATCTTGGATGGTAACAGGGTTTGATATGAGTCTTAGCACTGAGAGATGATGTCTTCTAAATAAGAGATATAGCCACAGAAAGAAGAGCAGGCCAAGGCAAAAGCAGTGGTCAGGCAGAGAGAAATGAAGGTGAAGAGATATTATTACTTCTACCCCCTCCCTCCCTTTAATGTCATTCTTGTGCCTCCACTTGCCTCTACATCCTTGTACGAACCAGATATTAGACAGTAAAAGGAAGCCTGGTTATTAAGGTTCGTAGAGGAGAAACCCCCAGAACACAGAGAAGACCTGAGATTAATGGCAGGTAGAGTTGGAGGACAAAAATCTATGCTTATCTTTTGTTTACGTAGAAAGCAAATCAGCTCAACAATCAAGAGAAAATAGAAAAATCTCATAAGCCTTTGTGTCAATGAAGGGGGATTTTAATTCAATAATTCCCAGTAGTTTTCAAGTAAAGAAGCAGGAAAAGCAGGCAATAATAAAAAATAATTGGTGCTGCAATCCTCAGGTCTGTCCATTGTCTTGAAACCCAAGATGATAATCACAGAGACTTCTGGCAGCATTTCATATACTCCTTAGTTTTAGCCAGCCCTCGGTGTGTTGGGAAGTTTTACTTGGTGTTCCTTAACGGGACAAAAATAACAAAAGGCAGCCCAGAAAGTGTCTTGAATTCTAAGTATAGTCTTATTTGCCCCCATTTGTTTCCTTGTAATCAAGACTGTCACCTAGGCTAGGACTTGGAGGATTTTTATTCTTGGCTCTTGAATTAATTGAAAGCTTTTGCTAATTCATTAGCTGAAAAACAGGGGATGTGTTGATTTGCAATAAGTATCACAAATCATATCTGGAATTAACAGCTGTGATTAGTGTCACCAGCTGCAGAAGTTTATAATAGTCCACAGCTATTCCCTAAGACCCACCAGACTGTGGCACTGGTCAAATAGGAGAATTAAATAGAAATGTGGTAGGAATGATCATCCTAGTGACATTCAGGCTTTTGCAGTAACATCCTCAATTTTCTCAGGTATAGCGTACTGCTTTTGGTTATTATTTTAGTAAGGGGTGGGATGTATTCTACTTGGCCTGGCCTACAAAATTAGCCCTAAATATGTTTTGTGAGGTGACTCTCACTACACACACACACACACACCCACACACATACACACACACACACACACATAGAAAATATTAAACCCATTAAACTGTGATGCATTTTGGAATTGAGGAAATAACTGCAGTATATGTCTTCAGTCTCAGGAAAACCTTTATGACAGGTACTGAGATGAAGACTCTCCCTGTCACCTAAATTCCTTTAGCGCCTCTCTAATTAAAACACATTAGTAGCATTTTGGTTTCCCAGGAAATAGAAGACGGTACCAGTTCTGAGAGACAGAAGGTTTGAGTATTTTACTCTTCAGAGTAAAGAGAAAAACTTGATGTATGGCCAGCATTCCCTTTTGGGGTAGCTTAGAGTAAAAGCAAAAATTAGAGTGTACATTAAGTGTTTGCATTACAGAGTTCATTCTCAAAGGAATCTGGCCGCCTCCTTAAGAGTCTCTGTGTCTTTGAACTGATACAGTAGCGATAGGTAGGAATTATTGTATCAATCAGCCTCCTAAGAGGAAATATATGATACACTCAGAGGTGTTAATTGAGGATAACTTCACATAGAAACTACAAAATAATGTCAACAAATTTATAATAACCAGTGATGGATGGTGAGGTCAGGAACTACCAAGTAGAGTAGAAAGTCGTTATTAACCCTAGGACCAAAGAACCAAAGGCAGAGGGTGGTTTACCAGCAACTAATATGAGCTATAGTCATGGAAGTGGTTTCCTACCAGGAGATATGGCTGACTGTGACATAATCCAATCACTGCGAATAATACATTCTGGAATAGGAAAGCTGAGAACAGAGCTGATCTTTCTTCCGTCCCTTGACTTTTCTGCTGGTACCTCTGATTGACCAACTTTAACCAAATGACAGAAGGCAAGGAAACCCAGGTGATATATGACACCAAGGAAGGTAGAGAATGGCAGAGACTTGAGTAGACAATGGATCAGGAGGACCAAAGGATGAGCAACATAAAAGCAAATCAATTATACACAACTAAACTTCGCCTTAAGTTTGAGATGGCGCATCTATTGCGGTAGAAGCCATGATTTAGATAAACCTTTATAATTCGCAGATATCCTAATTATAAGCCCTACAAAAGTGAAAAAATGATAGAGCCAAGTTATTAAAAGATTTTGCAAACATGGGGGAACATGTACATACTTTTTCTTGAGTTGTGAAGACTGAATAATGTCATGTAATGAAAATTCTGTTAAGAGTAAATACTACTGGCTAATAAGAATAAAATGTACAATGCTCTGTATACAGATACATTCTGTATATAATTTATTTTAATTTTAATAGAAATTCTGCAAGATTGCTATCAATTTCACAGATAAAAATCTATATTTCACTACAAAGGATTTATTTATTTTTAATAAGCACATGTTCTCAGTACCATTTCAATTAGCGAAAGGAAAAAAAAAGTCCAGGAACGGCCATACTTTTCATTTCCACATAGCACTTAGTGGCACAATGGCTTCATTGTAAGATATTCATTGTCCTTACTCACAGATAATCACTTTATTGTACTACTTTATTATACTTTCTTGTTCCCTATATTTTAACAATATTTCTTCATTTAAAAATTAATATAAACTACTATGCCTGATATTAATAATTCCTAATAATTGATAATATGAAAAGTCTCTGATCTTATCTAGATAATCTGGCATGCAAAACTTTATAAAGTATGTTTAATAGTAATTTAATATACAGATGCAGATTCACATCTTCCACTAGAGCTGCTCTGTGTAAGAGTGATTATGGAAGAAGGAGGCATGAAGTGAAACAGAACAGATCTGGCATACACAATGATTCATGACCTGACTCAAAAGTAAGAACAAACTTATAAATCATTCACTTTCCTTCTAAAAATAAGTGTTCTCAGATTTTTACTGATGCCATTCAAAGTTCTGTGTGACAACATTATTATTTAAACCTAGAAGAAATGTTTCCACAGGTGAAACAAAGGAAAACTGCAGAATGCCTTCTATGATGTTTGGTTCCTTGACCCCAATTGAATGAATAATTTTGAACCTTTGGATCTGTACTCTTTAACTGAGTTGTATAGGCTAGAAAATGGAACCCAGTAAGGACAAGTGCCAAGCTCCCAGACTAAGTCATCCCTTAAATCGGCATTTCCAGAGCCTTTCAAAGTTTAGTTTCAAGGTCACTCCTCAAGCATTTAGAATGTTTTCTTGTCACTGCAGTGGACTTGGCTTTTCCACTAGAATTTTTCACAGATCTGTGGAATCACCAGTTTATAAAAATGTGTGTCTTTATTTTGTGAATACATTCATTTTCAAAAGGAAAATCATTTATCACAATTAATAAAATACGTAAATTTATAATATTTGTTTATGAAATATGTGTTTCTATAAGAATCATTTCTGCTTTAAAAGAGAAACTTTAAAGCTCTTATAAACCAATTCCCTTTTAGAATTACTAATATAAACTCCATCTGCCATCTTTAATATATTTCTGTCATCAGCTGCAGAAAAGTCAAGGTCCTGGGATCAGTTCCTTGTGAGGGCTTTGGTAGATGTTTCATTATCAGGGAAGTTCTAACAGATAGGCTGGGAAACTTTTCCTGGAAGCATAGCCCCAAAGTTCACTGTCTAGTTCTCCCCTACACTTCCATAAGCTTCTTTTTTTGACTTATATTTTAGGTTGGGGGGTGCATGTAAAGGTTTGTTACCTAGGTGAACTCATGTCACAGGGCTTTGCTGTGCAAATTATTTCATCACTCAGGCATTAAGCCCAGTACCCAATAGTTATCTTTTCTGCTCCTCTCCCTCCGCCCACTTTCCACTCTCAGGTAGACCCCAGTGTCTACTGCCTCCTTCTTGTTGCTACTTTGGTCCTAGGGACTCAGCTTGCAGCCATTGACTTCCCTCAAAGCTGAATGTCTCTTGCATTGATCCAGGCCTTCCTAGAAGCAGACACCAATGTAGAACAAAGCATCCAAGGATGTTTAAGGGAAAATAGTGTGAGAAAAAATGGCAGCATGCTAGAATAGCAGGGAGAGCCATCACACCTCCAACCAAGTCTGACTATGAATTCAGAAAAAGGGAATTAAGGTAAGTGGAGGTGTGCTGGTCTGCTTTGCAGTCTAAGGATTATTCAGGAAGGTTCATCAGAGTCTTCCAGCTGAAGTCAGTTGTCAGAATAGAAATAGGTCCTTCCTTGGTATCTTGCATCACTTATTATGTAGCTATGTGGGAGTATGGCCTCAGTGCCATGACTCTCAGAGGATAGCAGTCAGGGCCTTGAGTGCATAAAAGATCTCCCCAGAGCTGGAGATCTGGTGTGCACTTTTGTGGTGGCCACACCTTTGTCACCTTGCATTGACGATGTACACATCCTCCTACTCCAAGCTCCTCTCTTGAAAATCCAAATGCCATATGAGTGAGTCCCATTTGGAATCTAAGAAACATGCCTGTGCTCTGACTACAAAGAAGACTGGGGAGGAGGCTTCAAATTAATAAGCTACAAATTCTTCTATTACAGCAAGGTTGTTAAAAAAAAACTTAAGTGTGGCAGACAGAAAACATAATGGATGCTCGTGACAATAATGAAAATATAACAACATAATAAAAGTAACATAATAAAATGAAGCTATCTTGTTTTCAGTTAAAGAAATCGTTTCTGTGATGGCCAGTTTTTCAGATATTAAGAAAGAGAAAAAGAGAGTGGGGGCAATTAGCTTTTTTGTTAAGGATGTGACTCAGAAATAGTGTACTTTGCTTTTGTTCAGTTCTATTCACACAAATTTAATGGCATGGACACAGACAGCTACAAGGAAGGCTGAAAGATGTCATTGGCTGAAGGCAACGAACCCCAATAAAAATCAGAATGAAAGAAAGAGTGGAAAAAAGTGTGAATAGATATTTGGGAACACTAAGAAATCCCTCATATATTTTGTGTATACCAACAATTGGTTATTGCAACCTTTAAATTCCATTTAAAAATAAACCTAATCATGACTCTACATGGAAATGTATTCTACAATTTACTGAAATACATCATATCACAGGTACAACTAAAACCTTCAAAATTTTATAAAGAAATACATCTATTTTAAGGGAGTTTTGAATGAAGTGCCGAACTACGTATTCTTTAGTTCTGTGACAAGAGCATTTGCCAATTGCTGTATTTTTTAATATATTTATTTCTAATACCACGCTCTGTTATGTTTCCTCATGATGGGCTAAAGTAATTTGAGAAAGAAAATATTTTCATGCATTCATATGCAACTTCAATTTACAATTTATACAACAAATGAGTTTTAAGTCATTTGAGGTACTAAGGGAATATAGATAATAAAATACAAAAATGACTTTTGTTATAAGACATATTTTATATTTTCTCCCACAGGAAAGTTTACAGCCCACATCTCATGTACATAATTACAGGAAAAGTCCAATAAATAAAATGTCTTTAGATATAGCTTTAAATGACCTTAGTTAATATTTACTTTACTGAGCTATTGTTTATTTTGTCTGTTATTTCTAACATGTTATTATTCTTTATATTGAGCCTGGACTACATTTTAATAAAAGGAAGTGTGTATTCAAATAACTTACTTCTTGTAAACATTCTCCTTTCACTTCTTTTAAAATTTTACTAAAAAATAAAAATTGATAAACCAATGAATATCACATATAGACTGAGTTAACTTTGCATTGCCTCCAAGTACCTGAACTTACTATCTTTGCTTTGCCTGTGGGGTTGCTTGCCGCCTAACTGGGAGCTCAATTTTTCCCTTCTCCGCTGACAGGTGAATATATATGAGATTACCCCTTGCTATTCCTGCACTATGCTTGGTCAACTAATCTGACAGAATAACTTTTTCAGTTTTTCTTCCCAATAAACTTTAATGATTCCACTAAAGTGAGACTTAAAAACAAGATTTAAAAAAATAATCCAACATAACTATAAACCTACATAAAACAAATATTAAATGATAATATTATAAGAATTAAAGAAAAGGCAATTAACCAAGACAGATTTCTATTATAGGATTTCTTTCTCTTGAAATTAGATATTGTTAAGCAATCTTGTGAGATACGTGAGGGGAGCTTAATAATTCTGGAGTTAAAATGCACTTAAATTTTTAAAATATATATATCATTACATTGAATATTTGTATGAAATTTTCTCATTATCAGGATCCTATACGCCACAGATCTTGATTTTTTTGAGAGGAGAGATAGGCTGTATTTCTCACTTTCAAATTTTAAAGTCTTAACTTTGTAGTTTGCTAACACACTAAAACCTAGAGAGAAGTAATTTAGTCTAGCAGAATAATTTTCTGTGCAAACTGTCCACATCAAGCAGTGATTGCATGAAGTTTCCCCTGGGACAAGACACGGCCAAGAGGTAGTTATCTCTCTTCAGCTAAGGAAAGCTTCAGAAAAGATCTAACACTATAGGACAGTCAGTCTGGAACACTGCAGTATACGGGGTCTAGATAATTATAAAAGGGGAGCGAAAGAGTATATCGCAACCTCAATGGCAGTCATATTTAAGTGCTTAGACACAGATCTTTGTAAAAGTTCTGGAAGCAAAAATGACAGAATTCTGGTGGGTTTTTCTTTCTGGGGAAAAATATCAGTAAAAAGTTATTGGAACAAATTACGGCATCTGTCGTGGCAGCTGATCTTGAGGACACAATTAGTACTTGATTTTTCCTTCCTTTTTTTTATTTCTATTTCAGATTCTCATTGCCCTCAGCTAGTATTTCTGCTGGCCTTGGTGTTTTATCTCATGCAAGAAACTCAAACCCTCATTCCTGAGAGGTGTTAATCATTGCCAACTATGCAATTCTCAAGTTATAACCACTGAAGTTGTCTGTTTACCATCAAAATCTGACAATGCGGCACTAGGAAGTGCCTGACCAATAACCTGGAAGAAAATTGATTCCACTCTGTCCTACCAAACTAATGTAACAACAACCATACCTTCTGATGATCATAGGAGTTTGGTAGCAAATTCCAGCAGCATTTCTTGTTTGTCTTCTTAAACTTGTAACTTCCCAACAGAGACACTTACTATAATGAAGGAAAAAAGTAAATATATTCAGATTTTATTTTTGCTATATATCAAACTAGAAACCGATCTGAGATAAGACAAAAACTAGCCCCCAAATAAAAATTAGTATGTCTAATAAAGCACCAACCATGTGCAGAAACAGGGGATAATTATTTATGGAGCAGTAGGTGTGTAAGTGTTTACTAAAAGATAAAGGATGTTAAGTGGGTGGGGGAGAGAGAAAGGTAGGACAGCAGAAGAGTCTAGTAGGATGACTATTGGATAAAATGAAAATACAAATATTTTATTCATTCAATACTCTGTTTCAGACATTTGTCAGTGTTTTTTGTTTGTTTTTAAATGTGTGGCTGGCAAGGTATATTTTGAGTGTTAAGCTATGGCTAATATCCTTATTGGCCAGAACCAGTTATTTTTGCAGACATTTTGCCTGCTGTCTCTAATGTTTGATATTATGTCTAGTTATCTGGCAAAATTAGTTAACTTTGCTTGTAGATAATGCCACACATGTACAGTTAGTACAGCTCTAAAACAGAAGGCACAGAAAAAAAATCTTGTGTTCTAAAAGAGGTAAAAGAAAACTCTCCATTATATTATAATGCTCATTACAGAACATGATTTTTCTTTTAATTTTTGGAAGGCACATAAAAAACAATCAAAAGAATAATTTACTAGGCTAATGGTAAAAAAAAAGTCCTTTGGTTGCATAAATGCTGCTGTATGATTATTAGCACATCAACCAACTTCAGAATATTCTGAAACCAAATATGTGGTTCAAAGAATAGCTGATATTTTAGGACACATGTTAAAGAACAACAAATTTGTTGTTCTTGTGTAGTTTTCCTGATTCATGTAACGAAGATATTGTGCCTTTTAAATGGAACACCCAACAGCTATATAAGCAAATTATTCAACATTGTAGGATATAATGGATGTATTTACTATGGCTTTGGACCTTAGGGTAGGTTACATTTATTATTCAGCTGAATGGACACTGTCTAGCAACATTCAGCATTAGAAAGCCAACCACATAAGAAAAGATAAAGGGACTGTTATTATGTTCATGACATATTTACACTGGTTATATATCCATCAATGTGCATAAAAGTAAATAATATCCATAAAAGCAAAAGCAGAAATAAACTTTGAAATGAGAAAAAGAGATTTTTTTTTTTTTAGTAAAAACATCCAGAAATTTCTTTACCTAGAAACTTTATTAATTCCATAGCTGATAAAATCACACAGCTATTATTAGGCAGGTAAATACAGAGCCTGATAAATATTTCATATTTCCAATCTTGCATGATAACTGCACGGTTTTAAGGAAGCATGAGTATTGTCACTTTGCTGCTTTATTTGGATGAGAAATCCATCATGCTGGGCATGCAGTGTTATCACTTTTGTCCTCACTTTATGGAGCTTCCTTCCATTCAGTGAATACAGTATTTTTTAATTCAACTTTTTTTCTAGACTGAAGTTTAATATTTAATGTATTTAGACTTTCATCACTTCATCCATTGTCTAAAACTGATGTTATTATCTTTTTCTCATTTTCTTTGCAGACTGCAACATACTCTTCTCCAAAATAATCATATTCGTTTTCAGAGCAGCCAGCTCAGGCATTTTCTGAAGAGTTCTCTGCTGCAGTTTGGTGATGACATCTTTGTAGATGACATCCTTGTTGTCATACATGATCTACTCAAATACAGATACATTTCTGCTCGTTGAATAGTAAGCCCTTAAGATACGTGTGTCAAATATCTTCTTGCTCCCAGAAATGCTTTCTCTACTTATGCACTCCAGCTGCAGTAATTGACAAAGGAATTATCTCTTCCTTGGAGATGGCAAGAGCTGTAGCAGCTCCCCGACCACCAATACCAAGAGGAAGCTGTGCAGAGAGCACCGTATAGGACAGGGCACAATTTAGGTCACAACTTTCCCCCTCTGTCAGTGGGAAGAGGATCAGTGGCAGCTGGATCAGTGGCTAGAGTGTTCCCAGCCTCCAAGTTTAAATTGACTTTTGTGTCTGGAAATGCAGAACCAGTTGGCGACCTTTGATAAATGGCTGAAGTAAGAACCTGCTTGAACTGAAGGTCCAGAGAACAGGAAGCAAACATGCCTCTTTAGAAGTTGGGCTCTTTATTGGAGCTTAACATTTGTACTGAAGTTAGAGGGATAAAAGGCCAAGGGAGGTTTTCTTTTGATTCCCATAACATGTATTATAGCATGTCTGTATACAGGACTAATGTAACTGAGGGAAAAAAAGTAATAATTTATTAGAGAAAAGAGATATATTCAAGAGCAAAGTCTCTGCACATATCAGAAAGATGAGATCAAGATTGAGATAGAAGGAATTGGAATTGGGAATGTATGAGCCCAGTTTATCCATAGTAAAGGCAATTGGCAAAGCAGTTAATAAAGGTCCCAATGCAATTTTGTTTTTAATATGAATTTTCCTCTTGACTTTCCTAAAAAATCTGACAAAAATTCTTGAATGTGTGTTCCAATTACAAGGATATGCTTAATGTTAATTGCTACAGGTTATTTAAGTGTACTTTAGTGTAAGGAGAGGCTGCCTACTGGCTGCAGGGATATGGGTGGAGTATCTCAACCACCGATCCAACTGAATAGGGTGCAGGTTGAATGTAAGCCAGTTGTGTGGCTTACCACTCTACCCCTATAGGATGAAAGAGAGGAGTACACCACACTGGCAAAGTCTATTCTCATTGCCAATATGCTGGCAATCTTCCAGGCATATTGTTTAGTAACATTAGATATTATGTGTCCTGTTTCAGTTTGGAGCCTAATCTACTACTTTACCAAGATACAGGCATTAGGAGAAAATCTCTGACACTCACTCTCTATCAATGAATTTCTCTCAGTCCGTTTTTACCTTAGCACATTGTCTCCCTACCGTTGTGTGAAAGAACACGACTTCTGCATTTTAGAATGCAGACTTACCAAAGAGGCTTTTATCTTGAAAACTTATTTCTCCAGTTGTCAACTTTAAGACTGCTAAACCTGATTTAAATTGTTTTGAATGTAAAGACTGGTAATAATGTTGAACAGAGATTGTTTCTCTTTTAAGGTTTTTTGCCCTTTACTTTTTTAATCCTTTCTGCTGAATGTGTTTTTAACCTGATTGTGTTTTGTTTCATGACTTGCTTTAAATTTATTGAGTTTGATCACACTCTGTTGTTCTTCTTGTTCATTTGATTTTTTTTGCCTATTTTCTTTCTATATCATAAATATTGAAGCATGTTATAAGACAGTCATCATTTACTTTTGACTAGAAAATAAGATATAATATGAACATACCTTTTACATTTCTATGAATATTTGAGACGAAAACAAAGCTGTTCTGGGTTTTGATTTTTTAAAACACGTTTTGAAAAGCTCAGTTGATTCTTTGTATATTTTCTCCCTTTTGTGTGTAAAATAATTTCTAAGAAGTTTTTCTCAAATGAAGCAATTCTTACCCTTTATTCTCAACAAATGCTAAAAATGGTAACTGTCCCTAGAGTCAGTAGAATTTTTGTTTGTGTAAACTGCCAAATCAGGTCCCATGGGTAGAATTTGACAGCTGTATAATGCCACACTGCAAATTTCTCCACAGCTGAGCACAGGGAGAAATTCCATTTGAAGGTTTGAAAGTTCAGGAGAAACTTTGTTGAGTAGAAGAAAATGTCACATGTTAGAATATATGCAGGCTTTTAAAACTGTTTCTATTTTTTTCTTTGAAATATATCAAGGATCATTAATAGGCTTTAATTTTACATTGCAAAACATGCACTGTTTCTATAATCTTCTAATTAAGTAACTGAAATAAATCATGGTCTAAATCACAATTTTAAAAATTCTTCATAGTCAGAAATTGATAACCTTAGTTCATATCTTCCATTTTGTATATTAATGTAAAATTTTATATTTTAGAATGAACACTAAGATAATGAGGACAGTTTGATTTTAGAATCAAAGCTTCTGTGAATGTGACTTTCTGGAATAAACTCCCCACATGGAACACTCAATGCTTTCTTTGGAAGTACCAAAAACAATTACATGGTGCTTTCATTCATTTATTAATTATTAAATATGAGCTATCTGCCAGGCAGTACTCTAGACATTAGCGATTAAAAATAATAAGTAAGACTTCGGCTGTAGGATTTTAGTGTAGGTTAGTCTATTTCAAGGGAAGTCAGAAATGAGACAAAGTTTTGAGGTAATAGTCTACGTGACATATAGACAGGAACAATGGAACTCTCTTAAATATCAGATAGATCTAGGTTTAAATGTTACCTCTAACAGTTCCAAATTTAATAATTATACCTATTAAATAATGTTATCGTTAAAATAAAACAAGATATTTCTTTCCTGTCCTAAACAAATGCTAAGCATTCAATATACTGTATCCGTTATTTTAGTATAAGTATTATAGCAATAATCTCCCAGAGTAATAAGCAATGCACATGAGAGTACACAAAAGGTATACTTGTGTTTATCTTGGAAAGCTTCAAATTTAGGTATATTTTGAGATTAAAAAAAAAAGCAATACTTTTTTTTCAAGCATTTGAGTGTATAGTCTTTCTAAAAATTGCAATATTCTAAGAAAGATCACAGTGGTATTAAAGAGCTTGACATGTTATTTAAGGAATTATATGTGCTCTTTATGGCTGTATTTAACATGTGTTCAATGTGTCAAAGGTGCCCAGCTATAAGGTAGGAAAGTTATTCATAATTGAGATATAAATTATTTTAAATTTAAATGACATGATGACTGCTATAGCAAGCCTCAGATTTTTTTCACCAGTGTAAAGGAGGTCCTGAACTTCTACTTAGTTACACTGATTTTGAAAGGCTGTTGTAAATACTTGAAAAACCCCACAGCCGGCCGGGCACAGTGGCTCATGCCTGTAATCCCAGCACTTTGGGAGGCTGAGGCAGGCGGATCACGAGGTCAGGGGTTTGAGATGAGCCTGACCAACACGGTGAAACCAGGTCTCGACATAAAAATACAAAAATTAGCCGGGCGTGGTGGTGCACATCTGCCTCAGTCCAAAATCTCCTTAAGCTGATAAGCTACTTCAGCAAAGTCTCAGGATTTTATTTTTTTATGGCTGAATAAAATAACATTACAGTGTGTGTGTGTGTGTGTGTGTCTGTGTGTGTGTGTGTGTGTGTGTAATCTTTACTTTATCCATCTGTAGATGGACATTCAGGTTGATTCCAACCTAAATTTACTGTTATAAATATTGATGCAGTAAAGGATGTGTAACTGCCTCTTCAACATGCTGATTTTTTTCCTTTGGATATATACTCAGTTTGGGACTAATGGATCATGTGGTGGTTTTAGTTTTAATTTTACAAGAATTTCTTACACTGTTTTCTATAATAGCTGTAGTAGTTTATATTTCCAATGATAGCACATAAAAGTTTCCTTTAGCTGCATCTTAACTAGTATTTACTATATTTATCTTTTTGGTAATAGCCATTCTACTGGGTAACACCATGCATGGCACAATAAAATAAGATAATCCATGAATTACAAACAGATATTTATGTATTATTGAGTTCATTTGATAATACATTCATTTAATAATTATTTATTAAGCTCTTAGCATACACAATTTATTGTTTGGTGTTTTATTTCTTTACGACTGGAACACTTAAAATATTTTAAACAAGAAAAAAATCATTCTAGCAATATTTGATATTAAGACCACACAAAAATATTGGTCAGTTTAGGTTTTTGTTCTTATTTTTCTGTATTTCTTTACTTTCTGACTTTTCATTATACCTTTTGTGTGGTTGAGATGATGAAAATTCCTGGAGTCCTTTCCTCATCTGAAGTATCTTTCAGGTCCAATTCAGAGGAAATGATCTGCCAAAAACATAGATAAAGAGATACATCTTTAATCTTACAAGCTGTCTCCTGCACTGGATCAGGAAAATGATTTTTCTTTTAACAATTGTCAGCATGCTTGACATCTGTCACAAAGGCTTAGGCTCTATTTTTATTTTTCCTATTGAAATAATGCTCTAACTCCTGCCCCTTTGATACTTTTAGACTGTTGTGGTAAAGAAGCAAATACTTTACAGTCAAAGAACTCGCCATATTTCTCTTCTTTTGTTTGGTTCAAAAATAAGATTAAGAATAAAGTTTATGTTTAGTATAAGGAAAATGTGGAAATATCCAAATCAGATAAAAACAAATCATTATTTTATGAACAATATTTATTCAGTAAAGGTGTATCTAATCTTAACATATTTGATCAAAGAAGTTATAAATAACGTATCCAAAACTATCCTCTATAATAATTGGAAAACCATTATCAGTACTTAGCATAAAGTAAATAGCTATGGACTTGCCAGTTTTTTTTTTTTTCTGAGTAAAACCTAATGACAAATGATATAATAACTATATATAAAAACATTATAAAAGTTGGTAATATGTTTGTGAACTCTAAAGTGATACATTTTACTATTTTTTAAAAAGGCTTTTTGTATGTGACATAGAAGGAGAGTAAAGAATTGGGTGTTTCCGTGAAGAAGAGTAAGAGTATATTAAATGTCAAAGGTTGTTAGGCTCATCTTCGAGTTCCAAAAATGTCATTATATATAAGGCTGCTATTTTTTGCTAAAAAGATATATTAAAATTATATTGAGGAGGAATATCAGTAAAAGATGATGAAGTAGGCAACTACAAACTCTTCTCACATGAAAACATTTTTAAAAAGCAGAAAGTAACAGAAACAACTTTCTCAGAACTCTTGACAACAGTCAAAGATTTATAATTTCAGTTCTTGGGTCAGTTTGCTGAAAATGAGGGTTTCCAGCTTCATCCATGTCCCTGCAAAGGAAATGAACTCATCCTTTTCTAGGCTCCATTGTATTCCGTGGTGTATATGTACCATATTTTCCTTGTCCAGCCTATCATCGATGGGCATTTGTATTGGTTCCAGGTCTTTGCTGTTGTAAACAGTGCCACAATGAATATAAGTGAGCACGTATCTTCGTAATAGACGATGTATAATCCTTTGGGTGTATACCCAGTAACGGGATTGTTGGCTCAAATGACGTTTCTAGTTCTAGGTTCTTGTCATCGCCACACTATCTTCCACAATGGTTGAACTAATTTAGATTCCCACCAACAGTGTAAAAGTGTTCCTATTTCTCCACATCTTCTCCAGCATCTTTTGTCTTCAGATTTTTTAATGATCGCCATTCTAACTGACGTGAGGTGGTATCTCAATGTGGTTTTGATTTGCATTTCTCTAATGACCAGTGATGATGAGTATTTTTTCATATGTTTGTTGGCCTCATATATGTCTTCTTTTGAAAAGTGTCTGTTCATATCCTTTGTCCACTTTTGGATGGGTTTGTTTGATTTTTTCTTATAAATCTGTTTTAGTTCTTTGTAGCTTCTGGATATCAGCCCTTTGTCAGATGGGTAGATTGCAAAAATTTTTTCCCATTATGTTGGTTGCCCATTCACTCTAATGATTGTTTCTTCTGCTGTGTAGAAGCTGTTAAGTTTAATTAGATCCCGTTTGTCTATTTTGGCTTTTGTTGCCAATGCTTTTGGTGTTTTAGTCATGAAGTTCTTGCCCAGGCCTATGTCCTGAATGGTTTTGTCTCAGTTATCTTCTAGGGCTTTTTGTGGTGTTAGGTCTTCTGTTTAAGTCTTTAATCCATCTGGAATTAATTGTAGTGGAATGTGTCAGGAAGGGGTCCAGTTTCTGCGTTCTGCACATGGCTAGCCAGTTTTCCCAACACCATTTTTTAAACAGGGAATCCTTTCCCCATTGCTTGTTTTTGTTAGGTTTGTCAAAATCAGATGGTTGTGGATGTGTGGCATTACTTCTAAGGCCTCTGTTCTGCTCCATTGGTCTATATCTTTGTTTTAGTACCAGTAACATGATGTTTTGATTAATGTAGCCTTGTAGTATAGCTTGAAGTCAGGTAGCATGATGCCTCCAGCTATGTTTTTTGTTTGTTTTTTTTTTGTTTTGTTTTGTTTTTGCTTAGGATTGTCTTGGCTATGCATGCTCTTTTTGGTTCTATATGAAGTTTAAGGTGCTTTTTACCAGTTCTGTGAAGAAGGTCAATGGTAGCTTGACGGGGATAGCATTGTATCTGTAAATTACTTTGGGTAGTATGGCCATTTTCATGACATTGATTCTTCCTAGCCATGAGTATGGAATGTTTTTCTATCTGTGTCCTCTCTTATTTCCTTGAGCAATGGTTTGTAGTTCTCCTTGAAGAGGTCCTTTATGTCCCTTGTTAGTTGTTTTCCTAGGTATTTTATTCTCTTTGTAGCAATTGTGAATGGGAGTTCGCTCATGATTTGGCTCTTTATTTGTCTGTTATTGTGTATAGGAACACTTGTGATTTTTCACATTGATTTTGTATACTGAGACTTTGCTGAAATTGCTTATCAGCTTAAGGAGATTTGGGGCTGGGACAATGGGTCTTCTAAATATACAATCATGTGGTCTGTAAGTAGAGACAATTTGATTTCCTCTTTTCCTAGTTGAGTACCCTTTATTTCTTTTTCTTGCCAGATATCTCTGCCAGAATTTCCAATACTATGTTGAATAGGAGTGGTCAGAGAGGGCATCCTTGCTTTCTCCAACCTCCCCACACCCCGCTGTCCCTCCCTTGACCCCCCTGACAGACCCCAGTGTCTGTTGCCTAGTGCCAAGATGCCAGAGCTCTTTTTAGATCTGTCTAATATTGACAGTGGAGTGTTAAAGTCTCCCACTATTATTGTGTGGGAATCTAAATCTCTTTGAAAGTCATTAATAACTTGCTTTATGTATCTGGGTACTCCTGTATTTGGTGCATATACATTTAAGATAGTTAGCTCTTCTTGTTGGATTGATCCCATTACCATTATGTAATGCCCTTCTTGTCTTTTTTGACCTTTGTTTGTTTAATGTCTGTTTTATCAGAGGCTAAGATTGCAACCCCTGTTTTTTTTTTTTTTCTATCTATTTGCTAGTAAATATTCCTTCATTTCTTTATTTTGAGCCTATGTGTGTCTCTTGGCACATGAGATGGTTCTCCTGAATATGGCACAATGATGGGTCTTGACTCTAACCAATTTGCCAGTCTGTGTCTTTTGATTGGAGCATTTAGCCCATTTACATTTAAGGTTAATATTGTTATGTGTGAATTTGATTTTGCCATTTTGATGCTATGTGGTTGATTTGCCCATTAGTTGATACAGTTTCTTCATTGTTTCGACAGCCTTACAAACTATATTTTCACCAAGATGTTTCTTCTTTTGGACACTAGACTTTCTGCTTCAAATTGGATGAGACATTTAAAAGTCTTGCTTTAAACTTTTAATTATTCTTGGCATTACATTTTCACACACTGTAATCCTGCATTAGTTCACTGTTTTCTAGATCTCATATTTACATTTTCCTTGGTTGCTTCTGCCATTTCCTCATTTGTATAGTTATCCAGAAAAGGACAACATGAAAAAAAAAGTTATGAATCTTCAATTCCCCAAACATATTCATCTATATGTATAAATGTGCATGTTTTTTGTACATATGTGCATGTGTTTGGTATAACTAAAATGAGATGATCAAAGTATAATTTTATGAATTACATCATTTATTGCCATAAACAATGCTCAAAAGGGGGAGAATAATGACAACAAATCTCAGAGAAAATATGCTGAACAGATGAGGTACATGAATTACACAGTTAGTGAACTCTAGTTTCATGTAGAATCCAAGTTATTAAAGTCCAGTTGCTAATTAGGATGAAAGTATAGGCCTCTGTGGATGTGAAATCTAAATAAAATTTGAGTCACATCTTTCCAGAAGGAATTCTTGAATGAGGAATAAGACACGTTGACAAACACAGTGGAGATTTCAGGTCACAGGTAAGCTCCCTCCCTGCTTGTGATCAGCAGCAGTGTTGGTGGAGGAGGCTTCCGCAAATAGCTTGAAGATTGGAAGAGAATAGCCTTGCTGCAGCCTGAGCACTAGGTCCTCAAAGAATCAGTTAATAGACATTAGCCCTGCCACAGGTTAAGCCCTTTCAAAATCTTGGGTTTATGCATGTTTTGCAATCTAGTAGTTGAGGTAGTAACTCACACATGTGGTCTAATAAGGTATTATATAATATTCTTCCAGGGAGAGAGATTATATTCCATGTTCTTATCACAGCAAAACATATGGCCGTCACATATTAAGCATCTGGAATCATTTCAAATGTACCTAACTCTGGGTGTGTGTGTGTGTGTGTGCGTGTGTGTACTAGAGAGAAAATTCCTGTTTTAGAATTTAAATTAAAAGTGATTTATGAGATAGCTAATGCAAATCTGATTGTCATTCTTTTGTAGATCTCTCATCTTTTAACGAAAGTCTTACTTGGTTTTATGTCTTTTTTTTTTAGAATTCTCTATTTCCTCCTTGGTGTTATGTAATGACACAGGTATTTTTATTTTTGTTAATTCACCGCATACAATATATTTTTTGAATTTTAAACTTGTCTCTTTATTCAAAATAGTTTTAATGTGTTTATTATTAACTTCCCTCTCCCATATTATCTGTTCGTATTGTTTTGAATGCAGAACTATTAGATAGGTGTGTTTATTTTTCTTTTATTTTGTTTTCATGTATTTGCTTGTTGCCTATCTTCTAGACTTGAAATAACTCATTCTACTTAGTGTTTTATATTATAAATGATATTTATTACTAATGTAAATTTGTTATTCGACTCTGTTTATTTCTTCTAGAGTATTGTTTCTTAATGGAGTTCATCTTTAAAAATATATCTAGAGGCATTAATTGCTTTAGTAAATATTATCCTTAGTTATTTCCCTATTATGTTTTTCTCTTTCAATATTATAAATATCTTTTATGTTTCTGTAGATGGTTGTTTGGGGATATGTATAATTCAAATTGAAATAATGGGTTGATTCAAAGCATAGCAAACAAGAATTTCCTTTGCTGTTGTATAGGCTGGACTCTTTGCCGAACGGCCTCTGAATGGGTAGCTGGCTAGAAACCTAATGTCTGTTCATAGGCTATTTTCACTAGCTTGTTTCACTTCTGGGTGAATTTAAGGCCAACGAGCAAACTTTTTTTGCCCTCCAAAAGATTAAAACAGGGAGTTTTATTCTGGGATATTCACACTGACCTCCATGCAACCCTAAAATAGTTTGCTCAGTTTTCTTAGAGATTTTCACTTAGACATCAAAAGAAAGACTAAAGTGCTGGGGAAAGGATGGGGTAAAATAAAGGTAAAATTTTTCCAATACAGAACTCCAAATAATCACACAGTCTGTTTCCTTTTCTCCTCTTCTCTCGCATCTCCTCAATATAAGCTTTCCTAGAATTCTTTTGAAAACAATGACCTCAATGTTTCTTGTTTAAATTATGGAAGGCAGCTTCTTGCTATGTTTCATCCACTTTGTACTCCGGTTCCCTGTCCATATTCCTAAAATCTGTTTAAAATGCTATTTTATTAGTAATATTCTAGTATTACAGATACACTAAATTTTATAATTAATTATCCATATGGGATATCTATATTTAAAAGTAAATAAAATGTGTCAATTTAAGCATTTAGAACTGAAATCATGTCTGGATAATGAAACTCTCATAATAATTTTCATGCTTCCTTCTCATCTCAGGGCCTGAGGCAGTGGATTCTTCTTATATTTGGTTCCAATGAACATTCAGTTACTATCACTATTTTTCATTGCTTCACTTTCTTAATTTTGGGTCCTAAAAAAGAAATCCTGTCTTCTTTTTAGTACTATGCTTTTAATAAACATTTATATATTGATTGTTTGGACCATTCTCATGTTAAGCATCACTTGCCAGATATTTTTATCTGAAACTACTAACAAACCCTTTCTCTCTAAAATTCCAGCATCCAGATCATTCTTTTGAACTCCATTCTATATACAATAATAACAGATATGGCAGGACATTGTTCCAAGGATGGTATGATGGTACATTCATCTTTGAATTCAATAGTAATAGAGAGAAATGCATATATTCAAAATATTTAAGGGTGAAATTAAAAGGACTGCAGATTGACAAGACGCATGTGTTTATTTTTCTGTTTGTAAAATTAAATTAATCTAACTATTGTCACAGGTAGAGGGTCGTGACTGTAAGTTGTCCAGATTCTTGGTGTTTTGAACGAAGAATTGGGCAAAACAAAGAAAGAATAAAGCAACAAAAGAACAAAAGCAGGGATTTATTGAAAATGAGAGTACAATTCAGTTTGGGAGTGGCCTGAGCAGTAGCTCAAGGGCCCCAGTACAGAATCTTCTTCTGTCCAAATACCCTCTAGAAGTTTCTCATTGGCCACTTCATATTTGCCTCATGTAACGGAAGTGGTAGCCCGCAGTCAGTCTGATTGGTTGCAGACAGTACCCATTCAGAGACTGGAGTGAAGTTACAAAGTTGCAAATGAAGACTGGACACACATTCAGTATGATTTGTTGCAGACAACCAATTTCAGCCAACCAATTTCCCATCTGCCTCACAGAAAAGGTCAAAGGGAGTAGCCTTTGATCCTTCTGTTACTTAGGTGTGTAAAGTTAAGGTTTTCCTTTCAATTTAATTCTAGGAAGTCAACATGAAACAGCCTTAGTTTCCCTGCCTCCAGACCCAATACTCCTGTCTCACCATGATTTGACTTTGGAGAGATATCGTAAAATCAGTTTTGACTTTTTGGAGTTTGAATTCCTCAGAAGACATCTATGTAGATGAGTATATAGGAAGCTGTGCATGTGTATTGATAATCTGTGGCTTATGGATAGTGATTGAAGTAAAATTAGGAAAGAGCCTTCTAGGAATAAAGTGTAGAGGAAGAAGAAAAGACAGACTAAGACTAAGAAGATAATGGTCATTGCTATGACTTAAGCTGCATAGAACATATGAACTCAACAAAGTAGATTAAGTTGGAACATTAAGAGAAGAAAAAGGAAAAAAAATGTCATCCAATGTTTAGGAAGGTGCAGAAAGAGAAAGTCCTAAAAATGTCTGAAGATCATGTCCTGGCCAGAAAGAAAGGCATAAGAAATTTGTTGAATGAACAAATCATTTTCAGCACTTACTGTATTGTAGACATTTTTCTTGGGGTACAATAGAAAAAAATATTTGTGGCCTCAAGGATTTCAAAATGTAGCACGAAAAATGGCCATTCCATATTTAAATGCAATTACTAAAAAAGACAAGCCTATCAAATGTACCAAATGAAAGTACCAAAAAGGACACACCTAGTATGCTATAAAAATGTATGGGCATGAGTTGTGGAAAAGTAATGATTAAACTGTGACTAAAATATGGTCAGTAATGTAATTCTAACAGTATATAGATTCTCTAATACCTTAGATTTGAGAAAAGGAAGACAAAAGTAGGAAAGGACTATCAGTTGGGAACCTTAAGAGAAAATCAGCTTTAATTTCTTCCATCTACAATTAAAAGGAAAAGGAAGAATTAGGAAAAAATTCCAATTTATATGCACAACTGAACAGGCATTAGATGTGTTAGAGAGAGAAGAAAAAATATACAACCTCTTTACATAAAACTGAAAGATACTGGATCATATGCACTTCTGCACACTATGACAATCAGTTGATCACATTCTGGAACTTTTCTGTAACATTTGAAATCATTTTTGGATCACAATTTTAAATATTTTGGTAACTAGAGTTTAACTCTTTTACAGCTTGCCATCATGATACATAAATTTAAAAACCTTATAGTAAATGAAGAAATTACTTGTTTTGAAATTTCTAAAACCCAATTTATTAAACTTTTACTATTTTTGCAAAAACAGAAAGAATGTTCAAATAATTGAAAAAGTCTCAATAACTCCTATAAATAAAAGAATATGCACCATCTTAAATGGATCATTTTCTTGGTAACACTCTTAAAATTAAGCACTTTACGTATATAAATTCTTAAGTGATTGCCACAGTTTTCTTGACCTTTAGGTAGACAAAGTTTTCAGGGAAAAGATCAACTTCGCAAGTTATTAAAAGTCAAGAGGAAATCTAAATCCAATTTTTAAGAACTGGAAAAGGCCAAACATTTAGAATCTTGCAACATTGTATTTATCACACTATAGAAACTACCTTAAAATGGCAGTTTTGGAATAAATTTATTTTAAATTTGTCACTATGTGGCAATTTGCCTTTTCAAATCCTAAATAACTGCTTCTACATTAGTGTGTTAGATATTTGAGATAAGCAGATAATTCTGGAGTCCCATAGTTTGTGATTGATTACCAGGGAGTTAGATATTACCAAGACACACAAAGATGCATTCAGAACACTAGAAGGGAGTTTCAAATATTTTTTATTTTGGCAATTTGGGTAACAAATGCAATTTTTTAAAATTTATGAACCTTGAGAGAAGTTTCATATTTTATGATAGTAAAAAAAGGAAAAGTAAATAAATGTTATTGGGAAGCCAAAAGAACTTATTTGACATTTGTATAGTTATTTTAAACCTAAAAAGAAACTCCTAGAGACTAGGATTTTTAATTGAGATGTCATGGGGATTGCATTAAAGGCATGGAGAGCAAAGAACAATGTGAGATTTTCAGAATTTGTTACTATTTTTTCAAAAGAAACAATTTTATTTGTATTAATATTATATATCATGTCCTGAGGGGATATTTGTGGGTTTTTTTTTAATCAAAAAGAAGCATCAGCAAATAAATTTAAGAAAGAAAAAAAGTGAGAGAGAAAATAAAACAATGGCACATCTATTCCAAATATAATCCAACAACATCACTATATGAAAGCAAAACCAAATATTCAAAGATGATAAGAATTAAGCAGTATCTGAGGCTAGCCCCAGAGTCTTGGTGGTTTTTATTGTTGTTAGTGTTGTTTTTTGTTGTTATTTTATTTCTACCATTCATTTGCATATGTTACTTCTGTTTTCAAGGATGGAGTCACAGACCTGTGAAAGTAGGAAAGGCCCATGTATCTGAGTACATGTCCCTTGCTAATCATTTATATCTATGTGACAGACTAATAACAGCCTCTTGGACAAATATCTTTTTTCTTGAGTATTAACTTTTGAAATAGCTGGATTGAGAATAACTGATATACAAAAAAAATGAATATATTTAATAGATACAATTTGATGAGTTTGGAAATACACACACACCCCCATAAAATGATCGCCACAATTAAGATAATAAATATATGGTCTACCTCCAGAACTTTCCCTCCACTCCTTTGAGTTTTGTTTTGTTTTGTTCTGTTTGGTCATAAGAAGACTTAACCTGAGTAAACCTTGTTGACAAATTTTGATGTATACAATGGTGACTTGTTAAAATATAGCCACTATTCTGTACCTTTAGAATTTATTTATTTTGCATGAAATTTTAGAGCCATTGAACAAGATGTCACCTCACACTTGTTAGGATGGCTACTACTATTTAAAAAAAAAAAAAGATAGCAAGTGCTGGTGAGGATGTGGATTAATTAAATATTTTGTACACTGTTTGTAGGAATGCCGATTTGTTAAGTTACTATGAAAAATAGAATAGAGGTTCCTCCATTTAAAGATTGGCCAGATGCAGTGGCTTACACCTGCGATTCCAGTATTTTGGAAGGCTGAGATGGAAGAAATGCTTGAGGTCGGGAATTTGAGACCAGCCTGAACAAAACAGCAATATCTTACCTCTACAAAAATTTAGAAGTTAGCTAGGTGTGGTGGTTTACGGCTATAGGGAGGAACCATAGAAGGTGCTTAAGCAAGTTCAGGGCTACAGTGAATTATAAGAGCACCACTGTACTCCAGCCTGCATGACAAAGCAAGATTCAGCCTCAAAAAAAAAAAAAAAAAAAAAAGGGAAAAAAAAAAAAGAAAGAGAATAAATAAATAAATGAAAACAACAGATCATTTCTGGGCATATTTTTAAAATAATAAATGAGGATCTCAAAGAGATATCTGCACCCCCATGTTCCTCTCACTCAGGTCAAGTACTTTTAATTGTTTTAACTTGGTAAGGTAGATGACTATTGATTTGATACAAGGACAATAACCCCAATGAGAAACTCTTTTACCACTTTCACTTATGGATATTTAAGACTATTTAATTGTAAAATTCATAAGGAATTGTGTATCTCAATTTAGTCAAAACATTTAAGTTCTAAATGTAAGGAAGTTCAGATGAGTTAGAAGTAATAAGCATATTTATAATGAGATATACCGAAAGTTAGAATTTTCTTGAGAGAGTTGTAAATTAAATATTAGGGTAGCATAGAAGCAAATTAATTTAATATCCATCAAGGGAGATTAGTGAGAACTTCATACAGTAATCTTTTATAAGGACCAGTAAGTATGTTTGACCCTTGCTCCAGAAAGAAGGATATATTTATTTTTATTTTTTAAACTGTACTTTAGGTTCTGGGGTACATGTTGGGGAAGGATAACATGGGGAGACATACCAGATATAGGTGACAGGGGGATGGAGGCAACAAACCACATTGCCATGTATGTACCTATGCAACAATCCTGCGTGATCTGCACATGTACCCCAGAACCTAAAGTACAATTAAAAAAAATGGAAAGGAAATGAAAACAAAAAGATGGAATTGTCCATAACTCATTTTATGAGACCAATATCATCCTACCAAAACCTGGCAGAGACACAACTAAAAAAGTAAATTTCAGGACAATATCCATAATGAACATTGATGCAAAAATCCTTAATAAAATACTGGCAAACCAAATCCAACAGCATGTCAAAAAGCTTATCCATACGATTAAGTTGGCTTCATCCATAGGATACAAGGCTGGTTTAACATATGCAAATCTATAAACATAATCCATCACATAAACAGAACCAAAGATGAAAACTGCATGATAGATGCAGAGAAGGCCTTTGACAAAATTAAACAATACTTTATGCTAAAAACTCTCAATAAATTAGGTATCTATGGAATCTATCTCAAAATAATAAAATCTATTTATGACAAACCCATAGTCAATATCATACTGAATGGACAAAAACTGGAAGCATTTCCTTTGAAAACGGGCACAAGACAAGGTGTCCTCTCTCATCACTCCTATACAACATAGTATTGGAAGTTCTGGCCAGGGCAATCAAGCAAGAAAAAGAAATAAAGGATATTCAATTACAAAAAGAGGAAGTCAAGTTGCCTCTATCTGCAGAGGACATAATTGTATATTTAGAAGACCCCATCGTCTCAGCCCAAAATCTCCTTCAGTTCCATGTTTAATAAATGGTGTTGGGAGAGCTGGCTAGCAGTGTGCGAAAACAGAAATTGGACCCCTTCCTGACACATTCCACTAAAATTAACTCCAGATAGATTAAAGACTTAAACATAAGACCTAACACCATAAAAGCCCTAGAAGAAAACCGAGGCAAAACCATTCAGGACATAGGCATAGGCAAGGACTTCATGACTAAAACAGCAAAAGCACTGGCAACAAAAGCCAAAATAGACAAATGGGATCTAATTAAACCCCAATGCTTCTGTACAACAAAATAATTAGAGTGAATGGGCAACCAACAGACTGGAAAAAAGTTTTGCAATCTACCCATATGACAAAGGGCTAGTAAACAGAATCTACAGAGAACTAAAACAGATTTACAAGAAAACAAACAAACCCATCCAAAAGTGGGCAAAGGATATGAGCCGACACTTTTCAAAAGAAGACATATATGAGGCCAACAAACATGTAAAAATGCTCATCATCACTGATTGTTAGAGAAATGAAAATTAAAACCACATTGAGATACCACCTCACGCCAGTTAGATTGGCAATCATTTAGAAATCTGGAGACAACAGATGCTGGAGAGGATATGGGCAAACAGGAAAACTTTTACACTGTTGATGGGAGTGTAAACTAGTTCAACCATTGTGGAAGAGAGTGTGGCGCTTCCACAAGGACCTAGAAATAGAAATTCCATTTGACCCAGCAATCCCAGTACTTGGTATATACTCAAAGGATTACAAATCATTCTATTATAAAGATACATGCACACGTATGTTCATAGTGGCACTGTTTACAATAGCAAAGATCTGGAACCAACCCAAATGCCCATCAACGATAGACTGGACAAGGAAAATCTGGCACATGTACACCATGGAATATGATGCAGCCATAAAAAACGATGAGTTTGTGTCCTTTGTAAGGACATAGATGAATCTGGAAAGCATCATTCTCAGCACACTGACACAAGAACAAAAACAGAAAATCAAACACCGCATTTTCTCAGTCATAGGCTGATCATAAACAGTGGGAACACATGGACACAGGGAGGGGAGCATCACACACAGGGGTATGTTGAGGGGGGCAAGGGAGGGACAGCAGGGGGTTGGGGAGGTAGGGGAGTGATAACATGGGGAGAAATGCCAGACATAGGTGACGGGGGGAATGGAGGCAGTGAACCACATTGCCATGTGTGCACCTGTGAAACAATCCTGCATGATCTACACATGTACCCCAGAACCTAAAGTTTAATAATAAAAAAAAAATCTCCTTAAGATGATAAGCAAATTCAGCAAAGTCTCAGGATACAAAATCAATGTGCAAAAGTCACAAGCATTCCTATAAAACAATAACATACAAAGAGCCAAATCATGAGCAAAATTCCATTCACAATTGCTACGAAGAGAATAAAATACCTAGGAATACAACTAAAAAGAATGTTAAGGACCTCTTAAAGGAGAACTACAAACCACTGCTCAAGGAAATAAGAGAGGACACAAATAGATGGAAAAACATTCCATGCTCATGGTTAGGAAGAATCAATATTGTGAAAATAGCCATACTGCCCAAAGTAATTTATAGATTCAGTGCTATCCCCACCAAGCTACCATTGACCTTCTTCACAGAACTGGAAAAAGAACACCTTAAGCTTCATATGAAACCAAAAAAGAGTCCGCATAGCCAAAATAATCCTAAGCAAAAAAAAAAAAAAAAAAAAAAAACGCGGGAGACAACAGATGCTAGAGAGAATGTTTAGAAATAGGAATGCTTTTACACTGTTAGTAGGAGTAAATTAGTTCAAACCTTGTGGAATACAGTGCAGCGATTCCTCAAGGATCTAGAAATAGAAATACCATTTGATCCAGCAATCCCTTTACTGGATATGTACCCAAAGGATTATAAATCATTCTATTATAAAGACACAAGCACACATATGTTCATTGTGGCACTCTTTACAATAGCAAAGACTTGGAACCAACCCAAATGCCCATCAGTGATAGACAGGATAAAGAAATGTGGCACATATACATCATGGAATACTATGCAGCCACAAAAAAGGATGAGTTCATTTACTTTGCAAGGACATGGATGGAACTGGAAACCATCCTTCTCAGCAAACTGACACAAGAACAGAAAACCAAACACTGCATGATCTCACTCATAAGTGGGTGTTGATCAGTGAGAAAACATGGACACATGGAGGGGAACATCACACACTGGGAAAGCAGGTGTGGGAAAGCAGGATGTGGGTGTTTGGAGGAGGGACAACGTTAGGAGAAATACCTAATGTAGATGACAGGGGATGGATGCAGCAAATCACCATGGCATGTGTATACCTATGTAACAATCCTGCATGAGCTGCACATGTACTTCAGAACCTAAAGTATAATTTAAAAAAGCAAGAAAATATAGATTGTATACTTCCGATACAGATGATATAGATAAATTAGGGATGTGACCAAGGCACATTTTCTATCATCATGACAAAAACTTGGAATAAAAAACATTAACAAAAATAAAAACTTAGAAACAAAATTTAGAAGTGCACAAAATAATCATGGCCAAACAAGAAAGCCAAAATGTGGTATGATTTTGCACAATTGTCAGAATATAAAAGAGCCTAATCCATATAACTAGGATTATCCAGCTTATAACCTGGATAATGACATTGGGGCTAAGAAAAACATTTACATAGTAATAATAATATAATTATTTTTATTCTATAGGGAAAAATAACAAATTGTCATGACTACTGTGCAGGCATTTATTAGCAGGGTAATGACAACCACTTAAAAAACGTTATTGTCTATCAACGCATATTTATTTAAGGATAAAAATCACAAAGGTTATGAACATCTCTCTCTATCTATATACAAAAGACATACACAAAGCTAGGTAACGTGCATATTTCCTGCTGAAGGTAAAAGGTTCTATGCCTCTTGGAACACCTAAGGGACTCCAGATGTCAATACTATCATATGGTCCCATTAAGTATTTTAGGAAGCTCTGCTTTGCCATGCTTCGATTTTCTTTTTCCATTCACCTGGTCCCTTCCTCCTGTTCTGTAGATTCTGACCCTGTTTGCTCAAATGTCAGGTAGGTAGTGCAAATCAAACTTGGCATGTTCGTGAATGCCTAGATTGAGAATAAGTGAATCAAAAATCATTACCAGGTATTACTGGCTTTAGAGTAAAATCAAACTTGGAAACTGAAGGTGTGCATTTTTAACATTATTAATAAAATGAAAAGTAAAATAGAATTAACTGTTTTCGTGAAGTAGAAGTGGGAAATAGAATTGGGAAGGGAAGTTTGTGATATTAATAGCCACATATCAAACAGGGAGTTAAGTGATAGTGTCTAAAGTTAAAACTATAACATATGAAAATTGAAATATATTATGAAGTGTTAAAAAGAGTTAAAATGATAGGATGATATAACTACTGCAAATATGCAGAGGGAAATGATAGGAGGGCTGTAAGAGAGAAATATCACATGTGCGCTGTTCCTATTGTTGCCTTAGTAAATCATACCTGCATTTAACATATTTATAAAGAGATTCATAAGCACACAATTTAGAGCAATGCAAGGATACTCATGGGCCATGGGAGCCTATTAATGATTTTGATCATGTTGAATCATTATTAGGATCAATATATCACCTGGCATATATTTATTGAATTAATGGTCTATCAGGATTTTCAGCCTCTACTACTCACATATTTCATAACATATTCTGAAATTGCAGTCATGATACAATGTATCTGTTTTTTTTTTACTTTAATGATTATTATAAAACTAAACCCAGAATTGAACTATTACTATTCATTTTAAGATTCACTTAACAAAGACTAATGAGGACTTATGTGGAAGCATGGGACAAAGTTCCTGCTAACTAAGAACACTTATTTTTTCTCTCTCATTAAATATATTTAATATATATACAATTATATATACAAATATGTTTACACACTGTAATATAAGTCATCAATACATTCAGTCATTATGAGAAAATCTAAAACATATTTAGAACACTGAAAATGATTTTTGATAGGGACAACTGGACAGGTCTCTGTGAAGATAAAATATTCAAGTGAATATATTAACAAAGTCAGGTAGTAAGCTATGTGGAAAACTGGGGGAATATCATCATTAAAATGATGGTGAAATCACATTATGAGAAACATAAGAACCTTTGTGAATTGAACCAGGATATCCACTAAATAAGTTATTAAAATTTGATTCAACATGATCAAAATCTTTAATATGCTCATATATATCCTAGTGTTACTGAGTAAAACAACAATTGAGTCTGTCTTACCTAGGATTTTTAAGATACTCAAAATCCTTGAAGCGTTACTCACTACTAAATAAAACATCTGCCATCATAATCTGATGTTGTATTTGTCAAGCAATAGAAAAGAGAATGATTTTTGAAAGCTACTTCAAATTATTAAGAACTAATTAAAATTTTAGGAAAAAAAGATCTGTCTTGGTTTAAACTAAACCACTAGAGTATTAGGTACTTGAAATCGAGAAAACACGAAGACACTACCCATTAAAATCTAAATAAACCAGAATCCTTATTCCAGCTGCTACTATCCCCTGACATTCTTTCACTGACTATATAATTATACAAATTTTATCATCACAATATCTGCTTGTGTTTAGAAAGATGGTTCAGTCATTTGTTTGCTGATTTACATCACATTTATTTATATTTAATTGTTTTTTACCTTTGCATGAGAGATTAGCTGTGGCACTGAACAATTCAGTGCATTTATAAGTACATTTTACATAAAAAAGAATTGAAATTCATGACTGTAGACAGAATGTAAAAAGGAAAACTGAGCATTTATAAGAAAGGTATTGTGAAAAGCACAAAAGTAAAAATTGGCTACCTTCTCATACATCCAATGTACATGAATATAAAGACCCTATTTGGAGCAGAGAAACTCCTTATAAGAATTTACCAGATTTACAGTGTACATGAAATGGAATGGGCAGTTAATAACAAAAATAAAGAAATAGGAAAATAAGCAGAAAATAGCAGTGTCTTAAATATAGACCATACAGTGTTTCCAGTTTAGGGTGATGGATGTAATGTGTCCATTCACACTCACAATAGTTTGGTGAAAAAGGTAATTCTGATAAAATTTTTTTTAGGAAAGAGGCCATCAATGAGTTAGATAGTTTAAAAACATTTTGTAGGATGAAAGGCACATAGACTGTGATGGGTAAACTCTTGAGACAGTAAGGATTCAAAAGCTATATGAACTGGAGGAGCAAATTTGTTCTGCAAAATCTTCAAAAGCCTAAGGATTCAGAAACCATCAAGTCTGACAGATGGAAGATGTGAGATTTACATCTGTAATCATAATTAAAGATCAATAAATTAAACCTCTCTCTACTAAACACACACATACACACAGGCACACACACACATCAGGAGATTAATGCTAAGCAACTCATTGAGGTTCTATGCTACAAAAGTAGAATAAAAATTATCTAAAAAGAAATTGTGTGAGTAATGTAGTAATTCGGAACTGGGGGAAATTTTCCAACTTCCCAATTTGCCTACTTACGGACCCCAAGCCTAACATTTATTTCCTCAGTTTACAGAAAATTATATCAGATGCTGCAGTGCAAATAGTTTTACCAATTTCATTGTTAATTATAAGGTATTCAAGAGTCACAAGGCACTAGAGAAAAGCCTGCAACATGAAGGGAAAAAACAAAATGTACATGTGAGAAAAATTATTCCTTAGAAAACAAATTATTCAGTGAACATAGAAGAACAATAAAATGAAGGCCAAGAGTTCGATTATTATCTCAGGTTTTTTGTTTGTTTTCTTATTGCATCCATTAAAGAAGTTTTTGTGAAAAGGCCAAAAATTGGTCTTAGAAACACTTTTTAAAAATGACTGCTGAGTATATCTACATAAGCTAAGAGCAATAAAGCAAAGAAATACAAAATATATTGAATAGGAGTAGTGAGAGTAGACATCTTTGTCTTATTCTGACTCTCAGGGAAATAATTCCAACTTTTGCCTGTTCAGAAGGATTTTCACTGTGAGCTTGGCTCTTGTTATTATGAGGTACACTCCTTTCATGCCTAGTCTGCTGACGGTTTCTACCATGAGGAGAATGTTGAATTTTTGTCATAAACCTTTTCTGTGTCTATTGATATGATCATGTGGTTTTGTTTCTAGTTCCATTTATGTGATAAATCATATTTATTGATTTGCATATATTGAACCAACCTTGCATCCCAGGAAGAAAGCCTACTTGATTGGAGTGGATTCACTTTTTGATGTCCTGCAGTATTATGGTTTGTTAGAATTTTATTGAGAATTGTTATGTCTGTGTTCATGAGGAATATTGGCCTGACGTTTCATTTTTTAATTGTCTGTCTTCCAGATTTTGGTATAAAAATGACGCTGGTCTTACAGAACAGATTATGGAGAAATCCTTCCTCCTTTATTTTTTTGGAGTAATTTCAGTGTTATTGGTACCTCTTTACATGTGTGGTAAAATTTGGCTGTAAATTCATTTGGTCCAGGGCTTTTTCTGATTGGTAGTTTTTTTTTTTTTTTTCTTTCATCACTAATTTTGGAACTAATTATTGGTCTGTTTGCAATTTCAATTTCTTCCTGGTTCAATCTCAGGATATTGTATGTTTCCAGGAATATATCCATGACTTCTAGGTTTTCTAGATTGTGTGCATAGCAGTGTTCTTAATAGTCTCTGAGGGTTTTATGTATTACTGTGAGGTCAGTATTAAGGTCACCTTCATCATTTCTGATTGTGTTTATTTGGATCCTCTCTCATTTTTTCATTATTACTCTAGCTGGAAGTCTATCAGTTTTATTTTTTCTTTCAATAAACCAACTTTTAGTTTAGCTTTTTATTTTTATTTTTATTTTTTGGCACGAATTCTTACTTCTCAATTTCATTCAGTTTGGCTTTAATTTTGGTTGTTTCTTTTCTTCCACTAGCTTTGGAGTTAGTTTTATCTTGTTTTTTAGTTTCATTAGATATCATGTTAGGTTTTTAATTTGAGATTGTTCTAACTTCTTGACATAGGCATTTAGCATTATAAACTTTTCTGTTAACACTGCATTAGCTGTGTCCCAGAAATTCTGGTATCTTGTATCACTGTTTTTATTAGTCTCAAATAATTTTTTTTTAATTTCTGCCTTAATTTCATTGTTTAGCCAAAGTCATTCAGGAATAGATTATTTAATTTTCATGTAATCATAGGGCTTTGGGAAAAAAAAGACATCTTTTTTTAATAATCTCTAAATAACTAAATAAACAAATTAATAAATACATTTACAATAGAAATATTTTACCATGTTACTTAACATAAAAACATGGCTTAATAAACATTGACTAAAATAACTGAAAGTCTGAACATAATAGAGATGTGCAGTTATAAGAAATAATTTAATACATGTAAAATACTTCTGATGAAAGAACAGTACTGCCTTATTTCTAGAAAATAATCTCCTGTTTTGTTATTATTTATTATATTTGTGTAGCTTTATTTTTCCTGTAACTTCAAATTCCAGTTAAAACAAAATCACCATTATAGTCTTGCTTTACAAAATGCTGTTTGGTAAACATAACTGTTAATTTGTCTTGCTGGTTTTCTTTCTCTAGATTTTATCTTTCTGAGATTTGAATAAATATTGTAAAAGTTTTTAAAATTTTAAAATTGTATGTTAAAAGATAAGCTATAAAGGATCAATTGATACAATTGAGAATGTACCACTCCTCACAGATGTGAGTAAATAAAACAACAACTATCAAAGAACAACGACAAACAGAGGTATAAAATAGTATTTAGCTTTATAGAAAGAGAATTGCTTCAAAGGAGAATTGCTTTAAAGTAAAAGACCTGAACTGCAGATGGAAAGAGCCACTGTGCACCAATTACAATGAAGGAATACCACTCAATACTGTACATCCTTGTAAAAGGTAATATTATAAGTGATGAAATAATCATCAAAAAACCAGAAACACATAAAAGTAATCATCCATTAAAAGGTCTATCAGCTATACTAGTTGGAAGAAGGCAACGAAGTAATTACTTAGTATTTTGGAGAAAAACCAAACCAAACCAAAACAAAACTCTCTGATTTCCAGCCCAGTGTTCCATATCAAGTGAAATGGCAATGTTTGGAGACGATTTACAAGTGCTTTAGGACATTAAAAAAAAAAAAAAAAGCATTATTTTTTACTTGCCATTTTTGAAAATTTATGTAAGAAATTTTTCTAGAAAACAAAAGTATATCAAATGAAAGCAAGACACGGGATCTAAGAATTAATTACTTCAATTTAGAAGAAAAATGAAGGAAAATTTAAGTGAAACAGGAGGGTTGGAATTTCATGTAGTTGATCCTCTTCTGAAATAATAGAAACTATCATTTAAAATATTGAATCCAAGAGTGACTAAACAAGGATATGACATATCACTGGAATATTCAAATAAAATAAATAGGTACCCAACTAAATAAGTGTATATGACATGCTGCTTAGTAAGATCATTTTCATTTCCATATCAATGTAACAACCATTGATTAATTTTTAAATTTTAGAATAAAATTTGAACCAATCTTTAAAAATATCCTTAACCATAGTTACAGAATTTGAAGGAAATGACATTAATCTTAAAAAGAAAAAAATAGCATACATAATACACAAGTTAGGGGGAAAAAAGTGTGAGTTTTGCTGAAGTAAATTGAAGAGACTACAATTTTTATATTTCAAAATAGAGACAGGAGAAAGTATCTATGGTTGAAGAAACAATAAATAGCAAAACTGTTAAAATTCAAAAGTTTAAAATCAGAGGTATAAAGTAATATTTTATCTTTATAGTAAGAGAAGCATGGGAAGCACACAAATAGTCTAAGTCAATATGCTATGGGAAAGTCAATAAAATTATAAGTTGCAAAAACTAAGGGAGGATAGTATTATAAACATATTTTAGATATATATGAAATATATAGTTAAAAGAGTTTAAGTAAAATGAAAACTTCTCTGTTTCCAGTTCTTATCCAGGGATTACTTTGCTAAATTTTAAATCAATTACAAATACATTAAAAATGCTTCTGGAAAGATGTAATGGTAGCTGAGAAGTTTAAATTTAATTGTTACATAAATAAATAAATAAATAAATAAATTTAAATGTACCCAGAATTTTGCATTTATTCTTTGTTTTTAAATTGTAACATGTGGCCTCAGTAGAGCTAATATTAAATATCATGTTAAGAAAAATTTGGCTCAATTGAATTAATGATAATTAGATAATGGTTTTCAGCTTGGTTGACTATTGTGGAACTAAAGCCCTTTAAGATACCTTACTCTGAGTAACCTTTTGTATAGCCTTGCATAATTGATAGATGAAATAATAAAAGGTAACAGAAAGAATCACAGTGTTTTTTGTTTTTTTTTTTTTTAGATATGATGGTAAACAAAGTGCAATAAGGAAGCTGACCTGAATAAAATATTTTACTTTAAGAAATATTATATTGTAAGTGAATCAGGTTTTTGATATTTGTCAAACATATTTTAAAATGTTGTTGTATTTACTTACTTTTCTGAGTTCCCTGCCAAAACTGGTATCCACATATTATGAAATTCAGTTTGTTATGAAAATTGTAAAGCTTGCTACATTTCAATATTAAAGCGCTCAGTTTTAGAAAATAAAGTACTTTTCCACAGCCTTCAGAAACAATTACTTTTCATGAGCCAACAGAGATTTTGATTGAGTCTGTCAGAAAAACTTGTAAAGTTCTCTTGCTGTAATAAATGGGATACTCAGATTCTAATTTCCATAAAAATAGATTTTAGAAAATAACAATTCTGGGATTTATTGGATTTTCTAGCAAAGCCTTGTAATTATCTCATACATCAACCAAAACTAGTGCTTATTACAAGTGCCAGTTGTAATCATTTGCTGATTTTGTTGATGTTTAAAGCTGTATTTGCAGTTTACTTTTAAATGACAAGATTTTAAATTTTTTGTTAGAAATCTTTATAAATATTGTATAGAAAATGTAGCGGTTTTCTATCAATTTACACAATTACATACTAGCTTTATTAATTATTGTTTTTTTTTCTTTTGATCCTGGAAGGGCATTAATATCAAACTCTTGAGATGTGAAATTCAGAGAAATTTCTTTCCTTTTTTGCTTCATACCCTTTGATATTTCCGTATTTAAGTGCTCCCCAAATTATCTCAACTAATACTTGAAATGCACTTCTTAGTGTAGCAATGAGAAAGTCAATTCAGAGGGAAGAGTAGGATGACTTCTATAACACAATAAAGTATTTAATAAAGTAATTAATAAAAATGGGCCCAAGTGTAAAATTTCATGCACCCCCTTGACCACTGTTAAGAATCCAAAACATATTATAAACTTCTGTATAATTATTCTGCATATTCTCTAAATTCATGTGTGATGTGCTCTATTCCAATGATATGTAAAGTCACAAAGTTTTGAAAATTAAATAGAAAAATATTTGCATGATTCTTCTTATGTTTCATGGTTATAGTGTCTATTTGTGATATTTTTCAAAGTTGTATTCATATTCTCTAAGGCATATTATAGGATTCTGGGCTGATTAATAATATATAGAAAACAAATGTTAATGAAAAGCTAGTAAAATTATTTCCTCCACAAATTATTGAAATATAATAGGGTTTCCAAGTCATATTTGAGTTATGGTAGTTGTAGGCAATATTATCAGAGGCTTTGACAACAAAGGGTCAAGTAAACTATTGCTGATATATGTTTTAATTCTATGTATCTCTCTTGCAGGTTCACAACATATAATATCTTAAAGGGTCTGAAATACTTTGTAATAAAAAACTACTTACATTTTCATATCAATCATTTAAAAATAAAGATCAAGATTTATATACTTTAAAACTGACATTTAAAAAATTATCTATTATACTAATTTGAATAATTTTCTCTTAGCATTATTTGTAGCAAAGTAGGAAGTATAGTGAGTGCGTGTAAACACCTAGAGGACTTCATTTCCTCTTTCCTCAAAGATCTGATGCCAACTTAAATGGTGAGATTTAGCAACATAATACACAGCAAAAACTTTGAATCCAAAATTATGATTCTTGATGCAATATAACTTACACTAGCTATATTTTCACAACTTGGTGAATAACTGCTTGGCAAATAAACTTTAACTTCTTGTCAATTCCTAAGGTCCATCATCTGCCTTGTTCATTAAGAACTGTGAAGTTTATACACAGTCTACAACATGACTATATGATCATCAGTTATCTCTGGTCGCCCAGATCAGAATCCTTCTTCCTTTTAAAACTGAGGATTTTGCATTATGTTTAAATATTTTACTTAATTTTAAGCTTAGAAATTTTCAGTCTAGGATCATTACAATCCTTGGCATTTCATTTCTTTTTATTTCCTTTTCTTCTTACATTTCTATTAACTCACAGCCATCACAAAGCTAATCACACGTTGCAATATTTGATAGGGCCATATAGTCAACAATCTAAATATGTATATGACATAGGGTGGCATTTATTTACAATTCCAAGTTCAGGTGTTTTACTAATTTTCCATATTACACAGACTAACTCTGAATTACATCATTGATTGATTTTACAATGTATATGTATTCAATTCTGCATTAACTAGTTTTCTGACATGTTAATAACAGGGATTCCCTTTAATTTATTTTAAATTAAATATTCATAAAAGTATATTAAGAGAAAACACTTTGTGGGTAATGCATAAGTTTAAGAAGTAGTAAAATTTGATTGCTCTTACATGTCAAAAGTAGTCTAACATTGTATTTTTCTGGATTGAGATGCTTACAAAGGATGTAAAGATATTCCCAGCAGATTTGTAAAAGCATGAGTTTAAAAATTAAGAATATATATTTAATGACTCTTTCAATAAGTGTTTATAGATTATTGAATAGAGGCAGACACCTACAGCCTGAAAGGCACCTTGATAAGAGAATTTTATAGAAATACAATTCTTGTAAAAAAAGATTTAAAATTTTTAGAAAATCTCAGAGGTCATTATCTAGCAGCTTTTGGCATGTAATTGATTGCTTTTGAAACACATTAGAACCCCTTGAGCAGAAGCACAGTTAAAAGCTTAAGTCTAGACATGAGGTCATTATACTTCAGTATCATATTCTATGGGGGAAAAGTGATATACTGGAAATTAAAACATAGATACATGTTGATAGAACTTTCCACTGAAAACATATTATTCTTACTTGAAATTGTCATGATTCCAGAATCCAAAGATTTATGTCTTTAGACCAACCTGGAAAATCATGCACTTTTATCTCTTCGAGTAATACTTAGCTTCAATCCACTCTACTCATTATTTAGAGACTCCTATTAAATTTATATTGACTCCTCTTACAGCTTGAAACTGATTCATGTTTTCTCACCTCCAGGATCAAGGACAATGAAATCCAGGCTGAGGTGGTTTCAGATGGAAATGAATAACTTGTTGGGAACTGAAGCAAAGATGACTCTTGTTATGTTTTAGCAAAGAGACTGGTGGCATTTTGCCCCTGCCTTGGAGATTTGTTGAACTTTGAACTTGAGAGAGATGACTTAGGGTATCTGACAAAAGAAACTTCTAAGCAGCAAAGAATTCAAGAAGTGACTTGAGTGTTGTTAAAAGCAATGTTTTAAAAGGGAAACAGAACATAAAAGTTTGGAAAATGTGCAGCCTGAAAATGCAATAGAAAAGAAAATCCCATTTTCTGAGGAGAAATTCAAACTGTCTGCAGGTATTTGCATGAGTAAGGAGGAGCTGATGTTAATCATCAAGACAAAGGAGAAAATGTCTTGAAGCCATGTCAGAGACATTTGAAGCAACCCTTCCCGTCACAGGCCCAGAGGCCTAGGTGGAATATAAATTGTCGTGGTCTGGGCCCAGGGTTCTTCTGCTGTTTGCAGTCTAGGGACTTGTGTCCTGCATCCCAGCCATTCCTTCCATAAATAAAAGGGGCCATGGTACAGCTCACGCCATGGCTTGAGAGGGCCAAGCCCCAAGCCTTGGTAGCTTCCATGTGGTGTTGAGCCTGAGGCTACATAGAAGTTAGGAATTAAGGTTTGAAACCTCTGGCTAGATTTCAGAGGCTATGTGGAAATGCCTGTATGTCCAGGCAGAAGTTTGCTAGGGCAGTGCAGAAGGGAAATGTGGGGTGGGAAGCCCTACATGGTGTCCCCATCTGGGGTGCTGCCTAGTGGAGCTGTGAGAAGAGGGCCACCAACCTCCAGACCCCAGAATGGTAGCTCCACTGACAGCTTGCACCACGCATCTGGGAAATCTGCAGACATTCAACACCATATCATGAAAGCAGTGAGAAAGGAGGCTGTACTCTGTAAAGCCACAGGGCCAGGGCTGCCCAGGACAATGTATACCCACCTCTTGCATCAGCGTGACCTGGATGTGAGACATGGAGTCAAAGGAGATCATTTTGGAGCTTTAATATTTGACTGCCCTGCTAGATTTCAGACTTGGATCTGGCCTATTGCTCCTTGTTTTGGTCAATTGCTCCCATTTGGAATGACTGTAATTATGCAAAGCCTGTACTCCCGTTGTATCAATCAAGTAATTAGCTTGCTTTGGCTTTACAGGCTCATAGGTGAAAGGAGACTGCCTTGTCTCAGATGAGACATTGAATGGTTGACATTTGAGTTAATGCTGAAAGTGATGTGAGGGACTGTTGGGAAAGCATAATTGGTTTTGAAATGTGAAGACATAAGATTTCAAAGGGGCCCGGGGTGGAATGATATGGTTTTACTGTGTCCCCACCCAAATCTCATCATGAAAGGTAGCTCCCACAATTCCCATGTGTTGTGGAAGGTAATTGAATCATGGGGGCTGGTCTTTTTCAGGCTATTCTTGTGACAGTGAAAAAGTCTCATGAGATCTGATAGTTTTGTAAAGAGGAGTGTCCCTGTACAAGTTATCTTCTTTTGTCTGCTGCCAAGTGAGACATACCTTTCACCTTCCACCATGATTGTGAGGCCTCCCCAGCTATGTGAAACTATGGGTCCATAAATCCTCTTTCTTTTTTTTTTTTTTTTTTTTCTTTTTGAGACGGAGTCGCTCTTGTTACCCAGGCTGGAGTGCAATGGCGCGACCTCGGCTCACCGCAACCTCCGCCTCCTGGGTTCAGGCAATTCTCCTGCCTCAGCCTCCCGAGTAGCCGGGACTACAGGCACGCGCCACCATGCCCAGCTAATTTTTTGTATTTTTAGTAGAGACGGGGTTTCACCATGTTGACCAGGATGGTCTCGATCTTTGACCTTGTGATCCACCCGCCTCGGCCTCCCAAAGTGCTGGGATTACAGGTGTGAGCCACCGTGCCCAGCCTAAATCCTCTTTCTTTTGTCAATTGCCAAGTCTCAGTTTTATCTTTATCAGCAGCATAAAAATGGACTAATACAGCCAGTAAGCCCCAGAAGGGAGGCCACAGACAGTGTGGAAAAACAATCACATGCTTGCACTCCTTGAATTATTCCTGGAGTTCATGCATCAGGGTCACTCATGTTTTACTGGCCAAAACAATTAACATAGTTCCACCCAAAATTAAGGCAGAGAAGGTATGTAATATGTATTGAAATATTAGAACCACTAATAATGGTTAACAGAACCGTAACCGTATGGTAAGCAGTTAATATATGACAGAGCATAGGAGTCAAGATGACTCACAGCCGATAGCTGGAACAGAGAGTAAATGTTAGATAGACCTCAGATATTAAAATGAAATAAAGTAGAATTAAATAACCTAGATTAGTGTGTAACACTGGAAGAGGCTGAAATATATTTCTAACAAAAAAGGTACTAAGTACAGATGAGTTTGCAGGTATGTGCTTTATGCAACTTGAGAATGTGTGTTTTTTTTTTTTTTAACTTGGAAGTATGCACTCTATTTCTCTAAACATTTCAAACACATTATATGAAACATAACTTGTTAATGCAATCTAACAAATACAGCACAGAAAGATTATACAAAATTTCTCATCAATATTTTACGCATTTAATCTAGCATGCTAAAAGAATAATACAATTTGACCAAGATAGATTCATCAATGGCTTTAAGCATAAGTTCGTAAGAAGAAAAGAGGAACGTTCCTTTTCAGAATTTTGCTAAATACGCTATTGACAGTAGATACTACATATAAGGTAGTCTAAATGGAAAGTTAAGCTGTTCAGTTGTTTTTCCTGGGTTTACTAAGAGGCAACCAATTTAGTCCTTAAACCATTTATCTTACTTCATCCCCAAAAGTTAGCTTATTTGGCAAAGGCATAAATGTCAAAGAGGGGAGTTTAGTCCAAGACTTCAATATCCATATTCAAGTCATGTCATACTACCCAGTGGTATTTCCTATAAGATAGTGTTAAAATAAGTGTCTCAATATAAAATTTTGCACCAAAGTCCATAATATTAATAATTATCATTAGCTAAAAATGACATAAATGATATTCATAGTATTAATAGCTATATCCAAATACAGCTATGATATACCTAAATGAAGAAAAAGAAGATAGAAGAAACTTTATCGAACAATTTGAAACATTCATATGTTTTGGCATAGGCAAGTCTTGGAAATGTGAAATTCTTGTTTTTGGTCACATACTTTTGTTTATTGTACTAGCCAGTCTAGAATATTAGAAAAGGCATTAAGAAATTGATAGAATATTATGTTCCCGAATAAGATGACATAATATAAAAATGTTAATTTCCTTTAAAACTCCATACAAATTTAAATTTATTCAATTTAAAACTTTTGACAAGAAAACTGAAACTTGGCAAAATTATTCTGACATCATTTGAGAGAATAAATATTTGAGGAGAGCTGAGGAGTTTTTAAAAGGCAAATAATTATAGGAAGTTGATCTGCAAGACAATAAAATGGTTTTTAGGTTAAAATAAAGCAGAGTTTTATTGGCCAAATATATCAAAGCAGACTGGTAGAATAAAGTAAAAAACAAGAAATTAGACTTAACAATTTCTTCAGTACACAGCTCTTGCACTCCTAGGAAAATGCTAAGGTACTAATGAAATCTAGCTAAGTATTTGCAGGATACTCAAATACACTAGAAACAAAATCAGATCCCTTTTCCTAATGCTATTAGTAAATGCTTTATAAAACATTTTTGTTCTTCAGCATCTTAAGCATGTTCTATTTTTAATAAAATGTTGTTTTTTCTCATTGATTTTTCTGTTTATTATTCATTAAAATATTTCTGTTGCCTTAGCTTTGATAAGGAGGTCTTATTTTCTGTTCTGTATGATTCCTGGGAATACAGTAAAATATTATCCCTGGGTATACTGAATACAATCATTATCCACTCATAGTTAGTGAACATTCATTTAAAATAATTTGGAAGAATGGCCAATATGTTCACTCCACTGTTTACTGTTGGCATATTTGCCATCATAAGGAGAAATCCCTTGACCTTGTTCCTCTCAAAGGCAAGTGGCATTTATTCTAAAGTAGTTACAGTCTTTATCCAGGCCCAAAGAGTGAAGGTATAACATTAATACACTGTTCCAATTGCTTATATTTATAGACTTTCCTCTCTCTGTCTCCTGCCAGTTTCTTTTCTCCAGATTAAAGTAACACTCTATATTCACTGCTGTCACTAGATGTGTTATTTTGCTTAAAATTATTGTCCATTTATGAAAGTAAAAATATAGTATCAATGTAGAAAAAAGAATAGTATACCATGAGTCTGTTTAAACTAGAACATAGCTTTCAGATGACAGAGGCTTGACAATTGTTTCCTTTTCAATGAGATTTCTCTGTGGTACAATGAGCTGGAAAGAAAGATAAGTGGATAGAAATATTATACCATCTTTGAGTTTTACACTGTCTTCTATTTTACCAAGAAAATTTATAAAGGTTTTTTGGAGATCATTCCTTTTGTTGCTTGCCATCTTCTTGATCAATACTGGTCGTTTACATATGTTAAAACTTGATACCATTTTTAATGATTCTACCACTAGAACTATTACAAATATTAGAGAAAAAAGGAATTGGCCTTTTAGCACTATTATCATTTATATACAATTTGATGGATTTAGTTGCTTAATATCAGCATATTTGTACTGATGGACCTAAATAAAATATTCTGAAGCTTGAAAAAATAAAAATATATTCATCTTAAATATTATACAATGTAGTTTTCTCTTTTTTTTTTGGAAGCCTTAGTTTTCATTACTGGATTTAATGATTATTATCTATTATATTTGTCTATAAAGTATATTTTATTATTTGGTTAAAAAATAGTTTTCCATGTGATGATGCAATAGATTTGTTTTAAAGTGTGTTGGAGATCATTTAAACTGTGAATTTTATCTATTTGCTAAATATAAATGTATGTATATATTTTGAAACTTTGAGTGAATTTAATTAGTGCTTGTGTACCTTTAATGTAAGCACAGAAATAATGCTATTCTCACAGGGAAAAAGAATACTTTATTTAAAGTCTAAATCTTTCTAGTCCCTAATCCCTCTTTATTATAACAACTTCTAGAATTTTAGAATCAGACTAAAATTTAATATTATAAGAGAATTTATGCTCATTTGTTATATGTAACCATGCTTGTTATATCTCTAGTAAAAATATATACATACCAATAAATTTTCTTTACATTTGTCATAGCTTATATATATTTAGTATTAATTTTTTCATATTATTTTATCCTGTATTTACCGCAGGTATAATGTTATGTCTATCATGTTTCTTTTCTCTATGTCTTCTGTTTTTGTTGGTTCTTTCTATATTGCTTTGTTTTTATAAGGACGTTTTTGTTTTGCTCTATTGTTATCTTTATATCACTACCTTTTGTAATGTCTCTAACATTTTATTACCTGAATTTTTTTGTTTTGCCAAATGTAAAACTTATGCTTTGAATCCTATCTAACCGCAATGCAGACACCAATGAAGTTACTTTACTAGACTAATTTATTCTTCCATTGTTAAGCTACATTCCTTCTATTTTATCAGAGAACATTTAATATTTACAAGAAAAAAACACCACCTATCAAAAAGTGGGCAAAGGATATGAACAAAACATTTCTCTAAAGAAGATATTTATGCAGCCAACAAATATATGAAAAAAAAAAAAAAACATCATTCATCATCAGAGAAATGCAAATCAAAACCACGATGAGATACCATCTCACGCCAGTCAGAATGGTGATGATTAAGAAGTCAGGAAACAATAGTTGCTGCTGAGGCTGTATGGAGAAATAGGAAAACTTTTACACTGTTGGTGGGAATGTATATTAGTTCAACCATTGTGGAAGAAAGTACAGTGAATTCCCCAAGAATCTAGAACCAGAAATACCATTTTACCCAGCAAACCCATTACTGGGTATATACCCAAAGGAATATAAATAATTCTACTGTAAAGACACATGCACACATGTGTTTACTGCAGCACTATTTACAATAGCAAAGACATACTGCCAATCCAAATGCCCATCAGTGATAGACTGGATAAAGGAAATGTGGTACATAAACACCATAAAATACTATGCAACCACCAAAAGGAATGAGATCATGTCCTTTGCAGGAACATGGATGAAGCTGGAAGCCACTATTCTCAGCAAACTAACACAGAAAACCAAACACCACATGTTCTCCCTAGTAAGTGGGAGTCGTACATTGAGAACACATGGATACAGAGAAGGGAACAACACACACCAGGGCCTGTTGGGGAGTAGGGGTTAAGGGGAGGGAAGGTAGAGGATGGGTCAATAGGTGCAGAAAACCACCAATACATGTGCATAGGTATGTAATAATCCTGCAAGTTCTGCACATGAAGCCTTTTTTCTTAGAAGAAATAAAGAAAAAAATCACAGTATAACATTTGATATTGGTTTGAGTAGTCATAAATGAAGATACCTATATTCTGATAGCACAATAGGGTGATTATGGTCAATAATAACTCAATTGTATATGTTATAACTTTAAGAATGTAATTGGATTATTTGTAACTCAAAAGATAAATGCTTGAGGGGATGAATACCACAGTTTCCCTGATATGCTTATTTCACAATGTATGCCTGTATTAAAACATCTCATGTACTCCATAAATATATATACCTACTCTGTTCCCACAAATTTAAATATAAAAAAATGAAAAAGTGACAGCTAGATTTGCAACTATATTAGTAATATCTCTTCCAGTGGGAAAATATTTGTTGTCCAGAATTTGACATTGGCTTTCTTCCCTATTTTCCTGAGGAGACTCAGAGTTTTTGATGTACAATTTTGCTAAATACATTTAAAGTAATAGAAATATTGTGGATATAGAGTATCCATCGGCTTTTTAAGAATTAATTCACCAACATATTTGGAGTTCTCACTGTGTATCATACTGTGGGTTTTTAGAAATTAAAAAGTGGTTCTAATTTATATATTTAAATAACTGTGAAACAGACACACAAACATTAGAGGGTCACTAAGAATAATGGTGAATTGAGTAGACTTTTAAATCATATTGCATGAGTTCAAATCTCAGATTTACCACTTACTAGCTAAGAAAAATTGGGCAATTGTCTTCACTCTCTGTAAGTGACTTTCTTTACTAACAAAATAGAGATAATATTATCTTCCTAATAGAGTTATTGAGTGGTTATTACTTAGAACATTGCATCTCAAAACGTGTCCTGTGTACCTCTAGGTGTTTTTAATATACATTAAGGGTACCTTCAATGTTAATAGTGTTTTCATTACAATATGAAACAGTATATTTTTTCAATGTGTTGATAGTTTCACTATTGGTTAAAAAGTGAAATTGATGGTGTTTCAGCCCAAATAAAAGCAAGTATACAAAATATTACCAATAGTGATTACATTTTTCTCTACCATGCACAGAATGAGAAAGTCAGTTTCACTTAAGAATGTTCTTGATGAAATGAATGAGTGTCCTTAACCTTATTAAGGTTACTAAATCTCCACTATCAAGTCTATGTATTTTTAAACAGGAAGTAGGCATAAAGTGCTTCTGCTGAACATGTAAGTATAATTGGCTCAACAAAAAGTTCTTGTTCAATTGTGCAAGTTTCAAGCTAAATGAGCTTCACTTTTAACTAATTAAACATTATATTTATTTTTAAAAGTGACCATTAGAAATGTAGTATTTAGCAAAAAATTAGCCATGTGCTGTGGCACACGCCTGTAGTCCCAGCTACTCAGGAGACTGAGGCAGGAGAATCGCTTGAACACAGGAGTCGGAGGTTACAGTGAGCCATGATCGTGCCCTTGCACTCCAGCTTGGGCAACAAGAGAGAAACTCTGTCTCAAAAAAAAAAAAAAATGTTGCAAATCAAAAATTAAATAAGTCATTCCAAATGAATGTTAACCAATAGATTATAGTCTGCTGGATTTTAAAAAAGTCACTGATAGTGTTTTGTAGCCTACATTGTAACCAGCCTTTAAGAAGCTAGAAATTGTACAATGTTTCAGTAGAGCATCAAGGAAAAATAAAGGTTTTTATCTAAAAGGGACATTCAAGTCATATTTCTACCTACATATTGTCTTATTGTTTTGCCACCTAAGTTTTTACCCTGTAGCATAAAAAATTTTAAAATTTATTTTATGTTCTGTCCCCATTCCTAGAATGAGTTATCTCTGAAGAGAAAGATTTTGTCTTATTTTAATCATGGCTACATCTTCAGCAACAATAAAAATGTCAACACATAATTGATGCTTATAAAATATACTTTGGGTGGATGAAAGACAAACAAATTGTACATGTATTTGACAGTTCCTCAAGTAGCTGTGTGTGTGTGTTTGTGATGCAGTTAACAATATTTTCAACATATATCAGGAAGCAGAATGAGTAGTTGGCAGTAACTGGAATTTAGATAACAAAGTGATAGATTTAACTGTGTAGCTACTGGCCCCCTGTGTGACTTGGGCAACTGTTCCTTCTTTCAAAGGCTGAGATCTTTTATTATAAAATACTGATAAATATTGAGGTCATTATAGAAATTTAGTGAGATATTTTATATAAAGGTCTTAAGAGGCTCACACATAAAAAATCAATATTGTACGGTTATTAATATTAAACAAAAATGCTAAGCCTGTTTATACAACATATTTTAAAACATCATGGCTAAAATATGCCACCAATGAAAATCTAGGGAAACAATTCTTCTGGGAACCACAACAATATGTTAGAAACACATGATTCAGATTTTCCAACCTAATCATAGACCCTATGTGTAATATCTTGAAGAAGAGTTGTATTACATATCCTTTAATCAGCCCCCTACGACTGTAATTGATTTGACTGGATTTTGTAGAAAGACTAAAATTTGGATGCTTTGAACTTAGAGTCCATTTTGTTTTCTTAAGTCCATGTTTTTCTTAAGATTCGACATGTAAAATTTAATAATTAAATACATGGAATGCATGTTTATATCCTATCATTAAAAGTAAGGAACCTAATAATTGAAACTCTCCTTAGCATCCTATCAGGGACGCCATTTTAAAAAGTAATTTTTCCTTACCTTCTTTAATGCTATAAATATTTAATAATAAAAATTACTCCAAATTTTGTATCATAAAGCTTCACAAGTGGTTTCAACTTGAACATCCAAAGCAGTTACATATTACTTACTTTAGCTTTAGGGAAAAAAATCAGTAATACAGTTATTAGATATCTCATTGTAAGCAACGTAGCTGATGATTAACACAAGACAACCAGTTAAAAGTCCAGGCCTAGGTAACAAGCTAAAGTAAACCCCTGAATAACACTGCTATGTATTAAACAATCATATTTGGAGGACATTTGTCAAAATTACCATGATTTTCAAGGGGTTGATATTAAGTAAAAAATTTCTGAAGTATTTGTAAATCATAGCTGATTATTTCCAGAGTTTTTGTGAAAATGAAAACATGTCACTGGTTACCTTAATCATTTTGAGAACAAGGCAGTTTATAAAGTTATACAAATAATTGCATAACAATAAATTATAGTATCATATAGGAAGGGAATTATTTTTCTAATCTGGATAGTCAAGGATTTATTAAATTTGTACTAAAACATTATCTAAATCAAAATATTTGATTATTAGAATCTGAGAAACAGTAAAATTTTGCATATAGATGTTTAAGCTATAACCAATTTTTTTAATTTACGGTAATACAATTAAGCTGTACTTAGCACATTAATTTACCAGATGCCAACAGGTGAAAATATTAACACATTTTTGAGTTGACATTGCTGCTCCTATTATTATTATTACTCTGAATGTGATCAGTCCTCATGACAAGCAACACGAAACAAATGAAAAATCTTGACCACCCACCTTTCTACATTTTCATTTTCTTTAATCACCTCTTATTTTCTCTACATCTTATTTTCTTTGCCAATAATTAACTTTAATTCTTTTCTTTTTACTTTTTACTCTGTAATACTTTTTAGTCTTTTGACACATTTATTGTTTTCAAAGGTGTTATTACCTCTCATCATTTTCTTTTAAGACAATAAATTTATGTTTTCCTTTCAAAAATACTTTTTTTGATATGGAGTCTTGCTCTGTCAGCAGGCTGGAATACAGCTCACTGCAACCTCTGCCTCCTGAGTTCCAGCGATTCTGCTGCCTCAGCCTCCCCAGTAGCTGGGACTACAGGTGTGCCATCACACCCAGCTAATTTTTGTATTTTTAGTAGAGATGGGCTTTCATCATGTTAACCAGGATGGTCTCGATCTCTTGAACTTGTGATCTGCCTGCCTTGGCCTCCCAAAGTTCTGGGATTACACGTGTGCACCACTGCACTAGGACTAATAGTATTTTTATTTTGAAACAAATATAGAACCACAAGAAGTGTTACAAATATAGTACAGAGATGTTCCCTGAACATTTCATTTAGTGTTTTTTATTATATTTTCTATAACTGTAGTACAATATCAAAATCAGGAAACTGCCATGGGCAAAACATGCAAGTATGACATTTTATCCTATATGTAGGTTTGTTTAACCAACATCACAATTAAAGTTCAGAATTATTTCATCACCCCTACCTCTATACTACTTTATGTAATCACTAATAGGTTCTTTATCTTAAAAACTGATTACAATTGATTTGACTGGATTTTGTATACTGGCTAAAATTCCAGCACTCAAAATGAGAAAGTTATTACTATTTAATGTTGGTTATTTCCACTCAGCATAACAGCTTCAAGATCCAACCAAAATGTTGAAGGTATCAGTAGTCCATTCTTGTTTATTACTTCACGCAATTGGGTCGTGTGTTCTATTCTTTAATCCAACCTACAAATCTGTCTTTTACTTGATTTTTAGACAGTCTCTCATTGCTGTTGTCTTGTTTGTTTCCTCCATTTTTCTTTTCTATGTTTTGTTATCTTTATCTTGCCTTCCTGTAGGTTATTTGACATTTTTAAACCTTCGTTTTGAATTATCTATAGTGTGTTGCTAGTGTATTTATTTTTACAGATTTTTAGTGATTGCTTTCGGTATTACACTATACATCTATAATGTAAACATTCTACTTGTGTCAACATTTTATCGGTTGGGTGAAGTATAGCAACTTTACCTCCTTTATGTTCATAATTGTCTTAATTTTTTATGATTTAGTACATCAGAGAGTATTATAATTTTTGTTTTCACAGCTGAACATAAATTAGAAAACTCAAGAAGATAAATCTACTGACTTACCTGTATGTTCACTCTTTTCTTTGTTCTTCTTTTCTTCCTGATGTTATTATAATAGTCCTCCACTGATTATTTTCTTTCTATTTAGGAAACTTCTTTAGTTATTTTTCTTTTTTATGGTCAGACTGATGGCAACAAATTTTCTTACTTCCCTTTAATCTGAGAATGTCTTTATTATTCCTTTATTCCTAAAATATATTTTCATTGGTTATAGAATTTGGGGTTGGCAGTCTTTTTTTCCCGCTTTGAAATAAATATATTACTTTCTGCTGTTCTGCATGCTTCTGATAAAACATTGTCTAAATTGTTTCACTCTATAAGTAAAATGTCATTTCTCTTCCTGCTTTACTTTCCTTTGTCTTTACTTTTCATAAACTTGAATATTTTTGGTCTTAGTGTAGTTTGCTTGGGGTTCATTTGTTTTAGGGGTCACTCAACTTCATGAATCTTTAAGATTATATCTTTCATAAAATTTGGGAAATTCTGATTATATTTCCTTGTTCATATTTTCTAGCCACATCAACCTTTTCTTCTCTTTCCAGAACCCCAATGACATGGCTTTTTATTATAGTTCCATTTTTCCCTGAGGGTCTGTTTATGGTTTTATATTCTGCTTTCTCTCAGTTGTTCAGATTAGGTATTTTATGGAGTATATTCTTTATGTTCACAGATTATTTCTTCTTTATTCATTTTTTCTTGGCCAAACCTATTGATTTTAAAAAATATATAGTTGTTTTATTTTTCTAAACTTCCATTTAGTGATTACTTAATCTTTTGTTTATTGCTTTGATTTCCTATTTTATTATTTATTTCAAGTATTATGTACACAACAACTCATTGACACATCTGTGTCATATTATTGGTATTTTTGGATCATTTTGTCTTATTCCAGTTGAATTTTTCCTGGTTCTTCTTATGATAAGTGGTTTTTGGTCGAATTCTCAATATTGTGGGCAATATATTGTGAAACTCTATGTCTTATTCAAAGATTTCATTTTATTAGGTCTCCTCTGATATCATGCTAGCTTTCAAAGGAAGTGGTGGTTCATTACTGACAGATGAGAGTGGATGTCCAAGATTTTTACTTGAACTCATTACTGCTGGGTAAAGTGACCAACTTGACCTCCAGTGATAATTCCCTAGCTAGGAACAGTAGAATTGACTCTTCACTGCTCCCATATAATATCCATTGACACAGGAAAGAGTCATCTCATCACTACTGACAGTGAGGAAAGTACTGGCCTCTTCAGATACTTCCAGCAGTTTGGGTAGTGTGACTTGCTACTGTTACTGCCAGGTGGAAGTGAAATTGGGTTTCCCACATGCTCTCCATGGACACTGAAGGTGGAAGAGAGCTTGTTACCAACAAGCATGAATGAAAGTCCCAATATCCCAGTTGGCTTTCTCTGACACAAGTGGCACGCACATGTGTGTGTGTGTGTGTGTGTGTGTGTGTGTGTGTGTGTGTGTAGTCTTTTCAGTCTTTGATAGTCTTCTGAGAGAAGAATCTCGGCACTTTACTCTGCTATTGCTGGTGGAGAGCAGGACCATTATTTTTTTCTGTGCTGTTTTGCCAGGCATTTTTCTTTGTCAAGAAAGACTATGTTTTATGGGCTTTTGTTTTTCATTGCTATTTCTGGGTTCCTGCTTTTCCTAGTATCATGACCAGGATATATGAGGTAAAATGAAAACCCATGGAATTTACCATTGGTTTTTTTTTAGGTCCAGAGGTCCTGAGCTGTTCTGCCTTCCTCTTTCCACCTTCCAGTGTCTTCTAATGTTTGTTTTGTGTATAATTTCCAGTGCTTTCAGCTGCACGTAGAGAGAAAAAATACCAAAAAGTACACCTAATGCATCTTTCCAAAGGTGAAAGTTTATTCTTTTATCTACTAAGTAGAATATCTGAAACATATAAATTATTGTAAAAAAAAATGTAATTTGTAATGCTTAGTATGATGAAGATTTGTGAATTCTCTGCTCAATCCAAGAAGCAGAAAGTGATCTATGAGTATTTGAAATAAACCTGTGCTCATTCCTTGCCCTCAGGTGTAAACTAAATTTCCTACTTCTCGGTTCTTTCATATTTTAATAGGTTTATCTTATTTCACCTATTTGTTCAACCTATTCTAAAATGCTATTTTAGACACCTTCATATATAAGCATGGGTTGTTTTATGCTAAAGTGATGGTGTTCTACAAATTGCTTATTAAACTACTTTCTTTTAATTAATTAAAAACAATTTAAACTTTAAAAGCTCTTCCTGCAAAACATATATCCTGAGATAATAATATTCTTGACAAAATATTTGAAGCTTTTTATAAAATCTAACGACGCCTTATTTATTTGACATTTGTATATGCTCAACATTTCTATGTGATTCATATATAAACTATATAAATAATTAGTTTGTGCTAGTTTATGTCTACTTCTTATTTTTTGAGTAAGGCATATGTATCCAGACACAGTTATAACTTGTTTGGTATTGTTCTCATGAGGATTCACAAACTGATATATTGTATCCCGAAAGGAGTCATGACACTGAACTTATTCCAAATGTCACTTCTCATTTCAGCACCTCAAACTGTGGGATAAATGAAACAGTTTGGATTTCCCACCTGTCACACTTTTAAAAATCAAAGTCGAAGAGCGCTTTCTAGTTAATGAGTCCAAACTTTAAACAAAGAAGCTCAAGAAATTCACAGAGCGTATTGTTGCTGCTGCTTCTCCATATATGTGTTAGTTTGTTAGTTCTTCCATTAAGTAAAAGTCTATACTTGCAGGTTATTCAGAACAGAGTCATGCTTCAGAAGCTAAGATACAAACTTGGATTTTTCAGCATTATTAAAAGTGAAAAATCCTAGAAATTTTAATTGGGTTTTATTTAATTATAGCATAATATCCATAGTTACTTCAATAACATACACCATAGAGCCACAATTTATCAAGCTTTAAAAGTTAGCTATAACTAATATTTAGAATTTTGATTATAAATTAAATACACTTATTGGATCTCGTTTTCTAATTTTAAACAGAAATATAATTTGGAGTAGGTCTTCATAACAACAACACAGGTATAATATTAGTGAGTAAAATTGTCAGGTAATTTTCCCCTTTGAAAACTTGCTCAAAAAATTCTACAAATTATATTCTTGCAAGCAAAGTTACTACTTTTGTTTATTATTTTAAAAACCCTTTTATTTGTTCAGATAATGGCTTTTAACCCTTGCTGTACATTAGAATCATTTGGAGAGCTTTTAAAAAATATTGATAACAGGATGCCCTGGTTTCTCACCCAAGGAACAAATCATTTTAAGAAATATATATATGCATGTGTATGTGTGTGTGTGTGTGTATTATCTCATATATATATATATATATATACATATAGTTATCACTGTGTCTTTATGTGTGTATATATATATGCAACTTTTAATGCTTAATATGATATATATATGCTATTTTATATATATATATATATATATATATATATATACATATATCCCAAACCAGTGATAACTATATATATGAGATAACATATCTGTGAATTTCTAAATATTTTGCGATTATTAACTTAGGTCATCTTCATCATAATCTTCTGAGGTAGTCACTATTAGGATCTTGTCATATAGTTGAGAAAAATGAGGCTCAGAGGGATCAGTTATTATCAAAGGATGCACAGCTAATTAGGGGAAGAACTAGGATACAAACTGAAGCAATCTAGCTCTAGATCATTCTTTACAATTAATCTATGTTGTCTCAGTTTCTACAACCTCCCATCGTTATGGGGGATGATATTAAATTTAAAAATGAGACATTCATTTTCAATCTTTTAAATAGTAAACAAGACGAATTCTCAATTTTAATTTATTTGAAAGTCATATTTTGTTTGTCTGTCTTCATCTTTCTGCATCAGTTTTCTACTTCTGGCTAACACCAAATAACCAATTACCTTTCTGATCAATACTTGCTATTCTATATCTTCACCTTTATTAAAATCTACCCTAAATACCTTTCTCTTATAATATTTTCTATACACTTTCAGCCATTACTAATTGTCCTTTCATGATACTTGGATCTTTAAAATTATGTATATTGTTTGTTCCCCACTTAGGTGAATTTGTGTGAATTCTTGGATGATAATTGGGCTGTTTAGTGAAGAGTATTTCAAAGAGAATAAAATACCTAGGAATACAACTAACAAGGAACGTAAAGGACCTCTTCAAAGAGAACTACAAGCCACTGCTCAACAAAATAAGAGAGGACACAAACAGATGGAGAAACATTCCATGTTCATGGTTAGGAAGAATCAATATCATGAAAATGGCCATACTGCCCAAAGTAATTTATAGACTCAATGCTATTCCCATCAAGCTACTAACGACCTTCTTCACAGAACTGGAAAAAAACACCTTAAACTTCATATGGAATCAAAAGACAGCCCGCATAGTGAAGTCAATTCTAAGCTAAAAGAACAAAGTGGGAGGCATCACACTACCGGACTTCAAACTATACTACAAGCCTACAGTAATCAAAACAGCATGGTACTGGTACCAAAACAGAGATATAGACAAATTGAACTGAACAGAGGTCTCAGAGGCAACACAACGTTATCTACAACCATCCAATCATTGACGAACCTGACAAAAACAAGCAATGGGGAAAGGATTCCCTGTTTAATAAATGGTGTTGGGAAAACTGGCTAGCCGTGTGCAGAAAGCAGAAACTGGACCCCTTCCTGACACCTTATACTAAAATTAACTCCAGATGGATTAAAGACTTAAACATAAGACCTAACACCATAAAAACCCTAGAAGAAAATCTAGGCAAAACCATTCAGGACATAGGCGTAGGCAAGGACTTCATGACCAAAACACCAAAAGCATTGGCAACAAAAGCCAAAATTGACAAATGGGACCTAGTCAAACTCCACAGCTTCTGCATGGTAAAAGAAACAGTCATTAGAGTGAATCGGCAACAAACAGAATAGGAAAAAATTTTTGCAGTCTACCCATCTCACAAAGGGCTGATATCCAGAATTTATAAAGAACTAAAACAGATTTACAAGAAAAAAGCAAACAAGCCCATGCAAAAGTGGGCAAAGGATATGAACAGACACTTTACAAAAGAAGACATACATGAGGTCAACAAATATATGAAAAAAATGTTCGTCATCACTGGTCATTAGAGAAATGCAAATCAAAACTACATTGAGATACAATCTCACGCCAGTTAGAATGGCAATTATTAAAAAATCTAGAGACAACAGATGCTGGAGAGGATGTGGAGAAATAGGAACACTTTTACACTGTTGGTGGGAGTGTAAATTAGTTCAACCATTGTGAAAGACAGTGTGGCGATTCCTCAAGGACCTAGAAATAGAAATACCATTTGACCCAGCAATCTCATTAGTGGGTATATATCCAAAGGATTATACATTGTTCTACTATAAGGACACATGCACACAAATGTTCATTAGCACGGTTTACAATAGCAAAGACCTGGAACGAACCCAAATGCCCATCGATGATAGACTGGACAGGGAAAATGTGGCACATATACACCATGGAATATTATGCAGCCATCAAAAATGATGAGTTTGTGTCCTTTGTAGGGACATGGATGAACTTGGAAACCATCATTCTCAGCAAACTGACACAAGAACAGAAAATCAAACACTGCATATTCTCACTCATAGGTGAGTGTTGAACAATGAGAACACATGAACGCAGGGAGGGGAGCATCACACACTGGGGTCAGTTGGGGGGAAATAGGGGAGGGACAGCAGGGGGTGGGGAGTTGGGGAGAGATAGCATGGGGAGAAATGCCAGATATTGGTGAAGGGGAGGAAGGCGGCAAATCAGGCTGCCATATGTGTACCTATGCAACAATCTTGCATGTTCTTCACATGTACCCCAAAACCTAAAATGCAAGAAAAAAAGAGTGTTTCAAGACCACTGTATTAGTCTATTCTCATACTGATGTGAAGAAATACCTGAGACTGCATAATTTGTAAAGAAAAGAAGGTTTAACAGGCTTACAGTTCCACATGGCAGGGGACACCTCCCAATCATTATAGAAGGTGAAGGGGAAGCAAAAGGCACAACTTACATGATGGCAGGCAATAGAATTGCAAAGCAAAAGAGGGGAAAGCCCCTTATAACACCATCAGATCTCATGAGAACTAACTCAATATTGTGATAAAAGCAGCATGGGGTAATTGCCTCAATGATGCAATTACCTCCCACTGGGTCCCTCCCACGACATGTGGGGATTATGGGAACTATAATTCAAGATGAGATTTGGGTGGGGACACAACCAAACCACATCAGTCGGGCACTGAGCAGAGAGACCTAGGGGACAGGCATGCTCCACAATCACACCTAATGATAGCTGGATCATGGTGACAGAAAGAAAAGGGAAGTGCCATTTATTTCCCTTGCCTGAGAGTTATCATGATTTCTCCTTTGCTCCAGTCAGAGGAAAGACACCTTTTGCTAAAGAGTGGCTTCAGGACAAAGAGTACAGAATCACAACTTGTGCCTTGAGAACATTCTCTTTCTCTGGACAGAAAGAGTACACAATCACAACATGTGTCTTGAGAACCTTGACTGTGTAAAGATGGTTCATGTTAGTTACTAACAGGTTATGTTGATTTACATCCACACTTTATCTTTACCAATCTATTGAAAGTACTCAATGTTCAAACAAAATCTCCTAGGATTGTAACAAATGTGTTATTTTATGTCTGATTCTTTTGTAAATTTAGAATTTGGTGAATGTATATGCAGAGGATAAATGAGATTTGGGCTCAAAAGATACCTCTCCCAGTACATCTCCCAACTAATATTTATTTCAGTGAATTGCATTTGGGAGACAATTATTTTTTGAAACAAATCCTGCTTGAATTAATAAATGGGTATATGAATAATTCAATATATAGCTAAAAAATTGTTTTGTTCTTACCCATAAGCACTTGTCAGTGAAATTATATCCGCAGAAGAATGTGAACTAAGAATTATATCTATAAAAGAGTACTATGAAGACTTAGTATTATTTCTGCATTAAATAATACTTGTGTTTTTTTCTTATTGTTGCTATATATAACAAGTTATCACAAATTTAGTGGCTTATATAACACAAATGTCTTATCAGGAACAATAAATTCAGAGGTCAGAAGTTTAAAATGAGTCTTATACCACTAAAATCAAGTATTGACAAGGCTGTTTGCCTCTGGAGGCTACATGGAAGAATCCATTCCTTGACTCTTCCAGTTTCTAGAAGCCTCAGGCTTTTCTTGGCTCCTGAGCACATCACAGGAATCTCCTCTCTTCTCCCTCACATGTATAAGAACTTTGTGATTACATTGTGCTCACCTAGATAATACAGCCCCCCTTTAATTTATTTGAACCTGCTAGGACCTTTTAGCATGTAGGCTAACATATACACAGATTTCAGGAATTAGAAAATAGATACCGCTGAGGAGCCATTTTTCAATCTACTTTCTTCACCACTGAAAATAACCCAAAATAAATCTGTTTCCAACATAAGCTTAAGCAATACTATTTCAAGTTAAACCAGGGAATAACTTTCAGGAATCCAAGGTTTCCCAACCTAATTGGGCCCTTTCATGTTTATGACAGGCTACAAACATAAATAACACTGTCAATTTCAGTTTGCCCCTAACAATAATGCACATGTTGTTGGATGAAGAAAAGCACTGAAGTAATACTTAACTAGAAAACAATCAAACAAAGGTAGCTGGCATGAGAAGTGAATATCAAAAAACAAATCAGCAAGAAATGTAAGGGAAAAAGTCTTCTTTTGACCATATGTTGATGTAAAGTGAAATTATGTTACTATCTTTCAAGGACATAAAAATGCTTTTTTGCTGGTGTATTACTTAGGAATTTATTTGGGTGCATATAACAGAAATCTGATAAGGTCTTTAGTGGGAATCTTATTTTGCTTACATAAATCAATCTGGAAATAGAAATGTCATTCCTAGCTTAAAAGCTCATTCATTCATTCTCTCTCTCTCTCTTCTTTGCTACACAATTTGATTATTAGTAGATGGCTGTAGCATACTCATGCATTCAATCCTTATTTCAGAGATCAGACAGGATGAAAGGAACAAGAATATATATGTGTTATATATATTCTTGTCACTTGTCACTTACTATCAGGAAAGTACATTTTTTTTTTTTTCCTGAAGGCCATACTCACATGTGTGCTTACATTGCATTGGCAAGTTTTGGTCACATGGCTACAACAAGACATCATAGAACCTAGGAATGATCTTGGCTTACTATTTTCCAAAAATGAAGGGATTATATTTTGATCCTGCCACTATCAATGTCTGTTAGAGTTTGTTTTCTTATATTGCAATTTTTGCATACAATTCATAATCAAGGGTGGTAATTCTCAAGATAAGAGTTTAGTGGTCAGCATTTTTAAATAACCTGGAAAACTTAATCAAAATACATGTGACCCCAAGCTTCCCCATTATGACAATGATATTATGAGGTATGATATAAGCATAAGGGCATCTACATAGATATTTTGAAGAGGAATCCCTTACCTCCTCTTCCCCATGCCTCAGCATTTGAGAACCATTAGACTAACCATGTAATTAATAATAAACTGCCATATGCAGTGCAATAAAAGTATGTGTCTGTAATCTCTATATAATGACTATGCATGAGAAAGCTAAGGGCAGATATTTCTTACTCTATTTCTGTATTTCTTATTTCACTGCAAGCTAAACATAAGAAGCATCTAAATAATAAGATCCAGAAAATGTAGAGAGCATATTCAAAATATGTATTCTCTAGCGTTCAATATGAGATAACTCTTTTAAACTAGGAAAAATTCTACCAAACCTTAGGAATTTAGGAGAAATATTATCTTAAAATAATTTACACAATATCTGAGAAAGGAACTAGTCTAGAGAAACTTAATAATCATTACTATTTTTCATATTTAGTGATGAGAAAAAATACTGTTCATTTTATTTTATTCTATATTGTAAAAGAGAATTTCAAATTCTTACTCAAAGAAAAAACGTTTCTTGCAAAATTTAAGACAGTGTTGTCTAGCTCTTCTTTATACGTAACAATATTTTTCCTGGAATAAAAATAATTAATTGATATACCAGGAACTACCTTAATTTCTTCCTAAAATTGACCAAAATAAATTTAGTAATTCTTATTTTCTAAAATTTCTATGTATGAAGAGATAATAGATTGAAATGGAAACATTACCTCATATTGTAATATCAGACTTTTACAAATTTAGAGTTAGGGAGTTCATTTTGTTTTATTTGTATACTCTGGTTTCACATTTTTTCTGAGGGAATTATCTTCACAACATCCTCAAATGAGAGACGTTTCAGTTTTTTTTTTTTTTTTTTACACACATGTACCTAGGTACTAGAACATAGCATTGCCATCAAGCCACAGCCAATTTTGACCAGAGCTAGTTAATGAACACACACACATGCGCGCGTGAGCATGCGAACACACGCGCACACACACACAAACACGCATGAAAACAGCTTAAGAAGTGGTCTAGTCAAAGTTGCCTAAACATGGTGATGACTAACTTTAATCATATCATGTGACTTGTTTAGTCAAGCTAATGGGGGAGTATTAGGTTTACAACAAGGAGTTTTAAACTTCTGTGGAAACAACTATTACTCTTCAGAAGTCAATCAATCAGTTGAGTTATTATAATGACATGCTGCAACTACTTCGTTATAAAGACATTATAGAGTCTGTGAGGCTTTACCATTGAGTCAAGCTTCTTGGTCTTGGTTATTTCCGTATATCTCCAGATTGTTAACCTGAATTTCTAGAAGTAAACTGAATGAAGGGTATGCAATATTACACAAATACATGTTATAGTAGAAAGCCCCCATTATGTAACGACTTTCCAAAGTTTGATGGTAGTTTAGGTACAGGCATCCAATATGAAAACCCTGTGCATAGAGTTTAAAGTAGGAGGAAGCTTGTCAGGATACTTTTGAGAATGGCTGTGTACCAGTAAATATTTCTAGTCCCCAGACATAAATCAGCTTGATAACAGTGTCCAACAAGTGTCTATAAGTACATTAATGAAGGACATCATGTGAAAGCTGAGAATTATGTTAACACATTCTAAGTTATTATACTTCTTGAAAGAAGAAAAAAATGAAAATAATTGATTCTGAAATATAACATAGTGATGCTGAGCCTCCTAATGATACTCACACAGTGAAGAACCTCTGGCTTTGGTGTTTGTTAACAATGACACTCATTTACATGACACATTTATGTACAAGCAGGGGGCTATTTGGGATTTTAAAATGTGAATAGTAGTTCCATTGTATTTCCATTGAATTATGAGCTAGGGAATTATTTAACATTACTAGAGTTATTAGCTCAGAAACTGATCATATATTCTTTTTGATGTGTTAATGAAGTATGAGATTTCTTGCATTGGCAGGATAACTTAAATGCCATCTTGAGAATTCTTTTGTAAGTCAAATTGCATACTTTACTGTTACTTTGATAGAAAACATTCTAATATAATGTTATTTACACTTAAAACAGGGGAGTATTGCAATTCCTTAAATTACTCTTATGCTTTAGAAATATTATTAAATATTTTGTGACTAATTAATTTAAATGGTGATAAAATGGGGATAAAATATATGTTTTTCAGAAGCAGGTGTGGGGAGGGGTGACTATGCTTAAAATAATATAACATTTGCAAATTAATACAGTAAAACTTGGCATTAGTCTCTAGTTTGCATCTCAACATAGTACAACAGAAAGACTCAGAGTGGATTTTTTAATAATCTAGTTAAATGCCATTCTATTAATCTTTGCCTTGCTATGCTCTGTTCTCATGGTACAAATACATAATATTGCTCTCCTGTTTCGGATTCCCTTTGCTCTTCATATAATTCTATGATTTCATTGATGACAATAATTATGATTGTGATTGTTATTATTATAGCTGGGACATTTACTTTGTACTAGGCAATATTCTAAATACTTTATATACATGATTTAATTTTATATTCAAATCAACCCAATGCAATAGAAAGGTTAATTAGATTGACTCTGGAGTCAGATACACATACTCTATTTTCTACTCTACCAAAAATGAGCAAGCTGATCTTATTTTTTTATTTCTCTATGTTAGTTATCTCTTCAATAATTAAAGATGACAATAATACGGACTTTTAAGACTATTATGAGAATTAAATAATTGCTTGGCATAGGATAAGCAGTTAATAAATTTTAGTTGCTGTGATTAATATAATTGGCTCAATTTTTTACTGTTGAGAAAACTAGGGTTTAAAGAAATTAAGCAATTTGCCAATATAATAGAGCCGCTAATTGGTTTAGGCAGGATTTAGATCCAGATTTTATTTCTGATATCAGAACCACAATTTTAAATACTATGGCCCTATATCTGTAATCCAGTTTCCTCAAAAATTTTCAATATTTTAACTGTTTATGTAGAAATCTAAACTATATTTTAAAAGTTCAATATTTTATGTGGCTATAATTGAAGATGGGGCATGATATTTGATGCTGGGTAAATATTGACCAATATTGTATATAAATAGACTAGAAAGTATGGTTTATTCTGAGAATTATCCTTTTGCTAGCATATGTGCATATTAAAATACCTGTTGGGGTGAGGACATGATTCTCTGAGCAGATGCATGTGCTTTTATGTATAAATTGAAGAATGAAGGTGAATTAGTAATTGTGAATTTGGGGATGGAGTAAGATTTGTGGGAAAAGAAGTAATAATTACTGTCAGAGTACTGTGACTCTATAAATTCAGTGTTATGTTAATTATCAAATGATCCTACAAGTCATTATTATCTCTATTATAGAGATAATAAAGGTGATACTAATACATATTGGGTAACTTGCTAGTAACACAGTAATGACATAAAATATTAATAAAAAAAGAAAGAATATTCTTAGTTGAAATTAGGAATAGGTGCATCTATTACAAGTAAACTTGAAGGTCATCTAAAATGGAATTCTAACATAGGTGACAGTTTTAAATTAACAGCTCACAGCTGCAATGTTCAGCAGTATTGGCTGATAATATTACTGGCACCAAACCAGTGTTGAGCTCCAATTTTCCAAAATCTCTTGGTGACCCAGGTCTTTGATTTGGTATGCAGTTCACTGATCTTAATGTATAATCCTTACACAATTGCCACATTTTGATTAGTTTTTAAGCAAAATCGTTACATTTGATCAACTTGATCTATTTGCTAAAAACGAAATAAAAACTACTGAGTTAGAATCAGTTAAAACTGATCTTGGTCGTGCCAGGCGCCGTGGCTCACACCTGTAATCCCAGCACTTAGGGATGCTGAGGCAGGTGGATTGTGGTCAGGAGTTCCAGATCAGCCTTACAAACATGTTGAAACTTCGTCTCTACTACATTAAAAAAAAAAAAAAAGAAAAAAGAAAAAATAGCGGGACGTGTTGACAAGTGCCTATATTCCCAGCTACTCTGGAGGCTGAGGCGGGAGATCACAGATCTGAGCCGAGATCACGCCATTGCTCTCCAGTCTGGGTAACAGAGCGAAAGTCTGTCTCAAAATAAAAAAGAAAAGAAAAAATTGATCTTGGTCAACATCGCTAGATAACAGAAGTCAGGTGGGCACATTTGTGCTAAGTAAAATCTATATATGAAGTACGGTAACATTGTTACAAGAAACTTAGAGCTGTGGGACATTGTCCCCAACTCCTTGGTGGAGAAGTCATTAAGCAGAAAAGTAGGGTCCCTACTTTTAGTAGAAACCCGTGGAAGGCAGTTCAATTTGCTGTGATTGAAAGACGAAATTAAGTAAGCACAGAGCCGTACACAAAATTGTTTCTGCTGTTAAACACATTCCTTCAATTCTTGGAGCTAATACGCATCTTATCCTGAGGACAATGACTATTGCTGAAATGAATTGGAATGTGAGATGAAGAGAGAGTTTCAGATTAAACAGAAGGAAAATCAAGATGTGAAAATCACCCAGTATTATTGTCTCTAAAATATAAATAACAATATACTGATCATTGGATTTTCCGGAAGATTAATTAAGATTATGCATACGATAGTAACTAACCATATAACACAAACTGAAATTTTATTTTGTTCTTCTCTCTCAACCCTCCTCTGCACAAACAAAATAAAACCCCCCATTTACACATTAACTCTATGAAGTCTCCTTCAAGGAATACATAGATAATCATCATCATCAGCAGCAGCAGCACAATTTTTAAAGATTATTGTGTCTTGTGATCTGTAGGTTAGCAATATCTCCTTGCAGAGCCAGAATTCTTGACAGGACCTATGTGCACGCTTTGGGACCAAGAGACTCCAAATTAAAATGTGAATCTCCTTTTCAGTAAAAGTTGCAATTTCTGCAACAATAACCAAGTTAATGGCATGTTGACTTTATTCAATATGGTTCAATGTATTGTGTGACAGTCCTTACCTTGAGGCCACTGGGATCCATTGCTACAAATGGAATGCCAGAGCTGAAGTGTAAAAATGTGGAAAGGAAGAAAATAGAGAGACTTATTTTATTATTTCTCTTGATTTGATGTCAGCTTATAGTGAATGGATTAAGACTTCAGAGATAGCGCACTGACTAAGAAACTTAGGACCCTCATTGAGAACATAGGTAGATATGATTTGTATCATCAATTAGATATTAAAAATAGAAAGTCATCAATCTTGATACTATAAGAATAGTATCAAGATATAGTAGAATGTTTGGGAGATGGCGGATAACATTTAATAATTTAAATAGTTTACAGTATATGTTTTTTTGTTTTGAATGTAGATAATTTTTTTTTATTCTGTGCAGGTTATGTTCTCTTTTTTAATTGAAATTCCCATACGTTTCAAAACTACTTTTTTTTTTTTTTCAGATGGAATCTCTGTCACCAGGCTGGAGTGCAGTGGTGCAATCTCGGCTCACTGCAACCTCCACCTCTCTTCAAGTGATTCTCCTTCCTCAGCCTCCACGGTAGGTGGGACCACAGGTGTGCACTACCATGCCCACCTCATTTTTGTATTTTTAGTAGAGATGAGGTTTCACCAAGTTGGCCAGGATGGTCTGGATCTCTTGACCTGTGATCCACCCACCTCGGTATCTCAAAGTGCTAGGATTATAGATGTCAGCCACTGTACCCAGCCAAAAACTACCTTTAAAAGAAACTACATTTTATTTTTTTATTTCTAGTATTCACATATTTCAACAAAACCATGGGGATTGACTGTGTTTCATTACACTATCAAAGTTTTCATATATTTTATTATTAAACAATATTTTCTAGGTGATTAATTCACCTATATTAAATATTTACATTAATTAAATGTTTATTCTGCTGAATATTAGAAATACAAAGATGACTGAGTTATTGTGCTCTACTTTGTAGGACTTAATCTAGCATATCATTGTTTAACAGAAATATAATATCCCCATTCTCTACAGAAAAGGAAAGAAATATAATGTAAGCTACATAATTTAAAATCTTCTAGTAGTAACCTTAAGAAAAATAAAATTGTTCAATTAAATTTAGCTTTCTATTATATGTCAAATGTTTTATCAACATGTAATCAATGTAAAAACTTACTAATGAAATACTTTATGTTATTGTTTATACGCATGGCCTTAGAAATTTTGTATGAGTTTTTTAATAATTACAGTGCATCATAGTTTGACTACTCATATTTCAAGTTTTCAAAGCTCACATATGGGTAGAGGCTACTATATTGGGCAGTGAAGGTATAATGTGTCAATAAAGATATATATAAGTAATACAAAATATACTTAATTTGTTTAAGTTAGTTTTCAAAGTGCTCATGGAACATTGTGGGGAAGATTTTAAAACACATCGACAGTAGACAGATCCCTTTCAGTGGAATAAACATGCATGTATTATAAATGGCCAAAATCGTTTTCTTATATAGTCATGAAGAAACGGCAGTTGAAATGAGATCAGCTTGTAGTTATACAGATTTACATCTACAGAAGCAGATGCAGAAATGCTGAATCAGAAAATTGGGATAAATTTAGAGTTTAGAAAATTTTTGTCTTTTAAAAACTTTACCTTGAAAGAGCAAAACAGGAACACTCATGGTTGATCAAAAAACAGAAAAATATTAGTTTGATAAAATTTTATTTGAAACAGACAGCAGTAGCCTCATGTAAGTATTTGCAAAGTTTTAAATCTGCTAATAAAATCAACACTTCACAGCTATGGCCCTACTTTCTGTAAAAGCACAAAAACTGTGGAATAGAAATTTCTAAAATGTATTTAATAGGGTAACCTTTAATCTAAGCGGAAAGTCATGCTACACAGGGTGATATGTTAATGTAATTCCTGAAACAGTATGTATTAAATTATTAACTTCCAGCACATTCTCCTTTAAATTACAATTTTGAAGTTCATTGTAATTATTCTTTAATACATCTATGCCTTTTGATTTTCACATGGATACTAATATCTCTGTTACTTACTTTACTTTGCTCATCAAATTTCATTTTTAAAATAGCGCATAATTTATGATTAAAGATGATTTTCATCTTTTTAAATTCATTTCTTACACAGGGGTTATTTTTCCAAAAAGTAAATAGGTGTTTGGATTAAAATATAAGGACTGTAGAGAGTTTTTCATGAAAAGGGAAGAACCCTGAGACAGAAATATTAGAGGCCAAGAGATGTATGAGTTATGGCCAGCAGTAAGTTAACATCAAGTAGGTCTGTCAGTGGGTATCTCATCTATTGGACACGAATTTATGGCAAATTTATTTCATTATATGAAAGGAAACCTGAAAGAGTAAGGACAAGACCTGACCTGTAGAGTCTAATATAAATTATAATTAATAAAGCAAGAACTGAGACCTAGGAAGGTGATACAGGTAAAAGAATTTACTCCCAACCAGTCTATAACAACTGTCATACAATATAGAAACCATGCATATCCTCTTGAATTCACACACATAAGTACACATCCACATACAGGCATGTAGGGCATATTACTGTGCCCATTTTACCATTTGATAAGTAAGTTCACATGAAGAAAATTTAAATATTATGTGGTAGACCTACAAGCAAATAAACTGTTCCACTAGGGGGGAAAATGTATTGTATATCATATCTTAGGCACTGTATTATAGGCTAATTATCATTGAGATAGTAATGCATATTCACCTCCTTTAAGGAACATAAGGCCCAATAAGAAACACAGACTAGAAAGTATAATAACATATGAAGTTTAAAAGAGGGTAAGTTTTCTGAGACTCTCAGCTTAGCAGATAGCCATATCTTGATTGTTGGAATAGTCAGAAAGTATTCTAGCAGGGGCTGACTTGAACCTAGATTCTCTTATGACTACTTTTAAAAATATATGGTGTGTCATTAATATTATTATTCATAACAATAAAGCAAGCTAGTCACCATTTCTGCAAAGAGGAAGGTGAAAGAATAATAATACCTGACTCAATTATGAAATTCTCCCACTTGGCACATGTAGTAAGAACAAGATATAAATCTGTAGTTTTAAGCCACCCAAGTTTTTGATTTGGTATATTCTGCAGCATAAGCTAGCTCATTATGGCTGACTCACAGGGGTTTCTTCTCTCTTTTTTGCTTCCATCCTTCCTGTTTTCTCTTTTTCACCAAGATACCCATTATAAAAAATAAATAATAGTGAGTTTCCAAAAATTGTGACTGAGTGGCGTGATCACAAGCCCTCTCTTGCATAGAGAACAATTACTGTGGTAGGTTTAAACTACAATTTGGAGGAAAGTATTCTTTTCATTTAAAATATACCTGCTTAGTTCTACAATTATTGTCTTGGATGCTCTCCTAAGGTAGACTACAAATTTGTGATCATATCATATACATTCTCACCAAACACAACATTTCGGGTTTATGATAGGTTGAGCTGTGTTCCTTCCCCACAAAAGATACATCAGAACCCCTAACCCCCTTGCCAAGTTAAGACGAGGTCATTGGGCTGGATTCTAATCCAATGTGTCCTTCTAAATAGAGGAAATTTCAAAATAGACACATATAGAGGAAATACAATTTGAAAACACAAGGAAAAATCCATATAGAAGCCAAGAAATTTGTGAGGCTACTATAAAACAGAAGAGCAGCATAGTCTTACATCAGGTGTCATCAGGGTTTTTGTTTTTGTTTTTATTTTGTTTTCATGACTAGGAGGAAATTCTTCCTAGGAAGAACAAAAACAAAAACCCTGATGACATTCAATGTAAGACTTCATTCGATGTAAGCCTCCAAAATTTTGTAACGGTAATTTTCTATTGTTCAAGCCATCCAGTTTGTGATACTTTGATAAGGCAGCACCAGGCAACTAATACAAGTTCAGAGTGAAAATTCTCGCTCGTCTGCTCTCCATGATTTTCAATCTATCTCTTAAATTTGAAGATTTGATCTTATGTTGATATTCATTAGAAATTATTTTCCTAACTTTGAAGTATATAATAAAAGATGTTATAAAATATTGTCTTGGAATTCACTTTAAATCTTAGCTATAATGTTATGTATAAATTATAATATAACTTTAAGCTAAATCATTTTATCTAAAAAGACTGTTACTGTTTAAGAAATAACGCCATATGAAACTATAATAACAAAACTTTTAAAATCAACACTGAATATTGGTTATGAGTCAGCACAGATTTTTCATGAGTTATGTCACTGGATTACTTTACATAGGATATATTTTTAAAAGCTTGAATAATACAAATAACTGATTTTCAATGATGCTATATATCTTTTCTATGCCTGGTTAGCTGCTTGCATTATTTATGGCACTGAGTTTGTGATGGAAACATAGGTTAAGAGCCATGAATCTTTATGCCTCAATTGACAAGCCAACTAATACATCACTAAGCCTCCCCATTCTTGTTAAACTTACCTGGATACCAATAGTGTCAGTCCTGAATTATTTTTGATATTGAATCTATTGATAAACTGCAAAGGTTAAAATTAAAGTGTGATTTATGCTGTGATCAAGAGCATCGTGTTAGAGCACTAAGTGATCTGTGCAAATTATAACCATAAATATACTTCAGATTCTGCATTATAGCCCTGCTATGAAGCTCTGTGTTCTCGTTCTTTTTCCCTCAAGGAGATTCCTTAGGATAAGAGTGCTGATAAAAAAAAAAAAAAGTCTTTCAGGTCCTTCTGACTTTGTGAACAAAGCGCCTGATTTTTTTATTCTTTTTTCTTTCTGTTTCTTGTTTTTGAAACATGATACTTAGAAAAATATTTCCCACTTTGTAGTTTCAATCAACTTGAATTTTAAGTCTTTCAAGAGATAAATTTGAACAACAGGATCTGTGCTTTATTACTTGTAGGCAAGTATAATGAATAAGAAAACACTCACAGGATTTCTTGGTGGTTCAGAAGCGTGTGATATCGCTTCTAGTTAGGGGAATTCACAAGTCATTGAAAGCCTCACTTTCCCACATCTCTAGGTTCTATTTGAAGGCTAGAATTTCAATTCTCTCCAGTTTATCTCATTTAAGCAGGCAGTTTTCAATGATAGCAGGTTATCAAGAGACATGTTGGCATAGATGAATTCAGATATGAAAAATAAGGATAAACTCACTGGGTTGGGATGGCAGAATATCAGAGGTTGTATATTAAGTTGGAATTTATATTGGATTATCTTAAATGTAAATGAGTAAATACCATCAAGCCTGAAGATGCTAGCAGCAGGAGTCTCTAAAATGCTATTACTTCTTCTTGAATATTAAGTATGATTTAAGAACCCATGGGATTGTATTAATCACTTCATCATCATAGCTCACCAATGGATGAAAAAATTAGATTTTTGCTTTCAATTTTCTCTCTCTGCTTTATGATCATGAAGTAAAAACAGGACTAATAATGAACATTGTTTCTCGCTGATTAAGTGTATAATTATGCCTATTCATATATATTATTTGATTAAATATTTAGGTTTAAAAATAGTCATCTCTGGATTTATTCATTTTTCACATATAAAAATACATATGTAAATGCATTTTAATGGTTGTGAAAATTACCTGAAAATGAATTGTTTAATTCACTTGGGAGACTTGGGATTTAAAGATCTGTAACTTTAAAAATTATTTCACAGCATGAAGGGTCATCGAGTAGTTTTAATATCTCAACTACATAAATGTGTTAGTATATGTTTTCCGACTGATATCAAGCTTTGTGCAATGTAAATAAACTATACAGAGAAATTAGTAGTAAGCTGTTTTACTGAAAAAATTATATAGCATTTTAATTACCAATGCCGTAATCTGTTATCAAAGGAGAACTAAGAGGGAGACTATATGCTCAGAGTATGACACTTTTATGGGCATTTAGGATTTTCTTCCCCTGTACCTTGAATGGGGCAATGTATCTGATTTTGTGTAGTAAACAATTTAATTTTTATCATCCAATGCATACAAAGGCTCAATTAATAACTATATAAAATTATAGTATTATTTATTCAAAATTTACATTTTAGGAGTAACAATATTACTGTTTGTTATGATGATATGTTTTAGAATTTTACTCTATTTACAATACTTTCTAATCACAAATGGTTTCCTTAGTATTTTCTTATGGGATTAAAATTATATATAGTCTAATGAAGCCAAACTTTACTATTGGTTTTTCATGATATACCAGTTGCAAAGCCTACTTAGTAACATTGGCTCACTAAGCAGTGCCAATCACATCAACTCTGTGGGTTGTTATGACACATCCTGCTTCCTCCCTGACAAAATGAACATGTTTTCTGGATAAGTCCCACATTGCCTGCCTTCACTCCTCTCTCAAAATTACTCATCTGTGACACACATATATTTGTGCATGTACATCCATAAAAACAATCTTTAGTATAAGATTATAATGGTTACTTTTTTTCAAAATGTGTAATGTTTAAAATGTTAAATTTTTCAAAGAAGTTGTATCTTTAAATTACAATATTGTCATCAGCTATTCAGTTAGCATCAACAATTTCTAAATTTTAAATATCTCACTAGATGCTACATATATAAGCATGAAAAGATAGTGCCTCTTTACTTTGGTTTAAGATAGACCCTATGTCATACAGAAAGCCTATTGACAACCACCAAATGCTGTGTGAAATAGAACAGCATGGTGCACCATGACGCTAGACTCTTCAGATGCTTCCAGAGCTTAGACTTATTATGTAGTCTTTGGAGAATATAACATGTTACTGTATTTCTGCAGATGTAAAGTTCACATAATAATTAATGAGGCAGAGAGAGTGGGGCTCACCAAATTTTCCTTTTGCTTATTTTTTTAAGGCTTCCTTATAGTTACGTTGGTTGCCATATGAGTAATTTCACCCAATGGACTTGAACACTGGAGTGGTATGTGCCAAATTTGATCTGGGTGCTTAAGAGCTTTTGTCAGTTTTCTGCGCTGTTCCTGCAGCTGTCAGAGTTTCAGTGGAATCAATATATTGAGATGGTACTGAGCCACATGATTGAAATTATCTGAAGACCTGAATCACTACCTGAAAGAAAACCATCTTCAAGACAGTTCGGGACCTAGGTCAAGCTATTGAAACCATTGTTATTGTAACATAGCCTATCCTATTCCAAAAAATGCAGCCCAGGTTATTTAACTGCAGCAAATGGAAGCCCAGCAAGAATTAACATAAGTGAAATAAAGACAAGTATTGCAATGATACCAAGTTATCTCATTTAAATAGTGGAACATCCAAACTATAGGAAATGTAGGGAAATAGATGGGCCTAAGGACCAACCAGAAGCAGGGACTTGGACACCTCAATGAATAGTATAATTTCCCATCTCTGTTTCTTTGTATGGTGGCATTATTCACTTCATTGCCAACAGATTTCCTCTGCATGGGAGTAAATATGGCTCTAGAAGCTCCAAAACCCTAAACTTGAGAGGTGTGTATCACTGAAATGTCCCTCTTTTCTAAGTTAAAAAAAAATATTTTCAGAAGAAGACACTTATTTGGGTTGTTCAGTTTCCCATGTGGACAAAAATAAATTTTAACCACTTAAAAGAAGTTCAATTTGGGATGCCAAACTAAGCCTTAATATGGAAATTATGGCAGGTAGCTCCCACTAAAATAGCATTTTTGAAGTTATGAGGCGAAGCTTTATCCAGAAAAAAAAAAATAGCTATTTCCAAGAATGGGAAGAGGTGGCATTTTATAGATAGTCCTCTCCAATAACTAATTTAAAAAGCTAGAAAATTTAAATAGATCTCGTTTGTTTATTCTACAATACTTATGGAGCTACTACGACATGCTAAACACTGTTACAGGTACTCGAGATAAAGTAATACACAAAACAAGTAAAATCTCTGCTCTCATTGTGTTTATATTCTATATCCCTCTTTTTTATTTTCCTTTGAAATTATGTAGAAAAAAAGAACAATCTAGACATTGCCAATTCTCACTGAGGCTGAATATATTCTTAAGAGGTTAATATTCAAAAAAAAACTATTATGTAAAGTAAACCAAACTTGTTCTATCAAACATCTGTGTTTATGAGCTTCAGAAAGAACTAGGCAAACAACTCAATCATTGAACAAGTGATAGCATGTCAGTAAATATTTAACATGGTTTCTGACTGCTAATTTGAGTTGGTGTATCATTCAGAGTTCAGTCAGGCAAACAAAGATACTATACATAACATGAAGGTAAGAGGATTATTATAAAAATTATACCTTACACAGATATAGGAAGCATTGTTTAAGAATATACTACATTAAACTACCTCCAATAGCTCCTTCCATTTTATTTAGGAAATTCAATTGTATTTTTATTTGAAAATAGATTATCACACTGAATATCTAAAGTACATTGAATATTCACATTACAAATGTCAAAGGCTAGTTTCCTACTTAATCTTGTCGTCAAGGTTTAACTGCAGAATAGATATTATACCTGAATAAATTTTATGTTATGATCATGTTGGAATTATCAATTTATCTGAGATTTCGCCCCTTACTGCTCATTCAGAAAACCATTCAAGCAGAACTTTCCTCAGTTTTATGTCAGAAATCCAAACCACACTTGTATAAATATAAAGGGAAAATTTATCGAATTATAATATGAAAAATTCAAAGGGAAGACTTCACATACAGATAGATACAGGTAATTAACTATATCAAGATGTTATTTTTGTTTATCAGTGTTCCAATTTTCTCTGCGTTGTCTTTATTATTGGTCAGATTTTATTCATATAGTAGAAAAAAAAATTGACCAATACCTGTTCCAAGATTTCATTCTAACATGAATCACAAAACAATGTCTTTTTCTCCATTGCTAAGGCAAACTTCAAAGAGATGGTGCCCATTTGCTTAGCTTAGTAGTAGCCTATTCACCAAAAAAAAAAAAGGATTTGTGATAGTTAATTTCATGTGTCAACTTAACTTATTTAACAGAAATCCACTATGATTTTGATTTGCACTTCTCTAATGATTAGTGATGTTGAACATTTTTTACATGCCTGTTGGCCGCACATATGTCTTCTTTTGAAAAGCATCTGTTCATAAACTTTGTCCATTTTTTAATGGAGTTTCTTGCTTTTTGCTTGAAAATTTAGGTTTCTATGGATTCTGGATATTAGATCTTTGTCAGATGCACAGTTTCAAAATATTTTTTTCTCGTTTTGTGAGTCTTCTGCTCTTTTGATAGTTTCTTATGCTCTGCAAAGATCTTTAGTGTAATCAATTCCATTTGTCAATTTTTATTTTTGTTGCAGTTGCAAAACCACAATGAGATACGATTTTACATTGGTCAGAATAGCTATTATTAAACTGTTATAAAATAACAAATGCTGGTGAGGTTGCAGAGAAAAGGGAGTGGTTAAGCACTGCAGGTGGGAGTGTATATTCATTCAGCCAGGTGGAAAGCCAGGTGAATATTCCTCAAAGAACTTAAAACACAATTATCATTAGAGTCAGAAATCCCATTGTTGAGTATATATCTGAAGAAATAGAAATCATTTAACTATAAAGACATATGCAAGCATATGTTCAGTGCAGCACTATTTGCAATAGCAAAGATGTGGAATCACCCTAAATGCCAACCAACAGTAGACTGGATAAAGAGAATGTAGTACTTAGACAGCATGGAATACTACACAGCCATAAAAATAACAAAACCATGTCTTTTACAGGACCATGAATGGAGCAGGAGACCATTATCTTAAGAAAACGAATACAGAAACAAAAACCAAATATCACACGTTCTGACAAGTAGGAGCTAAAAATAAGAGCACATGGAGACTAACAGGCGAAGGACAGACACTGAAGTATACCTAAGGGAACAGACTAGAAGAGGGAAAATATTAGAAAAATGCCTGTTGGGTACTATGCTTATTACTTGGGTAATAAAATATTCATTAAACCCTCATGATCCGCAATTTACTTACATAAAAAACATGCACATGTACCCCGATTCTAAAATAAAAATTATCCAGAGAGCTAGTAAAATATCATTTCTGAGCTGTTCTGTGAGGGTAAAAGTGATTAGCAGTAGCCTGAATAAAGGAGATCCACTTCCACCAAGGGGAGCAGGCATCATTCAATCCTTCAAGAGCATGGATACAACAAAACAGTGGAAAAGGGCCAAGTCCACTGTCTCTTCTTGAACTGGGATATCTATTTTTTTCAGCCAATGGTCAGCATCCCCAGTCTTCAGGCTTTCAGACTCAGAATGAGTTTTACGACAGGCCTTCTTGGTCATGCAGCTTGCACACGGTACATTGTGGGACTTCTTGGCTCCCATAATGACGTCAGTTAAATCTCAGATTAAGTCCTATCTATCTATCTATCTATCTATCTATCTATCTATCTATCTATCTATCTATCTGCCTGTCTGTCTGTCTGTCTGTCTCTGTCTATCTATCCACCTATCTTTCATCTACTCTGTTGGTTCTATGGCTCTGTTTCTCTGGAGAGCTCTGACACAGGATGAAATGCTGATTAGCTCAACTTAAATTATCTGTCCAGACTTGCACAGGTGGGTGAGACTCAGGAAAGCAAGCATGTGTAATGGGTTTCTGAAATGAAAAAGATATAATGGGGGAATTCATTGTAGGATGGTATTATGGGTTGAATTTTGTCCCTATAAAATTCATATATCGATATCTTAACTCCCTGTACCACAGAATATGACCTATTTGGGAATAAAGTCATTGCAGATATAATTAAAGTTAAGATGAGATTACTAGGGTTGGCGCTAATCCAGTGTGACTGGTGTTCTTATGAACGGGGAACAATTGACGTAGAAACAAGCATACAGTGAGAATGCCACATGAATATACAGTCAGAGATTGGAATGATGCTTCTACAGTGCCAGCTATGGAGTGTGGAAAGTTGCTATCAAACCATGAGAAACTAGGCAAAATTATGAAACACATGAACTTTCATAGCCCTCAGAAAACACCAACACTGCGAAAATCTTTATTTTGGACTTCTATTTTCCAGGACTGTGAGATGATATGTTTCTGTCACTTAAACCACCAAGTTTCTGGTAACTTATTATCGTGGACATAGAAAATAATACAGAAGGCAAAATCAAGCCTTTTCTATTACAGCTGCTCTTCTAGATAAGTTATCTTGAACACATGCAGTCTTTACTACAATATACAAAAAGCCTAATTAAACATCTTGCTAGACTTTGCTATGTTTATCTTTTAACATTAAGATGGGAGATGTTGTGGGTTGGACTCTTATTAATTTCATGATGGACTACACTTAATGATCCCTATTGACAGCAGGCTTTGCGTTTAATTGATGGTGATGTTCCTAAAGTCTAATAGAGTTTTTTGCATGACAAAATTGGTGTTAAATAAATGTTTATTGGTTTTAAGAACCACTATTGCAGAATTTACAGTAAGAGTTAACTAAGAGTTGTTGGAAAAGGTAGCAAAGGAGAAAAGACTTACAGAGTGCCTACATAAATTGGTTATGAGTAACATATAAACAAGGAACAATAAACTGTGGAAGGCCATAGGGGGCCTCTGAGGAGGAAGGCCTCTCCATGCCTCATGTTCTGGTGCAGGGTGACCTCGGCTCTGTTACCATAAACATCGCACTAAAGGACATAAAACCCCTTCATAGCACTATGACATAGCCAGACTTATAGGCTCCTTGTAAGGCCCAAGTTCCACCAGCTGCACATAGATAACAGGATAAAGATAACCACATGCTCTTGTTTTGTGAAACTCCTGAAACCACAACTGTTATCAGTCTTTAGAATGACACATCAGTTCCAGCTCACTGATTCACTTCCAGCTCACTGATTCACTCCATCATCATGTCACCCTCTTCCAACCATCACTCAATCCCTACCCTATAGATCAAAGTGATTGTAACCAATAGTGTGAATGATCAGAGCTCAAGGCCTTTATTGTCTCCTCCAAAGTAATAAAGTGATGGCCCCTGGTCCCACTTTCTCTCTTAACCTGTCTTTTTCTCATTCCTTTGTCCCACCGAACTCCAGATGCCCTCGGGTGATGTAGGGCTGATTCGCTGCAAGAGCAGCATTGGTAGAACGTGATAGGGACTAGACGAATTAATATCATAGAAAGAAGAAAGGACACAGAACTTTACTTTGAGGATTGAATTGGTTTTCTATTGCTACTGTAAAAGTACTACAAATTCCATGCCTTTAAAATAACTTTAAAATTGGGTGAGTTCATTTAGAAGTCCAATGTGGGTCTCAATTCACTAAGTTCCAATTGTCTTTCTTTCTGGAGGAATGAGATTCACTTCCACGCTTTTCCAGCTGCTAGAGGTCATACACATTCCTTAGTCCATGTACCCCTTCCATCTGCTTCAATACCAACAATACTGCATCTCTAATTATTCTTCCACAATCACTTTTCCTTCTGATTCTACTCCCTCTATTCCACTTTAGTGGCTGTTGTGACAATATTTAGCTTACCTAGATAATCCAGGATAATTTTTGTTTACTGTCATTATTCAGTCTACCACAAAAAAGCTCACTGGCGTTTTAATGGGAAGGGATGCAGCGTGGAAGACAGTAGAGACGCGTTTACTTAAGGTTTCCACTTGGCCGATACACAGTTTTTCTCATCTTTACTGATATAATGAACGTTTAATTGAGATAGATTTTTTATAGTAGGGTTCTAATTTTTTCTTGTCCTTTTGGGAGTTGTTGGTATAATAAGATCAATTATACCTTTGTTTCATATCTTTATTAGAATGAAATTTTTCTAAATTTTAAGGCTATCTTAAATCTTAAAGTCATTCATTAATTCTGATACATTAAGTTCATTTTGAAATATTTTGAATTCTAGTTACATTCTTTAAAGTGTTAAAGTGTAATCCAGTACTACATTAACATAAAGCTTAATGGTAAATTATGTTCAGGAATACATATTTTTAATGTTTCAAATATATAAAAAATTAACCAAAATATTCGCCTAATCTAAAGTAGTACTAAAGTATGCAGAGTTAATTAGATGGGAGAAAAGAATAGAGAATAAAATATTGTTCACAGATATAGTACAAAAGAAGAAAATAAAACTTTCACTTATTTTTTTCTCTAGCATTTTTAGTAATTCAGAAAAGCTGTAACCATAAAATATCCAATGGACAGTAAGACACAGTGTTACAGTTATTTTGCCCTCAAAGATGAAATTATAATGAGAAACCACACTTTTAGGACTTTGCAAAATCATGGTGACCTGAAGTGTAGAACTATATAATTCCTAAATCTTCAGCCTAGAAACCTTTTTAAAAGTGTCTAATCCTCGAGAGGTGAATAGTCAGGGTTTCCTATAAATAAATTCATTGCTCTCAGTAGTCTCAAAACCAATTTTAGATTCTAAATGGTTAGAAGAGCTGAATTTTATTCTAAAGTTATGATGAAGTTTACAAGCCATTGTTTATGACTTTGCCTATGCTTTATTTTGATTATAATATATCTTAGATCTTAGTGTTTAAAGTTATTATGTATACAGCAGAAAACGATCTAATGTCTAGAAGACATTTTCAGCTAATTTCATACTGTGGATAGAGATTTTCTTTAAATTCTATAATCTGATTTCTGAACCAAAAGATATCAATATATTCAGGTTGTGAATAGAAAATGACCAGCTCAACCTTTTACTTACTCTCTGATCTAAAGCTACAGAAAACATTTTGTAAATCATGTCCCTTTCACACTTTTTGACACCTTATAATATCAACCTTTTATAATTCAACAGATCATCTTGACTGGTGTTTATAGCCCCTTAATAATTAGGACAGTAGAATAGATTGCTTTACCTTTATAAGACTTTCTGGGGCTTTTTAGGGTCATGTGGAAGTGTTACGTTTTTTAAAGCAGAAGCTGAATAACTGCCATGGCAGTGACAGTGAGGTAGATAATTCTGTTCTCTGAACTATGCCTCAGAAGCTCTGTATAGATTTAGGACATAACATTTTCATGGGTGACAGGGACAGAGGTCATGGAGAAGGGGAATTATGTTTCAGTTTGGTCTCTACTGATTCCCGTTGGTATAAAACTTCAACCAAACAATTTAGTCACAATAACTGGATTTTTCTGGTTTTCACTGAATTCAAGTTGACTAGCATAGCTTTGATATATAAATAGCTGCCATCCAAAGATGTTCAAAGATTAACAGACATTTAAATTTTCTAGATAGATCTAAGGAGGAAAGAAAAGACTTCACTATGTTTTGGGGATGTGGAAATACGTATTATGATTCACATATACTAGTATTTTCTTGCATCTGGAAGAAAACTTACATATTTTAGTCTTTTACAATCTACTCACTTCCACTTATTTTTAAAAAGCAAAACAAGGGCTGGGCACAGTGGCTCAAGCCTGTAATCCCAGCACTTTGGGAGGCCGAGGCGGGTGGATCACGAGGTCAAGAGATCGAGACCATCCTGGTCAACATGGTGAAACCCCGTCTCTATTAAAAATACAAAAAATTAGCTGGGCATGGTGGTGCATGCCTGTAATCCCAGCTACTCAGGAGGCTGAGGCAGTAGAATTGCCTGAACCCAGGAAGCGGAGGTTACGGTGAGCCGAGATCGCGCCATTGCACTCCAGCCTGGGTAACATGAGTGAAACTC
>NW_022436944.1:4121834-4159944 GCF_009761245.1 Sapajus apella | reverse complement strand
TGCACTCCAGCCTGGGTAACATGAGTGAAACTCCGTCTCAAAAAAAACAAAAAAAAAAGCAAAACAGCAGCTTCTTAAACAATAACTTAACTTTATCAAAGAGGAGTCTCGAATTGCTTTTTACAGTAAGTAATATAAACAGGGAAGAAAAACACACTATGTTATAAAGTGTCACTAAATATTGTGAGATGTTATATTTAATTCCAAAATATTTAATACTGGTTTTGATGTCCTTTCTGATGAAAACAACTTTCCTAAGGGACTTGCTTTGTTGTTAGTGAATATATTCTTTTTTCACAATTTTGTTTTTTATAAAACACTATCTATTGGGCACCTATTATATTCTAGGCATAATGTTCAACTTTTGAGGAACAAAGACAAAAAAGACATGGTTGAATTATTTGGAAACTCCACATGTAAGGAAGGAGGAATGCGTATATGGAGCACATTGTTATACTTGGATGAGTATTGCAAACGTGAACATAGTGAGTAATAATAATAATAAAAGTAACTTACTTTGCTTGAGGTCCAGAGAGATAGAGTGGGGGTTTGGGCCTAGGAACAGTTTTCAGTTGTAACTTGTTGAAGTATAGAAGGAGAAGAAGATACCAGGCAAAAAAAAAAAGAGTGTATTCATCAGAGTCCAATCAGGACAGGAGACCACATTCATCTAAACAAGAGTAATATGCAAAACTGTCAACTATTAACTGTGGCAAGAAAAAAATGAAAAAGAGAATCCAAAAGTATAATGAAATAGCAAATGCAGAAAGGAGCTATTACCTGCAGGGCTGACAGAGAGTGGCCAAAGAAGAAACAAATTGAACTAGCACACCTTTCTACTTTTCTTGATTCATTGTTATTTGTTGACTTCTATCTAGAAGCTTTTGCACCGAAGGTGGAAGGTATTCTAACACACCTGTTGCATTTAGAAGTGTTTGGTCATGCTATAGTTGTTTGCCTTTACTTAAAGAACCAAAAAATAAAGACCCTACCAGAAGAACAGAAGCTTCTTTAATGATTAAACTTACCAAACTTGAAGGTCTTGAAACAAAAGACTGTAGTATCTAAAAGTTTTTTAAGTACCCAAGTAGAATAATTAGCAAATCATTACTGAAAGATGTAACTCACATGACATTTTCTGACATTTAATTATGTTTAAGGTCTGAAAAAATAGGATGTGCTATATTGACAATCGAAAAACAGATTTGAAAAGGTTGCATGCTTCAGTGTAATTTATTTTAGTGTCTGAAAAATTGATTTTATCAAAAAATAGTTTGTCTTTTAAAATGCCCAGCGCTAGCAATTAAAATGAAAATAAAAATCAACTCGCTTTACTTACATGTGAAACACATTGAGCAGATTTGCATTAGAAATTGAGAGACTTTCAAATCTGCCTTAAATGAGCTGCACCCTTGATACCACTTTCTGTACTGGTTCATTGGAAAGTGGCTCATATGATTTGGGATTGTGTTTAATTCAAACAGGAAAAAAGGGAAAAACAATTGCTCTCCAGTCATTGTCCTGAGTTTCCAGTTTCTGACTCATTTCATTGGCAGAGCTGCTGCAGCATAGCACTGCAACTTTGCTTGGGCCACATAGAATAGTTTTCATAGACCACTCAAGACAGAGGAAAGCAGGGCTGCTTATTATTTATAGCTCATGTGCTGAAAGCAAAACACATTTTTATTACAGACCTACTTCTTTCCCTGCCCTAAGGATTTTTACATTTCATTATCATTATTTTTAATTGGCACATAATTATATACATTTATATCTCATAAATGTATAATATTTTGATACATGTGTACACTGTAATAATAAAATCAAAGTGGTTAGCATATTTATTACCTCAAACATTTATAATTCCTTATGTTGGGAACACTCAAAATCCCCTCTTCTAGGTATTTGAAAATATACAATAAATTGTTTCTTACAGTCACCCTATAGTGCTGTAGAACACCAGGATTTATCCTTTCTATCATTTTGTCATCACTTACCAACCTCTTCCTATCCTTCCCCAGATGCCCCTCCCAGCCTGGAATACTGTTTCATCATAAAGCATAATGAAATTCTATCATTATCAGCAACATGGATGAGCCTGGAGGACATTATGTTAAATGCAATAAGCCAGGCACAGAAGTACAAACACTGCACATTCTCAGTCATAGATAGAAGACAAAAAAGTTGGTTTTATAGAAGTAGAAACATTTTAAAAATTTTAAATTTTAAATTATGTCTTTGGCCTAATCCACAGAGGCTCAGATATAAAATAAAGATGTTAGGGGAAGAGGGTGATAATGGTTTTTAATATTTCAATGAATTCTTCAGGTTTTTAGTGCATTGCCTTTTCAAAGTTTCTGAGTAATGTATTCATAGTATGTTAGCATTAATAGAAAAAATGAACACAAAGTTTACCATCATCATAAGTAATCTCTGAAAGATAGAGAAGAGTTATGGAGTATGGTTGAAGGGAAACAAGACTGAAATTTGAGAGGCAGAGATATTATGAAGGTAAAATTTAGTTAACTGAGAATTTCTGCTCAAATATTCAATGCAAATAAGCAACTGGTCAACACAAGAATGAGTGCGGAAATACCTGGAAAACATTGTGCAGAGGCTTCAAGACATACATCACTGATGAAGATATTACACAAGGTTTATTGGGAAAAAAATATGACCAGTCATCTAGTAAAGTACACATAACGTCCCCCCCTCCCCAATTTGTATTATTCCATGGCTTAGGTCAGGCATATATGATCAGCCTTTGTCATAGCCAATGTAGAGTGTCAAATAGAGAGCCTCTCTGTCCCTGCATTACTCAACATATTTATGGCATCAGGGGGAAGACAATAATCGATAAGACTACAAAGTGGAAAACTGTCCAGTCAGATAAGCTAACCTAAAACAGAAATTATATATATATGTAATCTCCTCAAACTTTTTTTTACCACGTGCAGAGGTTCTCTGTGTGTGTGCAATGCTCAGTGGTAGGCTCTGCCTCCTGTTAAACAATTTTCTTACTTTCTTCTTTTCCATAGAGAAGAAAGTAAGAAAATGCATATTACTCTTGTTTAGATGAATGTGGTCTCCTGTCCTGATCGGAGACCTCCTTCTTATCTTTTGAGAAGTTGGAAAGACCCTGATGTGGCTTTAATTTTTCTCGAAATCAAGTGGTATTGGCATGTGACGTGATTTTACAGAACAATTCTGTCTCCAAGATCTTCTCAATGTATTAAAAGAATTAGCACTTACAAATATGTATGGCCAATCCTTCACATATATTTGTAAGTACCATATGTTTTTGAATTACTCTTAAACAAAATATTACCTTGTTCTCAGCATTCTTATATAATTCTTTAAATCAACATCTTTTTCAATTTTACACTAGTTAACAGCTCAGTATTATCCTAATGTAGCACTAGTACTCATTGTCTTTTTAGTGTATTTCGTAAGGTAGGCATGTGCAAAATCATGGGCATGTGATTACAGCCTAGAATATCTCCATTTCAAATTTCACTACAGTTCTTTCAAGCCTATGTGAATTGATAGCAAATTAGTTAACAACTGTGAACTTCAGTTTTCTTACCAAACTGTGTTTCAGTTTTCCTGTTTCTTAAATTGAAATAATAGTTATTTTGAAGAGCACATTAAATAGTTCACAGTACTATTTTTTTTTTTTTAATTTTTTGAGACATGAGACAGAATCTGGTTCTGTCATTCAGGCTGGAGTGTTGTGGTGTGACCTCAGCTCACTGCAAACTCCACCTTCCAAGTTCAAGAGATTTTCCTGTCTCAGCCTCCTGAGTATCTAGGATTACAGGCTCCCGCCATCATGCCCAGCCAATTTTTGTATTTTTAGAGAGGGGGTTTTGTCATGTTGGCCAGGCTGGTCTGGAAATCCTGACCTCAGGTGATCCACCCACCTCGGCCTCCCAAAGTGCTGTAAGCCACCACACTCAGTCCACAGTAGGTTTTGTTGATAGCCTCCCCACTATGTCCTTGTGCCTCCCCTGGGCTTCTCTAAAGCTGCAGTGGACCTTTTCTGTACACATATCTCTCTGTGCCTGATGATTTTTCCTTGCCTGATACAAGGGAAGGCTCAGTTTATGGAAAAAGTATTCTGGAAAATTAAAGGACTTGATTGGATAGATAGTTCACATTTTCTGTCTGTTAGGGTGAAAATATTAAGGCATGGCTTATTTGGTTCCTTAGAGAATTTCCAGTAAAGTAAACCCTAATTTATCATATCAGTAACCTGCTTGTTAATGCAGCCCTTATTATATTTTCTTCTTTCCCTGCCTTAGTTGCCCACTGTTATAGTTATATTACCTACTTTTACTTAACTCTGTGTATTAGAGTCTGCTTTGGTCAGAATCCAAACTAAAGCATACTTTGAAAAAAGTGCATATCCCAGGGCCTGACCCAGGCATTCTTCACCCCAATCAGCTCCCCAGCTTATTTAGCTCCCCTTTGACATCATCAATGTTTATCTTCTCTGTGTTCTATCTCTGGATCTTTAGAAGTGATTGTCTACTAATCCTCTACACACACACACAAAAAAAAATTATAGCAATTTACTGTTATCTTAAAATTGTTACATCTTTGCTTTGAGATATTTTTCCTTAAAAAGAAAAAGGGGAAAGAAAAAGCTCTAGACCAAAAAAAAAAAAAAAAACCCTATAATATTTTAGATACTTCATGGCTACTTAGTTGAGGAAATAGTATTAAATATGAATTCTTTGTAAATGTCTCTAAATAATCACAGGTAGGTAATAAACTATCCTAATTAACTTTATCTACTTAAGTATGTCTTAAGTGAGTCATTAATAGCAGAATGACATGGTGCCAACAAATCCAAATAAGTTTTATATGATCCCCACACTGTATTTTCTTAAAGAATTTTGCACTAAAATGAAATAGAATCAATTATTGAATTTGCTTTACTCTTAATAGACGTATTTTAAGTGGTGAAACTTCACTTTCATAATTGGAATAAATCAAACTTCATGGTAATGAAAATATATCTTGAACTTGACAAAATCCTCCAAGCATCATTTCAATTTATAAGTGCTTAAAAGAAATGTAATTATCATTATGTTTATGTAAACATTATCAAAAAAGATTTGAGATTTATGTTTCCTTTGCATGGATTGTCTAAGTAGTTAATTATGATAAATATTTGGATAGATTTCCTACAAAAATTTGTATGAAAATAAAATGGCATTTAAAAAATTATTACAGTCTTATAGTGCATAGTTCTTTACATCTATTAGTCTGTGAGTATCAGCAGTTCGCACTACTGATACTTTGGACTAGGTAACTATTTGTTATGAGAGTTTGTGCTGTGCATTGTAGGATGTTCGGCAGCATCTTTAGGCTCCACCTACTGGATGCCAGTAGCGCCTCCTCACCAGTGACGACAATCAAAAATATCTCCAAACATTTGCAAAATATTCCTTGGAGACAAAATCATTTTGGATTGAGAACCATTGATGTATGTGTGTATATATATATGTATGCATGCATGTATATATGAACATATATATGTGTATATATTCATCTGCAACTGATTAGCATAGATCCCTGAACATGTTTACTACATGCTTAAGGAGGAAGGGAAGAAGAGTAACTACAATTTACTATGATATGCGTTTCTGCTTTTTTTCATTTAAATATGCAAATTTAATAACTGACAAGTGTGGAATACAGGCAATCTCTCCACAAAATAAAAACAGGCAGCAATGACTATATCCACAGACGAGCTACATGATCATTTTTACTTAAGATTTACAGCTGTTTGACGCCCTGACATCAATCTTGTATTGTATCCCAGTCTAGTTGATCAAATGAAGTTACTGCCCGTCCTAGGCCTGGGATCTGCATCACCTAGCAAAATCCTGAGTGCACGAGGTTCTCTTTTGTTTTCCAAAACTCACATCTTTTAATAAAATAATTATTTCTCTATCTTTCACTAGTTCCCTCACTGTGCTGCCATTGTCAGCTATTAAAATATAAATTCCATTGCATCCTTCTTTCTGCTTCTAGTTTACAATTTTTTTTTTTTTTTTGAGATGGTGTCTCACTCTGTTACCCAGGCTGATGTGCAGTGGTGTGATCTCAGTCTTGGCGCACTGCAACCTCTGCCTCCCAGGTTCAAGTGATTCTGCTGCCTCAGTCTCCCGAGTAGCTGGGACTACAGGCACGTGCCACCACAACCAGATAATTTTTGTTATTTATTTTCAGTAAAGATGGAGTTTCACCATGTTGGCCAGGATGGTCTCAATTTCTTGACCTCATGATCCACTTGCTTTGGCCTCCCAAAGTGCTGAGATTATAGGCATGAGCCACAATGCCTGGCCCTAGTTGACTTTTTTAGTTAAAAATAATGCATTACATGATATTGTCAACTCATGGTAATTGAGTTACATGATGAAGAATGGTGTAGGCATTTTTTTTCAAAACCATTTAAATGGGCTAAAAATATGGATAGTATCAGTCTAGCAGTAGATATACGAAGGAAGCAGCAGGCAATAAATTCTTTAAGTGACTCAAAAATTCCATATTCATTTCCCAATACAGTCACGGGAGTTCCAGTATCCTTTGTCTGGGAATGATCCATCTGGTAGGGAATGCAGTAAAAAGGATCTGTTGAAGACTTCAGCTTGTCAGCTATTGGGCTTCCAATTTGTCATTGTTCAAGTAGAAAGTCAAAGACCAGTCTCAAGATAACACCTCATAAAGATAGATGAACATTACAATAATGAGAAGATGTTTAAAGCTGCTTCTGGAGCTTCTCCTCTGTTCTTATCACTAGAAGCAGGGCTCACTGTAAACAGGATTTTTGTTTGCTTTTAGAATCACTTTTTTGTAAATTTCTAATACCTACTTATTAGATGTGTAGATCTACCTCTCACTGTATTCTTTCTTAGTTACATAAAATTTAATCATGATTATCCTAGCAAAATAAGTTAGGGGAGATGGAAGCTGCTGTCCAATACAGAAGTTTCGGTTTTGCTCATTTGGCACAGTACATGATGTCATTAACCAGAGATACTCAACTTCTATTACATCCCAAGAGAAAGTAATCCAAAACAAATGTAGGAAATCTCTACTCATGTCATAGCTCCAATCCTAGCTTTTTTCTTTATCCATTAAGTCAACTGAAATATACAGTAGTAAAAAATTTAGAACAAAGAAAATATTGCTTTCAATCTTAGAAAGATCTCTTTCACTTTGCAGGCAGACAGTACCTAAATGAAATCTGAAATAGAATGCATAGGCCAACATGCATTTTCCATAGGAAAACATAATGAATGAAAGTTAGAAATTGGTGCTAACAGTACTTCTGTTTAACTACAACACGGATTAAATTTGTTTCTGTGGTACTATTTTGAAACCAACCACCTCATATCTCATTGTTTCTAAAGGAAACCATTTTCTAAGTTTGAAATACCTGGTAGAATACACAAATATTTAGAGCACAATCCTCTTGAATCCTCATAGCAAATGGCTCTTTTTCTTTCTTTCTGTATCTTTCATTATATATTTATATTTTATAATGATAAATGTATATGTACAAGCAGCATGAAATACTAAATCAGATAAAAAACATTGGCATCAAACTAGAGGCTCTATATTATTGAAACTATATAAAAATATATTTTATGGCAGGTAATTGCAATATTAGTAATACACTTCAGTGATAAAAAGGGGAAAAAAAGTTTTGCACAATATCATTTAAAGAACTGGTACACATTGTTAAAAGTGAGTTCAGAATACTTAATAAGAGTATATGCATTATATGAAATGTGTAATACTGTGATAAGGCCATGCTACATGTGATGGATAATAGTACGTGTCAACCTAACTGGGCCAAAGTTTTTAACCACAATATTTGGTGAAATAGTATTTCTGGATGTGTCTCTGAAGGTGATTTTGGATGAGATTAATATTTGAATCAGCAGATTAAGCAAAGCAGATAGACTTAGTGAAGTTGGGCCTCATCCAATCAGTGGAAGGCCTGAACAGAATAAAAGACCGAGTAAGAATTATTTTTCCCTGCCTGACTGTCTTCCATCTTGGATATTGATCTCCTTTTGTCTTCAGTCTTAAACTTGGACTAGAAACTTACAAAATTACCTCCTGTGGTTCCCAGGCCTTTGGACTTGGACTGGAACTATACAACATACTCTCTTGGGTCTGCAGCTTGTCCAGTGCAGATCATGGAACTTCTCTGTCTCCACATCACATAAGCCAGTTCATTTTAGGAAATCGTATAAGAGTAATTTATATACATATATATATACACACACACACACACACACCTCATTAGATATAATACAACACATATATTTTCACATAAATATATGTGTGTATATTTATAAATAAATATTACTGAATATAATAGTATAATTGTGTCTATGTGTTTCTGGAGAATCTAGAATAATACACTAACTTAAATTTTATATTATGTTTTGGACAATTTCTAAAAAATAAATTTAAAAGTATTTCATATTTTTACTAGCAGCTTTATTGATTTGCAGTTTATCATTCTATGTAAAATTCGATATTAACTCAATTATTTTTAGTCATTACCTAGAGATCAATTTAAAAAAGCCTCTCTTCTCCTCTATTAAATAAAAGCAATGCTAATGATATTCTGCCAGCTTCAAACTGACTGATTTATCACATCATTACACAGCCATCCTGCATATGCCCTTTGTTTGTGGAATAGTATAGCTTGACAATAACAAATCACTATGCCCTCTGTTGTTGTACATGTTAGCAGAAAGGCAGCTCACACACACAAAACCAAATGGAGCTGGAATGTTTAGATGCAGTTGACTTCTGTATTAGCTATTCATAAGCCACACTTAACAATCATTTAGAACCTTTTTATCTTGAAGATTTCAAATTCTGTCTCCTCACTCATTCCCCCTGAGTCTATTCTGCTTTGATTCCGTGATGGTGAAACTGTAGAGTTCCCTTATCTCCCTTGCAGGATGTGCTACAGGGATGTAGCTCACTCCTTAGTCATCCCACTGCCCTGTGGCTCAAATCTCCAGGGGGAGCATGCATAGGAGCAGGTGCAGAGGCTCTGGAGAGTGCTTTTGGGATCCAGCTCCATAGCAGCCTCTAGACATGGGTGTCTATGACGCCTGAAGCCCAAGCCAGCACGTGTTACAGTGTGCTCTTTCAGTTTTGCTGTCTGCAGACAGCTTGTGTTAATCAGCTCAATAGATCTTCTGCCTTAGCATAAGGGGAGGGGGCCAGCATGACAGCCTGAGTTCTTTCCCAGTATACTGGAAGAATCGGATCACACTTGAGCTAGAAGGATGAGTGCAAGGTTTTATTGAGTGGTGGAGGTTGCTCTCAGCTAGGTGGAGATAGATGGGGACCTGGAAGCAGGGGGAGGAGTGAGAAGGTGATCTTCCCCTGGAATCAGGAGGCACAGTGGTCAGACTCTTCTCTGCTGTGGCTGAACTCCCTTTTGTGTCCAGGCGTCCTTTCTCTTCTCTCTTTCTCTGCTGTGCCATGCTGCCTCTAAGTTCCTCTGGACGTTCAGCTGCTTGTGTCTGTGTCAGTTAAGATCCTGGGTTAATATGGGCAGCCATAAGGTCCTTGGTTAATATGGCAAGCAAAAGGCAATTCTTTGTGCCTGAGAACAGAAATGCCTGCCCTCCCTTGGAGCCAGGGTTTTTCAAGTTTCAAGGTGGGGCTTTTGCCAGTGAACCACCCTCTTCTACCCAGTATTTCCCTGTCTTCTGTCCATATTAGTAGCTAGGTCTCAGAAATCAATTTATCTATATAAAATATCTGATTCTGATTGGTAGTGACCACTGATCTTATATAAACAGATTTTTATATTCACAGCCTGTAAGCCGATTCTGTTGATTTATTCAAAATGCCGATGGTCAGAATAACTGAAACTCCAAAAAAAATTTAAGAAACTCTGACTGGCAAACTGTCCTCAAATTTCAGATGCAAATTGTGGGTTCAGATGCAGAAATTAAACAAAAATATCAAATAATTATCTCTTGTAGATTCAGAGAAATACTTCTGTTGCTTCTTTTTAATTTCCATTTACTTATATGCACAAAATTCCAAGGGAAAATATAATATCAAAGTGTGATATTTTATTTAAATGATTGCAATAACAGAATGATACCGCATTCTGCAGGACCAGGACCTTAAAGATAGCCACAAGGGCAGAAAACGGTGATAATGAAAAAACCAATCAAAAAAACACGGGCTGCTCTTAATGCCAAAATCTGTTACCAAATTGAGTATTACTTTGGATACTTCAATTATCCATGGGACACATTCTTAAAAAACAGATCAAACTGGATGAAGTCTGGGTATCTTTGGAGATGGAAAATTCAACAGGGTGAACCATCTAACAATAGACTTTAATGTGAATGCGGAAGCATTGAGCAATTCCAAGGCAGAACTCATGGAAATCAGTGAAGATAAAACTAAAATCAGAAGACCTCAAAGCAATCCCTTCCGTGAAGCGACTGATGAGTATAAAAATAATGTAAAAAAAACAGATCTGTGGCCAGGCACAATGGCTCATGCCTCTAATCCCAGCACTTTAGGAGGACAACTAGGGCAGATCACAAGGTCAGGAGTTTGAGACCAGCCTGACAAACATGGTGAAACCCCATCACTACTAAAAATACAAAAAAAAAAAAAAAAAAGCTGGGCATAGAGGTTCATGCCTGTAATCTAATAGTACTGCAGCTACTCAGGAGACTGAGGCAGGAGAATCTCTTGAACCTAAGAGGCGGTGGTTGCAGTGAGCTGAGATTGAGTCACTGTACTCCAGCCTGGGTGACTAAGTGAGACTCTGTCCCCCCATCCTCCCTAAACAACAGATTTCTTTGTATTAAAGGCTTCCCAACTGATGCAACTCTTGATGACATAAAAGAATGGTTAGAAGAGAAACGTTAAGTACTAAATATTCAGAAGGAAGAACATTGCATAAGGTACTTTAGAGATTGGGTTTTGCTGTGTTTGATAGCACTGAATCTGCTGAAAAGTTTGTAGATACCCCTGAACAGAAGTACAAGGACATAGACCTACTAATATCTTTCAAGGAAGATTACTTTCCAAAAAAAAAAAAAAAAAATGGAAGAAAGGAAAGAAAATAAAGTGTAAGCTTAATTAAAAGCTAAATGAAGAAAATACTGAAATGAAGTCTCTAGAAGAAATGACTGGATGCTTGCTAAAATTTTCAGGTCACTTGGATCATCAGAGCTACAGAGATGGTTTATACATCCTTTTCTCAAATTATGGTGTAATAAAATGGATAGTCTTTGTCAGAGGAGTAAAATAGGGGATAATTCTATTTAAAGAAAAAGCCAAGGAAACATTAGGTAAAGATAAATATACAAATAATGGTAACCTGCAAATAAGGAACACAGAAGTGATGTGAAAAGTAATCGAAGAGGTGGAAAAAGAAGCATTGAAAAAAACAATAGAACATCAACAAGAATTCCTAAACAAATGGAGGTCAAAACGTCACAGATTTAAAGGAAAAGGAAAGGTAATAAATCTACACAGTTTGGGTCAGCTTAAAAGAAAATTACTTTCTGAGAAAGTAAAGGAAATTTGTTAATGATGATGAAAATGGTGCAAATGGACCTGTGAAAAGAGCAAGAGAAGAAACAAGAAAAGAAACAGAAAAGAGAAAATGGTGCTGGAGACCAGTAGTTTAGTAAACCAAATTTTTATTCATTTTACATTGGTTTCAAACTGCTTTTTTTTCTTAAGCCTTTTAAAAAGAAAACTAAATCAGGTCCACTTCAATGTCCACCTGTGAGAAAGGAATTTTCTTTTTTTTTTTTGCCACTTGCTTGTCTTTTTTTCTGTTATCCAAATTAGAATTATTTTTTTGAATGTACAGTTCTGTTTGTGTCATATCAGATGATTCAAATATCAAAAGGAAGATTCTTCCTAAATTGCATTCATAATAATTTTGCAAACACTAACAATCATTAATTTTATCTTGATGAAAAAATATGACCTGTGAAAGCAAATTCTAAAGCAACCCAACAGAAGAACAGAAAACCAAACATCATATGTTCTCACTCATAAGTTGGTATTGAACAATGAGGACACATGGACACAGAGAGGGGAACATCACACACCGGGGCCTATCAGGGGGTGAGAGAGTAGGGGAGGGATAGCATGCGGAGAAATACCTAATGTAGATGACAGGGGGATGGATGCAGCAAACCACCATGGCACGTGTAAACCTATGTAACAAACCTGCACATTCTGCCCATGTACCCCAGAACTTAAAGTATAAAAAAAAAGAAAGCCTACAAACATAATTCACCACATAAACAGGACCAAAGACAAAAACCACCTGACTATTTCAATAGATGCAGAGAAGGCCTTCGACAAAATTCAACAGCACTTTATGCTCAAAACCCTCAATAAACTAGGTATTGATGGAACGTATCTCAAAATAATAAAAGCTATTTACGACAAACCCACAGCCAATATCATACTGAATGGAGAAAAACTGGAAGCATTACCTTTGAAATCTGGCACTAGACAAGGATGCCCTCTCTCACCACTCCTATTCAATATAGTACTGGAAGTTCTAGCCAGAGCAATCAGGTAAGGAAAAGAAATAAAGCGTATTCAATTAGGAAAGGAGGAAGTCAAACTGTCTCTATTTGCAGACGACATGATTGTATATTTAGAATACCTTATGGTCTCAGCCCAAAATCTCCTTAAACTGATAAACAACTTCAGCAAAATCTCAGGATACAAAATCAACATGCAAAAATCGCAAGCATTCCTATATACCACTAACAGGAAAGAAAGAAAGAACGAGGGAAAGAAGGAAGGAAGGAAAGAGAGAAAGAGAAAGAAAGAAAGAAAGGAAAAGAAAAGAGAAGAGAAAAGAAAAGAAAGAAAAGAAAAGAAAAGAGAAAAGAAAACAAAGAAAAGAAAAGAAAAGAAAAGAAAAGAAAAGAAGGGAGGGAGAGAGGGAGGGAGGGAGGGAGGAAGGAAGGAAAGAGAGAGAGAGAAAGAAAGAGAGAAAGAAAGAGAAAAGGAAAAAAACAGGTTAGAATCTAGTTTGAATGCATTGCCTTAAAATGTCTGGATATTTTATTAAAATAACAAATGCAAAAAACAATGTATGGCTGCTGACCTGTCTCCAAGAATGCTGTGCTCAACTTTCCTTGAAATATCTCTCTGTTGATAATGCTACATGATGTTCATCTGAAAAGTGTTACAATCTCCATAATGACACTTAGACTCACAGCACAAGCAAATCAGAGAAATTATTTCAACAAAAATAGTCTCATATATTTTTAGCCTTCTTTCTTTAAATCTTACACCATTCTATTTAAATTTATCTTGTTCATTCTCTTCTGTCCCATTCTACACACACACACACACATACACACACACACACAATATGAATGTAGTCATTCTTCACTTCTGAACAAGGGTTTGACTGCATACTCTCCAAGCTGAATTCCACATCATACCTCTTCTTCTGCAATAGAAGGCTTTATATGATCAGGTTATTTGTTTTATTTGTTATTCTGTATTTACTCATCTCAAGCAGAGTAAGTGTAGTCAAAAATCTCGAACATCCTGTTAGTTTTTTAATTTTTTAAAAAAACCTTAAGGATATAGGAAATAGTACCTTTGCTTACTATTGGGCTATTAATTTAAGAATGCTGGTGTAAATTAGTTGTCAGTAACATTTATATATGCCACTTGAAACAGAATCCTTCTGATCTCCACTAACTGTTTATTTAATTTTATAAGCTGAGATACCAAAATAATGAGGATGAGGAAGAAAAAGCCAGCATCATGTAATGAAAGAGCAAATTTGCTAACACAGTTCTAAGAACTTTGAGGCTATAGACATATCTCCTCAAAAAAATAAGCATAAAAATTGGGCTTCATGACTTATGTTTGACATAGTCTGTGATAAAAAAGATATAAAAATATGGTCAGAGGTATTAAAACTTCATTAAACATTGCTAAATATATTTGCTTGATGTAAATATTCTTTTAACTTATATTTGAAATTGGTACTCTTGAGATATTTATTTCTTTATTAATCAAGACACATATCACATTTCCCTTCCTAGCTGTTTCCATCTATGTATGAAAAATAAATGTCATCCTTCACCAAAATGAAGTACTTCCCAAAGTGAATTTACCTATATTAGTTCTGCACTATGCCAATAGAGGAACAGTAAAAAACTGTAAAATTAATGTCTGAGGTTGATTTAAACAAAGTCAAGTTTTCTTTAATTCTGGACTTTTAAGAAAATACATTTTATATGGTAAGATGCATTTTGAATTTAAGTAGGAAGGCATTATGTACAGCTTCTCCAACATTATTTGTCAAAAAAAAACCCTCGCTTTTTGAAGTTTTCTGAATTTACTTTGAAAATATTTCTCTACTTTTTTTCTTTAATATGTCTCCTTTGAACTTTTATACAATATGAAATGTTATATAATGAATAATTCATTTAACCTATATTTATTTTGTACAAACTACTGGTCATGCATATTGCAAGTTTCTGAAAATATAGACATGGATGGAAGACTTCCTGCCCCTGAGAGCTTATATTCCAGTAGAGGAGAAAGGTAGGTATGTAGACAATTATACACACTGCTATGTGTTGCATTCCAGCTTCAAAGTGGAGTTCCCAGAATACCTGGGAAAGTGTTTCAGCCAGACAGGTGTGTGCCGGTCAACAAAGGCTTCTCTGAGAGGTGACAGGAAGGTGAACTTAAAATGATAGGTAAAGATAACCTATGGGATATGGAAGGGTTTATGGCAGAGAGGATAAAACAATTCCCAGGCCAACAGAGTAGCAGTGACTGAGTCCAGAAGTGAGCTAGTTCACCCTAGAGATAGAATACATCTCATATGCAGTAGGTTGGAAAAGCAAGAAGTTCTTGGTTCACAAGTTGAAGATGGTGAGATGAGAGATACAAGCTAGGGCCTGATCTCCAAGAGCCCAAAGCACAAAATTAGACCTGTAGAATTGATCTCAGGGCCATTAAGAACCAGTGAAGGTGCTTGAATAGAGGATAACAAGATGATAGTAACATTTTAGGAAAGTCACTCGAGAAGTCTGTTTAGAAAAGGGATTGTAAGATCATGGCTGAATAAAGTGAGGCAGGTTTGATGTGGAAGGGATTCAAGTAAGAGATAAGTGGACCTGCCAATGGGGTCAGAGAGAATGTTTATACTGATTACATACACACTGTAAAATCTAAAACATAGCTATGACATACAATTTTGTAAGTAAAATATGTCTTATTTTTTCACATATAGGAATCAATCTTTAATAACCATTTATAAAAGGAAGTATTTTACTATTTTGAAATGGTTTTATGTTATTGGGTTAATTATAGTTTTGAAACCCTTATCCATAAAAATAAAAGGAAGGAGGCAAAATAGAAATGTGGTGCAATATGTAACATTATAAAATGCCATGATTTTACAATTGGAATATATACTTGAAATATTGCTTTACCTTAATCAAAATTAACACTGTGAAAGCATATTCTTCCCATGGCAGGCTTTAAAATACTTTCTTTCATAGTAATCCTATTAAGTATTCCCTTGTAATGTAAATACCAATATTTTAAAGCCTACAATAGATTACATCTTACAAAATTTACTATTTTGTCCTTTCCATTTACAAACTAAAATACAAAATGGGCTTTTAATACTTTTTAAAAAATAGGTAGTATTTAATTATATAGAAATTACGCACCCCCCCCAACACACACACATATATTGTCAATACAACTCTACTGAATAATTTATTCAGCTGGCCCTCTACTGATATTTAGCTTATTTCAAATGTTTGCTATTAAGAACAATGCTGCAAAATGCTGTCCCACAAGCATTTGCATAAATATAAGTTTATAACTACAGGAAGTATATGGATGGCTAAATCAAATAATATGCTTTTAAATTTTAATTTTGATAGATATTACCAAAATGTCCTTCAATTGCACCTGTTTATTCTACCATCTACCCAAGCTAAGGATGGCTGTTCCCCAACAACCTCACCAATGTGCAGTATTACAAAATATTTTTATCTATTTAATATGATAGGTGAAAAATGTTGTTTTGAAATGAATTGTTGGATTATGAAATAGGTTGAATAATTTTTTCAGGACCACCATATAATCTTAACTACTTCTTGATGCCCAGGCGGAGAACATGACATAGAGCTAAAATGCAGCCTACATTTTTCCAAGCTATGCATTGTAATAGGAGCTTTAGCTACTAGCAAATGGAGGCTTTGTTCTAATTCACAGCAAGGTATCACAATAGCTAATAGGGCTGCTAATTTTGTTAGGTATTATTTGAGTGATACATATGAAACTGCTCAGATCTATTTTATTGATGTGATTTCCTAAATGTTAATTGTTATCTTTTGTCATGTGAGCTGAAAATAAATTTTATAGTTTTTTTTTTTTTTGCTTGTTTTATTTTAAATTACGGTAGTACTTCTATCATATAACCATTTTAAATGTTTATGTGTAAAAATTTGTCACCTTTTCCTTTTTGGCTACTGTTATGCTGACAAAGACATTCCCTTCTCTAACATTAGGAAATATTTACCCATATTTCTGTTTCTATTTTCACTGTTACATTTTTATGTTAATAATTTAATCCTTCTGGAATACATTTTGATGTGGGAGTGAGCTAGAAATGAGCTTTATTTTATCTCCAAATAACTAGTCCTTTTCTCCCTCATTTAAATGTCACTTTTAACATTATCTCTAATATATATTGAAGTTTATTCCTATATTTTTTTTCTGTTCCTGTTATTTGTCCAAATACAGTAAATTGTTTTATAAATTTATGTTTATAATATGATTTAAAGTATAGGAGAATGAATTCCATGTTTCTTTTCAGAGTTGAGTGATCTTAAATGTTTACTGTTATAAAGAACATTTTGTGTTCAATTTTCAAAAAAAAATCTAGCTGTAATTTTAACTGATCTAATGTTACTTTGGAGATTACAAAAATGTTTTCCATGTGAATGGAAATACTGAAATACTACAAGGCAGAAGAGACTATTTTGTGTAAACATATTATTAAAAACTAGATCCAAGAAGTTAGAAATGTAGATTTAGTTTACAGAAGAGTTTAAGTAAAGTGAGATAATGCTTGAATCTTACTACTTAACAATAACACATTGCAGAAGCTTTGCTCTTTTGTCGATCCTGGTCTTGTTTAATAGCCAGTTTCAGCAGGACTAAATGTACTTATCCTTAAAGGTCTTGCATGATCTCCCTGATGCTATTTAACAATGTATTGTGCTGGTGACATTTGACTGCACTATTGAAGTCAGACTTCCTTTTCTCCCATTGGGTTGATCTATCTGTAGCAGATGTATTTTACAAAGCCATATCCTACAGACATGTCACTTAGTATATATATAATCATCATAGTCTGATATTTTGACTCCTAGATTTTATCTCATCCTGCAGATTATCTGAAATGCTATCCCCAATATTTCTCTGGCAATATCAACTATCTGCTGCTAAGCTGAGCCTTAAAAATTAGAAATTTAAAATATGCTAGATGCTGAACAAGATAAAAAATAAATGTAAGACATAACCCTCATAAGCAATTAGTTAAAAAATTTTACTAAGGGACTTTTTTATTTACACAAAATCACTGCCTCCTGGCACCGGTATTATGCCCAAGCTGCAATTCACGTATGTACTGAAAAAAATGATGTCACTGATATTAAATCATCCTCCTTGTATTAGGAGTATGATTAACAAGTAAGTTAAAAACTAAGAAACAGAAACTTATCTGGGCCGGGAACGGTGGCCTAAGCCTGTAAGTCCAGGACTTAGAGAGGGCAAGTTGTGTGGATCACCTGAAGTCAGCAGTTCGAGAGCAACCTGACCAACATGGTGAAACCTCATCTCTGCTAAAAATACAAAAGTAGCCAGGCATGGTGGCACATACCTGTAATTCTAGCTATTTGAGAGGCCGAGGAAGGAGAATCGCTTGAACCCTAGAGGCAGAGGTTGCAGTCAGCCCAGATCATGCCATTTTACCTCCAGCCTGGGCAGCAGAATAAGACGCCCTCTAAAAAAATAAAAAATAAATAAAAAGGTAACTTTTAAGCCCACTCCCCCACCCTCTAGTAGTCCACAAAGCCTATTGTTTCCAGATTTAATTCCATGTGTGCTCAGTGTTTAACTCCCACTTAGAAGTGAGAACACGCAGTATTTGGCTTTTTGTTTCTACATTAATTTGCTTAGGATTCTGACTCCAGTTGCATCCAAGTTTCTGCAAACAACATGATTTTATTCCTTTTTTATGGCTGCATCGTATTGCATGATACATATGTACCATATTTTCTTTATCCAATATTGATGGGCCCTGGGTTGTCTCCATGTCTTTGCTATTGTGAATAGTGCAGCAATGAACATATGTGTGTGTGTGTCTTTTTGGTAGAAGAATTTATTTTCTTTTGGGTATATAACCAGTAATGAGACTGCTAGTTCAAAGAATAGCTCCATTTTAAGCTATTCGACAAATATCTAGGATGCTTTCTGCAGTGACTGAACTAATTTACATCATCATCAATATATAAGCAATCCCTTTTCTCCACAGGCTTGACAGAATCTGTTGTTTTTTGACTTTTAAATAAAAGCCATTCTGACTGGTGTGAGATAATATCTCACTGTATTTTATATTTGCATTTAACTGATATTTAGTGATACTGAGCGGTTTGCTTCATGTCTTTACTGGCCATCTGTATGTCTTCTTTTGTGAAGTGCCTATTCATTTGTTGATGTCCTTTGCCTATTTTTAATGAAGTTATTTGGTTTTTGCTTGCTGATTTGCCTAAGTTCTCTATAGATTCTGGATATTAGGCCATTTTCAGATGCATAGTTTGCCAATACTTCCTCCCATTCTGTAGGTTGTTTGTTTATTCTGTTGATAGTTCGTTTACTATGCAGATGTTCTTTAGTTTATTTAAATCCCCCTTGTCTGTTTTTGCTTTTGTTGCAGTTGCTTTTGGGGACTTAGCCAAAAATTATTTGATAAGACCAATGTCAAGAAGAGTACTTCTTCTGCTGTCTTCTAGAGTTTTTATAGTTTGAGATCTTACATTTAATCTTCAACCCATTTTGAGTTAATTGTTGTAGGTGGTGAAATGTAGGAGTCTACCTTCAATATCTTGAATATAGCTAGTCAGTTATCCCATCGCCATTTATTGACTATGAAGTCCTTACCCCATTTGTTGTCTTTGTCAGTCTTGTGGAACAAAGATCAGATGGTTTTTGGTGTGAGGCTTTATTCCTGAGTTTTCTGTTCTGTTCTGTTGGTCTCTATGTCTGTTTTTGCATTATATACTGCTATTTTCTATTCTTAAAGTAAGTTTCAAAGTTACATGTCCCAAACAGAATTCTGAATGTGCATCCTACTATCCTGTTCTTCCAGCAGTCTTCCCTGTCTCATTTTGCACAAGGTGCCAGGACAGATAACAACGGGGGAAATGCCACACTTTAAAACCATCAGCTGCCATGAGAACACACTCACTCTCATGAGAACAGCATGGGGAAATTCACCTCCATGATCCAATCACTTTCCACCAGGTCACTCTCCCAATACATAGGGGTTATAATTCAAGATGAGATTGAGTGTGGACACAGAGTAAAATCATATCATTCCATCCTTGATGACTCCCAAATCTCATGTCTTTTTCACATTTCAAAACCAGTCATGCTTTCCCCAAAATCCCCAAGTCTTAACTCATTCCATCATTAATCCAAATGTCCAAGTCCAAAGTCCCATTTGAGACAAGGCAATTAACTTCTGATGAACCCGTAAAATCAAAAACAAGTTAGTTAGTTTCAAGAAATAACAGGGGTGCAAGCATTAGGTAAATCTTTCCATTCCAAATGGGAGAAATTTGACATATCTCAGAGCCTAGAAAATCTCTCTATGGTAAGCTCTCTACGGTAAACAATTGATGGTATTTAATAAATAAATAAATAGAAAGTAATTTATCTTTTGGAATTGTTAAAAGATAGTTATGTTTTAAAATGTTATGATTTTGGAATATTTGCTTTAGAAAATTTCAAAATATATATTTAAGTAAAAATCAGTATAACAGTGGTAAGGATATATGGTAGAGTGCAAATGTGAAATTGAGTTTTCTGAATATCATGTGAACTTTGTTAGAGTTAATGGAGTCATTTATTTAATAACATAATTCTGATTTAATAACATATCTATTATTTCTGATGTGACATAACAATTCATACCACAAATTTATCAGAAGGTATTACATTGAATATCAGAAATGTAGCTGAGGCTTGCAGAGAATTACATCTAGTGGGAGTTGTAATAAAGATCATGATATATTTCAAATTGCCTCCAGTGTCACATATACAAAGTATGTTTCAAAAGACCAAGCAAAAGCAAATATATGCAAGGTGTAATTGATAAAAACTAAAATATCCATTTGATCTAAGTTGAACCAAATATTACTGATCTAAACCTCTTAGCAGAACTGTGAAGCTGGGTCATAGGAAACTGCAAAAACTATGTAATTTTTCTTACAAGAATTTCATAGGTATGTTAATAAAGTAATAAAAAGGAATTGATAATGGGTAAAGAAAATCAAATGGGTATCATAAAGATAAAAATACTGGTATCAGTCTTTGTATTGTAAGGAATGTCATGACTCTTAATTCCTGTATTTTACTAATTTGATGACTAGCAACTTGTTATCATCTGCCCAAAAGGCTAATTTAATCATTTGGATCTGAATGTCCCCATGGCTATAACTATTTCAGCATTGGCACATTTTTAGTTCCCTGCTCATAATTAATCTTATGCAGACCATTTTTACATAATGTAAATCTATTTCTTCCTTCTAGTAATTGCATATCTAATTTACTGTGAAAAGACGCCAATATTGCATCTGCTAAAGTAACTACAAAGCAAAACTGTAAACATCATCAACTAATGATTTTTATCACTTAGCTTTACTTTTTTAACTTTTGGAACTTTGCAAATGTAGTCACTTTCAGCCAAAACTTTGAATTACATCTTTAGTTTGGATGAGTAATTATGACTTGGCATGAAAAAACATTTTATATACCAAGAGTTTCTTGTTGATAGTTATGTAAAGAAAGCAATCCAATAACCACTACTGATAGAAAACATTATACTTAAATAAAGCTGATTTTTTTTTTTTTTTTTTTTTTTTTTTAGCTAAAGCCCATGGGACAAATATGAAACAGTAGAAAATATTTTGAACAGCAGTATAGTTGTAAAATATGCCTGAAGAAGTGCTTACTCTATTATAGCTGTTTTCTCATTTAGTTTAAACCATCCTGCTTTATGGAAAATTATATTGAACAAAATGCTGACTTCTGGTCATGTCAGCATAAGATGCGATAGGTTTGCTCTGTGAGATTAAGGGATCACTGCCAAACCACAGGGATTCATGGATAGGTAAGACCCAGTTCATTAACCAAAAAAATACCTTAGGTTTGCATGACATTTTTAACTTTTCATATAATTTTTCTTAACTCTGGTGAATCTTCAAGTATTAGAATTAAAAAAACAAAAAACTCAGTTTCCTAAAAACTTGTCTCCCCCCAAAATACTAAGTCATATGGGTTAAATTATGCTAATGACTAGGATTCATTGGTATTATTATCACCACTCTCAAATTTGGGATAAAATCAGGATTCATTTACTTCATAGCTAGTGCAAAATTATGTTTTGTATTTATTTTCTGTACAATCTATAATCTAAATATAATTTAAAAATTTTTTAATTTTTTTTTCTTTTTTTCCTCTCTGGCTATAACATCTCCTTCCTTATTTATATCGTGTGTTGATTTTCAGTGTGACTGCTTGATTTCCAGATCTTCCTATCACTCTGTTTTTTTTTTTTTTAACTAAAGCATAATTGCTAATAGAAGATGGTTTCTCACCAGATAGCAAAGCACATTTCTTTGTTAAGAGTATTCTATCACTATTTTTTCCTGCTGGGATGCTTAGTCAAATTCCCAATGTCCATCAGTAGTATCGATGACATTGATATCAAATATTGTGTTCTTTCAAGGTTTACTACTCATGATTTCCTAACTTCAGAGCATCAATTTTCTCCTCTTTTTGTACAAACCTATAATTTTTTCATTGTTTCTTGATGAGAATATATGGTAGTGATTTTTGAAACCTAGGGAATCAACAAGATGTTTCTTTTACCTATGCACTTTACCAGATTTATATGATATATGATGGACTTAGAACTCCAGTTAATATTTTCCAGTGGTTATGCAATAGTTTTCCCAACAATTGCTTAAATTTGAATTAATATCTCTGCTTAAGCAAATTATTTTTTTTACTTTGTTTTCTAGGGATAGGCTTTATAAAAATCTAAACATCATGGAAAGTGTGAATTTCTGAATGAATTCCAGTTTGAGATGGGATTTCAGATTTATCTGTCATGTACCTAATTTTTATGCCTAAAGTAAAACGAATAGATCTTTATTTCTGATTTAATATAAAGGGTTCAAAAGGAACAAAGATTAAAATACTATACCAGATTTATCAACTTTCTATTTGAGGTGTTGGTAAGTAAAGAAAAAAAGGTATATTTTCTTAAATCATGTGAAAGCATTCATTCTGCTGCTTGGTTAAGTTTTTGTTTTGATATTTTATTTTTATGTGAGCCTCAGCCAAAATTTTTGTTACAAGTCTGCAATTAGAGTTTTGCAAAGACATTTTGAGCTTTACTCATGAAGTGTAAAGATAAACTTTTTAAAGAGGAATCAACCTTATCACTCGAAAAATTAACTATATTTCATTGCAACATGTATCGCCTTCAGCATTATATTCTATTACTTTCTCATCAATAGGAAATATTATCCTGTAACCCAATGGTACAAGATAGGCAAGCCACAGAACTAGATTTTTATGATATATTTCTTTGACTGCAACAAAGAATGGAATATATGCAGGTAACATGTATTGTATAAATAGGTTTTAATGATCATGAGTAAGCTAAGTAGCATAAACCCTATATCTAAAAAGTAAAATACTATAATTATAAAGAAAATTTCAATTCTTTGTTCACATTTTATTTTCCATACTTGAAGTACAAATATAATGTGTTTTTATTAATTCATAAGAACTCATGCTTATATATATCAAATCTATTGGGTAGACTTATTAAAACTTATAATAAAAATGCCCTAGTTGTAGATTATATTATTTAAAAGCATATTGCCTGTTAAAATATCCCCAAGTATCAAAATATCAGGTATTTTAATATTTTAAATTAAAAACATATACTAATATAATGGATGCTGAGTTATATATTTTGTATCTCTTTTAATAGTACTATATATTCATATTTAGGTGGACTATTCTACAGTGTCTCTCACAATAAAATTTCATATAAAGTATGTAATAAATTAATACTTGTTCACAACTTTACTAATTACAGTCATGGCAATGTTTCTACATTTTACATCACTCTTTTAAGCCTAAGTATCTTGATTTATTGTAATAATTACTGACCTCATAAAAGAGCATGCTGTAAATTCTTAAGCATGTAGTTACTATTATAACTTTATATTTCTCAGTGGAGATTCATAGATTTACAATAGTTTTAGATAACTTCATTTTGACATATTATCTAAAGTAAATGAATGCATTAGCCCATCACCATAAGTTAAAACAGAGACAGAATTAATTGTTTTCTTGATTTTAAAATAAGAACAGTATTCAGAGTTTAGATTATATTCTAAGGTTGTTCCAATTAAGGTTACTATCAATTAGTGTTATAGACTGTAAACATTTTAAACATATTCTTAAACTAATTTTGTGCTTTGTTCTAATGTACCTTATCATTTTGGAAAGTAATTTTAGTTCCTTGTTATACATTTCTTTATTTTATTTATTAAATTTATGTGAAAATTTAAATAACTGTCTTACCATTACAAGATAGCACTGCAACACATTTTTCAGCTTCACTAACATTATTTAAATATTTTAGACTTGCATCTGTCTATCCAACTTAAATAGGCTTATACAGGAAAGAAGTACAACCGTTTACAGTCTATTGTACAAGATTTCTTGCACAATAGATCTTGAATTATTTGTTACTTGGTAAAGGTAAATTTCTCATAAATATTTTTCCCCCACCATCCAAATCTCATTTAAGAAACATATATCGTTTATAAAACTACTAAAATATCTTACTGCTTTATATAATATTTTTCCAGGATTTGAACAAGAACTTTAAATTGTTCTGGTGCATATAAGTGACTATGTGATATAAACATGTACATTACGTTGAGATGGTGCGGGAGGTTAATAGCTGTCTGCCTAGTGGGAAAGATATGCAACTAAATTCTCACCTTTTTTATTAGTTACTCTTGGCTCCTCCTTTGCTAAACTTCCTTTCTCATTTTAATATATGCTATTCTGCTTCTGCACCAACAGAGGCCTCTCTATTTGACATTTGGTTAAATTCCAATTCTCCTGACTCATGGTGATAACATTAATTTCAAATTTAGTTAGCAGATTTCCTTTCTTAATGACCAACTCAATCTGTGACATGTTGTTTATTTAATCTACCTGTCAACATAGAATGTTCAATAATAAATCACTGGGATGTTTCTAGCCTATGCACTGTCATGTTGTATCCCAAATGGTTGGCTTTGAAACAGCAGAATATTGTTTTCTTCTTCATTTCCTGGGTGTGTATTATAAATTTTCCAGAAAATTATGTGCTGGCCATTCACTGACTTGTGTCCACTAAAATTATTTTCATTTTGATAATTTGATGGTCACATTAGTTTTTAGGGTTCATGAAAACAAGAGTTAAGTTGAAAAATTTTATGTAATTTATATTATCACCTGAATTGGGAAAATCAAGCATAGGATCACTGAAGCAAGTAAAATAACATTAACCTCTACTAAATTTTAAAATATAATAATGCAAGTAAACTTACAATGAATCAAAAAGGCTATTCATAGGAATGATAATATCACCTTCAAATTAGCAACAGCAATGTTTTTTGTTGTTAGTTTATATAACAGGTAGGAAAACTCTAAGTGCCACTGAATCAGCCAAAAATTACAAAATAAAAAAAGAGGAAACGAATAGCACAATTTAGATGTCATATCGAGAAATACTTGATATACAGGGTTATGAGAGGTTATTAAAATTTTGCAAAGTTGAGCTGGGTGTGAGGCTCACGCCTGTAGTCCCAACTGCTTGGGAGGCTCAGGAGGGAGGATTACTTGAGCCCAGGAGATCCAGGCTACAGTAAGCTGTGATTCTGCCACTCTCCAGCCTGGGCAACAGAGTGAGATTCAGAAAGAAAGAAGGAAGGAAGGAAAGAAGGAAGGAAGGAAGGAAGGGAGGAAGGGAGGGAGGGAGGGAGGGAGGGAGGGAGGATGGAAGGAAGGAAGGAAGGAAGGAAGAAAAAAGGAAAGAAGAAAAGAAGGAAAGAAAGAAAGAAAAGAAAGAAAGTAAGAAAGAGAGAGAGAAAGAAAGAAAGAAAGAGAGAGAAAGAAAAGGGATTACACAAAGTAGTAATTAAGAACATCTTCTATTAATTGCAATGAACCAAAGTATACCTATTTTATATTTTGAAAACTGAATGAACCTCTCTTCTTATAATTAATAATGGAATTGGCTTCTTGAGTTATTTAAAATGGAGCGGTGATACAAAGGTATAGTGATGGAATGAGTCATGCCAATGAGTTCCTTCCAGGCAATGACTCCATTTTATTTGACTTTATTTCTTTAGAACTAATGGGTCACTGGCTAAGAAATAAAAGATAAAAAGTAAATGTTTAAATAATTATTTTGAACTGAGTACTAATGAACATAATCATCAGAGCCAGACAGTCTTAGTTCAATTCCTGAAGCCATCATTTACATGATGAGTTGTTTAGAAAAATGTTATCAAATCTGAGGCTTATTTTCCTGTTCTTTAACATAAGAATGTCCCAACTTTCTCAGGTCATTGTAAAGATTAAATGAAGTTGTATAAATATTGAATAAATGTTGGCGTAGGAGCATATGGTCAATATTCCGTTAATGACAACTGTTGTTGGCAACTCCTCTAGTTTTTAGGACACTCCCACTCCCCAGAACTACTCACTAAATCTCAGCAAAAATTCCATGTGCCCCAGGAAGCCTATCTCATCTATCCCTAGGCTAATCTGCCTCTCTTCTCTAGTTACTTTAAGAACATTAATTTTGTTTACATTAATCGTTATTATAGCACATACTATGCAATTTTAATATTTTTGCTTTTGTATTAGTCTGCCCCAGTTATATATAAGTTTCTCAAGATAAGGAAACATTTCATGTGTCTTTGTATTCATATTAGGTACATCAATTTAATTAATTTGTTAAGACATATAAAATACTATTTTCTTATGTTTTTCTTTTAGTTTTATGGATAAATTATTATTTGGGAGAAAACTGATTTTAAGATATTGTAGCATAATATTATTTTTAAAAACAGCTATGTCACCCTGATACAAAATATTGTTGTTAACTCACTTGGAGTATGAGAGTCCTGGATATCTCCTAAAGGAAGGCTTGACATAACAAGAAAGACTCAGTCAAGCACTATTAAAATACTAGTCCAGATGAAGATTTCTTTGATTATTGTTGTACACAAAATTTTAATTTTGATACCTTGGGTTAAAATAAACCAACTTTTATTAACCATAAAAGGCAAGAAAAGGAACAAGTAACCTATATGTTAGGTATGTGGGTGTTTAGTTAGTCTATCACATGGGAAAAACATGTGTTGGTTCATCTCATTCTGGAATATTAAAAGTAAGGAAAATGGCTATAAATATATGTTTAGGGATCAAGGAAAAGAAATTTTTATATATTATGAATCATAAGCCTTATTAATGCAATGTTTTGAACAGCTATAAGAGCTCTTATAAAAATGGATTTAAGATGAAATTGAGAAATGCCAAGAACAGTTGACACATAATACAATATCAAAAAGAAAACATAAAATCAGAAAGGGGGTATAAACCTCACCATTGAAAGTTTTCATTTTAAAAGGCCATTTCTGTGAAATATCACAAAAACATTTTAGTGACACTTTGAAAGAATTTTAGACTAATTTCAATCAGTATAGAATTTCTGATATTTTTACAATAAAAAATGTGGTATGCTACTTATTCTTTTTTGACACTTTAAAGAAAGGATAATGTAATATTTTAAGTGTCTGAAATACATGTAGTAGATTTCAGAAATTCTCATATGATCAAGGTCCCAAAAACACAGAAGCCTAGGTCAAAATAGAGTAAACAAATGATGAGCGAGAGCGAGAGCGAGCGAGAGAGCGAGAGCAAAAGAGAGAGAGAGAGAGGAGAGTTTTAAAAAAGAAAGAATAAAATCCACAATTATTAGATTTCAGACATTCCCACATGATCAAGGACCCCGAGAGAGAGAGAGGAAAGAAAGAAAAAGAAAGGAAGAAAGAGAAAGAAAGAAAGAAAGAAAGAAAGAAAGAAAGAAAGAAAGAGAGAGAGAGAGAGAGAGAGAAGGAAGGAAGGAAGGAAGGAAGGAAGGAAGGAAGGAAGGAAGGAAGGAAAGAAGGAAGGAAAGAGAACGAACGAACATGGAAGGGGGAAAGAGAAAGAAAAAGGAACAAAAAAGAATAAATGACGAAGGAAGGAAGGAAGGAAAGAAGGGAGGGAGGGAGGGAGGGAGGGAAGAAGGAGGAGAGGAAGGAAGGGAAGAAGGAAGGGAAGAAGGAAAGAGAGACTTGGAATATTCTTAAGAAATTTTGTATAGGTGAACTGTAAAAATTGATAACATATGAGAACTCTCTAATCGCCAAGGCAGACTCATAAACCTCAAGGAGATTTCAGGACAATTTGATAGAAAAATCTCAAAAGAATTGTGGTCTGAACTTCAAATGCAGAATGTGTGGTTATTGAGGGAAGTATTCCAGTGACCTTCAGGATCTAAGCTCAGCTTTTATTCTTCTTAACATGATTTCCAGTACATTCTGTTTTTAAGAACTGTGTAAAACACATTTCTCAAACTTTTACAACCTGCCCTATACAACAATAGTGAGTGTGTGCTGAAGTTTTATTTAATTTATTGAGAGTCACAGTAGAATGTCAAGACATGCTCCAAAAACAATTTTGAAAAAAAAAAAAAAACACCTCTAACATATATACATAATTAACTAGGGAAAACTGCCAAGATATTATTATTAGCAGGTTATATACAAACTGGTTAGTATCTTGTAGTCTATGCGGGCTGTAAATATTGACATTATCTTTTCTGTAGAAAAGAAAAAAAAACAATTATACCATACACTTTTCTGCAAAAAAAAAAAAAAGAAAAGAAAAATTAGAGGTTTTTATTTTTTTAATTCAACCTTAAGATTTGAGGGTACGTGTGCAGATTTGTTACGTGGGTGTATTGTGTGATTCTAAGGTTTAGGGTAGAAATGATCTTGTCACCTAGGTAGTAATCACAGTACTCAGTAAGTAGACAGGTAGTTTAACAGCCCTCACCTTCATCCCTATTTCCTGTGTCTAGTAGTCCACACTGACTATTGTCCCAATATTTATGTTCATGTGTGCTTAATATTTAACTTCTACTTATAAGTGAGAACATGTCATATTTGGTCTTCTAATCCTGCATTAATACTTTTAGGATTATAACCTCCAGTTTCATCAATGTTGCTGTAAAAGACATGATTTCATTCTTTGTTATAACTGCATAGTATTCCACAGTGTATAGATACCATATTTTCTTTATCCAGTTCACCGTTGATGGGGATCTAGGTTTATTCCATGTCTTTGCTGTTGTGCATAGTGCAGTGATGAACACAGGAGTGTATGTGTCTTTTTCATAGGATTATTTATTTATTTATTTTTATATATACCTAGTCGTGGGATTACTGTGTGAAATGATAATTGTTTGAACTTGTTTGAGAAACCTCCAAACTGCTTTCCACAGTGGCTGAACTAATTTACATTCCCATCAACAGTGTGTAAGTGTCTCCTTTTCTCCGCAACCTCACCAGCATCTGTTATTTTTTGACTTTTTAATAGTTGCCATTCTGACAAGCATGAGATGGTAGCTCCTTGTGGTTTTGCTTTGCATTTCTCTGATGATTAATGATGCTGAGTATTTTTTGATGTTTGTCACTTCTATGTCTTATCGTGAGAAGTGTCTGTTCATGTCTTTTTTCCATTTTGAATGGGGTTATTTGATTTTTGCTTGTTGAATTGTTTATCTCCCTTACAAATTCTGGATATTAGACCTTTGTCAGATGCACAGGTTGGGAATATTTTCTCCCTACTGGTAGGTTTGTCTATTTACTCTCTTCATAGTTTCTTTTGCTGTGCACAAGCTCTTTAATTAGGTCCCGTAACTATACAGATTATAAAACAACAGAATCCCAATCAATTGTGAAGTAATTCCACCAAAGTTAGATTCCATAATGGAGACAGATGGTCATTAGAGAGGCTTATTAGGACATGATCTAGCATGATATTAAAAAGTCTCATAATCATCATTTGCTTCATTGCCAAGTTTTAGATAATTCATTTCTGCAAACCAGTTAAAGAAGGAGAAATAGCTTAAGGCTCAGCTCTAAAATATTAATTAGAGTCAATGATGAGAAGAAAAAAATACATGGATGAGAAAAATCAAACTTTAAAAATTTGGAAGAAAGGAAAATCCCATACAGATGTTTATAAACGGGAGGATAAATATGTGTGGGAGAAAGATTTCGTCTTAATACAAATTCCCCTCAATCCTTCTGTCCTTATGTTTATAAATTAACCGAGAAAGTTGAAATTTTCTTTACAGATTAATTCTTAACGTGAACACTCCATTTCTTATTTTCTTCTCCTTCTGCTACTTCTATTCCCTGGAAAATCAGTTCTATCCTTAATGAAAACTCTGCATTTTCTCACCTAATGCTAATTCTACCTTTTCCCTAATGATGCAAAATTATTTGCAGCCTCCTTCTCTAGTTCAGGGACATGTGGCAAGTTGCCATCCTACTCTTAGCCCATTGCTGCTCACATAATTATGTTATTTGGCACCATAGTCTTCTCAGTCTTATTACCTTGGTTACATACTTACTTCAGCCACATTTTTTAAGGAAAAAAAAATCTTGGTACTTGCCTCTTAATTTTCATTTCAAGGATGCTATGATTTTATCATCCATAATTTTTTCGTTTACCTTGGATTTCAAATTAGGCAATCAGGAGTCGTAAGAAGACAAACTGCTGTCAGGAAGACATTCTGTATATTCCTCTCCAGTAAAATAATCCAATAGGAACTTAAAGAATTACACATCCAGAAATAAAACATAATTTCTAAGAATAATTATCAATGCCATACTAGTCTATTAGATTTTTGGTAGGGTTAATGGACTAGAAACTATATGAGGACAAGGAATGCACTTATTCTTCTCATCAATGAAATGTCAATACTTAGCAAAATGTCTGTCTTCACAAGCATTTGTTAAATTTGCATTGCATAAATGAATAAACAAGTAAAAAATGAATAGCAAATAAGTGAGGCAAAATGAATTTTCAAGGATAGTATGCACAGATTAATGGCTGGCATTTTAAAAAGTTTTCAATCAGGAGGGCAGAGCAAGATGGTGGAATGGGAGGTTCCACTCATCTTCCCTTCACCTCTACACCTGCAAGGACACCAAATAAATAGCAATCTTCACAGAAAAAACACCTTCATACAGACTAAAAATCAGGTGAGCACTCATAGTACCTATCACTGAAAGAGGCACTGATGAGATCAACAAAAAAGCTGTCCTGAATTGCCAGTGCCAATCCTCCCCCAATTTTGGTAGCAGCTGTGTGGTGCGGGTAGCTTCTCTGGGTGCTAAGGGAGGGAAAACACAGCAATTGTGAGGTATTGAACTCTGTGCTGTTCTCTTAGAGCAGAATGGAAAAATGGACCAAACTCAGCTGATGGCCACACATGGAAGGAATACTGACCCTAGCTAGAAGGGAATCACCTATTCCAGCAGGTGGGAACTTGAGTTTCAACCTCACCACCATGGGATACAGCACTCTATATCTCCCAAACAGACTTGGAAGGTAGTCTGGCTCATAAGGACTACAATTCTTAGGCAAGCCATAGTGTGAATCAGACTTAGAGACAATTAACTGGAGGGCAGTGTGATGTACTGAGACACTAACTCAGGCAGACAAGGAAGTGGTAACATCACAGCACCCCTATCCCCAGGATGAACGGCTCATAGCTCAACAAGAAATCCTTTCTTCTGCTTGAGGAGAGGAGAAGGGAAACAGGGCAGAGTGGTGGGGGGTGGACATGGGACTTTATCTTCCATCTAAGATAACAACTCAGCCACAGCAGGATAGGGTACTAGTCAGAGTCATGAGGCTACTGTCCCAGGCACTACTCCCAGGTGACATTTGTAGACACACCCTGGGCCAGAAAGAAACTTGCTGTTTTGAAGGGAAGAACCCAGTCCTGCCATCATTCATCACTTACAAAATGAAGAGATCTTGTGACACATAGGTACTACACTGAGAACCTGGGGTAAACCTCTGAGACTTACTGGCTTCAGGTAAGACTCAGAAGGTAACAACCTGCGGTGGCTATGGGACAAAACTCCTCATGCTTGAGAAAACCAGAGGGAAAAGTAAAAGGGACTTTGTCTTGCCCCTTAGGTACCAGCTAAGTCACAGCAGGGTAGAGAACAAAGCATCTCTTGGGGTCCTCAATTCAGGACTTGACCCTAGATTATATTTATAGGCCCACCCTGAGCCACAGGGAAGCCCACTGCCCTGAAGGGTGAGTCTCAGGCCAGGCAGCATTCACAAGTTGACTTAAGAGAACCTGGGCCTAATGAAAAAATTGGAGTTAGTCTGGCAGTACTCCAAATCACATGGGGTGGTGATGGTTATGGGTTGAGGATCCCCTGCCTTTGGGAAAAAGAGGGGAGAGTGAGAAGGACTGCATCTTGTGGTTGGATTAGCAGCTATGCCACAATAGAACTGAACACTAGGTAGACTTCTAATGATTTTTATTATTGTCCCTGGCTCCTGCACAGCATTTCTGGATCTACCCAGGGTTGGGGAACCTTGCCACCATGGAGGAAAGTACACAGATGTGACTGGCTCTGCCACCTGCTGATTCTGGAGCCCCAGGTTCTTGAGATAATATATACAGTAGCCAGACAGTGGTTAAGCAAGTCTTGGGTGACACCTAGCCCTGTGCTGTCTTCAGGTGTCACTCAGCCCAGTCATGGTGGTGGTGGTCACAGGGGTGCTTGTGTCACTTCACCTCAACACCTAGGTGGCTCCAAATAGGGAGACTCTAACTTTGGGAGAATATAAGGGAAGTAAAAAAGAATGTCTACCTGTCAATTTAAAAGATTCTTCCAGATCTTCAAAACTATCAAAGCAGTACTTCTATGAGCCTATAAGAACCACGGTGTAGCTGTACATTGGGTGTCCCCTAAAGCAGATAAAACTTAGGCAAAATGCCCAAATCTTTTCAAATAATTGAAAAGGCTTCCTAAGTAGGATAGCTGCAAATTGGTTCACACAATGAAGATGACAGTAACTATCTAACTCTTCAATGCCCAGAGACCGAAGCATATCTATTAGCATCAACACCATCCAGGGAAATATGGCCTCACCAAATGACCTAAATAAAGCACCAGGGACCAATTCTGGAGAAACAGAGTGACTTTTCAGAAGGGGAATTCAAAATAGCTGTGTTGAGGAAACTCAATAATTTCAAAAGAACACAGAGAAGGAATTCAGAAGTCTAGCACATAAATTTAACAAATAGATTAAAATATTACAGATTAAGTAAGGAATTCTGGTGAAGAAAAATGCAATTCTCATACTGAAGACTAAATCAGAGTCCTTTAGTAGCAGAATAGGTCAAGCAGAAGAAAGAATTAGTGAGAATAAAGACAGGCTAATTGAAAATAACAGCCAGAGGAGAAAAAATTTTAAAAAATGAAGCATGCCTAGAGGATCTAGAAAATAGCCTTGAAAGGGCAAATCTGAGTTATTATCCTTAAAAAGAAGGTAGAGAAAGATTTAGGGATAGGACGTTTTTAAACAAGAATATTAACAGAGAACTTCTTAAATCTAAAGATATCAATATGAAAGAATAAGGAGTTTACAGAACACGTAGCAGATTTAGCCCAAAGAAGTCTACCTCAAGGCATTTAATAATCAATTTCCCAAAGGTCGAGGATAAAGAAATGATTCTATAAGCAGCAAGAGAAAAACAAACAAAACAAACAAACACAAAACCTATCAATAATAGACTAAATAAAATGTGGTACATATATGTCATAGAATACTATGCATCCATAAATGCATAGTACTTAGGCTCTTTGCAGGGACATGGATGAAGCTGGAAGCCATCATGCTCAGCAAACTAAAACAGTAGCAGAAACCCAAGCACTCCATGTTCTCACTTATAAGTGGAGTTGAACAATGAGAAGACATATACACAGGAAGGGAAATGACACATACCAGGGCCTGTTGAGGGGTGGAGGGCAAAGGGGAAGCCTTAGAGGACAAGTCAATAGGTGCAGCAAACCACCTATTGACTATGTGATTTTTGAGATACATGGGCCAAACGTGCACGTTTGATACGTATACCTATGTATATGTATACCTATGTATCAAACCTGCACATTTGGCCCATGTATCTAAAAAATCAAAGTGAAAAAAAAAAAGAAAAAAAACACACAAACATATATTTAATAGCACAATACTGTGACTATAGTCAATAACTTAATTGTATATGTTAAAATAATTTAAAGAGTGGAAGTGAATTATTTGTAACTCAAATAATACATGAGTGAGGAGATGGAGACTCTACTCTCCATGATGTACTTATTTTACATTGTATGTCTCTAACAAAATATCTCATGTACTCCACAAATATATACCCTATGTGTCCACAAAATGTTTAAAAATAATAAAATTAAATAAAAACTAATGTAATCCCAGCTACTCAGGAGGCTGAGGCAGGAGAATTGCCTGAACCCAGGAGGCAGAGGTTGCGGTGAGCCGAGATCACGCCATTGCACTCCAGCCTGGGTAACAAGAGCGAAACTCCGTCCCAAAAAAAAAACAAAACAACAACAAAAAAAAACTAAAACAGTTTTCTAATAAAATTTTGGACGAGATATTATGAACCATCAAAAAGACAATTCTGTCTAAAATCTTTTAGCTAGACCAATCTAGATCAGTCCAAAATGATAAGTATATTATCTTTCTTATTACTTTTTTGGTTAGAGTATGAACTAGACTAATATTGAGATGTCCAGCTATTATATTATTCTAAATTTTTCTAAAGTTTTAAAAATATGTTGCTCAAAATTTAAAATTAATTGATAGATTAAAACTACATTGATTTATGAACATGTGGTTATTCTTTGTTAAGATAATGAAAATGTAGTAAATTCTTATTTTTAATGATGCACTGGCAATATCAACTGTATATCAAAAGGATACTTTATATATTTTTATTTTTTTCTAATAGTATTTTTAATTTTGAGAATCTTGTTGAAAAGAAAATAAAAACACATCACTTTCTTTGCCCCCTCCCTCCCAATAACTGATATAATATTTTAGGCAATAAATGGAATAGAAATGTCAACTATATGGTACTGGAAATTCGCTTTCTTGTTTAATCAAAAAATTAAGAATACCCTAACAATAACTATTATATCACTATCTTAATATCCCAGATACTTCAACTGAGTTAAAAATTTTGAGATTCTAAATTATCAGAGAAATGTTCACATTCTTTAATTATTTTATCATGTTTCAGCATAAGAAAGTTACTTAGTTTGCTCTTTGGTGTTTGAGTGTTGAGGTCATGAATTATTAATAGAAAGTTATTCAGTTTTTTTAAAAAAGTAAAATAAAATTAAAATAAAAACAATATATCTTAATGCTCAGCCAACAGCAAATTTTATAGTGGTTACCATGTTTTCCTTCTAAACTTTTCAGGGGTAAACAAATCAAGCAGTATTTAGAGATACTACCTAGATAGCAGATATACATATTTTTATAAAGCCATAAAAATAAATGCAAAGGATATTTTTTTCTCTTTAGTGACTTTGAAATGTGAGTCATTAAGGCTATTATAAAAATTGGAATTTCTAAAAGCATGAAACAACCTAAAATGAATTTATTATTTTGTCATTTATGTGAATGATTTATTTTTAGAAAACGCAACATTTCTCTAATAAAAATTCTAACATTTTATATAATTAAATTGAATGAATATAAATAATAATTACATTAAACTAATATGCATTATGTTACATTTTAAAATACCAACATAATAGATTTATGAAAACTTATGCATTACTCTGAGGAAACTTGAATCGATCCACTATAATGCCAAATAAGCTGCATTATTTGTAACTGAAATGAATTTACCATGCCTCCCTAAGTAATAACATTACTTAGTAACATCAGATAAGGATTTATACATCATGCCTTAACTTGAATTTATTTGACTTGCAAGTAACCAACAATAGTGTCACTTAGGTCTATCATCAGAGAAAAAGGCATTTTACAAAAAAAAAAAAAATATGGATTGTGGAATTTAATAATTTTAGCCACTCAAGCCCAAAATTTTATGTACTATTTTTGTAAAAAGCATTTCTAAAATGCCAAATGTTTCTGTGCTTTCTATATAAATATTCTATGTCATTAAATTCTGTGCAATGACTATGTTATCTTGACAAAAATTACTTAACAGTGTTTTGCTGACATGTGTGTGTGTGAGTTTCAATACAAAAGACTAGACATAATTCTAGCATTCACTTTTATAATTTTATAATTCTTGAACATGCTTTCTTTTTCCATCTTATATCTCCTATGATAGTAATTCTGCTGATACCTAATTGGTCTTTCTCTAATATTTTGCTTCTACAATATTCTATATTTAGAAGTTAAATAAAATTCATGATTTACATTTACATACATTGAGTTAGAATCTCTGGATAAGATGTCAGAGGCAATTTCTATAACCATACATAGTATAAATTTTAAGTTAATAAGCATTCTCTTAGCTTTCTTGGATGTCAAAAATGATTTTCTATTTCTAAGTTATTGCCTCTCTTCTGAGATTCCTGATATCAAGTCTCAGTGTAAATAAGTTGTCTGTATACACATGTTAGTCATCGTTACTTGGCAAGGCAACCAAACAGAATCGGAAACTACTGTGGAAGGAATCTTCACATACAAATTAAATATCTTATATTTAATTTAATATGGTATTATAAAAGAAGTCTGTTGCAAATTTAGGGAGCAAATTTGTCATTTAAAGTTCTAGAATCCTTAAAGGATGATACACTTGGAAATAAAGCAATAAAGTCTTATGAATTGAACCAAAAAATATAAAAACTACAAATTGATGTTACAGCAACAACAGAAAAAACATACTTCAGCTCACAGCTAATGGTAGCCATGTGACTCAGTTTGGGTAAATAAGATGAAAGCAGGAGCAAATAGATTCTGGAAATTTTTCTACTTTTCTGATAAAAGAAACAGACTTGACTATAACTGCCCCTTTCTCCTTCATCTTAAGCATTGATTTAATGTCTGAGGGTAGACAATTATTTTGTAACCAGGAAGGAAGAAAATAAATTGAGAAGAATCAGGAAGATTCTATTTCTGACATCACGAAGGGGCCAACTCAAGGTCAGTAACTCTCAGCTTCCAGACTTGCTGCCAATAGTATTTCTGAATGATAAAAACATTAGCTAGGATTTTTCTCAAACAGAGATAAAATGGACAAATCTTGAAGATAAATGTGGTTGTATTTTGGCAAGTTTTGTTTTGAATCTTTGTTGAAATAAATGGTGTATAAGCATCTGTAGTATACCATAAATTCAGTCTTATCTCATACAGAGTAGGCAGTATTGGCAAAAGCAGGTTCAGTTGTCTGATATGATATGTTTAAGTTCCAAAGATGTCACTTCTAGCCATGTGACCCTGGATAACTTAAATAGCTGCAGGTAACTTAGGCTCCTCTGTGGTTGCTATTAATAGTTGTACCTATCTCATAATTGTGGGACAGATTAAATGACCAATGCACATAAAACATGCAGTAGGCTGCCTGGTATTTTTTATTTGTAGCATATTCTTAGATATATCGATTATCTTATGGGATATATAAGACCAAATAAATTAACAAGATTTTTCACAAATGAAGTTATATTGCCTTTTGAAGTCAAAATTTACCTGATTTCTTAGGCATTTCTTAAGTGTTTACTATCTGAAACTCTACTACTTGCTAGAAACACAGAGGTAATTAGGACATAATTATTTTAGGAAATTTCAAGTAGCAGGGAAGATGAAGATTAAAAACAAAGCATGGTAAATTCTAAAATGTACTTACAAACATGGTTTGGAAGGATTAAAAAGAGAAATATATATTATATAATAATAATAAAATATATAATAATTATATATAATTACATTAGATATATTATATATAATATAAAATATATATTATATACTATATTATATATTTTATATGATACTATCTATTATATATAACACATAATATATAATATATATTATATAACATATAAATTATATTATATATATTTTATATATATATATATATATATATATATACCATGGGACTTCCCTAATATGTATATATCTGATAATACATATTTAATATATAATATATATTACATATATATATCATGGGACTTCCCTGAGTTATACATAGATATATATCTGATAATATATATTATATAATATCTCATATTGTATAATATCTCATATACATATTATTTATATATATTTATTATACCTTGGGAAGTCCCAAGATATATACGTATTATATTATATATAGATTATATAAAATATATCTTAAATATCTTATATATATCTTATACATATAACATAATATATACTATATTATATATCTATATATAATATATAGATATATTATACCTAATATATCTAATATATAATATATATTAGATATACATAAGATATGTATTAGATATAA
>NW_022436944.1:4117001-4121734 GCF_009761245.1 Sapajus apella | reverse complement strand
ATAAATATTTATATATATATAAATATATAATATCTGGCCCCAGATATACTATATATATATATATATATATATATAATATATAGATATAATATTGTATATATCTATATTATTATATATAGATATCTTGGGACTTGCCAATATATTATATATTTATATATATATAAATATTAATATTTCATATTATATATGAGAAGTCCATGAGATATGAGATATTTTTACTGAGTATTAATGAAAATTTAGAATACAGGACAAGGGAGAATATGACAATTTCAGCAGAACATAGAAACATATTTGGAAATCGAAACCTTTCATGAATGGCTGTGACAGAGGCTTATGCAATGAAGCAGAAGGATGAAATAGAGCATATCCCTGGAGTTAGATTATGAAAGTCCTCATAGAGTTCTCAAAGCTTGGATTTCAAATCAGCACAAAGAGTGCTTTTCAAATTACATTTCACGGAATCTATCTATTCCCCAAAGCCTCTAAGGGCTGTTAGATTGTGTGAGAAAAAGGAAAAAACAGGTGCAGTTTTAGGGTTTATTCCTCAATTTATCCAATTGCTGCCTTTTTTTAAAACGAAATACTTTTTCATTTTTAAAACAAAATACTGTATTTTTAAACAAAATTCATAACTAGGTATTCATACATGATTATTTTTGAAAAGGCGAGAAAGCTTTCCAAAAAGTTAAGGATTGATAATCAAATAATGTGTTTATCTTTTATATTTTTTGCACAAAATCTTTTTCTGTCAAGGATGTGGGGATATTCCTGAGAGGAATATTAGTAATCAACCTGACAAATGAGATATTGTGGACCCAAAATAAAGCTCTGGAAATCGGAAGGGAGAACAGTTGGCAGTTGTGATACATATGAGATAGTACTGACAGTTTGGGGGACTTCATACAAAGGTCTTCAACATTTTTTCACTCATAACTTCCAAAAACAGTGTTGAAATACTTTTGTCTTTCTATGTTATTATATCAGTTTATATATTTTTTATGCTTGATTAATTAAAAGGGGCATTTTTAAAAACTGTTCATTACTATAAAATTTATACAGTCGAATCTAAATTCCATAGCAAATTGATTCCAAACATTATTCACTTAAATGCATTAAAAGCTGTTCTTTAACAGTTGTACATTTCATCTCAATATTTTTACTTATTGAGTCTACAGTAATAAAAATATAATGCACTTGAAAATTTATATTGCCACTACATCATACTCCTTTCTAATTTGAAAGTAAATTAAAATTTTAAAATTATCTCCATTTTTTGTGAACATAAGATTCTTACTGTTAGATTTTACAGTATAAAAAATAGCACTTTGTCAAGAATAAGTGACAATATTTTCTATGCATGAAAGTGCCTATTTATCAGTATTTATACTATTGCAAAAAATAGCATTTGAATATTTATCTAGGAAATCAATTTGTTTCTATACTTGTTTCAACTGCATATTGTTTCGTTACTAACAAATATTAGCATATGTTGATTCTGGTATGGCAAAACCATGTACTTTTAGAGTTTAAAAAATTTTAACTAGCATTCTAACATTTCTGTAACTTCTAGACCACTTGATTCTAAAGTAGATTTTTGTTTCATTAAAATGAGGGAATATCTATTGTATGTGTTTTAATTACTTAACATTTGTTTAGTATAATTTTGGTTAAAATTCAGATATGACAAAATTACAGCCATGCAGTCATCAAAATAAGATAAGAAATATGCTGTTCTAAATAAAAGTAATAATTAGAAAATTATATATTTGACTAAATTTTCTTCTGTTTTGTTCCAAGAAGAGTTGCTTCTGCTTAAGTTTTAGGGAAAAGACTTGACTAATTCTTCCCCTGCTATAACCCTTTAATAACAATGATCATAGAGGATCTAAAGTTAGCTTCATGGAACAACCACTGTGAGTGGGCCAACAGAGGAAAGAAGAACATTCAAAAGCCATTGCTAACTGAAAGTCTCCCGTGGATTGTCTCCTGGGAAATTCACTGCCTTGGGGGCAGAAGGAAAAACAGAAAAATCTATCATTTGATACCTTTTCTTCCTAGTGTAAGCAAAAATCTGTTTAACACTAAATAATCATAGAGACAGAGGAGTGTAATTTATGAGAGTAAAATTGTAATTAGCTACAGAAACTTGAAAACTAACGTGTGTACTTTTGAATTAGTTGTGCTTTTTATTGCCATCTCCCTTAAAACTTTCATATAAGTGATGGAATGTAATTGAAGAATGCTATTTGAACAGAATAAATAAAATTCTCAAAAGCTGCATAGTCCTTGGGGCTTGTCGTCTTATTTCATAAATTAACTTTGAGCAAGGAAGAATTCTTATTGATAAAATTGATTAATAAGCATGAATATAGCCTGTGGTAAAAGGTAGGTGCACATAACACGGAATGTAAAACTAGTGATACAGGAAAAAATGCTTTAATATATACTGAAAATTGAGAACACATTCAAAATACTATAGTATTTGTTAGGAATTTATATGCGGTTCTGAGCTACAGATGCAAACATCATGGAATAACAATTGAAAATATTGGCATAAAATGTGGACTCTGTATAAATATTTTACGTACTTATTTATAAATGTTCAATTTCTGCATTCAGTTCTAAAATCATTTCAATCTAAAATGACATATTAATTATTTTAAAGATACTTTAGCAAATCAATATTTTCATGTTTATTTATACATTTGATTTTATGTTCTTGATGTTATACCTGTATTTCCAACAAGAAATATATCAAACATATTTACTCAATGTTTCCTTTCCTAATGAACACCGGTTCACAGCTGTGTGTGTGTGTGTCTTTAAATACACATGTTTCACATCTTCTCTATTTGTGGGTTTGTTTTTACCTCTGTGATGTCTTCAGGTACATACCATGGGATATTTGGATTCCAGCAACTGTTATCACTATGAATTCTCGTACTTAAACTGCACTGGAATTAACTGAGATTTTCCACTTTTCATTTATTTCTCCTGAAAACATCTGTATCGATGGCCTTCAGCTGGGGGCAATTTTGCCCTTTAGAGAACATTTGGCAATATCTGGAGACTTTTTTGTTTTCTCAAACGAGCTGGGTGTGTTGCTAACATCTAGTGGGTAGAATCTAGGAATGCTGCTAAACCTACCACGGTACCCAGGAAAGGCCCACAGCATAGACTGAACTGGTTCCAAATGCCGATAATCTCAAGGCTGAGACATTCTGAACCAGAAAATAGGACACATGGTAGTAAGACTAGAAGATGAAATTTGAAAAATGAATTGAGTATATAATGTGAAATGGTTTCTGTGACACAGTCTGCTTGCCTAATGGATAGTTATCCACATTTCATCTCTGCTAATTGAATCCAGTATTCAGTCGCTTGCAAATTGCTTCGCCTAGTGAATAAATTATAACTGGTCTAAACTCATTAGAGCAGCCCATACTTCTTTGCTAATTATTGGCTTAAAAGAGGAGGTAAAATTTTTATTTTAAGAAAGTCTAGAAATTTTCAGGAATATTGGGATCCTTATTTTGTCAAAGATAAACTTAAAAAGTGAAGATCCTTTATTTTTGTCCTTTTTTTCTTCTAGTCCTGTCCTGGATTTGATTACATGAGAACACCATTCCTGAATCTACAGCAGTTATTTTATAATCATGAGGTATCAAGCCTATATTTCAAATCCAACACTAAGATTTTAGAGTAGAAAGATTCTGGATTTTTGGTTCAGTTCTGGACCAAACTTTGAGATTATGTGTGTACAGAATATGATTAGGAGGTAATTATATTAAGCTGTAGCTGGAAGATTTATATCAAACTAACATTTCTGTTTATAATAAATACAAAACTACATGAGATACAAAAATAGCTTTTGAAGGTATTAGAGAAAAATCCAAGGCATCTACAACTTTAGGGTCCAAGATCCCACAAAGAAATAAAGTTCAATGATGTTGGTCTATTTTTGTTGTTTTTTCTTCTTCATTGAAAATAACTGATAAACTTCAAGTAGAATGCTACAAAACACTTTGAGTCAAGATTTTGGAAAAAAAAAAAAAAAAGAAAAAAGACAAACAAAAGGAAATTGGGAAGAAATGTGTCAAATATCCTGTGCATTCAGCCCCAGACATTTAGTCATTTCTAATTGCCATATGGGCTATAATTAGAGACAGAAAAACTAAACAAAAAGTAGGTTATAAGGGGAAAGATTCTAAATTTAGCCATTTGCCAGGATTGAGAAGTTAAAAGCAAGTTCAGTCTCAAAAAAAAAAAAAAAGAGAGAAAAAAAAAAAAAAAGAAAAAAAAAGAAAGGAAGGAAGGAAGAAAAAAACACTATAAAAACTTTGCACTTTGCTAAGGATCAGGAAACAAAATACCACATTTTCTCACTTATGAGACCCAAATCATGAAAACACATGGATACATAGAGGGGAACAACAAACAGGTGGGCTTATTGGAGGTTGGAGATTGTGAGGAGGGTGAGGATCAGCAAATATAACTAATGTGTACTAGGTTTAATACTAGAATGATGAAGTAATCTGTACAACAAACCTCTGTGACACAAGTTTACCTATGTCAGAAGCTTGCCCATGTACCTTTGCACTTCAGATAAAAGGTTTTTTGTTTATTTGTTTTTTAAACCTTTGGAATTTCATTAAAGAATGCAAAATACCTAAGTCCTAGTACTAAAGGCAAAGTGCAGATATACCAGTCATCATTAATAATAATCATCAGAA
>NW_022436944.1:3988164-4116601 GCF_009761245.1 Sapajus apella | reverse complement strand
TGTCTCAATCTGTTGCCAGGCTTGAGTGTTGTGGTGTGATCTTGGCTGAATGCAACCTCCACCTCCCTGAATCAGGTTATTATCCGGCCTCCGCCTGCCGAGTAGCTTGGATTACAGGCACATGCCCATGCCACCACGTCCAGCTAATGTTTGTATTTTTAGTAGAGATGGGATTTCCCCATGTTGGCCAGCTTGATCTACTGACCTTGTGATCCATACTCCTCAGCCTCCCAAAGTGCTGGGATTACAGGCATGAGCCACTATGCCTGGCCACAAATAAGTTTTAATATATTTATGACTAACATATGAAAAAGACAAAACAACTTTTATAGAACTGTAACCTATAATAAAGAAACATATAAAAAAAAGAGAACTTAAATTACAATAACTAAAAAAATTAATATATGCATTAAAGGCATTTTTATATAGCCACAAAATGGTTTAGTATTCTCAAAGATGAAAACTTTCATATGTGTAAAACAATCCAATTTTTAGTGCATAGAAAAAATGGTTAATAAATCCAAAGAAAATACATAAAATGCAATACAAGTTATGAAAATTTATTACTGTACACTAAATTGGAATATCACTAGAGAAGTTACAAAGAATGAGGCAAAACAATATTTGAAGAGATATAGTCTAAGGATTTCCAAAAGTGCTGATGACATCAAGCCACAAATTCAAAACGTGCTTTAAACACTGAAAAAGATTTAAAAAAATTAAAAGTCCTAGAAATGTTACAATAAAACTGTTTTACTATAAAGGAAAAGGGGCATGAGGGGAATGTTCAAAGCAACAACAAATAAAAGAAAAGACATATTCCTTTCAAATAAATAGTAATAAGTCTGATAATTTCTCATCACAAACAATGGAAGACAAATGACACTGGGATCACATCCATAAAGTGTAGAAATAAAATAACTGTCAATCTACATAGAATTTAATACACAGTAAAAGTATGTTTTTTTAAATGAAGGGTACCTATATATTTTTGGACATAAGTAACTCTAATGAATCCAAGAAGATGATAAAAACATTTCTAAATTAATATCTACTCACTGCAGCAGACTTAGAATGTATAAAATAAAACAAGCATAATTAAAAAGAAAAAAATTGCATTGATAACTGAAGCTGAATGTCCTAAAACGTGACTTTCTATGACAAAAAATACTATGTAAAGAGATACATAAGAGATTTGAACCATGCAACTAACAATATTGAAACACAAAAATAATATGTAAGGACATATGTAAGAGATTTGAACCATGCAACTAACAACATTTATCCAACTGGTTTAAAAAGCACATCGTACCCAAGAATCACAGAATATATTATTATTTCAAATCTCAAAAAGATCACAGAAAAAAACTCTTACAAATAAAAATAATAAAGACAATCAATACAAATTGGGAAAATAATTAAATACTTAATAGAAGTACTAAAATGTCAGTTATCATATGAACACATACTCAAGTTTTTATTAAGTCCAAATCCACAATGAAATTCCATTACACATTCTCTAGAATAGATAAAGTTAAAAAGACAGATAAGAAAAAGAAAAATTGGCATTGTGGAGTAACTGTAACATAACCTGTAGGAAGGTAAAATTGGTTCAGAAAAACTAAACCAAAACAAACAGAAAACACTGCCAAAAACTCTTTAGCATTACTTACCAATGCTGAATATATGCAAAAACATAAGATTCAGTGATTCCATCCATGAGTTTATATTCAACATAAGCAAACTCACATAAACAACAACATGTATACAGATACATAAACATTATTGGCAGTAGCCTCAAACTGGGAATAACCCAAAACACATAAAAAGTAGAATGGATAAAGTAGTACACTGTACTACTTTCATAGAATGGCACATTATACAACAGTTAATTGAACAAATTGCTGTACATATAAGAACATAAATGAAGCTTATAGACATAATATTTGAAAAAAGATAAAAAATTTTAAAAACATTATTTTTTAATAAATCAAAATGACCAAGATGAATATAATGTTCTAATTTCATTTTAATAATAGAATTAAGAATAGGGTTTATCTTTCTAGGCTTACAACAGGATGGATACTTGAAGGAAGCTTCAGGGATTTGGGTACTAGTCTATATTCTGGTGTGGGTACACAGACATATTCATCTTGTAAAAATATGTCAAGCTGTAGGCTGCAGATTTGTGCATTTTACTTATATACATATTGTCCTTCAATTCAGTGATTATCAATGACATATCTATAAATTTTCGGTAACTTTTATTCATAACTTTTTATCATACAGATGTTGAATAGCACAGTAGTAGCAATGCTACTATGTACAGTGTTAAATTCTGCAAGTCAAATTGTCATGGAAGTACATGTTTATGTCTTTGTTTCAGCAAGTTAACTTGTTGGTGTATAGAAGGCGTTGAATGAGGCAACTTTGCTGGCAGAGGGATTACTTGGAGATTGATCTCATTGAATGTTCAATAATTCACTTGTAAAATTAACAATGAATTATTTCTCAATTTGTAATAATACGGTGGTTTACACTGTAAATGTCCCTCAGCCAAGGATCACACAAAGACTTCTATAGTTGAATAAATTGAGTTTACTATTGATAGCAACGAGGTAGAACATGTACCATAGGAGACCATGGGACATCCCAGAAGGACAGTCTTAAAACTAACTTGTAAGTTTTTTTATATGGTTGGGTAACTTTGGGGGTTTGCTCTTGATTGAGGTGTTGTCAAAAAGTGGCTTCAAGTTTATAACCAGAAATTCAATAAATATTATCTATAGGGAGGGGTAATCAGAACAAGAATGAGCCTGTGATTACATGAGAAGTAGCAGTCACTAATGTTTTAATGAGAGAAAGAAAAGTTTGGTATTTTACAGGCTGCACAGTGATCTCATTTTTTCTCACTTTTTTATGATCACAGAGTAACCTCATTTGCCATAGTTGTTCTGTAATATTATTTATGTCCAATAGTAGAAAAATATGATATATCTGTAAGCCTCATATCATTTTGGAATAATATTGAGGCCTACCTGTGAATGCTAGATCAGTTTATAATCACACATTTAATATTGATATCTAGCTGTGAAGACGGTTTCCTGACATCAGGAGCTCTGATTATCTGCATCTACGGTATACCACACAGGTTTCTGGTTTTTCAAGGGTTGCATTGATGCATCTGATTAATTTGATAGTAAAAAATAAGCCCACATGATTGGCAACACAAGGAACAGGGAAAGGAGTTCAGAAAGTAGATGTCATGGAAGAAAAAAACAGAATCAATATATCAAATTTTAAGAACTGAGATGATATTGATATATATATAGTTATAATGAGAAAAAAAAACCAATTATGCCTGCATTCTTCACTCTACATGAAAATGGGGCCACAATTTTGTTTGTAAAGAATAGTAGAAAGAAGAGGTATTGTATTCTTCCACAGAAAGCCAGAATGGAGAGATCTACTAGGAGAGGTGGACACAGCAGCAGTAGAATAGGGGATGGGAAAGTATTCTCAAGATAGAGCTGCTAATTTAGGGAGACTCATTTTGAGAAAAAGAGTTTTCACTTAGTTTCAGTTTACCATAACATCACAGAGTCAACCAAATTTACAAGTTCATATGAATTTGGAAAAACTAATACATGACTAACCTTCATGGATTAAAAACAAGAGGTAATTTTCCAACTGTTTGAATCTTCCAAGTATGAGATTTTTACAAGAAGTAATAGAAAGCACAGGGATAACAGAGATTGATATTTTTACCACAGTAGAAGTGGTATTTTAAAGTTAGATTAAATGTGATTTAGAAAAGTAGGGTTATCTTTATTTAGAAAAACAGAGTGTTTATTTTACCACAGTTTGAAAGCAAAATAAAATCTGTAATTTATATATTCCATGATTTTTTAGCACAAAAATACCAAAATGTGCAAAAATCAAACGTTCTGTCACTAAGCAATTCAAGAAAAGCACTATTATGTAGCACTGACATCTCACCAATATTTCTGCCTTTTCTCTTTTTTTTCAACTTTTCATTTTAGATACAAGGATTATATGTGCAAATTGTTACATGAGAATATTGCAAGTTGCTTTATTTCTGAGTTTTCTATTATGTTCTTTTGTTCTATGTTTCTGTTTTGTACCAGTACCAAGATGTTTTGGTGACTGTGGCCTTATAGTATAGTTTGAAGTGAGATACTATGATGCCTCTGGCTTTGTTCTTTTTGATTAGCAGTGCTTAGTTATTTGGGTTCTTTTGGGGTTACGTATTTTAGAATAGTTTTCTTCTAATTCTGTGAAAAATAATGTTAGTAGTGTGAGAAGAATAGTATTAAGTTTGCAAATTGCTTTGGACAGTATGGCACTATGGGCACTTTTATTATGTTGATTATTCCAATCCATGAATATAGATTTTTTTTCCATTTATTTGTGTCATCTTTGATTTCTTTCATCAGTGTTATGTAATTCTAATTGTAGAGATGTTTCTCCTCCTTGGGTAGCTTCCTAGGTATTTCAGCTTCATCGTGGCTATTGCAAATGGGATTGTGCTTTTGATTTCACTCTTAGCCTGCACATTGTTGATATGCAGAATTATTACTTTTCTTCATACACTAATTTTGTATCCTAATATTTGACTAAAGTTGCTTTTCAACTCTTAAAACTTTTTAGCAGAGTCTTTAAGATTTTCTATGTATAGAAACATATGTTTAGTGAGGAGAGACAGTTTGATGTCTTCTTTTCATATTCTGATGCCTTTTAATTATTTATCTTGCTTAATTGTTCTGGCTAGGACTTCCAGTGATATGTTAAATAGGATCATGAGACTCCTTGTGTTGTTTTAGTTCTTAAGGGGAATAGGTCAAGCTTTTATCTATTCTGTATAATGTTGGCTGTAGGTTTGTCATAGATCACTCTTACAACTATGAGATTTGTTCCATTGATGCCTAGCCTGATGAAAGTTTTTATCAAGAAGGGTTGTGGATTGTATTGAAAAATTTTTATGCACCTATTAAGATGACCATGTGTGTTTTGCTTTTTATTCTTTTTATGTGGTGAATCATTTATTGATTTCTGTATGTTGAACAAGCCTTGCATCCCAGAAATACAGTCTACTTGATTGTGGTGCATTAACTTTTTGATGTGCTACTGGATTTGATTTGCTAATATTTTTTTTTTGTTGAGGAGTTGTGTATCTGTTAGGTTGGTGCAAAAGTTGTTGTGGTTTTTGCCATTGAAAGTAATAGCAAAACCTGGCTGGACATGGTGGCTAACACCTATAATCCCAGCACTTTGGAAATCCAAGAAGGGTGGATCACTTGAGGTCAGGAGTTTGAGACCAGCCAGGCCAACATGGCAAAACCTCATCGCTACTAAAAATAAAAAAAAAAAAAAAATGCTGGTCATGGTGGCACACAACTGCACAACTGTAGTCCCAGCTACAGGCAGGAAAATCACTAGAACCTGGGAGGTGGAGTTTGCAGTGAGCTGAAATCGCACCACTGCCCTCTAGCCTGGGTAACACAGGGAGACTACATCTCAAAAAAGAGAAACCATCTCATGCCTGTTAGAATGGCAATCATTAAAAAATTTGGAGACAACAGATGCTGGAGAGGATGTGGAGAAATAGGAATGCTTTCACACTGTTGGTGGGAGTGTAAATTAGTTCAACCATTGTGGAAGACAGTGTGACAATTCCTCAAGGATCTAGAAATAGAAGTAGCATTTGACCCAACAATCCCATTATTGGGTATATACCCAAAGGATTATAAATCATTCTATTATAAAGACACAGGCACATATATGTATGTTCATGGTGGCACTGTTTACAATAGCGAAGACTTGGAACCAATGCAAATGTCCATCAATGATAGACTGGGAAAAAAAAATATGGCACATATACACCATGGAATACTATGAAGCCATAAAATAGGATGAGTTCATGTCCTTTGGAGGGACATGGATGAAGCTGAAAACCATCATTCTCAGCAAACTGACATAAGAACAGAAAACCAAACACTGCATGTTCTCACTCATAGATGGGTGTTGAACAATGAGAATATATGGACACAGGGAGGGGAACATCACACACTGGGGTCTGTTGGGGGGTGAGGGCCTAGAGGAGGGTTAGCAGGGGTGGGGAAATTGAGGAGGACAACATTAGGAGAATTACCTAATGTAGGTGATGGGCAGATGGATGCAGCAAACCACCATGGCATGTGTATACCTATGTAACAATCCTGCAATACCTGCACATGTACCCCAGAACTTAAAGTATAATAAAAAAAATAAAATAAATGTAATAATTTGTTTAAGCTCACAGAATTGGAAAGAAAGTATGGATTTCTCAATAAACATTTGGGGAAAAAAGAAAAAATAATAGCAAAACTGCAATTACTTTTGCACCAATTTAATATGTCCACGAGGGATATTGGTCTGAATTTCTGTTTTTCACTGTGTCTCTGCCATATATTGGTATCAGGCTGATGCTGGCTTCATAGAATTAGTTAGGAGGGAGACCCTCCTGTTTGATTTTTGGAATAGCTTCAGTAGTACTCGTTTAAGTTCCTTGTGTATCTGTTTGAATTGGACTGTGAATCCATCTGATTCAGAGCTTTTATTTGGTTGGTAGGTTCTTTATTATTAATTCAATTTTAGGACATTTCCTTTTAAATCCTTTCATTCACTTATCATGGCAAAAGGCCATTGATCAGTGGCATGAACTCTGTATGAGAATAGTAGATTACCAGGCATCTTAACTATGGGTGAGCAAAATTGATTTTAAACTTTGGCCACTAATTGTGACTTTGGTGACAAAGTAAGTGAGAAATACACAGCAAAATGACAATACCAGATTGAGAAAAGATTGATGTATTTAAGTCCTACCCAGTAAAGTTGCTAACTGAAAGGATCCAGCTGTTCACAGGAAAAGGCTTTTAGCATCATTGTCACAGGGATAAGACATGTTAGGGGAATTTTGTGGGTAAGAAAAGCTTCACAAATTAAAGATGTCCAATACTTTATATTTTCCTAAAACATGAGAAAAACCTAGAGTACACAAATATTAGGTATATCATTTATATCTATATGTTGTATTTTTTATTTTAAAAATTTAATTATAGTGAAGAAATATTGGTTCCTGAATATAACCATAGGGGTCACAGGCCCTGTGCAAGTCCAAAATCCAGTAGGGCAGTCATTAAACATTAAACATTCTCTCCTTTGATTCCATATCTCACATCCAAGTCACACTGATCCAAGACGTGGGCTCCCACAGGCTTGGGCAGCTACACCTCTGTGACTTTGCAGGGTACAGTCACCCTCCCGGCTGCTTTCACTGCCTGGTATTGTCTGTAGCATTTCTAAGTGCACAATGCAAGGTGTTGGTGCATCTACCATTCTGGGATCTGGAGGACAGTGGCCCTCTTCTCACAGCTCCACTAGACAGTGCTCTAGTGGGGACTCTGTGTGGGGGCTTTGGCCCCACATTTCTGCAGTGCCTAGCAAAGGTTCTGCATGAAGCCTCTGCCCCTACAGCAAACTTCTGCCTAGACACCCAAGCATTTCCACACATCCTCTAAAATCTAAAATCCTCATTCTTAGGCAGACTTGAATTTCCCCCAAGAAAATGGGTTTTCCTTTTCTGTGGCATTGTCAGGCTGCAAATTTTTCAGACTTTAATGCTCTGCTTCCTCTTGAATGCTTTGCTACTTAGAACTTTCTTCCACCGGATACCCTAAACCATCTCTCTCAAGTTCAAAGTTCCACAAATCTCTAGGGCAGTGGCAAAATTCTGTCTATCTCTTTGCTAAAGCATAGCAAGAGTGACCTTTGCTCCATTTCCCAATAAGTTCCTCATCTGTATCTATAGGCCTGGACTTCATTGTCCACATCACTATCAGCCTTTTGGTCAAAGCCATTCAACAAGTCTCTAGGAAGTTCCAAACTTTCCCACATATTCCTGTCTTTTTTTGAGACTTCCTGCAAACTCTTTCAACCTCTGCCCATTACCCAGTTCCAAAGCTGCTTTCACATTTCTGGGTATATTTACTTACATTTACATCTATCATTTCTGACAACCTGAGTAAAATAATCATGTAGTAGATAAATGTATTTATCAGATATAAGGGAGCATTCTGGGAAGTTGAAGTAAATTTCTTACTGAATATTAATTTTATTGTTGCTGCTTGTATTCTTGGATCAGATTTAGAGGTTTCCCAGAGGAAAGACTGGATTTACACAAATGTATACAGGTTCTAGTGGGTAACTTAGATGCACAAACACACTAGGTATATGAGAATATCAGTGTAGGGAATTCTGGCAAGCAGGAAAACTCACCTGCTCCATCAGCTGTTATTTAGTTCCAGCTTATAGCTACTTGGTGAAAGTATCAGTTAAATCTTGGCAGATGTTTGTATTTTTCTAAAGAAAAAGGCATAAATCAAAATTTTAACTGTTACTTTCCTATCCTTAAATGTTAACTCTTTCTCTCTCACTACATATCTATTATCTAACTATCTATCTATCTATCTATCATCTATCTATCTACCTACCTACCTGTCTGTCTGTCTGTCTGTCTAGCCACACATACACACTCATAGCAATGTGAAATAGTCCATTTTGACATTGCTGTAAGAAAATACCTAAGACTGGGAGATTTATAAAGGATAGATGTTTAATTGACTCATAGTTCAGCATCCCTATGGAACCCTCAGGAAATTTATCATCACCGCAGGAGGAAAGGGGAATCAAGGAACCTTCTTTACAAGTCAGCAGGAGGAGAAGTGCTGAGCAAAGAGAAAGAGCCCCTTATGAAACCATCAGTTCGTGTGAGAACTCACTATCTCGAGGACAGCATGGAGGAAATTGCCTCTGTGATCCAGTTACCTCCACCTGCTCTCTCTTAAAATGTGTGGGTTATGGGGATTATTGGAATTATAATTCAAGTTGAGATTTGTGTGGAGACACAAAGCCTGACCATATTATTCACTGACAATGTATATTATTTACAATTCTGCAGAGAAACAAAAACAAATGAAAAAGAAAAAGAGAGAAAAAGATAGATTTATCATGAGGAATTGACTCAGGAGATGATGGAAACTGAGAAGTCTCAGGATCTGCTATATGCAAGCTGGAGGCCCATGAAAGCTAATAGTGTACAGTAGTTTCAGTTCAAATCCACAGGCCAGAAAGCAAGGGAACAATGGTATAAGGCTCAGTCTAAATCTGAGGGCCCAAGAATCAGAAGCACAAATTTCTCAGGGCAGGAGAAGATGGCTCAAAGAAGAGAGAGTAAATTCACCTTTCTTCAACCTTTTTGCTCTATTCAGGCCCTCAACATATCAGTGTTGCCTACCCACATTAATGAATGAGATCTTTTTTACTCAGTCTTCACATTCAAATATCTTCCAAAATAACTGTGCAGACACATCTAGAAATAATGTTTTTTCATCTATCTGACCCATCCCTTAGCCCAGTGGACACAAAAAATGTAACCATATTTTTCAACTTCTATTTCCTACATCTGCTACAGTGCAGACTCCAGAAGCAAAGAAATGTTTTTCTAGTATGTATACCAATGCCTAGTAAACATACATAATAGTACCTGGTACACTATATTCAATAAACATTTTCTGAGAAGGTTTTACAAAAGAGTGAATAAGTATATCCCCACAGGAGGCACAGAAAGCAAATTTGTCGATACTAAGTGGAGCTCTTTTTGTATACTAGCCTTTTAAATGGCAATGGTACACAAACAAACAATGTTTTTTGCCTTCAAGTTCCTAATGTTATAATAACATTCACACCTATAAAATTAAAAAATGTAATTCAATAGAAAATGTTAATAAGAAGTAATAGAGCTACAAATGCTCAGTTGAAAAGGAACCAAAGGTATTCCATACTAAGGGTATGATACCAATTTAGATTCTAAGCTAAAGGATGTTGACATGGCTGATACATTTTCAAGATCAGTAACACATTTAGCACATTTTTAGAGCATTTTCAGTGAGACAGAAATTATGCTGGACTCTGGAGATGAAAAGATGAATATTACTGGATTACTGTTTTTAATATTTCATCAATGTTTTAGCTAGTATCCTAAGTATTGATAGAATATGATATTGAGGGCACTTGAGTGACTTCTTTTGAAACTGTATATTCTACACAGTAATAACTGAAATTTTCAGCAAGTTTATAATGTTAAACTGAAGTTTTATGGGCACAGATAAAATACACCTACGACATTATCTTTTAATTTAAAATGACATGTTAATTATTTCTGCACAATCTGGATAACTAATAAAAGTGCATTTAGAAAATATATTGTTGTATAATAGTGAAATATCTGGACCTTCTATGTCAGTGTTCAATAAATTGAATTTGACGTACCCAAGGGGCTCACCAATAACGTGCACTCAAGGAAAGCAGACTGTTTCAGACATGACCTTGCCATCTAACGACTCATATCAGAGCCACACAGATTAGTTCCAGTTTGTTCTCTAAGGTGAACATGTTAGGTGTATTAAGCTGTGGCAGTGGCTTTAAGCAATTTGAGAAAGAAGTGAAAAAACAGGAATCGTGTCAACACTCCAATTCAAAAATGATTGGCAGCATGCTTTATTTATGGGCTATATTCTATTATCTGTATCTTCTGAAAGAAATTACAGACACATTATAGTGAAAGACATATATGTAATCCCTGGCACATTATAGGAACTCAATAAATGCTGTTGACCTATGACTAAAATAATATATATGATACAATTAATAAAGTATACAATAAAACAATAGAAATTGATAAATTCATGTACCAAAGTAGTAGGCTCTGGTATATTAACCTATCAAATATAAGGAAACATTCCAAAGGCTGAAGAAAATTTCTTATTGAATTATTAATTTATTGTTGCTGCTTATATTCTTGGATCAGATTTAGAAGTTTTCCAGAGCAGAGACTGGGTTTACATAAATGTTTACAGGGCCTAGTAGGTAACTTAAATGTATAAACAGACTAGGTATATGAGAATATCAGTGTAGGAAATACTGTCAAAATGGATAACTCACCTGCCCCATCTTTATAAGGGGTATAGCTGATATTTAGTTCCAGCTTATAGATACTTGCTGGAGGTATCAGTTTAATGTTGCCAGACTTTTGTAATTTTGTACAGAGAAAACCATAAATTAAAATTTTAACTGTACTTAAATGTTGACTATACACACAAACACACATACCCAGAGACATGTATTTTTACTTGGGTAAATTTATAATGATCAGACTATTAGATTACAACCATTGGTTGATAAGGGACATTTTCTGGCATATAGAATAATAAATAAAGGCCTCCTGAATTAATGGCTGTCTGTATGATGAACCTGACCCTTCAAACAGCAGCAGTACCACCACTACCACCACCAGTAGCGGGAGTATAAGCAGGGCATCTTCATTTTGTTATAACATCAGCATCACATTCTGATTACACATCATACAGTTTTGAAAAGGTTCATGTTTTTTCCCAAATATTATTAATTTGATATTGACAACATCTCATAATATAGGAATCTTTTTTCATGGTTGTGCAGATAAGAAAGATAAGGTTGTGTTTCATCATCATAGAATTATTGTCATTCAGGGACACACAAGTCTAGTAAAGTTAAAGTTTATGCCCTTTTTTACAGAATTCTTTAGAAATTCAAAATGTGAATAAATCTAAAATTATCATAAACAAAATATTAATATGCATAATAAATCCGTTTACTAGGTAGGTAACATTTATAAATGAACTGTAGTTTATCTAATTTGAGTAACATTTTATCAGATAATTAAAAAATACCTCTGCAGAAAATTGTTTAAATACCTTTTCCTACGATGAGGAAATTGAAATCAGGACAGACTAAATGTCTTGTCTATTGTAATACAGACAGTTAATTCCCTTACAGATTTGTGGAAAAATAAAAGTCAGAAACACTCATATATTAATAGTGCTACTGGCTAAGAGGAAGTATCATGTTTAATATTTTCTCTATATTTACAGGCAGTTTTCAAATTCTGAAATGAATGGTGACGCCATAGTCATCACTTACTATTTTGCACAGAAGAGCAGACTAGTAAAAGAGTAAGCTAGTGTCCTAAGGTATATATATATATATATATATATACACACACACACACACACACACACACACACACACATATATTCTCCTCAGACTGACAATATTAGTGAAACACAATACTAGTTTCATGAAATTATTTTTTTTAGCGATTTTGTGTTCTGTATGTCAATATTCTGGATTTTGAGAAATACACTACTAAAACATACATTTAGCTTTATACATATTTATTAAATTATTTTGAAGAATAGCTTTTGGCATGTCTTGTTTTATTAGTTTAAAAGCTATTAGTTTTCATTTTTAAACCTCATGTTATAAGCACAGATCCTTATTAGCATTAAATCATTATAAATCTTAAACTCAACATCCTAAAGTATAAAATAGATGTATTATGATATCTCAAGTTAAAAACAGTGGAAGCAAAACTATCATCACTCATCTTTCAAACCCATTCTACTCTTATTACATAGGAAAAATGCTTTAATACTTTGGAGATTTTTTTATTGCATTATTCTTTATCATTTTCAGTTAGTACTAAAAAAGCTTTTTTACATTTTTGAAATTTCCAAAGACTAAAATATATTGTAGGTTTTTCTTATATGATTTAATACTTATTTTTGATGTATTGGTTTTATTAAAGTAGTTTATCATTTTTAGTCATAATTCTTGATCTAAATTCCACTGATACTTGATTTCTAATAAATTTGCTATTCCTTTTAACTTTTTCAGATTGTCAAAATACAATGTTGTTTGTACATACCTGTCTTTGTTGTAAATACTTAAATCATTTGAGAAATTTTACACTGTTGGTGGGAGTGTAAATTAGTTCAACCATTGTGAAAGACAGTGTGGCGATCCTTCAAGGACTTAGAAATAGAAATTCCATTTGACCCAGCAAACCCATTTGCTATGTATATACCCTAAGGATTATAAATCATTCCATTATAAAGACACGTGAACATATGTGTTCATTGTGGTGCTGTTTACAATAGCAAAGACCTAGAACCAACCCAAATGCCCATCAATGATAGACTGGACAAAGAAAATGTGGCACATATATACCATGGAATGCTACGCAGCCATAAAAAATGATGAGTGCATGTCCTTTGTAAGGACATGGATGAATCTGGGAAGCATCATTCTCAGCACACTGACACAAGAACAGAAAACCAAACACCGCATGTTCTAACTCATAGGCAAGTGTTGATCAATGAGAACACATGGGCATAGGGAGGGGAACATCACACACTACGGTAGGTTGCGGGGGTGGGAGACCAGGGGAGGGACAGCAGAGCACAGGGAGGCTGGGGAGGGGAGACACTGGGAGAAATGCCTGATGTAGGCAATGGGGGTACAGAGTCTGCAAACCACCATGGCATTTGTGTACCTATGCTCTTGGATGCATCTCCTTTGTTGATGAAAAGCAAAAAAAAAAAAAAAAAAAAAAAAAAACCAGCAGGGCTGCAACAGAGTAAGCAATAAGCACATGTGCTTGAGAGTCACCCAAGAGTCAAGTTGTGTACGGCCTTCTAGAGTGCAAATAAGCCAGTGATAAGCAAGCCAACACTGTGATAAAATTATCTTTGAGTGGATGTACCTGTATGTAACAAGCAGCAGAGTTGGAAAGAAAGGGCTGGAATAATATTTTAGAGCAGTAACTTGCAATGTGGGGCAGACTTGGCCTTCCTCCCCCAGGAGACACTGGATAATGTTGATGAAGGATTTTTGGGGGTACTGCTTGGCCAGCTGGAGTCCTCCGCAGCCAGCAATGCCCCTGCCCAGGCCGTGCAGGAGGCACCCCACCCACTCAGACTGCCAGGCCACCACCTGCCTTGTACTCTGGTCTGGGTCTCATGCTCGTGTTGCACACACAGATGGGCCAGGCAAACAGCAACCTGCTTTGACTTGGGTGCTGGCAACTGAATGAGGAAAACACAGTGGTGTCTGAAAAACTCAGAGGGGCCAATGACTCTGAAGCCCCAAAGTGGGTGTTACAGAGTGCTACGGCTCATTCAGTCCCACTGCCCCACTGCAGCCAGCAGTTCCAGGGCAGGCCTGCCCTGCTATTGCTTCTCATGATTTGGGGTGACTGCTTGGCACCTGCAAAGGGGGGAGTGCTACAGTATTACAGCCTTTCTTGTACCTGTGTTTGATGGAAACTGAGTTCTTGTCCAGCATCCAAGAATGAGGTTATGTTGAAGACCAAATGGTGAGAAGGGTGGAGAAAAGTTTTATTGAGTGACAGAACAACTGTCAATAGAGAGGGGACTCAAAGTGGGTGATCCCCTACCCAAAGGTGGGTAGTCCCTTCCATCCAAAATTGGGTAGTCCCGCCCATCTGAAAGTGGGGAGTCCAAAAGTGTGGCTCAGTCCAGGCCTTTTATGGGCTCAGAATAGCGGAGTATGTGCTGATCAGTTTGTGAGTATGCAAAAAAGGCTTAAACAAAGGCACCACTCAAAGTTAGGCACAACAGTGTAAAAAATCAATTAGGAAAGGTTAGGTATATGTAAAATAGGTGGATTGGGGAATCAATCTGGAAAAAAGCACACCAAATGGAAAGAGAGGTTCTCAATCTGGTCCATGGGTTTATCTGAGACTTGTAGTCTGACTTTCAGGCTTTAAAGTGTCTTTGGTTTGAAAGTCGGGTTTCATCTGGGATACACCCATATCTGCCTAGGAATCTGTCTGCTTCCTGCTGCTATCAATGTCTGGGGATATTTTTGATTTTCATGACTTAAGAATATGGAGAAGAGGTGTAATGTTCCTGGAATCTCCTAGGAAGAGGCTGGAAATGCTGCTAAACAAACCACCATGCATAGGACAGCCTCTCCCATAAAAATGAGTTATCTGGCAGATGGCAGTTGTGCTGAGGTTAAAAAATCCTCCTTTAGAGAATCAAAGTCCACTCATGAGGTATGTGCTTTGCACATCATTCTTTGAAACTATATTAAGTTTTATATATTTCAACATTTGTGTGAAGAGCTGGTAATTTCCAAAACAAATGCAGAAGAAGGAAAAAAAAAAAAAAACACAATCAAGCATAGAAAAGCATTATCCCAATAATAAAAATCTATGAGGACATATCAAGAGTAAAAAGAAATTCCGTGAGGACTAATTGTTTGAGTTTTCCTGCTCCAGGGCACATCTTATCTAACGGATAAAACTAGACCCAAGAAAAACAGTTGTTCTAAGAAATAAAGTTAGAATTCACAATGAAAAAAAGCATCTATACCCAGACAAAAAATAATTTCAAGGTCTGCGTTTGCAGGCAAATGAGGACTGCCAAAAGTTGAGAGAGACATTTGTTCAGATCGATATAAAAATGTGCCATTACAAGAAACATTACGATGGTTATGCTTCTTCCGTGAATGAATAAAGCTAACAGGCAGGCATTCTTGGATTTTTGTTTGGCACAGCAGAAACTGGAATTTATCTTAGTGTTCTATTAATCCTTCAGGATCACCAACACATCATAAAGTCATATTTGATATGGTAAGACCCAGGAAATATGCTATTCTAACATATTTAGGAAACCTAGCATTTTCTATTAATTCACTTGACTTACTATCAGCATTTCTTGTTTGCTTGTTTTGTCATTTGCGTGATCATTTTCTGCCTTGGAATCTTGTTTATTCTGCATTTCCCCCCTAAAGAAGCAGATATTCCAGGTACAAAATGATCTTAAAAGTAATAAGCTGTTATGTATGTGATTAGAAGTGTGGCCATGAGCTTAAGGATAGTTTTTAGACTCATAAATTATACTGTGACAGTTTGTCATTGTTGCCTTTTTGAAAACAATTGTCTGTAAGTTACCAACCTTCCATATAAATGCTATATTTCTGATTGTAGCTAAAAATGCTGTTTCTGAGGAAAAATGCATGGTGTGGTTCATGGAAGAAAAATAATATGATGAAAATGTCAGGTCTTAGAGTGGTAATTTGGGCTTCCTCTGCTGCCTGGCTACCAAACAACCTTGAGCAAGGCCTGGCTTCTTTGGCCTTTAATTTATCCATTTCTCAGTGAGCATAGCACCACAAGATGAAATTCATAAGACTGTTATGAGGAGGCTCTAATAAAAATTCACTTTTCAAAAGCACTGCATAAATGCTAAATAGAGTAAAATATGTATTTCTTCCAATACATTTTTGAGAGCTTTTCATGTGGGTTCTCCTTTAATGATGAGCACCTCATAGAGCTTCAGCAACCTTTTCAAATACCATAGAAGTAATTCTTTATTTCTATGAATGCACAGGACATTTAGATCTGTCTGTTCTTCACACAGAGAAGCAAATTGATCATTCAATATATATTCTGCTATTTATACACAAATATGTGAAATCTTTTCATAACTGATTTAAGGATAAAGGATATAACATTGTATTCACAGTAGACTAAAATATTATAGTTCATATTTGGGTACAAACTGAAGTATGGTACATTCAACAGTTATATTTGAATTCATTAAAATTTTAGTGGTTTTTAAAGCAAATAGAATATAATGATAGCACTATTAAATAACTCTTGTGGCTAATGCAAGTGAAGATATGGGGATTATACTCTAGGTGAGATTAGTTACATTTTAAAAATTATTTATATATGTAGTTACAGATAATAAATTCAAAATAAATTATCTCAAAATTTTGAGTAGGCTAAGCTTCCAGAATTGATATAAATCATTCTTTCAACTGTGGTATATTTTAACAAATACATTAATATTAAATTAATGAAATTATAAAGTTATATGGCTTTAAATGTCTCAAAATCCTAGTGACTGAAAGTAGATGGGTATGCATATACATGTACCTCTCATTGGTATACCCTATATTTCCTAGAAAAATTGGCTCAAATTAAAATATAAACATTCAACACTATCATTACTTTCATATCAAAAGGTAAAAGTATTACGACCCCAAAAGAAACCATCTGAAGCATGTAATTTTACATTATATTCATACATATGTTCTCTTACATTTCTAGATTGCTAAAATGTTGGAAACCAAAGAGACAACAGGAGTAACAGATAGTCTAGGATTCTCAAAAAGGGCTGCTCATTTCGGCTACTTTTGAAATTCAACATGATAATAATAGCATTAATAATAATAAAAAGTTTACTGGGTTCTACTTGATTCACTAGATCTGAGTCTGGGTCTCGAATTTTAAAAATCAGTTTCTCAGTAATTCTTCTGTACAACTCATGATAGAAACTATTGATCTAATCCACACATCATTTAATATGTTGATATGGAAACTTTTTTTAAAAAAGGATAAAACAGAGTCCCAGAAAGGTTGAATAATTTAGCATGAATGTATAGCTGATTGGTAAAACCATCTCTAGAGGTCAAACCTTCAGGGACAGAGACTATAACATTTTTTTTCCACTGAGAAAGAAAATATGTTTTTAGACTAAAAATTCCAAAAGTTTCAATTCTATGAATGAGTTTGGTATTCATTTTATACACGTGCATGTGTGTACACACTTCCACCATTTATTTTGCAGTCATAGATTGTTTCCTTCAACAAAAGCAGAAAAAAATCAGCATTAACTTGTGAAAAGTCTATTTTTTAGAAACAACTCAAGTTTTAGTTCTGATTATTTCTTCAGGATTCTTATAAACTCCAGAGCTTTTGGACAAGAAATATGATCCACAGAGTAAGAGGACAAAATGGTAAGATCTGAAAAATACCCAGGCTCCTGAGAGCTACACATTCCATGTAAAAAGGTTCATAGGGATATAATGGTGTCAGATATGGTTCAATCTGGGAATTGTGAACTTGTTTTGGAGTTTTGTTTGTAATGCATTAATTATGCCATTAACTACTTATTACATATAGCGCCAGCTTGGTTTACATGTTCAACAATTATCATTGAATGCCTTTTCCCAAAGTCAAAAATTCTAATCTTAATACAACCAGAACAGTGAACATAGATGGGTTTATCATGCTCAAATTTCTCCTAGAATATTCTAAACATTGAATGGTCATTTAATTTACATTAACTTTATTAAACATTTGTGGTATGGTACCTGATTTATTCTTCCTTAGGAAGTCAGAGTCATTGATATGGAGACTTTAAAAAATACATATATAATATAATCTATATAATGTTAGGAATAGTAATGAATTAAGTCCAGATAATAGCAACATCAACACAAATGTCTATACACAGTCCAAGCCACTTCTCTGACCACCATATTGGTATAGTTAATTGCGTATTTTACGTATTCATTCAAATGTCTAAAGGCATTTTATGTTATTTAGCAGGATTTTTTTTCAGTTCTTAAAATTCTGATAAAATTCATAACATAAAATTTACCTTCTTAATAATTTTTTAGCATATAGTCCAATGGTATTAATTACTTTCATAATGTTGTATAACAATTACTAATGTTTATCTTAATAAATTTTTCATGTTGTAAAGCTGAAACTTTATACTCATTAAACGATAACTCCTCTTTTCTCCCCCCCCATCTCTTGCAACCACTATTCTACTTTTTATCTCTATGATTGTAAATACTGAAAGTATCACCAATGAGTGGCATTATACAGTATTTTTCTTTTTGTGACTGGCTTATTTCACTTAACATCATGTCTCCAAGCTTACTGGATCAGAATTGTTTTTGTGTTAAGGCTAAAGAATATCCCATGATGTGTCTGTGTGTGTGTGTGTGTGTGTGTGTGTGTGTGTGTGTGTGTATACATACATACATACCACATTTTGCTTATCTAGTTATTTACCAGTGGACACTGGAGTTCGAGTTGCTTCCACATTTTAACTATTATGAGTAATGCTGCCATGAATATCGATGTATGAATACCTCTTTGAGACATTGTTTTCATTTATTTCTGGTATATACCAAGTGGAATTGCTGTATCATACAGTAATTTCATTTTTAATTTTTTGAGAAATTTCCATACTGTTTTTTCACAGTACTCCTACCATTTTACATTCCCACCAATAGTGCACAAAGAATTACATTTATCCACTGGAATTGCAGAAAATTAATCTTTCCTTTAAAGTAGAAAGCTGAAATTTACTAAATAGCATTTCCAATTAACTCACCTACCAATCTAAACATTTTTTTTTTCATCTCCAGAATTTCGTATTCTATCCTCTTTCTTTAAAAATTCAATTTAAATTAAAAATACCTGTAATGATTTTATAAAATAATTTAAACATACAATGTCATCTCTATTTGAAATATGGTGTATTTACTTAGGCCATTTAGCATTTTTAAGATAAGAATGTCAAATTTTAAAAGGTCAAATACACAAGAATGTATGAGATTGCAAAAGGTAGAGCTGATATTTACATAAGTCTTATGATGGCAAATGTAATTTTTATATTTCATCATAATTCTCTTCTATAAAAAATAAAGTATTCTGAATGTATATAACTTCCTGAGCAAGGTGTTGCTATTAAATAAGCCAAATCAACCACTTATATTCCAGTTGTTACATGTAATTTTCTTGTCTCTAGGCTCTCATGAAATGTGAATGTTCAGAAACATAAGTGATTAGAGTATCAGATGCATTAGAGCTCAATTTTTACATAATTTAAATGAAATTTAGTTCAAACTATTTGTTTTATGCATGAAGAAGCTAAGTTTCCCCTCCCCCCAGGAAAAAAACAAGTTCTTAGTTGGTGCCACACACCTATTGGGTGACTAATGGGAGACTAATATCAATTTTTGTTCTAATATCTGCTATGCAGTCTTCAAGTAATTGTATATCTATGAAAGTGGCCTATATTAACTCCCTGGCTAGATAGTGTCTCATAAAGATACTAGGATCAATGAATCAAAACCTCTAGTGTGAGATCTTGGCATCATTGCTTATATAAAATTGCACCTAAAATGTAGCTTGTGTTGAGAAGTAATGATTTTAAAACTACAATTATTACATAATAACACTTTAATCAATGACAGACCACATATATGACAGCGATGCTATAATAATACTACATTTATCATCTTAAACCTTTTCTATGTTTACATACACAAATACTATTGTATTACAATTGCTTATCATATACAGAATAGTAATGTTCTCTGAAGGTTTGTAGCCTAGGAGCAATAGGCTTTATCTTATAGCCTAGGTGTTTAGTAGACTGTACATTCTAGGTTTTTGTAAGTATACTTTATGATAGTTGCACAATGACAAAGTTGCTTACCAACATATCTTTGTCATTAAGAGGCATGGTGGTATCTAGTTTCCAAATATAGTCTTGAGCATGTAAACTGCCTTTATTAACTTAGTTGGATTCCCTGTTTCCTATTCTTTCAAAAATGCCATTTTCTAGTGTTCCTCTATTCTTTGTGCATGTGTGTGCACAAACACATGCACTTTTTCACAACCAGTTCTATGTTAAGGAGAAAATAGTTTACTTCTATCTTGTATCTATAAAAAAGAGGGAAAATTCTGCTTAAAATATTTGCATGAATGCCTTATTGTATGATGGATGTGTTTGTGAACCATTTGAAAATGAAATAGAAAACTGTTAGAATTTAAAAATCTTGTAGCTTTTTTCTTCAAAACTTTTTACTTTCATGCTATCAGATTTGTGTACTTCACTGTAAATTGTTGCATAAAGTAAGAGAATGGTATTTTATTCTGATATGTTTGTCCCACTTTCTTTTCTCTTCCATATTCTTTAAGGTAGGGAATTATGATGCAATTAGTTTACAATTTGAAACTACAGTTACAAATATTTGAATGCATCATTTGGTCTTCATCAGTAGAAGTTGGTTTCTTTTTTCTATAGGATTGTGAAGGACAAATGATTAACAAAATGAGTTTTTGAAATGCAGGCTGTCTCATGGCATACATATTAATTAAATGAATAACAATAATAAAGTAAAAAAATTAACCTGGGTAAATAATGGTGTTAATATACAAATGAGCCTATAGGTATGAGTAAATGTAATATAATATATGTTATTAATAGTAAAGAAACATATATCCTGATAGGGCATGTGATTAGTATCTCAACATATTAAGGATATAAGTACATACACACACACATACACACATAGATATACTTTTATACACACACACACACACACACACACACACACATATATATATAATCAGGTATTTATATTATATAAAAGTTTCAATAATGTTCTCATATGAGCAATTGTATGAGTTTATCATTAAAATTCTGAATATACCTATATTCTTAAAAAATAGAAATCCAAGAAGTGAATCAAAATTCCTTTATGAGAAAGCTATAAAATTTATTGTGTATTTGGATTTCTGCCTTATTCTTCTTGAATAGCAAAGGGAACTTGCTTTCCTAAAGTAAATATTTTAAAATGTTCTATATTTTACTAATTTACAAATGAAAAGTAAACTAAAATGTCAGAAATGTTTCTTTATCCAGTCTCTCATTGATGGGCGTTTGCCTTGATTCTAAGTCTGCTATTGTGAAAAGTCCTTCAGTAAACATGTGTGTGCATGTGTCTTTATACTGTAGTAGAATGATTTATAATCCTTTGGGTATATACCCAATAGCGGGATTGCTGGGTCAAATTATATTTCTTGTGCTAGATCCCTGAGAAATCAGCACACTGCCTTCTATAATGGTTGAACTAACTTACACTCCCACCAAGAGTGTAAACACCATGGAATACTATGCAGCCATAAAAAGGGAAGAGTTCATGTCCTTTACAGGGACATGGATGAAGCTGGAAACCATCATTCTCAGCAAAATAACACAGGAACAGAAAAACAAACACTGCATGTTCTCACTTATAAATGGGAGTTGAGCAATGAGAACACATGGACACAGGGAGGGAAACATCACACACTGAGGACTGTCAGGGGGTGGGGGGCTAGGGGAGGGATAGCATTAGAAGAAATACCTAATGTAGATAATGGGTTGATGGGTACAGCAAACCACCATGGCACGTGTATACCTATGTAACCAACCTGCACATTCTGCACATGTATTCCAGAACTTAAAGTATAATACAAAGAGTCAGAAATGTTTTCAAGTTTAAGAGTGTGACTATGTACAATTTTGCAAAATTGAAATAAATAAAGGAACTTTCAGAGTTTGTTTCATCTTTTAGATTTAATTTGCTGTGAAATATTTTCTGAGGAAAAGAGATATTTATAGTCTAATTATAAAAAATATGTCTACAATGCTTATGAAATATTTAGAATAAGTGTAATTTATAATTTTAGTTCCTTTCATCATTAGTATATAAAGATAAAAAAATCAATTCAGTGGGTTGGAAATATTGATAACATATCAAGTCTGTCTTCATTTACCACAGTCTTCTGTTTTCCAACCTTTCTTTGACAAGATATGTCATTTTGACAAGCCAGTTAGCATAAATGATTTACAACTCCCTGAACCCTGTATTTAATACAGTCAGGACCCCGCACTTCAAATTGTCATACACCATTATTATGTTTCAGGATGTCAGTGTCTTATCTGAAGGATAGTACCTCACCATGTGTAAATTCTTCTGGTATCTGTCTTTTGATGTCAGCATCAAAAGATGTGATCTTTGATCACTAACCTAATATTTTATGGAGCTGTAAACAGACAATAAAGCAAGAATTTTGTTTTGATTGATAGGTTGTTTTGTGAATTTGGGATTAAGGCAATGACTTCAATGATTGCTTATGTCTTCTATCATTTAGGTTCAAACAGAAACTTTTACTCTTGCAGAATGTAAACAAAAACACTTTTAAGAATCTTTTTATGGCGTTCTGCAGTTTTTAAGTGTAATTCAATGCAGTTATTTTCCAAATACAGATTAAAATTTGAACCTTTGTACATCTGTGTACAATAAACAGTATAATTTCAAATGATACATGAATATAAAGAATGGTCAGGAGGGTGTGAATGAAGATAGCAGAATACGAGGCTCCATCAATTACCCACATAATGATAACAGTTTAACGACTATCTTCAGACAGAAAGCACACGTAGAAGAATCAAAAATCAGATGGGCCCTCTTGGTACCTGGTTGTAACTTCATATAGCTGAAAGGGGCGCTGAAGAGTTAGGAAAAACAGTCTACATGGGCGAGTGCAACCCACTTCCCATTCCCGGCAGCAGCTGAGTGATGCAGAGGGTGTTCTTGTGCTCTGGGAAGAGGGAGGGAAGAGCAATTGTGAGGCACTGACCTCAGTGCTGCCCTGTTATAGCAGAAAGATAAACTGGTCCAAATTCAGCTGATGTCTGTCCACAGAGACAACACTTACAACAGGCTTAGCCAGAGAGGAACCCTCAATTCCAGCAGTCAGACTTGAGTTCCTTTAAGCCTTGCTATTATGAGTAAAAGTGCTATGAGGACCAGATAAACTTGAAAGGCAACTAGGACAGAAAGATCACAAATCCTAGAATCCTGGTGCTGATCTGGGCCCAGAGCCAGGGGAATGGGGAAGGAACGTCATCTACTAGAGCGCCATCTTTGGCAGCTAAGGGAGTGCTGGCATCACTCCTTCCCTAACTGCAGGCTGTACAGCTCAGGGCTCCAAAAGAGTTCTTTCCTTCTATTTGAGGATAGGAGAAAGAAGAGTGGAGAGGACTTTGCTTTATATCTTGTATAGCAGCTCACCTATAAAAGGATGGGGCACTGGTCAGACTAGGGAGACCCACTCTTCAGGCCATTTCTCTTGGATAACATTTGTAGATACATCCTGGACCAGAAGAAAACCTGCTGCCTTAAAGGGAAGAACCCAGTTTTGCCAGCCTTCCTCATCTACTAACTGAAGAACCCCTAACCTGGAGAAACTAGCAGTGACACCCAAGTACTATGTTGAAGGCCTTGGGTGAGACTCAAACTTGTTGGCTTCAGATGAGAATCAGCACATTTTTTGCTGTGACAGTTATATGAGGAGATTAACTCTGTTTTAGAAAAGTGGAAGGAAAAGTGAAGGGGACTTTGCCATACACTTTAGGTACTAAGTTGGCCACAGTGGTGTAGAGTGCCAAGTAAGTTCTTGTGGTCATTTATTCTAAGAATGGACACTTGGATGGCATTTCTGGACATTCTCCTGGCCAGAAAGGAGTTGACTGTCCTTAAGGGTGAGTCCCAGGCCAGTTAGCTTTCACCACAAGCCGACTGAAGTGTCTCTGAGACTAAAGGGAACACCACTGATAGTCTGGCAATACTTCCCATGGGTTTGTGGTGATGGTGGCCACAGGGTAGGTCTCCTCTGCCTTTGTAAAGAGAAAGAACTAGTGAAAAAGACTGCATCTTCATCTGTGAAGGCTACAATAAATATCCAACTTTTCAATGCCCAGACACAGAAAAATGTCCACAATATCAGGATCATTTAGGAATACATGAACTCACCAAATAAAATAAATAAGGCAAGAGTGATCAATTCTGTAGAAACAGGGCCATGTGATCTTTCTGACAGAATTCAGAATAGCTGTGCTGAGGAAACTCAGATAAATTCAACATAACCAAGAGAAAGAATTCAGTATTCTACAGATAAATTTAAGAAAGAGATTGAAATAATTAAAAAGAATCAAGCAGAAATGTTGGAAGTGAAAAATGCAATTGACATCTTGAGTAATGAAGGAGACTCCTTTAGTAGCAAAATGATAAAACAGAAAAAAGAATTAGTGAGTTTGAAGACAAGGTATTTGAAAATACAGAGTTAGAGAAGACAAAATAAAAAGAATAAAGAATTTTTTTTAAAAAAGCATGTCTACAGGATTTAGAAAATAGATTTAAATGGCAAACCTAAGAGTCATTGGCCTTAAAGTGGAGGTAGAGAAAGAGACAGGGGTAGAAAGTTTACTCAAAGGAATGATAACAGAGAACTTGCCAAACTTAGAGAAAGATATCAATATCCCAGTACAAGAAGGTTATACAACACCAAACAGATTTAATCCAAGACTACCTCAAGGCTTTCAATAATCAAATTCCCAAAGGTCAAGGATAAAGAAAGGATTCTACAAGCAGCAGAAGAAAAGAAACAAATAACATGAAATAGAGCTCCAATACATCTAGCAGCAGACTTTTCAGTGAAAATCTTACAGGCCAGGATAGAGTGGCATGATGTATTTAAAGTGCTACAAAAATTAATCTTTTACCCTAGAATGGAATATCTGAGAAAAATATCCTTCAAACATGAAGGAAAATGAAGATTTTCCAAGACAAACAAAAGCTGTTGAATTTCATCAACACCACAGTTGTCCTACAAGAAATACTAAAGATAGTACTTCAATCAGGAATAAAATGATATCAATGAGCAAGAATATATTACCTGAGGGAACAAAACTCACTGGTAATAGTAAGTACACAGAATAACAGAAAATATTACAACACTATAACTATGGTGTGTAATTACTCTTAAGTAGAACGTCTAAACAATAAACAAATAAAAAAAACAACTTTTAAAGACATAGCAATATAAGATATAAATAGAAGCAATAAAAATTTAACAAGTGGGAAAATGAAGTTAGAGTGTAGAAGTTTTATTAATTTTTTTGCTGGTTGTTTGTATAAACAGTGCTTTATCAGCTTAAAGTCATAGACTATAAGATAGAATTTGCAAATCTGAGAGAAAGCTCCAACAAAACACATACAAGGAATGCACAAAAAGCAAATAGGAAGAAACTAAACTGTGTCAGCAGAAAAAATAAAGTTCCCTAAAATGAAGACAAGAAAGAAAATATGAAAAATAAAGAAGGAAAGAAAGAGAGAAAGAAAGAAAGAGGAAGGAAGGAGGGAGGGAGGGAGGCAGGGAGGAAGGGAAGGAAGGAAGAAAGGAAAAAAGAGAGAGAAAGCAAGATAAAGAAAGATAGAGAAAGAGAAAACAAAATGCAGGCTGACTACAAAACAAACAGAAAAAAAATAGCAAACTAGCAAATGTAAGTCCTTATGTGTCCATAATAACATTGAATACAAATGAACTAAATGCTCCAATCAAAATACATAGACTTGCTATATAGATAAGAAAACCATGACTCAAGTATCTGTTGAGAAACAGTCTTCACATATAAAGACATACATAGACTGAAAATAAAGGGATAAACCAAGATGTTCTATGTCACTGGACACCAAAACAGAGCAGGAGTCACTATACTTATATTAGACAAAATAGATTTTAAGATAGAAATTATAAGAAACAAAACAGCCACTATATAATATAAAAAGCAGTCAAATCAGCAAGAAAATATAATAATCTTAAATATATATGCAGTCATCATGAGAGCATACAGATATATAAAGCAAATATTGTTAGAGTGAAAGAGAGTGATTGACCCTAATACAATAATACCTGCAGACTTTAACATCCCATTTTCAGTACTGAACAGAACTTTGAACAGAACAGCACTGAACAGAAAATCAACAAACATTGGACTTAATCTGCATTATCAATCAAAAGAACCTAATAGATATTTACACAACATTTCATCCAATGGGTGCACAATATACATTCTTGTCTTCAGCCCATGGATCATTCTCAAAAATAGACCATATATTATGTCACAAAACAAACTTTAAAACAATCAACAAATTAAGATATATCAAATATCTTCTCTGAACACAATGGAATAAAACTAGAAATCAACAACAAGAGGAATTTTGGAAAATATACAAATACATGGAAAATAAGCAATATGCTCCAGAATAACAGTGGGTCAATAAAGAAATTAATCAGAAAATTGAAAAAAGTATTGAAACATAGGGTAAAGGAAACACAACATATCAAAACGTATAAAAAACAGCAAAAGCAGTACTAAAAGTTTACAGTGATAAAAAAATAAAAACTACATCAAAATAGAATAAAACCTTTGAATCAACAACGTCACCCTGCTTTTTAAGGAACTAGAAAAGCAAGAGTAAGCTTAACCTACAATTAGTAGAATACAATAAAAATAAAGATTAGAGGAACAAAAATAAATAAAACTGAAATGAAGAAAATACAAAATATCAATATAACAAATAGTTGTTTTTTTGTAAAGTTAAACAAAGTTGACAAACCTTTAGCCAGATTAAGGAAAATAGAAGATCCAGATAAAAAAACTAGAGATAAAAAATGAGACATTACAAAAGATACTGCAGAAACTCAGAAGATTATTAGTGACTATCTTGAGTAACTATATGCCAATGAAATGGGAACTCTAGAAGGCATGGACAAAGTCCTAGACATACACCCTACAAAGTCTGAACAAAGAAGAAATTCAAAACCTGAACAGACCAACAAGTAGCAATATTAAGCCATAATAAAAAGTATCCCACTAAAGAAAAGCCTGGAACCTGAACGGTTTTACTGCTGAATGCTACCAAACAATTAAAGAAGAACTAATAACAAGCCTAATTTAACGATTCTAAAAAAAAAAAAAAAAAAAAAAAAAGGAGGGAATACTTCCAAATTCATTATTCAAGGTCAGAATTACCCAGAAGATAAAATCCCACAAAGTCTGGGTATTGAAGGAACACACCTGAACATAATAAAAGCCATATCCAACATACCCACAACTGGTATCATACTTAACAGAACAAAACTGAAAGATGTTCTCAAAGACATGTAACACAAAAGAGATGCACACTTTCACCATTCTTGTTAAACATAGTATTGGAAGTCCTAGCTAGAGAAATGAGAGAATATAAAGAAATAAAGGACATTTAATTTGGAAAGAAAGACAAATTATCCTTTATATGCAGATAATATTATCATACATGGAAAAACCTAAAGACTTCACAAGAAAACTGTTAGACCTGATAAACAAATTAATAAAGTTGTAGAAAATCAATATACGAAAATCAGTAGCATTTCAACATGCCAAGAGGAAACAATGGGAAAAAGACATTAAAAAGTAATCTAATTCACAATAGCCACGCATAATATTAAATACCTAAAAATAAAACTGTATTAGTAAGGGTTATCTAAAGGGACAAAACTAATAGGAAAAATATACATATGAAGGGTAGTTTATTAAGGAGTATTGACTCACATGATCACAAGGTGAAGTCCTCAAATAGGCTGTCTGTAAGCCAAGGAACAGGGAAGCCAGTCCAAGTCCCAAAACTTCAAAGTAGGAAGACTAACAATGCTGCCTTTAGTCTGTTGTCAAAGGCCAAAGAACCCTTGGTGCACCACCATTGTAAGTCCAAGAGTCCAAAAGCTGAAGAACTTTGGGTCTTAAGTTAGAGGACAGGAAGCCTCCAGCACAAGAGAAAGACACAGGCTGGAGACTCAGCAAGTCTGCTCATTCCATTTTCTTTTCTCTGCTTTATTCTAACTATGCTGGTAGCTGATTAGATGGTGCCCACTCAGATACAGAATGGGTGTGCCTCTCCCAGTCCACTGACTTAAATATTAATCTTTTTTGGCAACACACTCACAGACACACCCAGGAACAATACCTTGCATCCTTCAAACCAATCAAGTTGAAACTCAATATTAACCATCACCAGTCCATCCCTTGTAAATTTTAACCCATATACATCTCTTGAAATCATATATTATCTTCCAATAAAGACAATAATAAGGTCATAATTATGCCTCCCACAATACAGCTATCTTTCATACAACTGAAGAAGCACCAATCCCCAACTCAAATGGTATTACATAAAGTTCATCACTCTTAAAAGCAGATATGAAGTCAATAAATTTTATGTCACATGATAAAGAAAAAAGAAAGAAAATAAAATGAAGTTTTTTTTTTTAGTACAAGTGCATATACACACAAACAAGTCCTTAACAAAGGAAGGAGAAAATAGTCATGACAATATGTTCCTTATATTTTATTATGCCATTGAAGAGTTTGAGTTTATACATCACCAGTCTAAATTATTCAGACAATGGAAACCTTTCTGAGGAAGAAACAATGCAAACATTTAATTGGACATGTGGATTTAAACATGAATGAAGAAATACATGAACTCCAGTGCTTGTGTGTGTGTGCAAGCATTCATTCTTCTTCATTCACACAAGCACTGGAGTTCATGTATTTGAAAGCCTATTGGATGGGCTTTCAAATACATGAATATATAAAACACATCTTTTTACGCTTGTGTATGTGTATATTTTATACATATATTTGTACATATGTGTGTATATATATATATATATACACACACACATATATATGTATAAAATATACACCTTTTTACCAACCCAATAGGCTTTTAAGCACTTATAAGAAAAGTACAGACTTGGTGGTGCAGGCCTGTAGTTCAGCTACTTGGAAGTTTGAGGTGGGAGGATTGCTTAAATCCAGGAATTTGAATCCAGTTTGTGCCACATAACAAGACTGTGATTATTATGCATTTCATACCTGTGTATTTTTTTAGAAACTGTGTCTTAAAAAATTAAAATAAAGACATATAAATCACTCAGCTATATGCAAGAGATGACTAATGATAAGTGTAAATATTCTGCTAAAAATTGATTATACAAAAGATAGGTCTATGCACTCATGAAGCTTATCATTCATGGAAAACTCAGGAAATAAGCAAAGACATCAGAACAAAATACAGGGAATATCTGAAGGGCTAATAGATGACACCAATTCCCAGTATTCACAAAGCTAACAAGTAGTTATGATTGAAAGTACCAGGACAGATTCTCCAAAGTTTTAAAATTTTGCATATGCTAGGAATTTGAATGGACATATTGCCAAATCATATTTCTTGTAGATGAACTAGGTCTTTATGAAATAAGAACATGAATCTGAAATTCATTTTTCAGCTAAGTAATGCATGAAAGAAAAATTTCTCCAACATATGAAACTCAAAGATGCAGTTTGACATTAATATTATTTTATAATTTTTTTGAAACCTTGGTAGTCATTCTGACAGTTGCTTCAGAGTAGCCAAGTGAAGGGTTTGGAAATTGTTTTCAGAAATCTATACATACATTATATACAAACAAGTTTGTTAATGTATATATAGTTTTTTGTGTGGTAAAAAAGACAACTTGAAAGAACAACTGCAAATAAGGAAAGATTCTGAATTATCATTATGAAGAATATTTTCCTGCAAGTTTCTAAAATGCACCTAGTATATTTTAGTAAGATACATTGTATTACAATATTTACCTTCATCAAATTTAACATATTTAGTTGAATCTTCCAAAAATAAAACAGAACAAAGAAAAAATAAGCAGGCAGAGCAGGTGTTGGCATGATATACTTTTCCAATAAATCTCATTGCCATGCAAATTTACATTCTACTGCTGTATATATAAGTGATAATTTGGACAGATGTTTAACTGACTTTGCTTATTAAAATTCACCATAAATGAACTGTCAAATTCAAATTGCTCTAAGCACAAAAGCCAGCAAAGTCAAATTAAAGTAACTAATGGTAAAAAGATGACTGAATCTTCATGAGTTAAAACATTAAAAATAATTAAGTGAAGGGTAGCCTTGTGTGTGACAAGACAAATAATACTTGAATTTGACCTCCTATATACTTTTTTAAGTATGTCTATTTTGTACATTAATAAGAAATAAAAAGTGTGTGTATATATATATATATCTGTCTGTTTGTTTTTTTCTGAGACATGTCAATTTTCTCTTTCCATATGACAGGTAACATGTCTTCCTCATGTATTTACATATAAGGAAGGGATTTTTCACCCCATTTTTAGGAAAGGACAACAGGAGAGAAACATTCCAACATCTCTAAGCTTCCTCATTTTTTTCTAGAAAAAGGAGTGATTTTGCTAATTAGTACATTTGACAGAGGGAAAATAATACAATGATTCTGCCCTTGGGCATGCTCTCTTTGGATTTTGTTTGTCTACAAAGACTCTCTGTGTGATCTGCTGGTGACAATCAGCTGTCCAGCACCACATGTGACATGGTAGGGCTCTCCTCTGGAATTCACGCATATTTGGCTACAGGTCCATTCTACTTTTGCCAATTTAGTCTTATCAGTAATAAAGCTAAATTTTGAATGTAGCTCCAAAGTAATTCCAAACTTGGGCCATTTTTTGTCTCCCTATAATCTCAATGTACAAGATGGCAAAATAAGACAGCCATTGTATCAATTAAATTTCTTATTTATCAATTAAATAACATATGAAGCAAATTTGACTTACGCAATTCTTCACTTTTGATCTCATATAATTCTGTTTATATAACTATTTTATATACATTACATTATTGTATTGAATACATTTTTTTTGAGACGGAGTTTCGCTCTTGTTACCCAGGCTGGAGTGCAATGGCGCGATCTCGGCTCACCGCAACCTCCGCCTCTTGGGTTCGGGCAATTCTCCTGCCTCAGCCTCCTGAGTAGCTGGGATTACAGGCATGCGCCACCATGCCCAGCTAATGTTTTGTGTTTTTAGTAGAGACGGGGTTTCACCATGTTGACCAGGATGGTCTTGATCTCTTGACCTCGTGATCCACCCGCCTCCGCCTCCCAGAGTGCTGGGATTACAGGCTTGAGCCACTGCGCCCGGCTGTTTTTTGTTTTAACAATTGTTTCAGATATGAGGGAAAATCCTGTTCCTGATACTCCATCTTGTCCAGAAGTGAAAAAACTCATTATTTCTTTATTTGTACTGTTTTTATCTATTCATCCATAGTGTTCTCAACAAAGATATCAAAAACATTTTGATAACATTTGACAAATATCCAAACACATTAGATTATTTATTTATTAAATTTAATTTTCTGGAAATCTCTTAAGAACCCTTTATTCTCCTGATTCAATATGGTCTGGTCATTTTCCATTTATGATACTCTTTCTGAAATTTCCATCTCTGCCCTCATGTAAAACTCCTATTTGCTGGATGCTACAACATTTATATTTCTCCAGGTTAATTTTCTTGTTTTTTTTTTTTTTCCTGATTCACAATTTCTCTCATCTATGAAAAGTAAAGTTTTAGGAGGTCTTTAATATCTTAAAAAATTATGCTTCATCTATAGTGTTATAAAAACAAACCACACTCTTTCATACTTGTGAAGCATTGTTCTCTTTTACTTTTTGAAAAGTCTAACAATTTACTATTGCATAATTAATTATATATAACCTGATTTTGTTTCTATTTATAAATGCCCTCCTCATTGCTTACTGTATAACTTTCAATTTTCATGATATTGTACAGCTTTTTTTTTTGTATATCTGAAATTCAAACTTAATTGGGCTTCCTGTATTTTTATGTGTTAAATCAAGAATCTGTGTACCAATGTAGCTATACTGTCACTCTGATTCTGTCCCTTCAGATAGTAAAAACTTATTTTAATCTCCCACATAATACATAAAGTGGGACATGGAAAAACGACTTTCAGAGATTGGAAGGGAATCAACAGGGGGATGAGATAATCTCTATGCTGCACACTACTAACTTTGATGCATAAAATGTTTACCTAATCATCTAATATTTAAACTATTTGTTTATACCTGCATGTTATGATAAGTGATGCTTCAAAATCTTCTGAATACAGTGTTCTACAATTTAAGGCAACGTTCAACATCCTGCTATAGCTATGATCCCATTTTACTGTCATTTATCACGCATTCTTCCAACTTCTACATCTTTCCAAAAGTTGTTGAAATTTATTTTCCTTTTCTTCAGGTTCTTATTTCAGTTCTAAGGGTTTCTGCCACTTTATTATCATATACCTAGAAGTTTGGAAGGCAGATGTGTTAAAGAGATGGTAAATCCATAGGTTTTATCAGAAGTTGAATAAATGGTATTTGACATGAACTAGTTATTGATAAAGTAACTAAAAGAAATTTAAATATTTCAACATTTTCCTCTAAACTGTGGTTGTCTCACACACCAAAAAATGCCCTTACTCAGAGAGTATAATAAAGATTTGTCATCCTCAGCAGTAACCCTCGACATGAAGTAAACCTCTTGGCAATTCAAACAGCATAAGTAGCATTGGACTGACAACTCTCAAAGAGCTGAATATAATGATGGGCACTGATTTTGTCAGAGCAAATGGGCCATGCATGAAAATTAAAGAAATAATAGGTCTCTTATGGAGGTAACTACTGTAGCAAGTGAAGCATTTGGAAAATACGCATTTAAAAGAGTGTGGAATTTCCACTTGAACCGTGATAGTGTGAGGAGCTCCATGAACTCACTGTCCAGTGAAACAGGTGAAAATTATATATAAAATAAAACTATCTGGAAATGAACTTAAGTTCACAGTAATAATAAAGAATATTTGTTCAGTAAAATCTAAAATTCAGTAGGAAGTATGAGAGTATGTCGGATCTTAACCAATACTTGTGGCATTCCATTTTCCTTCCAAGTTAGTAAAACAGAAGCTCCACTTCAGATTAATTAGGCAGTTAGATAGGGCTTCTCTCTCCCAAGCTTCCGGTCAGGGGTAGAACTTCAGCATTTAACTTCCTGCCGTCACTCCCTGTTGCTAAGCATTTCTGGAGGAGCAAGCAGAGGCTGTTTGCTTCTGCCCTACGTCCACTTGTGAGACAGATGCTCTACTCAAGTTGAGGTGCAGGTAAGAATATTGAAACTCTTGAGAGTGATTTTTCTGACTAATGGCAGAGAGGTCCCATGCCAAAATGGGCAAACTGAGGAGACCTAGGCCTGTGTTTCCCCCATCCACTGAGCAATCAAAATCTAAAATAAGGGTGTCAAATAGAGAGAAATACGGTATTTCCCCATTTCCAGCACCAAAATAATGGCTTATAGATTTTTCTTAAGCAAGCTAGAGAACAGAAAGCAAAACGCCTCCCCTAAGAACGGACTTTCTTTGCAAAAGAACATGAAGAAATTCAAGCCTAAGGACACTCTAAAACAGTAGAAGTTGTGGTTAAGAGAAAAGTGTTTGAGAGAAAATAATGGTTTCATCAGAGATAAAAGCTAATATGTAGGTTTATAACATGTAAAAACATATATTTACTGTAACATATATTTACTAATAAAGAAGAAGAGTGGGAGACAAACTGTATTGTAGTGTGGCAAAGTGGCAAGTGTGCTTTATGTGGCAAAGTAATAAGGTTTAGAAATAAATATTAGCCTAAATACTCTTGGTTGCCTGGGAGATGTATAAACAAACTTTAAGAGAATGAGTTACAGACGAAGAACATGCATTTGAGACACCAAATTAGTGAGAAAAGTATTCTGTCTTATTTGTACCATTACACATATTAGACTCATTTGCTTCAGAAACTAGATACTTTGACCAGTACATAAATTGTATATACTGATACACATTTTAGAGTGCATTGATTGTTGATGTACCATAACACATTTTAGATTGTTGATTATACTATTCTACATATTATAGTTAATTGTTTCAGGCATCAGAGTTTATTTAACTAATAGAGATGGGTAAGGTGCTGCCATAACTGATACTGATATAATTAGCTAAACAGTTTAATGGTGATCTGCAAAGAAATTGATGTCAGCAGTTAGAAAATGAAAGTTCTTTTTTATGCAGAGACAGCCCAGTTGGTGAAATTGTTATAGTTGACAACTTGGAAAGCAGTTCATATCTCTAACAAGACTTCAGCTCTGTGGGAAGTGTTTGGAAAGAAATGGAGTGATGGTATTTGTTGGCATTTATTTTCTGCTTTTACTCTAGTACTAAACAAGAGAGGTGAGCTCTGGCACAGAGAAGAATTGACAGTTTTCAAACAGAAATATAAGAGAACAAAGTTCAGAAATGTGTGGGCTCATAAGACTAGAAAATCAGCCTTCTTGGAGGCCCCAAATCTAGTAAAAATACAGTGTTTGGGTAATTACATTAAGTTTTCCATTAAACAAGATCATTTTGTTTTCTGATAAGGTGCAAGCCTTTCCACTCAAGCTTATATTTTTAGGTAGCTTCACATTAAAAGAGAGTGTATAAGCTAAGTAAATTAAGAAACAAAGCAAACTTGAAACTTAGGTCTAGAGAAAGGAAAGTGAATGAGCTCATTGTAACACAGACATTTCTAGAAGCAAACAGTCCAGAGGTCTGCTATTTTTTTTTGAAGAAATTGTTTTATCAAGGACACTAAGAGATTGATAGTGGCTTTCTCTATTTAAGCACTGGAACATTGTTTTATTGCTAAACTATCAGCAGCAAAATATAAGTAGTTGAAAGGTGTGTCTTCACAATTTAAAGTTTTATAATCCTTTGGCTATATAGCCTGTAATGGGATTGCTGGGTCAAATGGTATTTCCAGTTCTAGATCCTTGAGTTATCACCACGCTGTCTTCCACAATGGTTGAACTATGTAACAAACGTGCACAATCTGCACATGTACCCCAGAACTTAAAGTATAATTAAAAAAAAAAAAGAAAGGTGTGAAGCCACTTGTAAGGGCATTCTTCCCCATGATCACTTTAGATGATGCATTGGAGGATGATGAGCAAGGGAGGACTTCACAAAGGTACAAACACACACTCACAAATGCAAAACTGTAGAGAATTGGCACGCTGTTCCTACCAACAGAACAGAATCAGAGTTTTATTAAGGAAGCTCCCCACCACAATGAAGGACATTTTCACAAATGCTACTGAAGTTGTTTGGCTCTGTGTCCCCACCCAAATTTAATATGAAATTGTAATCCCCATGTGTTTAAAGGTGAGGCCTGATGGGAGGTGATTAGATCATGGAGGTGTTTTCTAATGGCTTAGCACCATCCTCCTAGTGCTGTCCTGTGACAGAGTTCTTACAGGATCTGATTGTTTAAAAGTGTATGCACTACCCCCTCGTGCTCACTCTCTTGACCCTGCCATGATAAGAGATGGCTGCTGCCCCTTCACCTTCTGCCATGATTGTAAGTTTCCTGAGGCTTCCCCGTCATGATTCCTGTTAAGCCTGTGGGACTGTGAGTCAATTAAACTTCTTTTCTTCATAAATTACTCATTCTCAGGTAGTTCTTTATAACAGTGTGAGAACAAATTAATACAGCTACTCAGCAGAATTTCATAATTGTAATAAACCAGTGATTGCTGTGTATAATTTCTAGTCTACTATTCTGAAAGGGAGATTTTGTCATGATCATTTTCTCCATGTTTAGCATTATATGAAATGAGTAAGGCACATGACTTTTCTTTTTATTTCATAGCTTGAACATTTATGGGGAGATTTGGGATTGTCATTAAGTCATTAAGACCTGACATAGAGTGAATTTCTCCTTCTTTTGGGCAAAGTCTTCTCTACAATTTTTGAAGTTAGCAGTGAAAACTGACTTGGTGTAGCTGCTGAAGTGTTGGCAGAAGTTATGTGATTTCCATGTTCTCCTTACCAAACATGGTAGCCATAGAAGTATAAATATAGGTTCCATTTATCTGCCTTAGTAAAAAATCACAGGAATCAGAGCCCTCTGCTATACTGTGTTGGGTAGGTATTGTGACTGAGAAATAAATGTTGGTGGCATTTCACCACTGACACATTGCATTTTTTGTTAGTTACCATAGCCTAGGTTATTCTCATTGATTAAATATCTCTTAAAAATTAAATATCTGGTATCCAAATAGGAAGTAGGGGATCTGGAAGACCAACCTGGAAAATCAGAGAGGAAACTGAATAGCTGGTCATTTTACTGTTTTCCTCCTGCTCTGTTTACACAGTTGGACTAAAGTTCCCAGTTTCTCTTCCACTTAGGTATGATCATATGACTTTAAAGTCTTTGAAATGTGGGTAAAAGTGATGTGTCTTACTTTCATGAAGATGAATGTTTGATCACCATATAATTCTCTTTTCCATCAGGCAGCTACACGCAATGTAGTACAGAGAACTTTTAAGCCACATTCTGAAGGTGGAGGAGGCAAGGATAGATTAATGCTGGGTATTTTATTTATACCTTGGAAAAGAGCCTTTTGCCAATTAGGAATACCTGCTTTGAATCTTAGTGGCACATAGTGAATTTTTGTGACATTATTTTTGCAGAAGCTACCTTATCTTATCTCCTCACTGTCCCCTCCTTCTACCCAATATACATACAAGGAAAATGAATGTACTAATAGATTAGACTGATTTTAAGATGATATAAGGACAGGGTTGAATTGACAAAACATTAGCCTATTTGAAAAATTAATTAAATTTGAAGAGAAGCAATCACTTACTTTAATCAGCAGTGTAAAAGTAAAGGGAACACATATCAAGTTTTTTCTTTCCCTTTTTAAAACCATTTAATTGGAGCAAAATACAATTATTTATAAGATTTGAAATTAGCAATCTTCAAAAAGGGAAATAATAGATATTATTTCTTTATCTACTCTACTTACATATATCTGGTGTAAAATAATTTCTTAAGTAAACACTGTCATGATGCCGTACAATTACTCAAGGCCACAGAAATAATTCGACCTGTAATGTACACTCCATTTTTTAACCTAATAGCTTGCTTAATTTTACCTCTTATCAGGATCAATATGAAAATATGAGATAAATATTGCCATAGTAAATTTTTTAACCAAAAATTGAGCTGAAGTTAAACCAATTACAATCCTAAATTTTGAAAATTTGAAATATTTACTTTGAATATACTCATACTTTTAATGTTTATGTGAGATATAAATTATTTGTGTTATTAAAATATTTACTTCATAAAGTTTCATGTGTTATATTATGATAGTGATTTACTATATTATTATTTAATAAAACTTTAATTTTTGTTATAAATATTTTTGAACTGCAAAATTATAAAAAAATATAAAAAGTAAAATATATGCTATAGTATTAAATTTTATCATCATTGTTTATTCTTGTGGATGGTGATACTTATTTGTTCACTGGAACTGAACTAAAAAGAAAATATATGACTGGTTATTTGTATTATATGTCACAGCATCTGGATATGTATGCCATGGCCTATGAAATGTGACAGACAGTCAATATTAAGAGATAATTCCACCTTGTGTGAGGACGAGGAAAAAAGTTCCATATATATCTATTTAAGCAAGTCAAGATGATACATGACAACATGCAATACCAATTTTTATGCAGATATGAAGAAATATAAACATAGAAAACATCCCAAAAAATCACTTATGCCTAAAACAGTTTGATAAAATGACACATTCTTAACCTGCTCAAAGTTTCTAAATGAATTTCTGTTGGACTATAATTTCTATTAACATTAAACAAAATATTACTGTCTGGCAAGCAAATTGGCTGTCAGAATTTTTTAAATTAGCATATAGTAATTGTACATATTCATGGGTATAATGTAATGTTTTCATACATGCATACATTGTACCATGATCAAATCATAATAATTTTTATAACCTTAATTATAATTTCTTTGCTCTGAGAACATTCAAAATCTTCTTTTCTAGTTAAATATGGAATGCATTATTGTTAGCTGTTACCACAATATTATGCAATATAATACCATAACTTATTTCTCCTATCTAAATGTGACATTGTGCTCCTGAGCAAAGTTTCTCAATTTCTCTCCTTTGTTACTTCCAGTACCTGATAATCACTATTACATTCTCAAATTTCATGATTTTTTTTTTTTTGATTCCACAGGTGAGTGAGATCATGCAATCATGCAGTATCAGTCTTTCTGTGCTTGGCTTATTTCACTTAACATAACGTCCACCAAACTACATACATTAAAGTTTGTGATACTAAGATGGTAGACATACATTGGCCAATTTGTATGAGTAATTAAAATTTTATTTTTATTTTAGACATGTTTTAATTTGTTTTTTGAGATGAATTTTCACTGTCACCAGGCTGAAGTGCAGTGGAAAGATCAGAGCTCACTGCATCTTTAGCCTGCAGGGTTCAAGCTATTCCCCCACCTCAGCTCCCCAAGTAGTTGGGACTGCATGGCTGCACCACAATATCCTGCTAATTTTGTGTATTTTTAGTAGAGGGGGGCTTTCACCACGTTGTCCAGGCTATTCTCAAACTCTCTTGCTCAAGCGATCCACTCACCTCGGCTCCCAAAATGCTGGAATTACAGGAGTGAGCCACAGCATCGAGCCAGATCATTTTATGTTTTATTAGTTTTATTTTATGTTTTATTAGTTTTATTTAAAAATCAAGTTACAAAAATAATTGTAGACAAGAATGTTGAAAACTCTTGTGTATCAAAAAAAATCAAAAGATCACAAGTTACTGCTTTAGCAACTGAGTTACATGCTATTAATGTACAGAAATTGTCTTAATAAGAGTTTTAGTTCATAAATTATGGATGCATGCCCCTATCTCCTTTGTATGAGTGTCTTTTAAACACCTCACAGAAATCAGCACTTCCGATGTACACATTCCTATGGGTTTCATGCTGTAGCAATTTTGTTCAGAAGGTGCTCTGTTAATATTACATATCATATGACTGTAACTAAAGAAATGCAATTATTGTTCTTTCTCTAAAAATACTTGAAATAAAGAATTCTTTGCTCAGAAAATAATGGCTGAAGTACATTTTGAATCACAAAAACAGTTTATCTATTATGTAACATAATATAGTCTTTTTCTAATTGATGATATGGTACATTATGTGGGGGGATTCATTTAACCCTGGAATTCAACTAAACCAGAGAGGCTTTTTTAAAATTATTAGGTAATTTTTATTTAGCAACATTCAATCACATTATTCAAATAAACCATTCAACGTGTTTTGAGACTTTAGGTGGTGTGACTTGAAAGTTTCTTTATGCATTATTACCCTGGGAATGATTTAACTAGAAAATAAGTCTGTGTTATATATTGATATAAAATTATAGAATAAAGTAGTGATACTCTCCATGTTAAACACTCTGAAGATATATCACATCTATGCAGACAGATTGAAATACAAACATATCCATATCTATACCTGCATATATAAGGAAATGTGATAGGTAGACACATATAGGTAGTTATATACAGACATATATAAATATATGGATGATAGATATAAATAATGCCTCCATATCACAACATTTATTTGGAAATCTTCATTGGAGTCATGAGTCAATTGTGTTCATTTTACTCTTGGAGACACTGAGGCTTAAACCAGGTGAACTAACTCCTAAGACCATACTTAGCTAGCAGGAGAGTAAAGTCTAAAATCAGGTATTATAAACTCTTAGCTAAGATCTCTTCTGAGCTTTTCATTTTACTTAGCAACTTTCTATTATGACTCTTCATAATGTCAGATTAAAATATTATTAAAAGCAGATTAACATCTTAAAAAATTACACTTAGTTTTCTTTTCCTTTTGTTGAGATGAGATCTTGCTATGCTGCCCATGGTGGTCTCAAACTCCTGGCCTCAAGTGATTCTCCCACCTCAGCCTCTCAGTGTGCTATGATTACCTCAAAGTGCATGAGGTACCACACCTGGCTACTATTTTAAAAGGCCGGGCGCGGTGGCTCAAGCCTGTAATCCCAGCACTTTGGGAGGCCGAGGCGGGTGGATCACGAGGTCAAGAGATCGAGACCATCCTGGTCAACACGGTGAAACACCGTCTCTACTAAAAATACAAAAACATTAGCTGGGCATGGTGGCGCGTGCCTGTAATCCCAGCTACTCAGGAGGCTGAGGCAGGAGAATTGCCTGAACCCAGGAGGCGGAGGTTGCGGTGAGCCGAGATCGCGGCCATTGCACTCCAGCCTGGGTAACAAGAGTGAAACTCCGTCTCAAAAAAACAAAACAAAACAAAACAAAACAACAACAAAAAAAAAGTTTAAAAAAAATAAGTAGCTGCTACCAATAAAACATGTTGTCATTTTAAATCAAATAATCCAATATTGTTTGTAGTGTTCTTTGCTTTTAACAGCCCAGGGGATTCATTCTGCCACTTATTCTTCAAAGTAATTAAGCCTATCAATTACATGTGAAATGTTACACTGCGTTAGGATGAAGATATAGTCAATAACTGGCCAGTTCATTCAGTATTTTGAAGACTTTGCAAAATGGAAGGTCATGCCTGATGAAAATACAATAGCAAAACTGTCGCCAAATGATTACAGTTATTTGACAGTAATTAGAGTATTATTTTTACATAGATGCAGTATTTAACTTGGTTACCACCTTATATGAACTTTAATATTGATCTCTTCTTGCCTGAAACGTCTTATTGGCAACCTAACTCCTAAGTGAAATTTAACCTCAGTACGTAACTTTAAATGTCCATGTAGTACAGCTCATTTTTTTGCGGTTCATAAATGAGTATACATTTTTCAAAGTGTCATATGGTAAAACATAGCTAAATATGTATATAGTCAAATCTCTAATTTTTTTCAAGAAATAATCTTGTTTATGAGCAGAGTGCTGAATTCAGTACAGTGGTAGCAGGGAAAGAGCACAAAGACCTATAAATTAAGAAAAGCAAAAATAGTAATAAAATAAATTATATAATTTATTGTTCTAACAAGCCTTTCCTCTGGGCATTATAACCTCAATTTTACATATGTGTAAGGTGAGACAAAGAAAAGTTAATTTGCCTGCTTAAAGTCATATAATTAAACTGAGTGTTCATGATTTTATCTCAGGTTTATTTAAAAGGAAACTACTTACATTTGTGTTAAATATGAAAACAACTGGTCCTTTTGTCAAAGGTCTCATTATTGAGTTACATATACACAGAAGCAAAAAGTTAGCAAAATCACTTAGCAGACATTGGTGAAATATACAGGTTTAAACAAAATGATAAGAGTGCTTTGTAGAATTACCATTTAAATCTGACTTTGGCAAATTTAGAATGATTCCAAGATAGGGTAATATTTGACCCTGAACTTAGATATTAAGTATTGATGGACAAAAACAATGTTAAACACATCAGCAATATTCATGACTAGGAGTAAAGACAATGAAGTAGACCCTAGCATGCCCAGGCAAAAGCAAGCAGTTTGGTACTGACGAAACATGAAAAACATAGAGAATAACAGAAGGGAGAGAACAGTAGCTGAAGATGAGATTTGATAAAGTTATATAAAAAAAAACTTACACAGATACTTACTTGCCATGCTAAGGTATTTTAATTTTTTTAAGCAACAACAACAAAAAATAGAGAAATCAATATAGTAATGTCCTAGAGTGAAATGGCATGAAAGAGATGAAATCAAGGGTATCATCTGGGAGAATACTGTAAGGACTTAACTGTGGTCAGATACATTCCTCTCCTTGTCCATGTAACTAGTGAGTTTAGTGTGCATCCAGAGTCATTCTCTAAATTGGTTGCTAATATTAATTATGATGATTACATTCATGTAGAAATCACTTTTAAGCCCAAATTTGTTCATATGTTACCGTACTCAGTTCTAGGAATAGGATACATGAGAAAAATGATGCAGGTATTCCATAAGCATTTTGCAGATACGGAATTTTTAATAGAGAAATTAATGTAACTGCTTAGAGCCATACAAGTAAATAAAGAAAACAATGTGTAACAAGTCAGGTACAGAAAAGCAAACTTTACTTGTTCTCATTCATTTGTGAAAGCTAAAAATTAAAATAATTGAACTCCCAACCCTTTTCATTATAACTTATAGCAAGTTCTAAGTAATAAATGGAAAATAAAATATTTTAATATTCATTTAAACATTTCAATATTTAAATTAAATATCTATTTTTGAAACATCAAATAGATTAACACTTTGTATGTATTTGCTTTTCAAATATAGAACATCATACTAAAAATTAATTCAACAAATATTTATTGAACACCTGTTAGCCTGAACTAATCACTGATGAAGAAAGAATAGGAATGAAAGCTAAAGCCTATTAGTGAAGATAGAAATTAATCTAATAATTACTAAAAATAGTCATTTCCCTTCTTCTCATTACTTAATTTTTTAGTTATAGGAATTTTTATTCTTTATTTGTTTGCTTAAATTTATAATACAATGGAATATATTTAGACAAATATAATTGTTTTAAACTTATAAGCTACTGAAAATCTTGTCATAGCTGTGTGTCCAGTTCTTATAATTTTTTGATGCAGTCTGGTAGCAAGTCTTTTGAAATATACTTCAAAAGCTTTGAAATCAAAGTTTTACTGGGAAGTAGATATGGCATATAAAAGAACAAGAGGATGAAGGATTTATAGCTCAGATTCCCCACATAACCTCACGAAAGAAAATCCAGGAGATTTTTCTGTCAAAGAGAATAGATGGGGTTCAATCATGGTAAGGCTTTAAAAAGTATCTCTAGACACCTCTAGATGAAAATGACACATGTCTAAGCATCCACTAGTGTATGGTCTCCAAATTTTTTATGCGTAGACATATGGAGAGATGAAAACTCTCAGCAACTTGAAGAAAGAAAGAGTGGTAAAAAAAATTGATAGAATGTGGCAAGGAACTATCACATTAACAATAAGACATCTGGATCTGGATTATGAAAATCCTGGCTAGATTTTATAGCACATGCCAAAATATTTCATGAAAAGACACCAAGAAGTAAGTTAAAAGTGGCTTCATTTATGTATTATTCACTTATTATTTACTGACCCAGGAACTTGGAGCATGAACTGCTCAGAGAAGACGGCAGAAATTTACTTCCTCACTTAGGGAATTGACTTGTGAGTTATGTACCCTTGCTTCAAACTCTAAAACCACACACTCCCCATATTCACAGTATAGTTTAAAAGTTAGAGTAGATCAAATATCAAAGCCCACAAGCTTAATTTAGAGACTGATGGTAGTATTGTGCACTTGAAGAAGTTTTTTCAGTTATAAAAGAGGACAATTATAATTTTCTGTGTACTATAGTAGATTTAAGAACATGAAAAACAGACCAAAAAACAAATCAGAAAGATTAAAGCACTAAAATCAAAGAATTGTACTAGAAGCCAAACATTGTTTGAGTTTATCTCCAGCTAGAAAATTTTAAATAAAGTGAAAAGGTCTTGAAAAGACTGAAAGAGACAAAAAGTACTACCCATTTTTGAAAAATCTTTGTAGTCTTTTTTTTTTTTGAGAAAGAAAATGTGTCTTCAGTGCATCATTAGAAGAAAATTGACTAATATTTAAAGGAAAAAAAATTAGTTCAAATATGCAAAATCAGAAATGAGAAAAAAAATATGGAAATGACAAATCTATTTAATTTTATACTAAAAGTTTAAGGAGCAGAATTGATCTAGTCAACACAAATACCCAAAAACAAAACTAAAGAAACCCAAAAACACAATAAATGAGTAGAACTATTTGTATGCTTTTGAAGAAGTTTAAAGAAGAGCTCTTAAAATGAAGAAGAAAGGTCAAAGTGGTTAACATTATGAGAGGCAGGAGGTTATCAGTATAGATAATTGAGAACAAGAATCAAATAAACGACTCTTCAAGAAGATACCAGATTACAATATATGGAAAGGAAAATACTTATAGATAGAAGAGATTCACAGAGACCCAGGCTAAAGCAACAATAATTTCACAGGCAAATTTAGTTTTGAAGGAAAATTGCCAGATATGGTAAACAAACAGGTAAGTGTGCACCATGTTTAGGGGCAAATACTGTCAAAAGAAACAACTTCAACAATACTTAGATTTTAGATTTAGCTATGAAAGGCTTGACAGGGTGTACTATAAATGTGTTACAACACAAGAATGACTCAAGAAAATGAAATAAAACGTTTACCGATTTGAAAGAAATAATCAAAAATAAAAATACCTACTTGCAAAATGTATTTGTGTGCATAAGGGAAATACTAAGAACATTTAAGAAATAGTACTAGAACTAATTAAGTGGATTTAGTAAGTTTGTAAGGTAGAAGAACAATTTTAAAAATTTAATTTATTTCATATATATAACAATAATTTAAACCTAATTTTAAAATGCCTATTTACAATACGATAAAAAACTTATGAGTTGTTTTATCAAAATATATGTAAGTCCCATATACTAGAAACTATAAAACATTACCAAGAAAAATTAAAGAAGATCTAACAAAATGGAAGGCAATATCATGTTCATGATGTGGAAAACCGGATATTTTTAAGATAGTAATTCTTGCCAGAATGATCTATAGATTTAACATTATCTCAAACAAAATTCCAGTTGTTTTCTAAATAGAACCCGAGCTGTGTATTCTGAAATGTATATACATACACAATTGACCAAAAAGAGCCAATATTACCTTTAAATTTAAAAATAAAGTTGGAGGAAATGCAGTACACAATTGCAATACTACAAAGCTACAGTAATCTTGAGAGTATAAGAACTATGTTAAGTATAATTACGTAATTATTATTGTTTCTAGTTTCCATATGTTGACCCTATGTACATATTATTTCAATTCATTGTTATTAAAGTGCTAAAGTAATTCACTGGGGAAAGGTTAGTCTTTCCAGCAAATTATGTTGAAATAACAAGATACCAATCTAGAAAAGAAAATCCTTCACCCCAACACAGTGTCATATGTAAGGCTAATCACAAACGGATAGTGGGTTGTTTACCAAAAAGTACCTGAGACACGCCTCAATCAATTTAGAAAGTTTATTTTGTCAAGGTTAAGGATGCGTCCATGACATAGCCTCAGGAAGTCCTAATGACAGATGCCCAAGGTAGTCAGTGTAAAGCTTGGTTTTATGCATTTTATAGAGACATGAGACATCAATCAATATGTGTAAGATGTACACTGGTTCTGTCTGAAAAGGTGAAATAACTTGAAGGAGCGGTGGGGGAGAGGGAGCTTCCTGGCCACAGATAACAGACAAAGAGTTGCATTTTTTCAAGTCTCAGATCAGAGTTTAACTGAATACACAATTTCCATGTGAGAGGGAATAAAGGAATAATTACGTAGGCCTTTGACTGGCTCAGTGAATCTGTATTTTCACATAAACAATAGGACAGAGGGAGCCATTAGATATGCATTTGTCTCAGGTGAGCAGGGGGATGTCTGAGTTCTGTCCTTTGTCCTGAACCTGTGAAGATAAGCTATCCACATACATTGCCAAGGTGAAATTCAACAGAATTGTTTTAGGATAGAGATCTTGAAGCTCATAAAGAAATTCCTTGTAGGCAAATTGTGAGGGAAGTATGCAGCTTTTTAAATCTTTGTAGGTATCTTATTAGAAATACAATGGGAGCACATTTGCCTGATTCAGTTCCCAGTTTGGTTTTTTCCTTTGGCTTAGTGATTAGAGGGGTCCCAAGATTGATTTTCCGTTCACAACATCAATAAAATAAAAAAATGAGTTTCCATATGTTGACCCCGTGTATATATTGTTTCAATTCATTGTTATTAAAGTGCTAAAGTAATTCACTGGCAAAAGGTTAGTCTTTCCAGCAAATTATGTTGAAATAACAAGGTATCAATCTAGAAAAGAAAATCCTTCACTCCTACATAGTGTCATATGTAAGTCTAATCACAAACGGATAGTGGGTTTGAATATTAGAGCTAAAATCAAGAAACTTCTTGGACTCCGGACAAGAACTCAGGACCCGCTGAATGGCAGGCACAAAAAGTGCTGTCACATGTTCCTGGCAGACTCACTGAGTTGCAAGCAGTGACAGGCTCAGATTCATCAGACTGTAGGAGGAAACAGGGTGGCTCTGATTTCAGCATTCCCCAAGCCACAGCTGCAACAGTACAGCCCTCTCACCCTCTCCTGGCACTGGGCAGCCGCCTCATGGAATGGGAAGCAGTGGCAGGGCTGGGCCAGCCCAGCAGCTGTGGGCCAGAGCGGCTGATGGAGCTGTAACACAAATGGGCTGAAACATAACCCCCTCCCACGTTCGCTGTGCTGTGGGCAGTGGGACCAAGAGAGTGGTACACACCCCCCCACCCTCTGGGGCCCTGTGGTGGCTGGCGTCTCCGAGTTTTCATGTACGACCTGGTTCCCCTCCTTCAGATGCTGGTGCCTGCAGCAGAAGCCATGCTGTGGTAGACTTGATCCAGCCGCAGCCTTCCATGCCGCTGGCCCCGAGCCAGCACCTGGAGCTGCCCTTTCCGCCACAGCAGCCGGAGCAGCTGGCTGTGAGCATTGGCTGAACCCTGGGCTCACTCACTTACACCCCCCTCACTATTTGCATCTGGCTCATCCTCAGTGGACGTAGGATCCAAGCCAGTAGCATGAGGCAATTGCAGGCTGTTGGGTGGAGTGTTTGGAACAAGCCCAGTGGGTAAAAGTGAAACTCAAGCAGAGGTGCTGCTGGCCACAGAGGTTTGTGGCTGGTAAAGCAACAGCCAAAGCATCCCGTGACACTTGCGTACTTTTTGGATGAAGCATTCAAAACTATGTAGAAACTTCAGTTTAGGGGAATCATTAATAATTTAATAAGTAAGATTTGGCTGAGTATTTTGGGGGATAGAAGAGTAAATCTAAGAACAAAGGAGACTTCTATTTGTTAAAATATGAATCAAAGAATCTTGGGGGAGGTGGTATTTGTTTATAAGCTGGTTGCTCAAGTATCTTTTCTCACCTGCCTTCTATGTCTCATCACTGTTTGGTTTGAAGTTTGCTACATTAAACTAGCCCAGATAATATTCTCCTATGTATATTAAAGTTCTCCTGATATAGATAGATTAGATTAATTGACTGATAGATAAATACAGATAAATCTGATGTCTAGAGAAAAACAGACAAAGAGAGAAGATTTGTTTTAAGGACTCCGTCTGACTTACGCAATTGAGGAGGTTTGCAAGGTGGAAGCAGGCCAGTAAACTAAAAATTCTGCCAAGAGTTAATATTGTAGTCTTCAGTCTGAAACCTGGAAACATAGGCAGAATTTCTACTTGTCAACAGAGAAGAATTTCTTTCTTAACAGGAACCTAGATTTTTTTAAGGCTTTCTGTTGTTTGGATGAGGACCACCACGTTGAGGACCACCTCATAGTCTACCAACTTAAATTTTAATTATATCAAAAAATATTTTCCCAGCAACAACTAGCTGGGTGTTTTACAGAATATTTGACACCACAGCCTAGGCAAGTTGACATCTAAAACTAACCATCGCATAGTTTCATTTGAGAAATCTATTAGTACTTTCAAATAGAAAAATGAAAATAAATGCACAGTCATGGATTGCTTAATGATGAGAAATATGTTGTTAAGCAATTTTGTCATTAGCAAATATCATAGATTGTACTTGCACAAACCAAGATGGTATAGCCTATGAAACACTTAGGCTTGTATGTTACAGCCTCTTGTTTCTAGGCTACCAAACTATACAGTAAATTACTAAACTGGATCCTGTAGGCAACTGTAACACAATGGCAAGTATTGTTGTATCTAAACATAGAGAAGGCATTGTGAAAATACAGAATATGGCAGGCATGGTGGTGTGTGCCTATATTCCCCGCTACTCTGGAGATTGAGGTGGGAAGATTACTTGAGCCCATGAATTTGAAATGATCCTGGGAAGCAGCAAGACACAATCTCATATAAAAAACAAAATAATTTTAAAATACGTTATAAAAGAAAAAATGATACATCTTTATAAAGACTTACCAAAAATAGAGCTTGCAAGCCTAGAAATTGCACTGCGTGAGTTACTGAGTGAGTGGTAAGTGAATGTGAAGCCCTGGGAAATGTGAAGACATTTCTCTACACTACTCTAGACTTTATAAACACCGTATAATTGGGCTACATTAAATTCATTTTAGAAATTTTTTTCTTGAATAATTAAACAGCTTACTGTAACTTTTTTATTTTATAAACTTTTAAATTTCTTTCAAGCCTTTAACTCTTATGTAACAACACTTAGCTTAAAACACAAACACACTGTACAGCTGTATTAACATATTTTTTCTCAATATCCTTATTCCATAAGCTTTTTCTGTTTTTAACATTTTAAACTTTTTCAACTTTTTGTTAAAAACTATCAAACAATCCTATGAAAACAAACAAAAAAAAAAAAAAAAAAAAAAAAGAAAAAAAAAGCTGGAGGCATCATGCTACCTGACTTCAAACTATACTACAAGGCTACAGCAATTGAAACAGCATGGTACTGATACGAAACAGAGAATAGACCAACTGAACAGAACAGAAGCCTCAGAAGTCATGCCACACATCTACAACCATCTGATCTTGTACAAACCTGACAAAAACAAGCCATGGGGAAAGAATTCCCTATTTAATAAATGGTGTTTGGAAAACTGGCTAGCAAGATGCAGAAAGCTGAAACTGGACCCCTTCCTGACACCTTATACAAAAATTAACCCCAGATGGATTAAAGATTTCTACATATGACCTATCACCATAAAAACCCTAGAAGAAAACCTACGCAATACCATTCAGGACATAGGCATAGGCAAGGACTTCACGACTAAACACCAAAAGCAATGGCAACAAAAGCCAAAATAGACAAAAGGGATCTAATTAAACTTAAGAGCTTCTGCACAGCAAAAGAAACAATCATTAGAGTGAACTGGCAACCAACAGAATGAGAAAAAACTTTTGCAATCTACACATCTGACAAAGGGCTAATAACCAGAATCTGCAAAGAACTTAAACATATTTAAAAGAAAAAAGCAAACAACCCCATCAAAAAAGTGGGTGAAGCATATGAACAGACACTTTTCAAAAGAAGACATTTATGTAGGCAACAAACACATGAAAAAAAAGCTCATCACTGATCATTAGAGAAAAGCAAATCAAAACCACGTTGAGATACCATCTCATGCCAGTTAGAATGGCAATCATTAAAAATTCAGGAGACAACAGATGCTGGAGAGGATGTGGAGAAATAGGAACACTTTTACATTGTTGATGGGAGTGTGAATTCGTTTAACCATTGTGGAAGACAGTGTGGTGATTCCTGAAGAATCTAGAACTAGAAATACCATTTGACCCAGCAATCCCATTACTGGGTACATACCCAAAGGATTATAAAACATTCAGTTATAAAGACACATGCACACGTATGTTTATTGTGGCACTGTTCACAATAGCAAAGACTTGGAACCAACCCAAATGCCCATCAGTGATAGACTGGATAAAGAAAATGTGGCACATACACACCATGGAATACTATGCAGCCATGAAAAGATGAGTTCATGTCCTTTGCAGGGACATAAATGAAGCTGGAAACCATAATCTCAGCAAACTGACACAAGAACAGAAAACCGAACACAGCATGTTCTCACTCATAAGTGGATATTGAACAATGAGAACACATGGACACAGGGACGGGAACATTACCCACTTGGGCCTGTTAGGAGGTAGAGGGGCTAGGAGAGGGATAGCCGAGGGTGGGGGAATTGGGGAAGGATAACATTAGGTGAAACACCTAATGTAGATGATAGGGGGTGGATGCAGCTATAGTGATAGCACGTGTACACCTATGTTAACAAACCTGCACGTTCTACACATGTATCCCAGAACTTAAACTATATTAAAAAAAATCAAGACACAAATACACACATTAGCCTAGGCCTATACATGGTCAGAATTATCAATATCACTCTTTCATCTCCATATCTTGTGTCAGTAGAAAGTCTTCAGGGCCCATAACAAAAATGTAGCTGTCTTCTCCTAAGATACAAGTACCTTCTGGAAAGCCTTTGTAAGAATCCTGCTCAAGGCTGTTTATAGTTACTTAAAAATAAAAATAAGTAGAAGGAATACACTCTAATATAATGATAAAAAGTACAGTATAAAAATATGTTCACCAGTAACATAGTCATTTATTATCGTTATCCAGTTATGGGCTGTAGTTAACTATGTACTATCCTTTTCAAAACTGGCAGTGCAGTAGATTTGCTTACACCAGCAACACTACAAACTCTAGTCATGAGTTACACTACAGTGTCACAATGTCTCCAATGTAACTAGGCCATAAGAATTTTTCGGCATGGTTATTATCTTATGGGACCACTGTCATGTACGTGCTCAGTGATGCACCAAAATGTCATTATGCAGTAGTCTTTTATGCACATATTTTTCTGTAGACAGTAGTTGAAGAGATTAACTGAGCATATCAAAGCTTGATTCCTTAAATTAATATTCAATTATGAAAAAGCTAGTCCAACATATTTTTAATACTGCCTTTGATTTAATTAAAAAGAACATCTCTCAGAATGCCAAATTATTTTCAAACATTTTACTAAGTAAGTTAAATTTACATTATTAATTAAGTTCTCAGATATGAATTGTTTAGTTAGGGACTATTCTTTATTCCTGTAACTTTTGTTTTGTTATCCAAGGTTCTGGAATGATGTGTTTGATTTTATTTTTCTCACATTCAAAGCCCCTCGTGATATGGAAAATTAGTCTCTCTGTTTTTTTTTCTTTTTTAACTGATGGGCCAGGAAAGAGCCTTTTTAAGTTACTCAGTTTTTTTTTTTAAATGGCTTTCTTCTTTATCTTCTCTTTGTTTAGTTGTTTTATAATATGTCCTCATGTGTGAACTTTATCCAATATTTAATTTTGTTTCAGCACTTTCTACTCATAAATTATAAATCCTAATATCATTGCTGTCAGTGGTGGCTGATTTACCTTGGAATAACAAAAACAATAATAATATAAAATAAAACGTTAATATAAAATTTGGAGAATATTCATAGAATACTCACTGAAATCAACTTTGTAATTACTATTTGCCTTTATTATCTTATACTAACACATGTTTATGACTCATTTCCCCAAATTTTATTCTTAGGAAAAGTTTTAATCCTACTAAAAATGTAATCCAGTGGGTCCTTTAAGAAAATCTATGCCAGATGTTCTGTGAAATTAGTCAATCTTGTCATAGATATTTATCAATTTTTTGTACACAAGAGTGAAATTTACTTTCTTATCCTAGCTCTTTGTTACCTAATAAAACAATTGCTACCAACAAAAACAATTGGATTGACAATCCTAGTCACATGAGATAATGGAAAAACAGATACTTGTCATGTATTTTTTAATTAATCTTATATGCTACCAACAAAACAATTGGATTGACAATCATAGTCACCGAAGATAATGGAAAAACAACTATTTGTTATATATTTTTTACATTATAAGAATAATATAAATTTATATGATGAAGTAGCTTTATATTTAAAAGTTTTGCAAGTAAATTATATGTTGAATATATTTCTATCTGTATTTTGAAAATGCACAATAGGTTCCAATTTAGGTTGTCCTGGGTTAGTTTTTTGCTAGTTTTGCACAGAAAGAAATAGAAATATCAAATTTAATTAATTATATTGATTTTAAGATGAAATAGAATATTTTATTTTGCTTGTAACCCTCAACCAATAAAATGTAAATCACGATTTTAAACCTTGGGGCTATAATAAACTGGTTGCATTAATAGCCCTAGCCCTTTGACTCTTTTCAATGCATACCCTTTAAAATGGGACTTTGCAGCTCCTGTTATGAAGCACATAACATAATTATCCATATCTTCATTCCGAGTTCAGCAATATGACTTACTTTGGCCTTTGGTATCTTAGCATTTGTAGTATAAGCAAAAGCTAGAAAAGGACTGGTGCACCTTTGCCTTCAATGTGGAAACAGCCCGTCTGGCTCACCAGAGGGATGTGAGAGAAAAACGAAGTAGAGCCAAGTTGTTCCAGGCAATAATCAGCCCACCTCCAGAGACATAATACCCCAAACAGCAGCCAGGTAATACCCAGACATGACAAAGAATTCACGTGAAACTCAGAAATTGCCCAGCTGAATTTTCCAGTCGCAGACTCAAGACAAAACAAATTCTTAACGTTTTAAGCCATTGTGTTTTGGAATGGTTTGTTACACTGCATAAATATGACAATAGATAAATGATGGAAAAGTGTTTTTTTAATTTCTCAGTTAATAACAAGCGCTCTGTGTATTAGTCTGTTTTCATACTGCTGTAATGAACTCCCCAAGACTGGGTAATTTATAAAGGAATAATGTTTAACTCACAGTCTGCAGGATTCAGGAAACTTACACTTATGGTGGAAGGCAAATGGGAACAAGGCACCTTTTTCACAAGGTGGCAGGAAGAAGTGCTGCGTGAAAAGCGAAGAGTTCCTTATGAAACCAGCAGATTTCATGATAACTCACTCACTTTCATGAGCATAGCATCAGGGAAATCACAACCGTGATTCAATTACCGCCTCCTGGTCTTTTCCTTGACCCTTGGGGATTCTGGGGATTACAATTCAAGATGAGTTTTGTGCACAGAAAGCCTAAGCATATCACTCGGGTGTAACATCTCTCTCTTTTAAAAAGTAGGTATATATTTAAGGATATATATGTTTATTTATTTTAAACAGCCAACTCTTCTCACCCAAATAAATGTAAATATGTGAGTAAATGTAAATGTGTGTGTGTGTGTATTTAAAAAATAAGTTGCACTGTAATTTTCTGTGTGTATAAAGTTTTAACTTATACAAGCATGTTGTTTTGAAGTTATTTATAACTTTTTGTTTTAATTACCACTATATTTTCCAAATGTTTCATTTATATATATAATTTTTTTGTAAAGTCAACTATCAACATATATATATATATGTTGATAGTTGACTTTACCACATAGAATTTCACAGAACCACTGATTTTCTACTTATCCACTGTTCTAGAGATGGAAACTATGCTGTTCTCCATATTTCTACTAACACAAAAAAAATCACAATGAAAATCTCCATGTTTAGCTCTGTGGGAAAATATACATATTTAAGTATCATTGCATAAATTTACTTTCTAAGAAGATCATTCCACTCATATAATTTCTTATTTTGTAATGTTTTTAATATGTTGCTTTTTTTCTCACCTTTGTCAAGATTTAGGTACTCTATTAAAATAGAAAAGTAGTTTATTTTGTCTCTTTATTTGTATAATGTAGAGATGTATGGCATGTGTGACTTTCACCCTCTTTTACGCAAATCCTAAGTAATTACAAAACCATTTTAAATTATAATTAGGAAGATTTTGATTGCCAATCTTAGAACTTACTATCAATTAAAACAGGATCCAGGATAATAGTTTGGAGTTGTTATATGTGGATGTCTTCTCAAAAATCGAATTGCAATTATCTGTTTCAGAAAATTTGCTTGTTCTATCCAGCACTAACAGTCAGTGAAAAATCAAACTACCTTAAAAGAGAAAATAACATCATGCTATAATTTTAAGAGATCAAATATATAAAAAGAAATGAATAAATATTAAAGTGGAAAAGACAAATCTAAGTAATCAAGCAAATATAATCCTTATAACTTTTCAGAAAACAGTCACAAAGAAAAATAAATATTATCCCATTATCTACAGATGACTCAATATTTTTATATATAACTTTGAAAATGTATTATTCTGCATGAGCTTTTTAGAAAAAGTATTTAGATAAAATTTATAGTTAACAAAACAATTTGAAAGATGGTTCTCCTTGTTCAATGCTTCTCAAATAGGACTCTATTGGTATTTTGAGTTGGATCATTCAATTCTTGAATAATTTCCACATTGGGACCCCACATCCAAATGCTTTAATAATGTAATAACACCTAGAATTGAGAATGCATTCTATTTTGTCATTTTCCAGCTTACAAATAAACACCTCAGTGTAGCTCAGTAAATCTAATAGTGTATCAGTTCACAGTGCACAGCAATCACTAGCAATGGGGTTTAAAAGCCTCTTACTGTGTAGGGATCATGAAGTTCTTATTTATTTATTTATTATACTTTAAGTTATGGAGTACATGTGCAGAATGTGTAGATTTGTTACATGGTATACCCATGCCATAGTGGTTTGCTGCATCCATCACTCCATCATATATATTAGGTATTTCTCATAATGCTATCCCTCCCCAGCCCCCACCCGCTGCTATCCCTTTCCCTAGCCCGGCACCCCCCAACAGGCACTGGTGTGTGATATTTCCCTCCCTGTGTCTATGTGTTTTCATTGTTCAACACCCACTCATGTGAGAGAACATGCGGTGTTTGGTTTTCTGTTCTTGTGTCACTTTGCTGAGAATGATGGTTTCTAGCTTTATCCATGTCCCTGCAAATTACTGGTAGCTGAGTTAAATCCATAATTAAAAACTTTACTTAAGAACAGAGATTTCAATGTTTTTAGAAGGTGTTTTACATAAATTCACTGAACACTCAGTAATGCAAAAAATTAATGTTAAAAAAATATTTCAGATATAAAGTGTAGAGTCATTTGTGGATTTTGAAGTCCTTTAAAGAAACAATGGCATGGAAAGTTGTTCAAATTATTGAAGTTCCACTTTTTAATTATAGAGCCGAGGTACCATATATTTGACATCATCTTTCAAGCTTACTGATGAGTACTTCACTTTCATTTTCAAAATAAATTGATACTAAGTAGATATGTTTATTAAGTATGGGGCATTCAATGAGGTGATCAAGCTTGCAAAATATTTATTATTTTAGGATATTTCTATAATGTCCTCATACCACAACTTTTCACAATAGCAATTAATGCACCAGTACCATATTGTGCTACAAAACACATTTCTTAGAAACGAGTTTTAAATTCAGTTTTTATACATGTTTATAATACTATCTGTAAGCATTATGCAAAAATTATATATAAAAGAAAGGGTAATGCAAAAATAAAAACCATCTTGACTAGTTTACCCATTAGCATTGCCCTTTATAAGGTACTTTCTTCTTTGTTTCCACTTCTCTTTTGAAAACTATACCTATAGATATACCGTTACACATAAATCCCCACTTTTTAAACTGTTATGTAAATAACAACCTACTCTGTGAAAAATTTAGCACTTTTTATATTATGAATTCAGTGAAGTGTTTACATTATACATTATATCTCTAGAAATAAGTTTCGTTTATTTATATACAAAATAAACACGGTATTCAGGATTTGATGCTAATCTTTTTTTTTTTTTATAACATCTTCTACCTACAAAGCATTTGGCAAGATTTTGTGGAGCAGGAGGTGTATTTAAAGGCTAAAAGGGATAAAACACATTTAAAGGGATAACATACATAAAGAAATCCAAGATTATTATGATCTCTAAATATTAAATCTTATATAATGCTTATCTCAATATTTCATCAAAACAAGATGCAATGGATTTTAATATGTGCCATTTTATGTACTTTTATATACTTCAGAAAAGAAAAAAAATGCTCAACATTGACATACTATATAGGAGACACCCACTTAAGCGTAATCCACAAAAGAGTTATCTATTAACCCTTGCTATATATTAATTGTTGTTCACATTTCCCTTTCCACAAAAGGCAAAATTAAACAAGACCTTAAACTACAAAAAAGAACAGAAAATTAACTAACAAACCTCTAGCTTGATACTTGGCGGAAGAGAGAAAACTCTCCCAGATGACTTAAATCACTAGGCATTACCTTGTAAGGTTTGTATTATGAATTCACACTACTAGTGTAGTCCAAAAGCCTCAAGCAGAGAATTTAATGAAAGTGGTCTCCGGTTTATTTTGTCCCTAGGTGGCTGGAGGAAGCAAATGCAAATCTTCCTGGTCTCAGTGTATGCGAACACAGGTTTGTAAAATGCCATCCACAAGAAGATGCATTCTAACTTTAGAAATGTGAAACTGTATAACAGATATTCTTAAAATCTATTAAATATATATTCTATCATAAAATCCATACTTTATATAAATGCTAAAATATGCTATTGAATCATATTTTTATATTAGGGAGCTGGGAAACCTAATAATGACAATAATAACAGTAACAAAAAAAGTAGCAACAACAAAAATAGCTGTGTTCTTCCGATGTGCCAGACATTAAATTTCCATGTATTTAGTAACTTTATGCTCACAGCAGCCCTTTGAAATAATATGAATTTTCCTTTTTTCACAGATAAGTAAACAAAAAAGCCAGTACTTGAATCCAGGCAGTTTTTGTGCAAAGGCATACCTTAATCACCGTTTTAAGAATGAAGGCTGTTTCGGTAAGTGCTGACCACATACATAGCCATTCCAAACTAAGAGGACACAGACAAGGACAGTTTTATTTTTTTTTTTTTTTGAGGCGGAGTTTCACTCTTGTTACCCAGGCTGGAGTGCAGTGGCGTGATCTCAGCTCACCGCAACTTCCGCCTCCTGGGTTCAGGCAATTCTCCTGCCTCAACCCCCTGAGTAGCTGGGATTACAGGCACAAGCCACCATGTCCAGCTAATGTTTTGTATTTTTAGTAGAGACGGGGTTTCGCCATGTGACCAGGATGGTCTCGATCTCTTGACCTCGAGACCCACCTGCTTCGGCTTCCCAAAGTGCTGGGATTACAGGCTTGAGCCACAGTGCCCGGCCACAGTTTTTTTTGTTTGTTTTTGTTTTGCGTGTGTGTGTGTGCATGTGTTTGTGTGACGTGTGTTAGACTGTCATGTGGGTTAGCATGGTTAGGACAAAATAAATTAAGTACAATTAACTAGGTCATAATACTTGCAAATTATATGGAGGGCAAAACATGTATTATTTTAATATTAAGATATATTAGATATATTATCTAACTATTGAGGATTCTTTAAAAGTCTTGGAGAAAAAAAATGTATCATGCTGTGAACTGTATTTTCAGACAACAACTGGTATCAGTGTGATACACTTCTCAAAAAGATGACAGCAGCTAGATCATTTACAAAGGGTTCTCTTATAGAGAATAAGTTAAAAGTCTTACCTAATATTTTAAGTCAACAACATATACTGAAAACTTTTGACTATATTTTTGGAAGGAAGAGAGTGTTTCCAACTGAGTTTTCGAACAGGGAAGAAAAATATGTTTGACAAAGGAAATAATAAATTCACTTGAAAACCAACTGAATTTGAACTACTTGTGTAGTTTTCATGCAATTTGGTTAGGGCATAGGTAGAAGAGAGTCAGGAGAATTGATGGCTTTGACAGAAGAAAACATCTTAAAACAAATGCATGTAATAGTTGAAATAAAACTTATGGCTGCATTCTTGAACATATTTCATAGAATTTAATGGATTAAATAACCTTCAATTGATTTTCTTGCACTTTTTTCAAAGAGTGATATTTTTATTTATAATGAAACAAATATATACAATGCCTTAAAAATGTTTTGCAATAAAATGTACACAATATAAAACAAACCATTTTTACCATTTTTAATGGTAAAATGTAGTGTCATTAAACATTCAGAGTATTGTGAAACCATCACCTCTGTCCATTTTTAAAATTTACAGAAGCGTTTTTAATATTTTTAAATTTTACATTCAGTGTCTCAATCTTGGTAAAATTAGTCATAGTGCTACTGGAAAGGGGCCCCAATCCAAATCCCATGAGAGGGTTCTTGAACCTCATGCAAGAAAGAATTTGGAGCAAGTCCATAAAGTGAAAATAACTTTATTTAAAGAGTGAAGGAATAAAAGAATGGCTACTCTGTAGGCAGAGCCGTGGGTTGGACTGCTTGACTAAGTACACTTATAGTTATTTCTTGATTACATGCTAAACAAGGGGCAGATTATTCATGAGTTTTCCAGGAAAGGGTAGTGGAGCAATTCCATAACTAGTGTTCCTCTCTTTTTTCAGACCATTTAGGGTAACTTCCTGACATTGCCATGGCATTTGTAAACTGAAACAGCACTGATGGGAGTGTCTTTTAACATGCCAATGCATTATAATTAGCGTATAATGAGCAGTGAGGATGACCAGAGGTCACTTTTATCACCATTGTGGTTTTGGTGAGTTTGGCTGGCTTCTTTAATCCATCCTGTTTTATCAACAAGATCTTTGCGACTTATACTGTGCTGACCTCCTATCTCATCCTGTGGCTAAGAATGCTTAACCTCTTGGGAATGCAGCCCAGTTAGGTCTCAGTCTAATTTTACCCAGTCCCTATTCAAGATGGAGTCATTCTGGTTAAAACACCTCTAACAATAAATCAATGCTAAACTAAACAAAAGGAATATTAGAAAGAATGACGAGACTAACAGAAAAGATTTAGTGTGTGGAATAGAGTATATCTTTGAAAACCTCATGCTTAGTTACATATGAACAAAATTTAGGTAATTATGGTTTAAAGAGAAAGTATAAGCAAGTGAGTACATAAATTAAAATTTTATTAATGACATAGTATCTTTTTCCCAGGACTAAATCTAAATTATCAGCTTCATGGCTTCACTGTTTGTAGTATACCTGTGAATCCATTTCCATAAAGCTAAATAGAAACCAGATTACTGTTTATACTTGAAAAAAAAAGTCTGTCCTTTGCCCTATTTTTATATTAGCAGTCATAATGACAGAGCTCCATAGGACTAAGAGCTTTTGGAAACAATGCTCACCCTCTCTCCCACAAATTTCACGCCTCATATCATTTGTGAGCCTTGAGGCCACCAAAGATATCCTGTTGAATCCACAAGAAGTACAGGATTGTAAGATCAGATCAATAGCATTTCCAGAAGGTTTGGTTTCTCCTTTTTCTGACCTACTCTCCCACACCTCCTTTTCTATTGTTTATCTTCTCGAAGTATCTCTCAATCTTTCTTTTTATTTTATCTATCTTAAATCGAAATCTCTTCCAAAAATTCTACTTCCCCTATAGATTTCTGAAGTTTTGGAAGTTTTGTATCTTCTATCTTGGGATAGAACTTGGGTTGATATTTCTGTTTGCTTCTTATCACCACTGTTGGAACATTGTGCTTTCCATCTTCCCCCCAAATCTGGAGCTTCTGAAGCACATTTATTAGACCATACCACTTGATAATGTTCCATGTTGCAGTCATCTATAGATCTCTAGGACCGTTTCTGATATTCCTTACAGACTTGAACTCTTGGGAAATTGTTACATTCTTATTTTGATTCTTGGTAATATCTGTTTTCACATAGTTGATCCCCTCATATGCCATACACTTTGTTTTTTGAACTAAGCTCTCCTCTAGTGAACTTATACTTTGACCTATCTCAGCAATCCACTATGAGAGCTACCTTTAAGAACTATAATTTTAATTTAAAGCATCACATCCCTTGAAAAACATCTCCTATCTGTTCCCAAAACTCCTCTTAGTGTTCCAGCTTTAACAACTCCAGCCATACCCACAACTATTTCTGACAACCAGCTGGAAAGTTGCAGGATGGAGACCAATTGTTTGTGGTCAGTGAGATCTGATATGTTGTGTAGCTGGCTTTTTTGTTTGTTTGCTTGTTTTTGTTTTTGAGAGGGAGTCTCATTCCGTCACCCAGGCTGGAATGCAGTCGCACAATCTTGACTCACTGCAACCTCCGCCTCCCAGGTTGAAGTGATTCTCCTGCCTAGCCTCCCAAGACTGTAGCTTGTTTTAATTTGTTGGTACCTATGCTATACTAGTCATCATTTTTAAAAAAATATTATCTGTGCCTACAAGGCATTGATTCTATCACCATTTCACTGTTTTATTCACTTTCTGGTACTAACTTTTGTCCTTTCTCAGCATATAAATTGTATGGCCAATTATTCTTATTCCTGTTCGTATATATTAGGCAACCCTTCTCTCTCACTGCCTATTTTTACTCTTTTGGAATATGTAAGAGAGGTCAGTCTCTATTTATTTCACTGCTACGCTTTTACAGGTGGATGAGGGCACAGAAACAATTAATAGGCTTCCATTTAAATAATCATCACCAAACTCAATTGAGACTTTATATTGCCCACCCAGAAATCTAAGGTTATTTCTCCAGTTCATTTACTCCGATACCATTCTTACACTAGGTAATTTTTTATCCTGTTTCTCTGAAAGACAGAAACAATCAGAAGGCATGCTCCTCAATTTCAACCATATCCTAAACTCACTGCCTGATCTCTATCATATATTTAGCTTTTGAACTTCCATGCTCTTAGCAAAGACAAATTCTTCTGTTTGTGTTTTAACTCTACGTCTAACTACAATGACCCCAACCCTAACCTTAATTTATTTTTACCTGTAATCCTTAATGCATCTGAATCTACTTTGAACCTGTTACTTATCTCTCACCTAAGTGAATAAATTCGGACCAATATTCTTTCTCTTGCATTAGTAACATTCTCTTTAAACTTAATTATTTCCATAAGGATATAAATATACTTGAACCTTCATATTTAAATAAAAACCATTTTAATAAAAAATCATACTTAAATACTAAAGTTATATTTCCTTCTAGCTACCATCTCTTTTCTATGCTGTTCTATACAGCTCAACTCCAAAAAAAGTTGAGTGTACTTGCTTTCTGATTTTCCTCTGTTATTTCCCCTTGATCCCATTTCAAATACTATTTCAAATACTATTTCAAATGTTTTCACTACCCATCCTACTGAGGCTTGCACATGACCTCAACATTGCTAAATCCAGTGGCCAGTGCTCATTTCTGATCCAGCTTAAAGTCACAATATTATTTGACACAGAAAACACTCGGACTCTTTCTCTATTACTGATTTTTTTTCCTTCCTCACTGGCCCTCTTATCTAACGGCTTCTCTTATTCTCAGTGTTTTCTAAATGTTGGCATGACCCAGTCTGAGCTGTAGGTCTGCTTACTTTCCTCCATGAGATCCTTCTATTCCGGAATCCTCCAATCTCCCACACTTTTCATTCCTCTTCTTCTACCCCATTTCCTCTACCGTTACTTATTCTCCACATACTTCCTAGGTAATCATATTGAGTTTTACTAATTTTTAAAAATCCATATGTTGACTGTTGATAGTATCCAAATGTTTTTCTCCAAATAGTTTCTTGAACTCCAGAATCATAATAATTGTATTCTTAGCATTTCTACATTGGTTTAATATGTTTAAAAGAGAACTTCTGGTCTTTCCACATGAAATACATAACTCTTTTAAAGTCTTCTTTCATTTTAACCTGATAACTACTTATGCTAAAATATTTAAAGCTTTTTTAGCATTCCTATTTCTCTCATACCCAGTTCAACTCCATCTGTAAGCCCCAAAAGCTTAACATCCACATTAATTCAGCATTCTATTATCTCCTCTAATAGCACCTGGTTAAAGGCAATTATTCTCTCTTGTGAATTACTGCAGCAGCTTCCTAGTTTTCTTGCTTCTGCCCTTGCCTTCCTACACGGTGGCAGAAGTGCTCTTGTAAAACCAAAAGCTGATCATTTCATTCCATTGTCCCATACTCTCCAATGGCTCCTTTTGCTCTTGGAGTTAAAGTTGAAGTCCCAATGTAATTTAGACACTTTCTGATCTGGCTCCCTGTAACTACTCTGATCTCAGCTTCTACTAGTCTTCCTGTGTCTCACTGGACTCCAGCCTCTTTGCTGTTTGTAAAATATACCACCATTGTCCAGGATTGCCTGTTTTCTCTGTCTGAAAATGCTCCTCTTAGACATGCACATAGCTTATCCTTCCACATCTTTTTATTACTTAAGCTTCTATGTTCACTCTTTGAAAAATCGCTTATTCATTCCTCATTTCTGATTTGTTCTAACACAAAGCATTTAATATAATCAAAAGTAATATATTTATTTATCACCTACCTGACAACTAAAATTACCATTTGGTAAGAGATTGTCTGCTAATGTATTTCCAGTATACGAAACAATGACTAAAACATAATATGTTCTTAATAAATATGACTGAATCAATAAATGGAATAATAGTGTTATTTGATAACTTCTTTCTTAATTAGAAAATTAAGAATATCTGTGTAAAATTTATTTATTTTTATTATGCATTTATTTCTGCTTTTTTTAATAGCTTGTATGAACTTGAAAAGTTCAGTACAAGTAGAATTGTCAGACTCATTCTTTTTATTTTTTTAAATAGTCACTTTTAAAGAAAGAAGGGTTAAAGCAAAATAGACTGAATGAGAAGTTACAAGCCAAATTTGTTAGTGTCTAACATCTAATGGCAATTGTATACAGATTTTTCTTTTCCATTTAATTCTGGGACTATAAGGAGGTACCAACATGAACATGACTTTGGGCAGAATCCATTTTGCTCTTTCTTGTTTTTCAAATAGAACTGCATTTGTTTTAGGTACATGTCTCATCTCTCAATTTTGTGTGTTTTTCCACCTGCTTGTGTTTCTTTCTATAGTCATTTAGTGCCTTCGTATTGACCTGCCCTGTGTTACTCATGTCCCTAATATGTCCTGCCCACATCTCAGCCTGTCTATCTGAGTAGATAGGTGATGAAATCAGGGTAATAAAATAGTGGATCATGGTGTCTAGTTTGTTGAGAGGAAAAAGCACATATAATGAAAATACACTCAGAGCTTGGTTTTAAGTATCATTTACTAATAAAAATAAATCAGTTCCTTTAAGAAGGAGCGGATTCAATTTTTAAATTTTTTGAGGAATCCATATACTATTTTCTTTATGTAAAGTAATGTAAATATCAATTAGCTTGATGTAGCCATTCCACGAAGTATACTTATACTTCAAAACATCATGTTGTACATGGTAAATATATACAAATTTATCAGTCAATTAAATATACATATATACACACACACACACACACACACACACACACGCATATATATATATATATATATATATATATATATATATATATATATAATATTTTTTAAAAAAAAAAAAGAGAGCAGTTCCTAAGGCTGGAACACGGAAAACACAAAAATTGCCTAGAGAACCTTGTAGTGCCAGTTTACCCATTTGAAAGATTGAAATCCATACTACATTATTTAATGTGTCTTCACTCTGTGATAATTTAATCAATGCTGAGTTAATCTGTCTTTAGATTTAAAGCCTGTATTTACAATGGCAATAACAGGCATACTCTTGAATTGATATTAAGTATCTCTGAGCTGAAATAGTTTAAAATTGTTTAAAACATTTCTAGGCCTTATCATTTACTGCTTAAGTTTGAAATGACTTCTCCACATTTATCAGTCACTGCTTGCTAGGTTCTTAATTTTTGTAATACCTAATTAGATTAAGCCAAATGAAATCAATGTTATTAATATTCTGCTTTTTCAAAATCATCCCTAGAACAAATACAATAATTATTTAGTTTCCCTGTTATACTTTGTCATAGGCAAGATTTGTACCAAATGAATTTGTCTTTCAATGTTCATGTGTCTAAATTATATCAAATATTCTTCAACAATATAATATGTAGTGCATCCTTCCAATTCTCATAAACGGTTTTATTTAAAAAAAAAATACCTGTCCCTGGCTTCTAAATCAATAAAATATATATATTATATAAGTAAGAACTTTTTTTTTTTTTTTTTTTTTGGTTTAAATGGGGTCTTTTTTTTTAGCCCAGGCTGGAGTGCAGTGGTGCAATCTCGGTTCACTGCAGTCTTCACATTTTGGGTCCCGGTTCAGGCAATTCTCCTGCCTCAGCCTCCCAAGTAGCTGGGATTACAGGCATGCGCCACCATGCTCAGCTAATTTTTGTATTTTTAGCAGAGACGGGGTTTCAATAAGTAATAATTATTTCACAAGTTATGAGAGACTAGATAATGCTGTAGTAACAATTACCCTAAAATATCAGTGGCTTACAAGAACAATAGTTTATTTCTCCTGGATATCTATGTGGGTTCTTATTTAGCGAGGAGATTTGTTCCATGCCAGAGGGAAAAATTGTATAAATGTTTTACCTTTGTAGCCAAGTATCTTGATTATTCCCATTTATAACTGATTGCCAAAGCAAGCTCCAAAGCACCAAACTCCAGGGTGCAAGGAAATTCAATCTTTGGAGTGCCCCAAAAGAGGAGAGAATCAAGAATCAGTGAAAAAGATGCCGTGCAAATGGAACACCCCCTTTTTCTTAAGTCAGGCTCCTTTCACTGGGCTTGTGCTCTTTGGAAAATCCTGACATATGCTGGGTTAGCCTACACAATAACTCACTGAACAATGGAATTCTAAATTTCTGGGAACATTCCTTAAATGTGATATTTCAGTTGTTGATGTGAATAGATGGATAGTTTCCAAGTGAAAAAATATGTATTCCACCTGGCACCATCAGTTTTATTTAATGTTGTTCATAAATGTTTGTACTGCTAAGGTTTCTGAATATCATTATTTTAAATCTAGTTATTTTTCCAAATTCTTCAAACTGTTTTTACTATGTCAAGTAATTTTCAGGATACATTAAAGATTAATAAAGGAGTTTATTGCATTATATCTTTTATGGCTGTTTAAAAACGTGTAACTTTAATGAAAACGTAAAGTAGACCACTGCAAGATGCCTAAAGGTCAAACGTTGACAAAAGATGGATTTATATTTTTATTAGCAGAGGTCAAGGAGACTCATATAAGCTAAGTTTCCATGTTAGTGCTTGTCTTTAATTTCAATCTGATATCAGTTTGTAGTTATTAAGCATTTGCTGACTGTAAGTCATTTGACATTTGTAGTATAAGAAATAAACAAAATTAGGCAATCTTGACAATTTATATATATTGTTTAATATTACATAATTGCAATCCTGCAGAGGAGGAAATATAAAAGTACAATCATGTGACACCACTAGTCTACATTCTCCAATGACTCCTCATATCTGAAGTTTGTCAACATTTTGCTAATAGATATGAGAGTCTGGTGACAAAACATGCATTATCCGTCTTATGTTTTTACTCTTATTTTTCTCTTATACTTGTCTTATCCAGTGAAAATTAATTAGTTGTTATTTTCAGAGTAAATAATGCTCCAATATATATTTTGGCTTTTGCCCATAACATTTCCTTTGCTAATACTTCCTTGCATTGATGACTTTTAATGGCATAGAAATGGTTGCAATATATTGCAATATGAAATAATGTTAGGAAACAGCAAATATGTGTATATGTTATAACTCATGTTGCTGAAGATTAAAAATATAGAACAATATTATCAATATATAAGTCAATATAAAATGTTTATATTTGGGTGATATGGTTATCGATTTTTCATCAGTATTTACATTAAAAGTTCTATAATAAAACATATTATTTGTAATCAGGAGAAATCAAGACATACTGTTATTTTTCAATTACAAAGAAAAGGAACATACTCAGCCCCCTCATGCAGCATTCTTCACTCCTATTAATGTCTCGATCTCAATCCAAAAACCATTTTTTTCTGAAAAAAATTTCTTTTTCCTACACTATGATTGTGCTTTGTAGATTGTCAATGATGCTTTTGTGTAATATTGTTTACCTACTCTTATATTAACCTCTAAAAACTTTGAGGTTAGGGATCACAAGATTCACTCTTTGTCTCCAACATATAGCATAGTAACTGTGTTTATGAAGTAATAAATAAAATAATTGTGAATCAAAGTTGAATTAAATGACTGCCAAGGAAAGACATTAGAAGTAAGCAATTGCAACAAAAGGAAATATTTCAGTGTGACATGAGGTATCTGTGAAGTAAATAATGAACCTGACCATGAAAACTGTTCTTTTAAAGTATATGTGATCACGTCATTCTCCTCATTTAAGATTTCAATGACTCCACTCTTACACAATAGAATTCAAGTGCATTCATAGCTCTTTAAATTTTTATACATTTCTTGCAAAATAATTAAGAAAACTTTGTTATACGACTGTTAATCTGTGCTTTTTTATATACAACTTTTTTACTTTAGATACATTTTAGATTTATAGAAAAGTTACAAACAAAATTTGGAAAATTCCCATGTACCCTGGGCACAAGTATTACCATTGTTATCATTCTTATTCATTATGTTTGTCAAAACTAATCAACTAACATTAATGTATTACCCAATGCATTGCTCAGAATATGCTCAATGTTTTGGAATCTGTCATGGATGGAACCATGATAAAACTGGTGGCTCTAGTGACAGATAAACCTGGAGATGGAGATGGGACCACGTTGGAAAAAATTTGTTGTTATAGAAAAATATTTTGATTTATTTTACAGATGGTGAAAATATTTTTATGACAAGAGTAGAAAAATAACTTTCATTTTAGATAACATATTAGATACTAGCATGAATTGTGACTTGCAATAGGAAGAGCCCAGAGGCAGGCAAATTATTAGTAGTAGCAGTAGAAGTATTTTATTTTATTTTTTGAGGCAGGGTCTTGCTCTGCTGTCCAGATTGAAGTGCAGCAGTGTGATCATAACTCAGTGTAACCTTGGACTCCTGTGCTCAAGTATTCCTATCTGATTCTATCAGTTACTAAGACAAGTATGGTAAAATCTCTAAAATAGTGCCTATTTGTTTTCCACCCTTTAAATTTAGTGATTGTTATTATTGTTACTTAATGGTGTTTATTATTGTCAAAATATTCTCTTAGCCTCTGGTAATACTATTTGCTATAATCAACTATAATTATGTTAATGTTTATTTGTAGTAAATCCATTATCTAGATATATTATTTCTCTCCTTCTATTATCTGTATATTCAATTTGCTTTTGATCTTCTCACGTGCTTGGTAAGTGCTCAAGTATGTACCCAGAGCTACATCTTTTCTGTACATACCATTTTAGATACATTCCAAAAAATATGGTATACTATATTGTAATAATTATGTTATTCTCTGGGTTTTTTGGTATTTCAGTCTGACTTGTAGGTTATTTAAAATATGTTGCTTACTCTTGCAAGATGTAAGTATTTTAAAATTATGTTTTAATTTTTAATTAATCTCTCATTTCAATCCATTTTAAGTACACATTTGTGCACTTAAAAAAGACCATGTGTTTTATGGTTGTTAATAAATTATTTGTAGTCTGTTCATTCTACCAGTTACTAAGTGTGTACATGAGGCAATTAGATAATTTAATTATAAAATTATAAGGACTCATTTCAAAACGTTTAAAAGGAACCAGCAAATTGAACATGAAGAAGCAGAAGTAAACAATCATAAAGGTTAAAATAAATAAAATTAGGAAAACATATTAAATAGAGATGGCTAGAAAATATAAAGGATGTTTTCTTGAAAAATAATAAAAATAGGCAAGTCTCAAGAAAGAATAATTCATTTAAAAAATAGTAAATATTTGCAATATCAGAAATCAGAAGAAAGCAGTAGTCTTCTATAAACATTAAAAAATTATAAAGGGATATTAGCAACTTTACGTCAGTAAAAGTACAATTTCAAATGAAAAGGAAACTAAGAATAATGCATAGCTTAAAGAAACTGAATGTGTAAATAACTAAATGTGTTCACTAAAACAACTCCATATCTGGATATCTTTATCAGTGAATTTTAACAACTCTTAGGGAATAAATAACATCTATATACACATACTTTCACAGATTATAAAGTATAGGAATCATTCCCAAATAATGTTGTAAATTCTGTTTTAATTTGACACCTACAATTAATATAGACATTACAGAAAAGATATTTGAGGGACATTCTATTTCATATAAACAGAACTGCTGAGAGTTTTTTTGTGAGCTCTCCCAAATCAAGGTTTCTTGCACAGGTCTTGTCAGTTCAAGCTACTGACTCAGCATGGTCTATGAGTTAATAGCTTGGACGCAGGGAGAGCTTGTGCTGGGGAATATCTTTCAGACCTTTGATACATGTTAGAATTCTCTGTGCTCTTATTGTAGCATAGCATTGCCTTTTAATTAAAGCTTTAAATGAGAATGTGGTGGAATCTGGTGAGCCCTTTCGAATATCTGCCTGAAGAAATCAATATAACGTCACAATAGATGTGAAAACTACACATTTTTAAATTACAATAAATTTATAAACCTCGTAGCAAATTAGAAGTAAAAAAAACTTAATTATATAGACAATATTTTGTAAAAGAAACTAAAAAATGATGTTTTGATTATGAAGTGCTAAAATATTTTATCTGGTGATTGGCACTAGGACAACAATGTCCATTATCACTAGTCCTATTAAATATTGCATTGTTGACACTAGCCAAGTCTTTAAAAACACAAAAAGAAAATATTAAAGAATTAGAGAAGAATAGAAGAAAGAATTATGATTGATCCTATTTGCATTTGATCTGCTTGTGTACAGAGGAAATTCAAAAGAACGTAGATTAAATTGTAAGAAAAAAGTGAATTAAGTAAACATGTCTATATCTTAGTCCAAAATAATTCAAAAATAATATTATATATATAACACTATTTACCATAGTATTGAAAAAAACTAGGATTTAAAATATCAAAAATGTGAGATATTTTACTTAGAGAATAATAAGACTTTAATGGGAAAAAGGATATCTGAATAAATAGATCACATTTATAAAAAGCATTGCAATCATTTATATTGTGAAGATTTCATTTACGAGTGCTTCTCCCCTTTGTGTGTACTTTCAAGAAATTTGAAAACAAAATTTCAAGATGTTTATGCATTTATGTGTTCGTGAAAACTGACATAATAATGCTAAAATATATAGGAAAATACAAAAATTTAAAAATCCCTAAAACAACCAAGGTGGAAAATAACAACTGGCATATTACTCTATCAGATGTCAAGACTTACCAGAAATCTATACAAAAACAGTATGATGTTTTCACAAAAATAAACAAATACTAAAGCAAGAAAATAAAATGTATAAAAATGCCTCATATATATATGATAGCTGCTTTTGCAAAGTTATAAGTGCACATCAGGAGAGAAAGATAAATACATATTTTTAAACTAATGACCCTGCAATTATGCAAATTACTGTAGTTGTCATTCCACCTCACAACATACATAAAAGTCAAGGCAATTTAGTTAAGAAGTAAATTAACAAAGGTCAGAAGATTCAAGGTATTTCTACATACTAGCAATAAGCAAGAGAGAATGAATTTTTAAAAAATATCATTTACTAAAGAATATTTACAAAGAATGTACAAATATAAAAATTTTAAAAAACAACAAAATGTTGCTAGGAGAAATTAAAGAACACCTAAATACAAGGGGAAGAATGTGACGTTAATAGATTGGAAACCCAAATAATGTTAAAACTTCACTTCCTCTTTGTTAATGTATAGATTTAATAAACTTCTAATCAGAATTCCAACAGGCTAATTTTTGCACATTTGGCAACTGATTATAAAGGTTACATGGAAATTCAAAAGCCCTAGGTTAGAAATACATTGAAAAAATGTTTTCAAATTTATGCTACCCGACTCTAGGATTACCATAAAACTTCGGGAACCAAAGACAATGGAATAATGTAAAAGCATAGAAAAGAGACATCATCAACAACAAAAGCATAAGGGGTACAGAAACAGGAAAAGGCACCAAGGTAACTGAAAATTACCAGGATAATTTTTCAATAAACAAATGGTGAAATAACTGGATATCTACAGGGAAAATATAAATATCGAATCCCCCACAGACTAAAATCAAACAATTATTTGAGGCATATTGCAAACCTAAAGACAACGGCTGATAGTATAAACATCAAGGAAGAAAGTATAATAATATATTTTATAAATTGTGATACGCAAGGATTTTCAGATAAAATATATGAATGATTAATCATAAGATAAAAAATAATCCTCATTAAAATTTAGATTTCTTTAACTAAATAATTTAGAAAATAAAAAGGCAAGTCAAAGCAGGAGAAAACATTCAAAATGCACTTATCTAACAAAGAACTTGTATGTGGACAATATAAGGAAATCATGGATTTTAAAATATTTATCCCAAATATATAGGCAAAATATTTAGATATATCATTCAAAGAATGTGCAAATGCCTAATAAGCATATGCAGATATTCAAGATTATCAGTTATCAGGATAATGAAAACTAAACCTCCCAATTTTAACACTTCAAATTCAATAAAACTTTCATAGCATTCTTCCATATCTTACTTCCAAACTAGAGACAATGAAAGGATTCATTGATGGCTGAAAAGCATAAATAGCGGTATATTCAACAGAAACAATGAATTCTTTCTTTTTTTTTTTTAACTAATTTTTTTTCCATTTATTTATTTTATTGGATTTTAGGTTTTGGGGTACATGTGAAGAACATGCAAGATTGTTGCATATGTATACATGTGGCAGTGTGATTAGCTGCCTTCCTCCCCATCACCTACATCTGGCATCTCTCCTCTTACTATCTCTCCCCAACTCCCCACCCCCCACCATCCCTCCCCTATTTCCCCCCAACTGACCACAGTGTGTAGTGCTCCCCTCCCTATGGCCATGTGTTCTCATTGTTCAACACCCACCTATGAGTGAGAACATGTGATGTTTGATTTTCTTCTCTTCTCTCAGTTTGCTGAGAATGATGGTTTCCAGGTTCATCCATGTCCCTACAAAGGACACAAACTCATCATTTTTGATGGCTGCATAATATTCCATGGTGTATATGTGCCACGTTTTCTGTCCAGTCTATCATTGATGGTCATTTGGGCTGGTTCCAGGTCTTTGCTATTGTAAACAGTGCTGCAATGAACATTTGTGTGCACGTGCCCTTATAGTAGGACTATTTATAATCCTTTGGATATATACCCAGTAATGGGATTGCTGGGTCAAATGGTATTTCTATTTCTAGATCCTTGAGGAATCACCACACTGTCTTCCACAATGGTTGAAGTAATTTGCACTCCCACCAACAGTGTAAAAGTGTTCCTATTTCTCCACATCCTCTCCAGTATCTGTTGTCTCCAGATTTTTTAATGATCACCATTCTAACTGGCATGAGATGGTATCTCAATGTAGTTTTGATTTGCATTTCTCCGATGACCAGTGATGATGAGCATTTTTTCATATGTTTGTTGGCCTCATGTATATCTTCTTTTGTAAAGTATCTGTTCATATCCTTTGCCCACTTTTGAATGGGCTTGTTTGTTTTTTCTTGTAAATCTGTTTTAGTTCTTTGTAAATTCTGGATATCAGCCCTTTGTCAGATGGGTAAACTGCAAAAACTTTTTCCCATTCTTTTGGTTGCCGATTCACTCTAATGACTGTTTCGTTTGCTGTGCAGAAGCTGTGGAGTTTGAATAGGTCCCATTTGTCTATTTTGGCTTTTGCTGTCAATGCTTTTTGTGTTTTGGTCATGAAGTCCTTGCCTACGCCTATATCCTGAATGGTTTTGCCTAGATTTTCTTCTAGGGTTTTTATGGTTTTAGGTCTTATGTTTAAGTCTTTAATCCATCCGGAGTTAATTTTAGTATAAGGTGTCAGGAAGGGGTCCAGTTTCTGCTTTCTGCACATGGCTAGCCAGTTTTCCCAACACCATTTATTAAATAGGAATCTTTTCCCCATTGCTTGTTTTTGTCTGGTTCGTCAAAGATCAGATGGTTGTAGATATGTTGTGTTGCCTCCGAGACCTCTGTTCTGTTCCATTGTTTTTTATCTCTGTTTTGGTACCAGTACCATGCTGTTTTGATTACTGTAGCCTTGTAGTATAGTTTGAAGTCCGGTAATGTGATGCCTCCCACTTTGTTCTTTTTGCTTAGAATTGGCTTGGCTATGAATTTCTTATACAGGTGGCAACACAATTGATTTTCAAAAACAAACCAGATACAAAGGAGTACCTATGATTTCTCACATAAATTCAGAGATTTAGAGAGATAGTTAAAGTGTTGGTCACATCTTTACAAGACTGCAAATATTTCAGTAGTGGAAATAAGGTAGAAAATACTTGGTATGGGAGACTTTCATGGATGAAGCCAAGAAAGCATTGGGGATACAGTTAAATTCTACACAAACGTCTGCTACTGATCATAATGTAGTATGAAATGATGGTTTTGTCCATCCAATCTTTACAACAATGGTTAAAAGATGCTGACTTTGTCAACTCAAACCACTTTCTCTACAGTCACTAATCTGTGCTACAAGTAAGAGACCTCCATTTTTCCATATTTATTCAACTGTTTATTATCAGTATAAACATGTGACACTTGAAATTCCTCAACTTTTTTAATTTGGTGCTCTAAATGTCCCAGATATGACTCGTAGCTGGAACATGCTTCCTTGTAACTCTAGCATATCTGTGTCTATCTATCTACATATACATACATACCTACATATATATATGACATAAATACTAAAGGAACAGAATAAAATGTATAGAAATACCTCACATATATAAGATAGTTGATTTTTTAAAGTTAGAAATGCACATCAGGAGAGAAAGATAGATATATGTTTAATATATATTTAAATATAAATATGTTTAATATATATTTAAATATAAAAATATAATGACCTTGTAACAATGCAAATTACTGTATTTATGATAATATATATAAATTCCTTACTTCCTAGAACAAATAAATGTTCAATCCTTATTATTATTGGTCTGTTCTGGTTTTCATTTTCTTTCTGATTCAATCCTGGGAGGTCGTATGTTTTCACAAATTTATTCATTTCTTCTACATTTTCTAATTTGTGTGCAAGGAGGTGTTCATAATAGTCTCTGAAGATCTTTTGTATTTCTGTGGGATCGGCTGGTTGTAAAGTCATCATTGTTATTTCTGATTGTTACTATTTGGATCTTCTCTTTTTTTTAATTTGTTGATGCAGCCAAGGGTCTATCACTCTTGACTATTCATTTGAAAAACCAGCTTTTTGTTTCATTGATCTTTTGTATAAATTTTGATGTCTTAATTTTATTCAATTATTCATAGATTTTAGTTATTTATTTTCTTCTGCTAGCACTGGGGTTGGTTTGTTCTCTTTTGTTTTCTAGATCCTATTTGCACAATACTAGATTGTTAATTTACTGAAGGTCATTATCTTAAGTGAATTAACACAGAAACAGAAAAACAAATACTGCATGTACTCACTTATAAGTGAGAACTAAATGTTGCATAGACATAGACATAGGTGAAAAAAACAGACACCAAATACTCTAAAGGTGGGGGAGGGAGGAAGCAGGGTTGTGGACTGAAACGCTACCCATTCGGTGTTATGCTCACTACCTGGATGACAGAATCAACCCTACCCTAAATCTCAGCATTACATAATATACCTGTGTAGCAAACCTTCATATGTACCCACTGAATATAAAATAAAAGTTGAAATTATATTTTAAAATTACTTTTAACAAATATTGCATATATTTAAGCTATGCAACAATGACAAAAAAAAAATCTATGAAGAATCATTTAAATCATATGTACAAACATAGTTCTAAAAGGAATCCATTTTACATGAACATATTTTTGAGTCTTACTCAAAATATATTAATAATGATAAGTAGTGCATTGCAATTAAATGGAAAAATTAAAAAATTGAAAAACTAATTTGTGGGCATAAAATATGATTTACCATCTACAAATATTAACTATGAAATTATATTTCTTAAAAATAAACAGCATGATTTTTCTTGGCTACGTAATCAATCATTTTAAAAAAGGGTTGTAATGAGAATAATGTATTTTGATTAAATGACATTATTAGCAAGTTTCATTCTCAACAGCCTCTTCATGTTTATCAGAAAGCAACTGATTTACACCACACTGCAAGTAAAGTGTACAGGTGCATGCCCATAATGTAAGTTGGCTCCGCTGAGATTCTTTACCATTTAATTTCAAAATGTTTAAATAATGAAGTCAAACATTTACAAAGAATACTGGGTTTGGTAATCAGACTTGATGTGAGCTATAAATGATGATAGAGGAATATTAAAGATAAAACTCTAAAGAAACTGAGGCTTTTTTAGAGGAAAAAATATGTTGCTTTCAGGATAAGTCTTAAATATAAAAACACAAAAATTTTAAATATAAAAGGATGAAAATAATATATCTTTCACAAGCACTAATATAAAATGCTTGTGTAGTTACACTAATGTGATTTTTTTTCAACTAAATAAGTGTCCTTTTGTTCAATAGCATACCCAACCATTAGCCCAGTTTTCTGTAGCTCAGTGTATGCTTTACATGAGATATGGCTTTTTGCTGATGTAGGAAATATTAGGGATAACCTGGTGTGCTCTCTGCTGCACCCTCTTTTTTCTCTATCTTTGCCGTCAGTTCCTGGGCTGTGCAAATCTGCTTCCTGGAGATTCTGGCTTATTGACAAGTTACAGTAACCAGTCAGAAACTTAAAATTCAACACCAAAGATATCAGCCTTGAGTAATCAAAGTGAATCAAATTTTCCCCCAAATCAAATACCTAAATAAGAAAAGAAGGCTTTAAACAATGAAATGAAGGTGGAAATAAAGATGTTCTTCAAAATCAATGAGAATGAAGACAACGTACCAAAATCTCTGGGACACATTGAAAGCAGTGTCTAGAGGAAAATTTATAGCAATAAATACCCACATGAGAAGCAAGGAAAGATCTAAAATCAACACCCTAACATCAAAATTGAAAGTGCTAGAGGAGCAAGAGGAAAAAAAAAAAAAAAAAAAAAAAAAACTCAAAAGTTAGCAGAAGGGGAGAAATAACTAAGATCAGAGCAGAACTGAAAGAGATAGAGACATTTATTAAAACTTAATAAATCCAGGAGCTGGTTTTTTGAAAAGATCAACAAAACAGAGAAACTAAAAGGCAGATTAATAAAAAAGAAAAGAGAGAAGAATCAAATAGATGCAATAAAAAAATGTTAAAGGGGATATCACCACAGATTCCACAGAAATACTAACCATCAGAGAACCCAACAAACAACTCTATGCACATAAACCAGTAAACCTGGAAGAAATGAATAAATTCCTGGACACTTGCACCCTCCCAAGACTAAACCAGGAAATAGTTGAAACCCTGAATAGACCAATAACAAGGGCTGAAATTGAGGCAGCAATTAATACCAAAAAAAGTCCAGGTCCAGATGGGTTCACAGCTGAATTCTACCAGATATACAAAGAGGAGCTGGTATCACTCGTTCTGAAACTATTCTAAACAATCCAAAAAGAGGGAATCCTTCCCAAATCATTTTATGAGACCAACATCATCCTGATACCAAAACTCAGCAGAGATGCAATGAGAAAAGAAAACTTCAGGGCATTATCCATGATGAACATAGATGCAAAAATCTTCAATAAAATACTGGCAAACTGATTGCAACAGTACATCAAAAAGCTTATCCATCAAGATCAAGTAGTATTCATCCCAGGGATGCAAGGATGGTTCAACATACATAAATCTATAAATGTAATTCACCACATAAACAGAACCAAAGACAAAAACCGCATGATTATCTCACTAGATGCAGAGAAGGCATTCAACAAAATTCAACAGCCCTTTATACTAAAAACTCTCAATAAACTAGGTATCAACGGAAGGTATCTCAAATAATAAAAGCTATTTATGACAAACCCACAGCCAATATCATACTCAATGGGTAAAAAATGGAAGCATTCCCTTTGAAATCTGTCACTAGACAAGGATGCCCTCTCTCACCACTCCTATTCAATATAATATTGGAAGTTATAGTCAGAGCAATCAGGCAAGAAGAAGAAATAAAGGTTATTTAATTAGGAAAGGAGGAAGTCAAATTGTCTCTATTTGCAGATGACATGATTGTATATTATTAGAAGACCCCATCATCTCAGCCCAAAATCTCCTTAAGCTGATAAGCAGCTTCAGCAAAGTCTTAGGATACAAACTCAATGTGCAAAAATCACAAGCATTCCTATACATCAATAACAGACTTAAAGAGAGCCAAATCAAGAATGAACTGCCATTCACAATTGTTATAAAGAGAATAAAATACCTAGGAATACAACTAACAAAGGATGTAAAGGACCTCTTCAAGGAGAACTACAAACCACTGCTCAAGGAAATAAGAGAGGACACAAACAGATGGGAAAACATACCATGCTTATAGTTAGGAAGAATCAATAATGTGAAAATAGCCATACTGCCCAAAGTAATTTATAGATTCAATGCTGTCCCCATCAAGCTACATATGACCCTCTTCACAGAACTGGAAATAACCACCTTAAATTTCAGATGGAAACAAAAGAGAGCCCACATAGCCACATCAACTCTAAGAAAAAGAACAAAGCTGAAGGCATCCCACTACCTGACTTCAAACTATACTACAAGGCTACAGTAATTAAAACAGCATGGTACTGGTACCAAAACAGAGATAACAACAATGGAACAGAACAGAGGCCTTGGAGGCAACGCCACACATCTACAACCATCTGATCTTTGACAAACCTGACAAAAACAAGCAATGGGGAAAGGATTCCCTGTTTAATAAATGGTGCTGGGAAAACTGGCTAGCCATGTGCAGAAAGCAGAAACTGGACCTCTTCCTGACATCTTGCACTAAAATTAACTCCAGAAGGATTAAAGACTTAAACATAAGACCTAACACCATAAAAACCCTAAAAGAAAACCATTCAAGACATATGCCTAGGCAGGGACTTCATGACTAAAAAACCAAAAGCATTGGCAATGGAAGCCAAAATAGACAAATGGGACCTAATTAAACTCAAGAGCTTCTTCATAGCAAAAGAAACAATCATTAAAGCGAACCAGCAACCAACAGAATCGGAAAAATTTTTGCAATCTACCTATCTGACAAAGGGCTAATATCCAGAATCTACAAAGAAGTAAAACAGATTTACAAGAAAAAAACAAATAAACCCATTCAAAAGTGGGCTAAGGATATGAACAGATACTTTTCAAAAGAAGACATATATGAGGCCAAGGAACATATGAAGAAATGCTCCTCATCACTGGTTATTAGGGAAATGCAAATTAAAACCACATTGAGATACCATCTCACACCAGTTAGAATGGCAATCATTAAAAAATCTGGAGACAACAGATGCTGGAGAGGATGTGGAGAAATAGGAACAATTTTACACTGTTGGTGAGAGTGTATATTAGTTCAACCATTGTGGAAGACAGTGTGGCGATTCCTCAAGGACCTAGAAATAGAAATACCATTTGACCCAGCAATCCCATTACTGGGTATATAACCAAAGGGTTATAAGTAATTCTATTATAAAGACACATGTGCACCTAAGTTCACTGTGGCACTATTTACAATAGCAAAGACCTGGAACCAACCCAAATGTCCATCAATGATAGAATAGATAAGAAAAATGTGGCACATATACACCATGGAATATTATGCAGCCATAAAAAATGATGAGTTCATGTCCTTTGTAGGGACATGGATGAATCTGGAAACCATCATTCTCAGCAAACTGACACAAGAACAGAAAATCAAACACTGCATGTTCTTACTCATAAGTGGGTGTTGAACAATGAGAACACATGGACACAGGGAAGGGAGTATCACATACTGGGTCTATTGGAGGGAAATAGGGAGGGACAGAGGCGGGTAGGGAGTTGGGGAGGAATAACATGGGGAGAATGCCAGATACAGGTGATGGGGATGGAGGCAGCAAACTACATTGCCATGTATGTACCTATGCAACAATCTTGCATCATCGGCACATGTACCCCAGAACCTAAAATGCAATAATATATATTAAAAAAAAAAAGAAAGGAAGGCTTTAAAATAATTTGGTTCCATTTTAAATACTTACTAAGTATTACTTTAGAAAACTTATTTCTCTTCCTTTTGTTTTAGAATCTTCAGAGTTGAGTACAAAACATAACTAGTATCCTAGCAGTGAAAAAAATTCATTTCAGTTTCAAGAGCTACATATTTACTGAGCATATTGAACTATGTACTTGAACAGCACCAGGTTCAATGACTAAAACGGTGTATAAGAATATCTCTGTTTTTTTTTTTTTTTAAAAAAAAAAAAAGAATATCTCTGGTTTAGAAGAGGATCTTTGTAAAGATCTTAGAGGTATAGGCTACTGATTTGGCACTTACAGAGTAGGATGGTAAGTGGTGTATGGATTCAGCCAATCCATTTCCCTGGTTAAGATAGAGTTTAAATCATTTTAAAGAGCTTAGCAACCTGCATAGCATCCAGAGTGTCCACTTTCAGGTGGCCAGTTTAGCACATAGGCTTCAGAAGAAAGGAGCCATGATTTACATTCTTCAAGTTCTTTTTCCACATAAAAATGAAGGCATTATTAAGGGATAAATTTGGCCACTGGGGCATAAAATACCAAATGTCTCTGAAATTAAGTTTTTCTGTATACCTGCAGGATCGAAGTCAGAAACTCATGGACCTTTTTTTCATCAGGGTACATAATTGTTAAACTTAAAGGAAGTGATGTTCTGGAACTAGGGCTCACTCTTACGTAAAGTAAGCAAAAGTTTGAAAGAATTGCAACGCACAAGAAAAGTTCAGGCATTATTTTCCCAGAAGACAAATTCATTTAATGTCTGTCCTTTGTGATTTTATAAAGCTTCCTTGACAACCCTTTAATTTGCACACTGAAATCATCTGATTGCACTTCTGTTTTACCCATTAGACTATCAACTTGGCAAATAATAGGGCTATGCTTTATGCATCCTCTGATCATTAACATACTTATGAGTGCGGAACAATACTTTAGTATGTAGAACTCTAGCAGCTGCTTAATATGTAAAACTAAACCAAATTTGCTGACATTAGACAAATAAAAAGGCAAAAAATACTAAATAAATATACTTCAATTCATTTCTGAGAGAAAATTATATAGAGAAAAATATACAAGATGTATACAATATAACTGAATTTGTCCAATTAAGCAGATTATTATCTAAAGTTTACATCCTACATAAAGACTTGCTCAGTGATTAAATACAGACACATTTTAAATTATTTCAAAGGCCCTGAGTGAGTAAAATCAATATATTGACTTTGCATTCTTTAAAAAAAGAAGCTTAATTGGCCTAAGTTTATTCTTGAAAACTCTATTAAATGTGACATATTCTAGCATTAATGTTTAAAATTATTTGCTATTGTTCATTACACACTAAGTATAATGTGTAATTTTCTACTTTAATTGTAACATTTTTAATAATATTGTTATCTTATTTTGCATCTACACTACATATGCTACTTTTTAAGAGCAATAGTGATATGTGTAATGCAAAGATTTGCTCTCAGTCTCAAGACTGACAATTCTCTGACTAGCAAAAAAGTCATTTTATCATTTTAAATCACAAATTGTCCTTCTACAAACTTGGGAAAAGGTATGTGATATGTGAAAGTGCTTTACAATTACACATTATTGTTTGAAATGAAACATAACATACTATCTGTAGTTCTCAAATTTTTCAAAGGTTATTATCATGCTTAAGGGGAGAAATATGGTATTTTGTTTGCCTTTGGTTTTAGTTTTTGTTTTTTTCTGTGATCAGAATACATTTTGCACAGGATCTAATGCCACCTAATTGCAAGGGTTGTACTACATTCATGTACAGTTGTTGAAATTAAATATTTAGTAAAACTGTCGCCACCAACCACAAACCCTAATAAAATAAACGTAAGCATTGGCAGATTGAATTTCATTTATAAAAGGAAAGAAAAATGGGGGGACAGCAAAAATAAAATAACACTTGAAACTACTGCATAAAGATATAAAACTTCCATGCATAACAGGATCTACTTCAAGATTTATTTTACTTGGTTTTGCTTTTGTTTTGCGTATTAGTAGACTCCACTACACAGCTTTAGCACTTTCTTCTGGATCCAGCTTTTCCCAGGAGTGGCTTTTCTCATTTCATTTATATGTCCCAGGAAGTAAAACAAGCAATCATCCCATATCTATAGAAAGGACAGTAATTCTGAACTCTCTTATAAATAACAGAAAAATTCAAAAATATGCAGAGTTTACATAAAATCAAAGCTGCAAAAGGGTACAGCAACAAACTGATATTTATTACCAAGAAATACTCCTGATATATAAAAAAGAACAAGGTGTTTAAATTGTGAAGAAATACATTTACTACCAAGAATTAAATCAGTTTTATAACTTGCAAGCTGCTTTAATCTGTCACAGGAAGGAAGAATGATGATTATATATTATAGGTAGTTAAAGGCGGGGTTTTTAAAAACAATCATTCGAATGAGGGTAATCTGAGAACATGAAATAGTCTCATGACCTATTATAACCATTATGTTCAGAATAATAGTGCTAGACAGTTATATACTATAATAATAAATAGTCTCTGAGGCTGAGAAATTTAAAAATGTATTTTTCATCATCAAGATCACTAACTAGCAGTTATTGAAGATTTAGTGGAAGCTTGACTCTAATGGGTATTGACCCTGTAAAGAATAAAATTTAAATATAGAATGCTTCCCCATAAGCTAGACATTGTAGCTATTCGAGCAAATGGAATGCTTTGTTTCACAGTTACTCTGCATAAAACCAGAAAAATGAGTTACAATTTTTAATTGTAAGACTGACTTGTCTTAGAGACAGACTTGTAAGAGTAACAAAGGAAATATCAAACAAAATGTATCTGAGGAAGAATAGAATAAAGAGTTACACAGGTTCGACATAAACCTATTCAAGAAGGATAGAAAGGGTAGAAGAATTTTATTCTGCAATCAAAAAATGCTAAGGTAAAATAATTAAATCATTTTAGATCTACATTTTGCCCAACCCAATCCACATCTAGACACTTATGTCTTGTACCAGACACCCCGCATCTGGACAGTGCATACATGATTCCCCTGATAATAAAGCTTAGTCTCCTCTTCATAACATCAGTAGCGGGACACACACATTCAGGTTCCTCTTGCCACTGTTTACTCTGGCATTACCCTTTGTCTTGAATAAAGTACCTCTGTAAGGAAAACTTTACCTCTGTTTTAACTGTTCTATGATCCATAATGATGCCTTCAATTAAATTAGTTGCACGTTCTATGACCACACATCCTGCTCAGTCATCTGTAATGTACTGAGGGCTAAAATGAGCATGGCCAGCATCTGTTGAGTAGTAAGTGCCAAGGTTTGTGCTGAAAGTTTTAACTGGTGTTAGCTGATTCAATGATTAAAACAAATGTACACCTTAGATACCACTGTCATCCCAATTTTACAAATCAAAGACTAAGGTACAGAAAGTTTAATATCTTTGACAAAGAAATAAAGGGTAGAAGCTGCAATTCAGAATTCCAAATCTAAGCAGTTAGAATCTTAATCCAGCAATGTTAAGGCTTCCTAGGCTTTCAATTAATCCTACAGTAACATGTAACTATCTATCTATTAAATGTCTTTTTGAAAATATATGTATCTCTATGAGGCCCACAAGATTCAGTTTGCTTTCAGCTGATAATGCTGGTAATACACCTTCACTGTCCCAACCCAGGGCTATATAAATTCTCCAGCCCTATTTTGTAATTTAACTTTCCGGGAATTTGATTGCCTTTTCTTTACCTAAGATACCACACTGGTTCATTACATTGATGACATCATACTGATTGAACTTAGCAAGAAGTAGTAACTACCCTAGACTTAATTGGTATGGCATTTTGGTTTGTGAGGTTGGGAAATAAAAATGAATAAAATTCAAGGGCTTTCTGTCTCAGTAAAACTTCTGGGAGCCTAGTGGCATGGAACATATCAAGACATGCCATCTAAGGTAAAGAATACACTGTTGTGTCAAGCCCCTTCCATAAACAAGAAACAGACATAACACCTATCTGGCCTCCTTGCATTTTAGAGGAAACATATCTTGAGTATATTTTTCTGAATCAATACCCAGTGAGCCAAAACACTGCTACTTTTGTTTGGGCTCGGAACATTTCTCATGTTCTGAGTGCTCCAATAGTGCTTGAAGTCTCAGTAGCAGATAGGGATGCTGTTTGGTATATCTGACAGTCCCTTACAGGTAAAATTCACCAAAGGCCATTAGGATTCTGGAACAAGGCCCTGACATCTCCCAAAGATAACTACTTTCTTTTTGAAAAAACAACTTTCATCCTGAGCCTGGGTCTTAATAGAGACTGAACACTTAACAACCATTTACCATCAAGTTACCATGAAATCTGAGCTTCCCATCATGAACTTGGTCTTATCTCACCTGTGAAGCCATAAAATTGCGTGTGCGCAACACACCACCATCAAGTGGAAGTATTACATAAGTGATTGGACCAAGCCGACTCCAAAGCCAGAAGTAAGTTACTTGAAGAATTGGTTTAAATGCACATGGTGTCCACTACTACTATACCACTTTCTCTTTCCCAGTCTGCATCTCTGGCCTCATTTAGAGTTCCCTACCATCAACTGACTGAGGAAGAGAGACTCAGGCCTAGTTTACAGATGGTTCTGCAGGATATGCTGTCCCCAGCCTAAAGTAGACAGATGCAGAATTACAGCTACTTTCTAGGATATGCCTGAAGGACAGTGGTGAAGGTAAACCCACAGTTAGGCAGAACTTTAAGCAGTGCACCTGGTAGTTCACTGTGCTTGGCAGGAGAAATGGCCAGAGTTGTGGTCATATACCAATTCATGGGCTGTGACCAATTATTTGGTTGGGTGGTCAGGGAATTTAAGGAAATACAATAGAAAAATTAAAAACAAATTTAGGGTGAGATATCCTCTCTGATTTGACAAAAACATTAAAAATAATTGTTCTTCATGTTAATTTTCACCAGAGAATCACCCCAAAAGCGGAGAATATTAGCCATCAAGTGGATAGAATAACCAGGTAGCCCCTTTCCCTACTGGCTCATGTAAAGAATGGCCATGATGTCAAGGATGGAGGTTATGCATGGGCTTAGCAAAAGATTCTCACACTTATCAAAGTCAACTTGACTATGACCTCCACAGAGTACCCAAACTGCTAGTATCAGAGACCAACACTGAGCACTTGATATGGCATCGTTCCCTGAAGTAATCAGTTTTCATTAAAAAGGGGGCTGTGCTTTGTCTTTCATGAAGTAGACACTTACTCTGGATATAGATTTGGCTTTACTACATTTAATGCCTCTGCCAAACTACCACCCATGTGCTTACAGAATGCCTCATTCATCATTACAATATTCTATACAGCATTGCTTCTGATCAAGTAACACACTTCACAGCAAAAGAAGTGAGGCAAAGGACTCATGCTCTTAGAATTCGTTGGCTTTACCATATACCTGCCATATTGAAGTAGCTGATGTGATGAAAAGGCAATTTAAAGATTCAATTATAACTGCTGGTAGTATCTTGCAGAGCTTGGGAAAGTATCTCCAGAAGGTAGTATGTGCTCTGAATCAACATTCAATGTAAAGTTCTTTTTTTCCCATAACCGGGATTCACAGGTCCATGAGAATGGAATCCCTTGCTATTACTCCTAGTGGCACACTGGCAAAGTGTTTGCTTCCTGTTCCAGTGACCTTATGACCTGCTGGCCAAAATGGCTTAGTTCTTTCTACAAGAAATTATAATAATTCTACTGAACTTGAAATTATGACTGTCCAGTCACTTTGAGTTCCCCAAGCCTCTGAATCAAGAGGTAAAAAAGGGAGTTAAGGTGTTTGCTGGAGTGATTAATTTTGAATACCAATGGTAAATTGGATTATTCCTCCATAATAGAGGTAAGGAAGAGTATGTATTTATACAGGAGGTCCCTTGAGGAATCTCTTAATAATCTTATGCCTTGTGATTAATGTAAACAAAAAACTATAACTTAAAATAGGCATTTAAAATAACAGGGCAGACCATTCAAGAGTTGAAGTGTCTTAATCTTTTTGTGCTTCTCCAACTGAATGCCACTGACAGTAATTTACAAAGAACAGAAATGTATTTCTCATAGTTCTGAAGACCGGGAAGTCCAAGATGAAATCATTATCACCTATTGAGAGACTTCTTGCTGTATCCACATAGAGCACAAGGTGAAAGGTTAAAAAAGGTGATGCACATTGTGTCCTTAAGTGGTAGAAAGGCAGAAGGGCAGAATAGCAAAAGAGGGTGAACATGCTCCTGTAAGCCTTTCTTATAATGACATTAATCCATTCACGAGGGCAGAGCTCTTATGACCTAAACACCTCCCATTAGGCCCCACTTCCTAACACTTTTGCATTGAGGATAAAATTTCCAACATACAGATTTTAAAGGACACATTCAGAACATAGCAGAAAGTTTGGATCACCCCTCCAAGCAGAGACGTAAAATACCACAACCAGCTGAGGTGCTTGCTGAAAACAAAACAAATACAGAATGAATAGTGGAAAAAGGTAGTTATAAATACGAACTATGACCAGTAACAAAAATAAGAACTGTAACTATCATGAGTATTTTATCCTTATTTTGCTTTCAAGGTGTTTGTGTGTATATATACACATGTAGTTGGATAATAGACTGATGATAAATTGACATATCTTTATTTTCTTTCCTCTCATGTTCCCTTATCACCTAACATAAGATATATTAATTCTATGTTGTAATATTAAAGTATTTTTTATTTTAATCATATTATTTAAGAAATCAGATATTAAAGAGAAGTAAATGTCACCAAAACACTATCTCCTCCTGTACATTTATTTTAGTTGTATGCCAGATAGTTGTAATGTTTAATGTAACCAAAAAAATTTTAAAAGAGAAATATTAATACCCACTTATGGATAGTTTACTTTGCTTTCCTATTGGATATCTCCCTATACATTTACTTCCTGCCGGCAGCAAACTATAAAAAATTGATGTCAGAATAAAACTTGAAAGCAAAAATAAATAATCCTTCCTGGACACTCCATGTCTGTCTGAGATTCTTTAGCATCAGGCTCCCTCTTCCCTCTTCAGATAGTTATGATGGTCAGTTACTTCATAGATTATCTATATTCACCAAGAGTAATTGATTTGTGTTGAATATAAGACCAACACAAATCTTAGGACATTTAAAGCAGAACAAAATGTTCAGTTAAGCAATTTATCCACTTTGCCTTTTATTTTCACTGCAGTCAACAAAGAGCTAATTCCAGGCATGTTTCACATTTCTTCCACGAATTCTGTGCTTCCATCTGTAGTATATTATGACTTCATTTCCAATAGCCCTCCTGTTCGGAATGCCTTTCACACCTCCTCTCATAATAGCAGAGTGTATTTTCCTGTTTCTCTAATTTGGAGATAGGCCATGAGACTTGCTTTGGCTAGTGGATTATGAGTGGTTGTGGTATCTTCAGGGGACTTAAAATGTGCTTGCATAGGTTATCTTGGCCCTTGAACTCCTGCTGTTCTAGAAGAAAACATGACTTGGGTACTTCTAACTAAGGAACATGAAAGAAACATTTCATAGACTTGGGGCTGACACACAGATGAAACGAAGCTGAACCGAACCACTGCTTGAAAGAGAGCTAACCATCCAAACCCAGCAGAGATAGTCAACCTCTTCCCGTACACAGACAGGTAAAAATGAGAACAAAAGCTTATTGTAATAAGTCACTAAATTTTGAATAAATAGTAAACACTGTTTTTTAATAAAAAACTGGCTGATAAAGCACATTTTCTAAATTAAATTCAAAGTTCACTTGACCGGCTGGTTGATCCCTGTTCCCATCCCTTTCTCATTTTCCATAACTTATGACCCTAGCTTCTGTTATAGCAAAGCTGCATCTCATTTTCTTCTAAAATTCACCCTTAAATTTAGATGGAAATGAGCTGACATTTAGAGATAATTTGAATGTTTACTATATTAAAAGAACTATTATTTTCAGCCTTTTTATTTTCCATGAGAGGCTGAAAATTGCCTAAATAATGAATTAATTTTTAGGTTATGTCTGCATGATATGCAATATCTTGCCAAGTAGCTTTACCTCTCTGCTATTGGTTGCAAAGCAAAGAGTGTGCTTTTTGGTTTACAATGTCTGTCTCTCCCTTATCTTTTTCATTTTTTAAAGTTTTATGTTTCTGCTCCATGAAGTACACAAATGACAAATGAGAAAGACTGATTGAATATGAATATGCTACACATTTAGTTCACCATCTCCTAGCCCTTATTCAGACCGTATATTGCATATACTACAAATAATTTTAAATTATCTCAATAATTTTAAGTCATAAATTATCTTATTACATTGATTGATTTTTATAATCACTACCAAATTTTAACTATTTTTTCTACATCTATACTGCTAAAAGTCCACTGATTATGGCTCTTTACTGTTTTGAAGAGAGTTTTCTGTATGCTAGGACAGAATACATGCATGATTTGATGGTAATTTTTTAATGCAGACTAGCAAAGCCATATACAAAGAGAATTATCTGATTCTCAGGCTGCATTTGTATTTTTGTCATGAAAAATAAAAAATAACTTCCTTCCCATATTAGAGCTATTACTTTATCCCTATACTCTGAAAGGCCCGTAAATAATGTCCCTCAAATGATAATGTTGAGGCTGTTTATCCTTAACTATCTGATTCAGAGACACTAGTTCCCTAAAATATTTTGTTAAATTGCAATATTTTAACTTATTCTTGAAGTAGGTTCTACTTGCCTTTATACGATTTCAGGTAAAGGAAAGGCCTTATATTTTATAGCTCATGTCCACATTTCACACAAAATCTCTATGAAATGGTTGGATTATCACATACTTAAAAACTGTCCTGCTAATCAAGCATGAGAATCCAAAAACTATACACTGCACAGATGGGCAGTTAATTTCTTTCCCATTGAGCTTGCAATGTGTTCCATGATGTTGTAGCAGCTGTGATGAGAATGGTGGATGTCCCCAATCTATGCTTCATTTAACTTCAGGAATTCTAAAAGATTGCATTGTGTGAAAAATAAAAACGTATTTTAAAGCAATGGAGCTTGGTGTCCTGAAGCAACATTTCATTTCAACAACTAAGTTTTAGGTGTAAATGTTGGTACTTACATATTTCATTCTTGTGACAACTTTACCATCAACTTGGATTGTATTTCATCACTAAATCATACTGTCAACTTAGTCCTAAACATCCTCCGAAAATCAATGGGATTTTATAATAGAAAATAGAAGAATTGTGTGGTAAATATTGTGTTTCAATTGTCTGCCACTCATGTTTATTTTTCACAGATACCAATAATACCACATAATATTTGTATAGCACTTTTATATTCAAAATTATTTACCTGTCAAATGGGAATAAAATGCTTGTACTACCTACTCAGAGCTGATGATATGATTACCTGACATAAAAGAAATAAAAATGCTTTCCAAAGTAAAGAATGCTATAAAAGATATGGGATTATCATTGCCATCACGTCTGAGAATTTTAGTCAGTAAAAGGCACAGAGGCTTTGAAATAAGTCCTGGATTTCAGTTCTGGTTCCATTCCTTATACTGTTTTCAAAACTTGGTAATTACATTACCTTTACACTGAGCCCAAGGGATTTTTGTGTATAAAATTTGAATAATTATAAACTATTTATAAGGTGTGTGTGTTTGTGTGCGTGTGTGTCTGTGTCTATGCATGCATGCTTGAAAATTACAGAAGTTTATATATGAAAAATGTATAGTTTACGGTTACCCTAATATATAATAATCAGGTTTAAAGTGTTACATATAATAAAAGCCATTAAAAGTATTGTGAATAGACTTGTGTGAGGCACATTTTAACAACAGATATTAAGAGTCTACATTTCATCCAATAAAGAATAAAAAGTATAATTGTAAAGACTGAAGGGAATCATCTTTCATTTTTCCACCACCTTATATGCCTAGGAGTATGGTATTTTTGCTCAAATAAAAAAACAATTTGATGATTGTATCTCAAGTGGATTTGTTACTGCTAGATTATGTATCAGACATCATAACTCCTTTAAAATAGAACCTTTGTTAAATTTCTAGAGATCATGCAAGACTCCTTCATATCATGCTCTCCCAGTCTTCAAAAAATGATAAAGTCGCCCTATCTCCAGGGAGAAGGTTCTTCAGGTTTTAGGATAGTAAAATCTTTGAGCTGTCATGACAAAGGGTAATGTTGGTATGCTAAGTTCAGTTTGGAGATTATATAGTTATGGTCTTTTGTGAGGTTTACCCCAACATAACCAGAGTGGTGAAGGGTGGTGGCCATGTTCTTTGATCTCCTTACTTTTAATTATTTTTTATTTTTATTTTTTGCAGGTACCACATTTTTCTATTAAGATGAAAGAAATAATGAAAATAATAGCATGGCCCATTTTCCCACAAGAAATGCTCATTAATTTCTTACTAAGATGCTTCTTAATTTCTTATGTTCCCTTAGAATTGGTTCTCTTTCTTACTTTTTAATTTCCACCATTCTGAAGGAGACATAGATTTAGGCCTTCTCCTTTTAGAAGTAAACTCTACTAATCTCTATTTTTTTATTTCATGTATTCTCTTTTATTCTCTCTCTCCCATTCTCTATACATATTTCATACTTTAAATGTTGCTTCCTACAACACCCTTCTATTTGCCTAATGTCCCAAGCTCAACAGTCTAGAAATAATGAGCTAAAGCCCTGGTTTATTAAGGGTTGATGAGCTAAACTCTGATCTAGAGGATATGTTTGCATCAGTCATTACAACCTCTCTCTCTTCTCAGCTCTCCATTAAGAATTCAAGCATTGGACTTTATTATTTCCTTACTATGTAATGTAATCATTTTTTAATTTGCTTACGTGTCTATCTGACCTCTTCCCCCACTACAATGCAAGCAACATGAAGGGAGAAGTTTATCTTTTTTTTTTTTCCTAATGTTAAGAATGGTGCCAACAAATGGCAGTTGAGCAACAATAATTGGTGTAAAACAAATCAGGAAATAAACATAAAACTTATATTTGAATTTCAATTAAAAATTATCATATTTTATACTGCCCAGGGTAGGAGAAAGGTGTCTTCGTTGTGTACCAGCTAAGCACACTGGAGCTCTGCATAACCCAGCTAATAGACTAGGCGCAGTGGCTCACACCTGAAATCCCAGCACTTTCAGAGGCTGTGGTGGGTGGATCACTTGAGCTCAGGAGTTAGAGGCCAGCCTGGCCAACATGGCAAAACTTCATCTCTACTAAAAATACAAAAATTAGCCAGGCAGAAGTTGCAGTGAGCTGAGATTGTGCCACTGCACTCCAGCTTGAGCGACAGAGTGAGACTTTGTCTCAAAAAAAACCACAAACAAACAGAAATAAAACAACAACAATAAAAAACCCAGCTAATAATAAATGAATGCTTTACTTTGTGATAATACATCTGAGGATTCTCTCGGTTTATGCTGGTTTAAGGATAAGTCAAAAAAAATAATCAGAATAATATCACATTGATATGTATTAATGAGAACATCAAAATAACGTTTTCAAAAAATAGCATAGTTTTGTCAGATGATAAAGAAAACTGTAATCATTTTATGAAACACAAAGTAGAAAAGTATAAGAAAAGTTGGCATAAGTCTAAAACACTGGAAGAACATTATAAAATATAATACTTTAAATTCAGATATTTTTCCTTTGCATATTTATATTTTTATTGTCAACATATTTATAATGTTTCCTGATGTAATAGTTAATGCCATAACATTAGGAGTGTGGTTCCCAGCATATGCTGTGTATAACATAAATTCTGAAGTTTGCGTTGGGTACCATACTATCAACTATATTGCATTTATCAAGATCCTAATGTTGGGGATTTTTGTGGTGGTTGTTTTGGGCTCTTGTTTTAATGATTTATTATAAGTGTTTTGATTAAAAATTATCTAGTAAAAGCCACTTGATCTTACAGGAAAGAAAGACTAGGTTCAAAAAGACATAATTAACCAATCATCATATTTTAAGAATGATAATTTTAACTCAAGTGTTTTATTTCTTATTCCAGTATTCTATAAAAATGTATATGGTCTTAAGAAAAAAAAAAACAAAAAAACAGATGGATAATCGTGGAAACCTTGTATTACTTTTAGAGAAGTGGTGAATCATAAATAATTTTACAACAAGGTCTTAGCTTATTTGTAATTAAAGTAAATAAGTACATTTTTATAAGATTAAGTAGGTCTAAAATAAGTAAATAGTAAGAGACCACTCAGAGATAGTGAGGGGTGACTTCACCACAGCCAAATGGTTCTGGATGTCTACAAATAAGAAAAAAAAAGTTTGTATATGGGGAGAAGAGTCAAAGAAGGGTTTTGGTCATTGTATTCATCGTTTATTGATTTCTCAGCCTGTGAGTTATTCTAGCAAGGGGTTCAGTACGGCAATAGCCTGCTATATGTAATGGATAACAACACAAGGTTGGGGAAAAGGAGTCATAACATTTATTTAAAAATGGCCTCTGTGTTCAAGCTCATAATTTTTGGTAACATATGTTTTGTAGTATATGTTTATATTAATATATCATAATTTTATACTTATATGTACATAAATGCATGTATACATATATATCTGTTTATGTATATATTTGGATTTATATATATATATATTTAGATATTCATAAACCATATATGTATACATATATAAATCCATGTATTTATATATATTTCTCAAAACAAATCTAGCTTTTAAAGCACTAATTTAAATTGAAAACTATACTTTGATATTGTTCTATTTGAATTTGCTCAATATTACATGATACAATAACATAAAATTAGAGATTCTAACAACTTGTTAAAATAATGATAAAATATTAAAGTATTAAATGCTATGATCTCCTTGTGTTCATTGTGCTTGAAAATGATCACCATTAAACTAATACTTTAATTAATTCTAAATTATAAAGAAACCTCTGTAAATGCCCTTTCACATACTCCAGTGATTTTCCCTTGATGAATGTTAGAGCAATAAATACCAAAGAAACTGAGATAATTTAGTCACAATTTTAAATTTTACTGGTATATTTTCTATTTCAATTTTATCTGAAAATGAACAAGCCAGAAAGTAATTGTTAAAAGTGGTATTCAAAGCCAAGCAGGTCTTTCGGTTAATAGCTCAACTTTGGTGAAACCAGTGGAAATCTTGAAAACTAATTAAACATATTTAAAAGACATATTTTCTTATGAGAGCTTTACTTTCCTATGAATTTTTTTTTGGGAACTGACATATCCAGAACTAGGAAAACTAAACACCTGCTTTTAAGGGACTCATGAATGTTTAATCCTGATGAGTAGAATGTTCCATTAAGATCCAGGAAAACAGAGCATATCAAGTAAACATGAAAACAAAATACTCACTCCCATTTCTTTATCATACTTTCCTTCAATTAATCTACTTTTCTGCATAGTATTACCTGTATTTTCTACCGTTCATGATTTATCTATGTATGTGTGCACATTATGAAAATTAAGAAACATATATAAAGCATAAATAAGAATATTTGATATGACTTTTAATAGTTTTCTTGATTTTTAAATAATTTACATATTGCATGTTAATAACATCATGTCCAAAATTTTAATGTTTGTAAATTTTGTAAAATTTATAAAATTAAATTAAAATCTTAATTTTTATAAGATTTATAAAAATATTTATTTAATTTTTAAGAGATAGTTAATGTATAAGTAAATATTTTATATAATTCATAAAAATTAAATAAATCTTTTATACAATTTTACAAAATTTTATTTATATTCTAAACATTTCACTTTTCCAAAATGGCTGAGGTAAATCTGAGTAAAATCATTTTTTTCTCAATGTAAAATATAACTCTTTCTGTAAATAATTAACTCCTATAATGGCTCTAATGTATACCTAAGTGAACTTTGTATAGCAGGACAGCCATACACACAAAAAAGTATTTTATTCACAAAGACTCAAAGACTTCATTTGGCTCATACGAACACAATTAACATACATCATGTAAAAACTGTAAAAAGGTAACATATAACTTTGAAGTTCGGAGTATAAACCAACCTTTATGAAAGAAGAGAGAGTGTGTGAAAGAGAAGTATCTCAAATTAGATGTATAATAAATCCTACTGCAATTTAAATAAATCAGATAATTGTGCACTGCTATTTTGTAACCACTCTCTCAATTCATTTATTCTATAAGTTACTAAATTAGAGAGTATAAGTAAAATAGAAAACAAGCAAAAATTCAACAAATTTTATAAATGATCTAACAGTACCATATGACACTTACTTTAAGTGTAAACTTAAAGATGTCTGACAATTTTGCAACATTTGCTCTATTGTCATTAAATTTTGGAGTGGATTTTAAATACTCATTGGCAAAGACATAAGTAAGACATATAACATCATTTTTTTCACATCTTTGATATGGTTTCATATTAGGACTGTGTAACAGAACACAACTATCAGTTACACTGCTCACTTAGTAGAAAACTAGAGTTATAAAAACAAAGGGATCCAGAAGCATCTAAATCTTCAGAAATCTCAAAGTTGGTAGAAATTAATATTTAAAAATTTCCCTATATCACAAATCCTAATTGCATTATTTTTATGATTGGTATGTATAAAAATGTATGAGGATAATTGAAGAATTTCTTTACAAATGAAAAGCTACAAAATAGAAAGTGTGAAATACTGATAACTTTAAAAAAAATCAGTCTTGGTTTAGAAAGCTGTTTTACTTAAACTTTCCATTGTTTACATACTTAGAATTCCCCGCTTCGTTTTCAAATAGCCAGAGAAATTCAGAGCACTTTTTAATGTTTTAATGTGAAATTCATTCTGATAAAGTTATGTTTACATATTCACCAAACAATATTTCCAGGCTCTGAATTCAGCCAAAAAAGTTGAGCAGGAGAAATAAGTCTTGTTTCCTAAATAGTCAAAGACGTAGCATATGTAAGAAAGTAAAAGAGTGTGTGTGTGTGTGTGTGTGTGTGTGTGTGTGTGTGTGTGTGTGTGTCCTCTACCCCAGTTATAATGTTTAGTATAAAAAAATTTTGACAGGAAAGTAAGATACAGGAAAATAGGTAATTCAGAAATCAATGCCCTTCTCTCATCAGTAAGCATTTATTATGATAACTATCTTTTTAAATTTTATTTACTCATTTATTTTTGACATATTCAATATTTATTCTTTCATTTCTAAGAATGATGTTCATTTTACTGAGGAAAAAAAAGCTTCCAGAAGTGTTTGCTTTCTGAAAATAGTTTTATCCCTTATCAATATTTCAATAGCTCATTGTTATTTCCTCAAATATTTATAGATAAATATCATTTGATCAAATTTATCTTTTTTATAGTAAAAAGACACAAGTCATGTTTGCCTTATTCTACTTAGTTTGAAGCTCCCTCACCATCATGCTTATTTTTCTTCTCATTCATTTCAGTTTTTCTTCCAATTTTATTTTAAAATTTAAGTTTATGTGTGGTAAGGTCATACAATAGATGTAACGTTCAAAAGCAAAATATCAAATTGCAATATTCCGATTGTCAAAGGAAATTGAAGAGTGTTTCTTCCAGCACTCTTCAAGACTCTTAAATTCCCTCACTTGCAGAATAATAAAAACTCAGAAGAATGGAGTAGGGGGAGTTTGTGAAGACATTAACTTATTGAGAGTAGATGAGATTATTTTAGATTTTACATACTTCAGGCAACTGGAGGAGAGAGGGGAGGTTAGAAGAATGAGGCTTGATATGAACCAAGGAAAGTCCTAGAACTGAGGAAATAAATGTACACCACTGTGTGAAGAAAGAAGTAAGACTCTCAGGTAAAGGAACTGTTGGAGAGAGATGCTCAGTGCTGGGGACTTCTTGAGAAATTCTGAAAACACCTTGAAAGAAAAGTTAGTGTTAGACATCTTAATATGGAATACCCTACATCCAGATTTTCAGGGTACTAGTGCAAACAAAATTTTTATGCTTTTTTCATTTTATCCTTCCTATATTTCTGCTCCAAAGTGGTAAGCCCACGTATTTCATATGTTCTCCACTTGTCACATTATTTGGAAACATTTCTTAGACAGCAAAGTTTTAATATTATGTTACTTTTTCTTTATTAAGGGATGAGATACCTTCAGAATCCTTTAGTATTAATAAATTTGTTTTATTCTTTATCGACTTGCCATTATAAATATTTCTTAAAATTTCTGACTCCTGGAGACTATCATGGACATCCTGGATTTTTACTTTGCTATCTCTGTTATTTCAGTATTGTAATTCACAGTTAAATTATATGAAATCCTTTTTGTTTTTTTCCTTAATGTGTATTTTAGGCATTATTGGATATATTTTTATTTCATTCTCTTATCTTAATGTCTCATCTTTCATCTTTTAAATTATGAATTCCTCTTTCAATGTGACATAATGCATGAAGTAGTTTGTTTCTAAAATTAAATGTGCCTTTCTTATACTTTGTGTATTTTTCATCTGTTCTTATCTATTCATATTTTTTAAAATTTTCTAAATGTTGTTTTGCTTCATTGCTTATGTATTAATATATTTAAATGATAGCAATATTACCCCGTATTTTTTTTTTCTTTTTGAGATGGAGTCTCACCCTGTCACTAAGGCTGGAGTACAGTGGCATGATCTCGCCTTACTGCAACCTCTGTTCCCCAGGTTCAAGTGATTCTCCTGCCTCAGCCTCCTGAAAAAATTGGATTAGAGGTGCCTGCCACTGTGCACAGCTAATTTTTATATTTTTAGTATTTTTAGTAGACGTGGTTTCACCATGTTGGCCAGGCTGGTCTTGAACTCCTGACCTTGTGATTTATCCACCTCAGCCTCCCAAAGTACTGGGTTTACAGGCATGAGCCACCACACCCTACCTGTATTCTTATTGGTATAGATGAATGCATGCAGTTTCTTTAAAAGATTCGATTACACAGACTTGAAGAAAAATAAAAATTAATATGAAATATATTTACCTGCTAACTGTACATTTGTAAGAAAAAATAATTTTTAAATTATTAGAATTTTTGACTCTGATATTATGCTATTATTTAGTGTACCTATTATTTTAAAGTATAGAAGAAAATGACACAATAAAAATTAAAGGCCTTATTTTAAATCTAAATAATCTGGGACATGTTTTTATCTTAGAACAATCTCTGCTTTTGAAAACAAATGTAAGATCTTACTCTGGAAGACAGTAGCCAAAGTGTCCTATTATTTCTGGAAGTACCTTAATAATTAGATAAACCCATGATTTTTCCAGAAGGATTAATTAAAGTGAGGATTTCATATTAGTAAATGCACATTACAAGGGGGATTCAATCTACAATATTCATTACTAGCCACACTTATTTCTACTGGATATGGCTTTATGTGAATGTTGAAGATAGATAAGATAAAGAATATAGCTTTTAACAAGTGTTTATCCTTGATACCATAGCCCTAATATAAAGGTTTCTGCTTTAAGTACCTATGTATTTGGACTTACATTGGTTGCTCTCCAAAGTTTCAGATTTGACATTAAATATTTTATCAAATGGAGGAGTTTGATCATGTCTTCTGTATTTGACCTGATGATGGAAGAGGCAGCCCTTCTGGAGTGGCCACTGCCATCACACTGGATGCAGTAGGGAGCACAGCTGAGGCTACGTTTTTCACAGAGCCTGCGGGAGCTCCTGAGTACAGCCCCAGCTGCCTAAATTGTGGCTGTGGACCCAGACTTCCCACTGCATTGAGCAGGAAGAAGCCCTGCATGCCCAGGCACAGCTGCAGTCACCCAAACCATGGCTGCGGACACAGGCATCCCTGCATTCTTGGAGGCACTGGAAGGCCCCCCTGCCCTTGCAGTTTTGGAAGTGCCTGCTCCTGCTGCCTGGCTTCTCCCTGCTCTCAATGTCCACTCCAGTCTCAGACCAAAGTCAGGTTGAACCTGAGTGCTGTCACAGGTTGGCCAGGTGTGCACACATTGGGGACAGTGCTGAGATACCAGGCCCCTACCACCCGGGCCCCCTCCAAGCTTTGGATACCAAAGAGAACAGAAGGGAAGCCTGTGGAGGGCTTAGGACAGCTCAGGCACTGGCTGCAGGTACACCCTGGCACCTACAGCCGGGGTACTATGAATGGCAGAAAGAGGCAGACAGGTTCCTGAGTAAAAGGGAATTTGTCCTCAGTGAAGCCCACCTTCAGGTCAGGGATGGCCTGAAGGCTGGGGGCCTGGCTGCCAGTCCCACCAATCAGAGTGAAAACTTCTAGTGCCTTTTTTGGGCCTGCCCATGGCCATATATGGACCAATTAGAATGCACTTTCTCCCCTCTGAGGCTCATAATCCCTGGCTCAGCCAGAGCTCAGCATGCAAAGGACAACCAGCTGCAGAGAGGGACTACACACTCCATTGCCTCCTCTCTATTGAGACCAGCAGACATTGGGACAACCAGCTGCAAAGAGGAGCTACCCACTCTCTAGGGCCTCTGTTCTGCTGAGAGCTGCAGATGTCGGGACGACCAGTGGCATAGAGGAACTACCCACTCAAAGGCCTCCTCTGAGCTGTACTGTCACTCAATAAAGCTTCTCTTTGCCTTGCTCATCCTCTGCTTGCTCATGTGCCTCATTTTTCCTGGACGCATGACAAGAACTCAGGACCTGTTGAATAGCAGGGCTAAATGAGCTGTAACACAAACAGAGCTGAAATATGGCCATTGTGTGTCATGTTACAGGTGAAGAGAAGACATACAGCCCTTCAGGGATCCCAGACCTGGGAGCTCCCCAAGCCAGGACTGTGACTCCCTCTTTATGACCCTGCAATTCCTGGAGTCTCCAAGCTTCTGGGCACCACTGGATTCCCTGATAGCAGCTGTGGAAGCTGCTTGCAGCGCACTTGGTCTAGTCATAGCCTTGCAGAGAGCCAGTGGCTGTGCTGGCACCTGGAGCTGTGTGCCCTGCTGCGGCCGCTGATGTCCCTGGCTATGCTCAGTGGCCACATCCCACGCTTGTTCACTCACATCCCCCTCACCACTCCATGCTTTGGCAGGCCTGGGATCCATGGTGGTAGCATGAGTTGAGTGCAGCCTGCTAGGCCGAGTGGGTGGAAAGAGCCCAGCAGGCCTGAGCAAAACTCAAGCAAAAGTGCCAGGGACCACAGGGGTTTATGGCCAGAAATGCGACTCCCCACGGATTCTGCAATACTGATATTCATGCCGTTGCAACATGTGTATGGCAGTGCTTTTAATGTTTTTAAGTCTGGTATAGAAAAAAAAATATACTTTTTTACATTATGTCACACATACACGTGTACGCATTAGAAATAAATGTTTACGCATACTACCAATAATACACTATGCTATTTTATTTTCTTGTCTATTTCATTAAAAAAGAATGGTGGTTCTCACCAATTAAATTTATTTTGTGATCCATAAGTGGCAAACAACAAATTTAAAACACTACCCCCACAAGGCCACAGCCACAATATCTTGAGTTAGACCAAAGTAAAATAAACAAAATAAAAGTCCACAGACTCTTTTGTTTAAAAATGTTTCACTGCTAGACTGGAACACACCTAGAACAGACAATAGAATTATCTTATGCTTTATGTGATTTACCCCCAGATTATTCAAGGTAATTCTATTGCCCCTCTCTTCCCTGAACCCAAAACTCCTTAAACCCTGCAGACTCAGAAAGACTTCTTTTAGTTTCAACTTGTTCATCTGAGATACCCTGGAATCTTTCTCTTGGAAACTGAGAAAAAATGATATATATTGATGTTATGCATTCTCTGCTCAATCATTAGGTCTGCAAGAATGGTAATCACACTATGGAAAGTAGGATTCTAGAAGTGTCTTCTCTAAGTGTCTTTAACCTAGAAGTATGTCATGGAGAGGAGAGAAGGGATACATTTATCATATTTTATTTCATCTCATCAAAATAAGCTGGAACATTTCTTGAAAGATTAGGTTAGAGCAAAGTAAGTCTTTGATTGGTGGCATAACTCACCTTTCTACACACAGTCCCTGTCAGCACAAAGTTGTAAAATTTGGTAAAGGATATTGATTCCTCTGTATAAAGTGACTTTGCCACCTACCTATGACTAAGGATATCCTCCTTCATAAGTGTTTTTTTTTCCTTGTGAAATAAATTATAAATCATATTTTTGTTGTCTAGCCTCTAAACTTATGTCCATCATTATCAGTGTTGGCAGAAACACTTTCCCAATGGCTAGCTGCCACATTTCTAGCCTTATCAACAAAGTCTGAAGATAATAGTGCTTTGAATAATTTTTCAATCTAATTTATAACATTACAGCTGAATAATGAAAGTCTAACTTAGTAATATGCATAAAAGTAGTATTCTAACTGATGAAACTTCTGATCATATATCCATAATTAGAAAGTGAGTTATATAAAATAATAATATATCAAGTGACATCATATATAATACCCCAATAGTATATTACAAGAAAAAAATTATGGGATGATGTGTAACTATTTCCTATTTTAGGAGACATTTTTTCAGATCAACGATGATCTTTGTTCCATGAGGCAATTTTGAGTACGATAATATAAAAATATAAACATTTGCTGCCTCACTGTTAGAAAACTTTGGTTTTTCAACTTTGCTTAAAAATGACATTGTATATTTAATGCAAAGTTTACAGACACTGTGTGCATCACTCATTTTATCTTATTCAGATTACACATAGAATTTTTTTATACTTTAATGTACGTTTTAATTTGAATAAAGTTCATATTATTTAAAATTCTTTTTCATACCATTTATGCTTTTCTTTTTAAAAACTCTTTAGATAGTGAATTATTTTGTAATGATTGTGAAATATTACCTAACTTTATACATGTCTTAAGATGTTTAATTATATTCTAATTATAGTATTACAGCATTGTTTCCAATTTAACCTTAATATAAACAGTGGAAATGAACAGTGTGATTTTGTGATTTTTTTTTTCCCTTAGGATTAATAAAATGATATGATTAAACAATCTTTATACATTTCCCAAATTGTTGTTAGAATTTCTGAACCGTATTAACGCAAAAATATTTATATAACATTATAATTATATTTTATTTTAAATATATATTATCTCAAAGATATCATATCAGGAGTATAAAAATAGCTTAGAAAGAATAAGAATAATGTCTGAGCTACCAGTATTATTAATATTTTTATTTATTTATTTATTTATTGAGACGGAGTTTCACTCCTGTGGCCCAGAATGGATTGCAATGGTGCGATCTCAGCTCACTGCAACCTCTACCCCCTGGGATCAAGTGATTCTCCTCCTCAGCCCCCTGAGTAGCTGGGATTACAGGTGCCTGCAACCAGGTCCAGCTGATTTTTGTATTTTTAGTAGAGGTAGGATTTCACCATGTTGGCCAGGCTGGTCTCGAACTCCTCACCTCAGGTGATCCAACCTCCCCTCGGCCTCCCAAAGTGCCAGGATTACAGGCATGAGCCACCACACCTGGCCATGAGCTACAAGTATTAGATCATAATTTTAGTAATTTTAAAAGAAAATAACAGTAACCTGGTCTAAATGAGTGGCAACTGTAAGACAGAAGAGTTGAGGAAATGATCAGTGGCCTTTCACCTAAATATTTATTTTTATTAGAAAGCCACATACACTTTAGTCACAGAGACTGTTTTCCAATGTTGTGAATGTGGCGGTATATTTCTACTTAAAAACAGTCCCATTTAGATGAAATGTTAAATATTCTGTTTTGATTTTTGTTTTGGGAGTGTTTTGTTTCGTTTTGTTTTGTTTTTTTGACAAAGTCTTGCTGTCTCCCAGGCTGGATGCAGTGGCATGATCTGGGCTCACTGCAACCTCCACGCCTAGAGTTCAAGTGATTCTCCCACCCCCGCCTCTTGAGTAGCTGGAACTACAGCCGCGCACCACCATGACTGGCTAATTTTTGTATTTTGTATTTTTTGTAGAGACAGGGTTTCACCATTTTTTCCAGGCCAGTCTCAAATTCCTGGGCTCAAGTGAGGATTATAGGGGTGAGTCTATACATTATAGAGATGAGTCTTGACCATACAAAGTGCTGGGATTATACAGGTGAGTCATCATGGCTCAGCCTTTGTTGTTTTTTAAAGAAAGTATGCCTTTAAGAGGTTACCATTCTTTCTAGATGTCCTGTTAATGAGGTAAGTGGCCTAAAATGTAGGATCCACACCATTGCTTGCCAGTGGCTTAAGCAGTGAAGGGAAATAAAGAATGAGCAAATTGCTGAAGAATCCTTGAATGAGCAAATTGCTGAAGAATCCTTTCGTTAGAGAACAAAATCCAGGCAGAGGATAAAAGGGATCTTATAATCTTTATTTCTTCTGACCACAAGGGCCACAAAATTATTTTCCTTGTATAAAACTACTTAACCAATAGAAAAGAGGTAGTTTGAGCAGAAAATTCCCAAAGAGAAAATAATGTGCTAACAAGGCACTTAAATTCTTCCAGATATTTACACAGAAAATTAAAGACTTCTTCTAATAGGGAACAGGGGATGATGGTAAGTACTTGTAAAAGTCTTTTATTGGCAAATTTTAAAACAATCACAAACTCAAGCTCAGAGAAGGCACAATATATTTCCTTTAGGGCTACAATTGCAGAGAAATACTTCAAAGTGAATTTTCTTTAAACTTATTTTAGACCAGAATTATATTTAACAATGATTCATAACAAAAAAACAATTGATATTAGAAAGCTAATCAGGCATTTGCATTTTATCAAATCATAATTTCTAATGTATCAGTTCTTGAAAAATGTGTGCAAAATCAGTATTTAGTAATTATCAGTTCTACTAATTTTATATGTTTCTTGTAAAAAACAGAATGTTTTGTGTCACATGTTCTTCTTTTATTGTTTCACACTAGCAGAAAATCAAATGTTTGAACCATACAAGCAAAATATTAGTTACTTTATTTTACTTCATATCAAATGTCCAAAACTAATCTAATATAATTAGAAATATGAGAAATAAACAAGTTATGAATAAATAGTCTTATAGGAAAAATGTGAAATGATGACAGATTTTATGAAGTGAAGACGAGAATGGGAAAGAAAAACTAACAGAAACGTAAGATAGACCGACATTTCAGGTTCTCTTATGGTTTCAGGTCAGTAATAACCAAAAATATCATCTTATGCTTTTAAGTCTCAGTCTTAAGAAATCATCTGGAATTTTATACAGGTATGGTCAAGGTAGATTACTTAACTGCTCCATGACTCATTTTTCTCATCTTTAGACATTGGTAGAATGACCATACATACCTCATAACATTGTCTTATGCATAAATTAGTGCAAAACACTTAGAATAGCATTTGCCACAAAGTAAGTAACTGAATAATTGGAAATGTTAAGGAAAATATAAGATGATGGCTGCCATATTTGATACTGAGTGTTTTTATTTCTGCAAAAATGCACACACAGTCGAGGAATACTTTTTAGTAAACTGTAAATTCCTGGAAACTAACAAAATTAATGAAACCTAATACTAATACTAGTATTAATAAAACGAATAGGTAAAACAAAAGCATGGTTAAGTAAAGGAACCCAGAAAGAAACAACCAAAAACAAGATATAGCAAAAATCTACACGTGAAGAAAAGCGTCACATAAAAGAGCAGAAATGTTTAGTGTACCAACATTTTTCATATATATAATGGTAATGAGTGCTCACATTTCAGGCACACAATATAAAAGCTATCTCCATGTTATGAGTTTTCTGATACATGGTTTCAAAATACTCAAATTAATTATGACAAGATCAGGCAGTATGTTAGAGTTGACCAGATAACGTTGCTTTTGCCAAGCGGGATACTGAATATTCAGCCTCACCATGACAAACCAATCACATTTAATTTACAGGTATTATGTGGTGTGCAGGACTCAAGTTAGAAGAGTAAGGCATGTCTGCTAATTAAAATGTCAATATCTACTTTTGATAAAATGACCTTCCTTCCTTTTTTTCTTCATTCCTTTTCTCCCTTCCCCTCATCCTTCTATTCTTTCTTTCATTTTCTTACCCAATTTTTGTTCTTCAATATTAAAAGAATGTGTTTGCATAAAAAAGTGACGTTTGAGGTTTCAAAAGTAATTAATATTAACATTTCATTAGCTTTTATGTAGACAACATTTCATAGGTGATTTGGCTTCATGTTTCCTTGATCCACGTTCCTGTCTCTTGAATCCTCCAAAACTTACCTCTTAGAATGTTGTCTTCTCCCTTCATGGGTTATTCTTACTATGTAAGCTTTCATTTTTACAGGTCCCTTCAGAGTCTAAATATCTACCGTTTATTCCAGTTAATTTATCATTTGCATCATTTAGCTTTCTACTTTGTAACTCACCATCATTTATAACTCAATGTGTCACAAACAAAAAGTATTGCTTTCCTCAAAAAACATTTGTCTCCTCTGTTTCTATTTCGGTTGGTGGTATCCTCCTTCCAGTAACTTCAGTGTGAAAACATAAAGTAGTATTTACTCATTATTTTCGTTTGTGCACAATATCTATTTGACTACTGAAATATGTATCTTACAGTCTTTCTTTTATCTCCATCTTAATTCTCTGGTTCTACCCTGGAATTTTATCTATGCACAGATTTTGAAAAAAAAAAAAAAAAAAAAAACTCTTCATTGTTAACTTATCCTACTTGTACTTTTTAATTCTTGACTCAATGTTCACAATCATACTGTCTGTCATGCTCTGGAATTAGTTCAGTTTTGTTCCATCCAATCCTACTAGTTCTTCAATAACTTCCTCCTAATAGCTTGCCTTAAAAGCCTGACACTTGCTGATGCTCGTATTGAATACTTTGTCTCTAACTGCTACCTTTGAGTTTTTTGTTATTGTATGGTATGTAGTATATAGAATATTAAGTTGGAATGGCATTTTGACAACAAAGCAGTCCAGATCTTTTATTTTAAAGTTATGAATTCTGGACTTGCCACATTTAATACTTGAAAGCTTCTTGAAGAAAGAAGAAATGTGTCATTCCTCTGTATTCTGCTTTCCCCATAACCTGTACATTTAGTCGAGTGTAGGAAATCCACTAGGTGCTAACCATTTCTGACATACAAACTGATTAAGTGGCTTGCTGAATTCTATCCTAACAACAAAACCCTAAACTTCTTGATGGCAGAACTGGTCTTGCCCTATAATTCCTCTATACTCTTGAATAGACCTAGTCAAGTATGAAAATACAGGAGGTACTAACTTTTTTATTACATGTAGTTTTCCTTTTATATATGTAAATAAATGTATACATATATAATATGTATTATATCTGTGATAACATGAAGATTATTCTATGTTACTGATGTGGAAACAAGTCATTTACATGGCTGGTGAGTGATGAAGCCACATTTTAATATAAGTCAGATACCAGAGGCCCTCAACTAATTTTCATATTATACTTCTTCTTGGCTACTTAGTAATTGCGCCTAATTAATTAAATGTACTTCAGCTAGGTTGATTATGGAGCATGCATTTAAGTTATTTGTGATACCAAACTAATTTCTTTGGACAGGTTCTAAGATAAAATCTATTATTGAGTGAATCCGAATAAATAAAGCATTTATTTAACAAATACTTATTAAGTTCCTTCTATGAGTCAGACACTAAGCTATTACTAAGAAATAACATGATAATGGATATATAGGCACATGGTGTTTTCCTTCTTCTGACACAAGCACAGACGCAGTATTTGCAGCTTGGTGTCAGTTCTTTGAAAACAATCAAGATTCTGAGACAAAACTGCCCCAAGTATGTACATCTACATCAGCATTTTGTTGCTAGTAGGTAAGTTCCTATGCTGCAAAATCTTCAGGATACTTCTCTATTAAAAAACAAAAGAAGAAGAGGAAAATAAATTTATCTGCATCCCTAATGTCCTAAATCCTAATGAGAGACTCATTGATTGTTTTTATGGTTTAGCTCTTAAAGTGCAAAACTCCTGGTATAATTTGCACATTAATTTGTATGAGTCCTCACATCTGCTGACTAGTTTATTTCTGAAGTTTTCATGAATGCCAATCCAGTGTTTTCTTTGATATATATTGGGCAGTTGACAAGATTAGACTGAGTAAGAGATTAGAATATGTTACTATTGAGTCTGCTTTGTACTTTTGTTCTTCCACAGGAATCTTTAACAAATGTCAAGGTGCAAAAATAATTTATTATAATAGCAGCCACTTATGTGATGTTTACTTTGTGCTAGTCACTGTTTTACAAAAGTCACAGCTATAACTTTTAAATAACATCAAACTCAATTCATATGTACTAATATTATTTCTGTTTTACAGATAAAATTAAGTAGCTGATTCAAGATCACCCAGTTTGGAAATGGCAGTACCAATATTTGAACAGATTCAATCTAGCTTTGGCATCTGTCTTTATAATCACCATATAATACGTCATCTCAAGAATTTACCAAAAGTGGAAACATATGTTTTTAACTATTCATGTTATTCTCTACTGCCTGACATTTGAACTTGATACTAAGTAGACTCTGAGGACTACAACTCAGTGTTTTTATTTTCATGGTGGAAAAAAACAAATTATGTTAATGCTTTATGATGGACTAGCAAACATAAGGGCTAAAAATTTAAAAATAAATGTCATAATTTACATGTAATATTAGTACATTTCTAAAAAATATGTTTTATAATATCTTTCCTCATGAGGAAAGGATACTGAAAGAAATCTGAATGCATGTAAGGCATATTTATCTTCTTTACATTTTTTCTATGATCAGTTTGATTTATCAGTAAAATCCATTGTTAAATTTCTTATGCATTTCTGTATATTTCCTGATGTAATGACTCTTTTATGTTTTCTCTCTGTTAACTCTAGAAGACATATTATTTATTTGATTATCAACATGAATAAAAAGTAATAAACATTATGCTCAGTGACAGAATTCAAGTATTTGGCGAGCAAATATTTAAGCTAAAACATGAAATATAATAGAATTTCCTACATAAAATAAGATATATAAGTAACAAGTATTTCAGGTTCAGGAAAAAAATGTATAAACATCTCTAGATAAGATATAAGCCATTATATTAGGAAGGTGAAGTCAGAAGGGGAGGTGAAATTAGATGAGGCTGAAGACATAAACATGAATACAGGATCATAAAACTTCTATAATGGGGTAATATTTATCCCAAATTCAATGTGAACCTCTTTGAGCTACTTGAGAATAAAGTGATCCAGTACACATAGTATACTGATTACTGTAGATTCATCAAGAAACATTATTTCAAATGAGGTAAATGTGAATTTAGTAATATTGATAGGAGGGTCTTACAGAAATCTAGGTTAGATGGTGATAATATGGGCAATGCCTTGATATTTAGAATGAAGAACAATAAGATAATTTAGAGAATGGCAAGGGAAGACAATAAGATTTGGTGATTAATTGAAAGTGTGAATAAGAAAGTGGAAGGTGTCATGTGTGGCACTCTGAGTTGGTAACTGGGTATGGTGGGATCATTTATCAGAATAGAGAATGCAAAATGGAAAGTAGGTTTAGGAATTTTTAATTTGAGACACTTGAGAAGATGTTCAGCATATGATACAGTGAGCAGAGATGAAAACTGGTTAGTTCTGAGTACTAGATATACGGTGATGCTATCAAATATGGTACTGAAGAAGGGCGTTTGAGTAAATGATAAGGTAATGATACAGTACTGATTAAATCAGTTTTATGAGAAGAGAAGGCAATGAACAGGTGTTTTCTAAGGTGGCTAAAAAGGAACAGCCATAAAGGAAGAACTAAAACCAGCACGCTGGGAAAACAAAAACCAAGAAAAGTGTTTCAGAGATCAAATGTATCTACGCTAGAGAGAGAGAGAGAGAGAGAGAAAGAGAGGGAGAGAGAGACAGAAATAAATAAATAAATAAATAAAACTCTGGTTGATTTGGTTATGTTAAGAAGTTGCCTTGACCAGTTCAAATCACATCATATAGGAGAAATCCAAATATATTTTGGTGCTATAAAAAAGAATGTATTTTTTTGTTTCACTTCGGTTACTGTTTTTGGTTTTTTGCTGTATTTTAAAACAAAGCAAACTCCTGCCACTTCTTTTCAAAGCTAATGTCTTTACAGCTTGAACTTTGAAACACCCAGCAACATTCTAGAAAATTAAGTGAAGAAATAGTGAACAAAACTGTATAAATAACTTAATTTTCCCTTTTTCTTTATAGGTTCAATGTAGATATTTTTCCATGTGTGGGCTTAAATAATGCACTTTCTCAGCTAAGCATTACTACCTAAAGGACATTTTTCCTGGAACTCTAAAAATGAGATAATGTTTCCATACCCAACTCTCCCATAGCAACCTTTGCTTCAATCTCTTTAAATTATCTTTTTTTTTTCTTTCTACTAAATTTTCAGTTATAAAGTGTGGAGCTTTAATAAATGTGGAACTAAATATTTATTTACATGCATTCTAAAACTGAGGTTGGATCTTTTGAACTACGGGAAAAAAATGGTTTTTGCTGAACGAGAATTCTACTATGAACAAACAAGTTGAGTGAAAGAAAATGAGAACGTTCTTCATCTTTCTCATGCAGGATATTAGGGCAAGGAAGCCAGGCTATAAGCACTATCTACTGATCCTCTTTTGTTCCTTGGAGTAGTATTAGGCTTCCATGGGGGATTGCTTCTCTTGGTGCTTATAAAATTATTTCCTTAATGCAACTCTTGAATTTTCTCTTTTTGATTTAAGAGCACAGAATTATTCTTGTGAATGTCTCCTTAGAGAAGGTTTCTGACAGCTTTAACACTTATTTATTATCTCTTTCTATCCTAAGAAATTTTCTCAGCAGTTGAAAGTTGTGAAATCTCCAAAATAAAAAACACTTCCCCCTTTCTAAATTCCTATCATCACTCTTTCTTCCCTATAAACTATTCATTCATTCATTTTTTTTTTGAAAATTGCTCTATGAATCTTCAGTTTTTAAAATAGAACTATCGCACGTCAAAGTTTATGTGATTACTAAGAACTTTTATTAATGGAAACTAATAGAGCAATATATATTGCAAATTTTGCAAATTGTTTATTTGAGTTAAATTTAAAGACCATTTCTAGTCTGGACAAGACGTACCATGTTCATTACATTTTTAACTATTTTAGCATAGTGGGGGGAAATTAATTAGGCCCTCACCTGAAAAGTTTATAATCATAAAATTGTATGCTATAATACTTATTTTAATATATTGGTTTCCAAATAACAAATATACACCAATTCACAGTTATGAAAGATAAAATTTGTTTTTCATTAAAACTTTACTAATGTTTACCCAAGTAGACTTGAAATCAGGGACCCCATTGATAGGAATTAGAAAGATAGACTTTAATCCCCTTTCTATGTTTTATAAAAATAGTACAGAGAGACCCCAAATCTGGTATACTCTTCTCCTAGTTCCCCAAAATGCTAACATCTTAGGTAACTATAGTATAATACCACAATCAGGAAATTCACATTAAGTGAATCCTATTAGACTTATTCAGACTTTGCATTTTACATGCACTTCTGAGTTTATGGAATTTCTGCATTTTTTTTTACATATATAGATTTATAAGATAAGTACCAGAGTAAAGGCAGAAAATTTTTCCATCAAAATGATTTTGCTACTCTTTTGTAGCCACAGCCAATTATCTTCCGTCTCCAGTTTCCTAGCCCCAGGGTGATCCAGTTTCAAAACTGACTTTAATTCTGAATGTCCCTACTTGTTTGCTTTCTCTCCCCTTTGTTCCTTTACTTCTTTCTTCCTTCTTTCCTTACTTCCTGACTTTTCCTTTCTTTCTTTAAAGTGTCATGCTCATTTTGGTTGTAAAGGCAGGAAAGCTATATTGTTTACCTTGTTTGCACAGTTTTGGTCCTTTGTTCTAATCCACAACTATATTGATGAAGTTCTGGCATTTATAATTTATATTTCATTTAATTAGATTGAAATTATAAAGACTTAATGATTAACAAGTACATATTTTATATTGGAAAGGAATGGGGGAAGTAGTAAAAATACATAACAAAATAACCAATTATACTTTAAAACTTTCATGGAGAAATCTGCATTTCTTCTATCAAACCCTAAAATGAGAGAGGGAGAAAAGAGAATTGCTGATTTATAGTTTACAAACAATCCTAAGACCCCCAAGCAACAAATTAGGCCACAATAAAATAAGTACTCATACATGTTACTGATTGTAGTGCATACTACTTTAACCACTTTGATACTTTCGTAGTACACACACTCAAGCATTAAAATTTGATTTATATATTTTTTAACTTTTATTTTTGGTTCAGGGAAACATGTGCAGGTTTATTATGTAGGTAAACTGTGTGTTGCAGTGGCTTAGTGTACAGATTATTTAATCACCCAGGTTATAAGCATAGTACCTGATATGCAGTTTTTCAACTATCACCTCCCTCCTTTCTTCCACCCTCAATTAGCTCCAGTATATGATGTTCCCTTTTTTGTGTCCATCTGTAATCAGTGTTTAGCTCTCATATATAGCTAAGAACCTGTGGTATTTGGTTTTCTGTTCCTGTGTTCATTTGCTTAGAATAATGGCCTCTAGCTCAATCCACATTGCTGCAAAGAACACAATATACTTATTTTATAAATGCATAGCATTCCATGGTGTATATGCATCATATTTCCTTTATCCAGTCTACCATTCATGGGCATTTAGGTTGATTCAATGTCTTTGCTATTGTGAATAGTGCTGTGATCAACATACTGGTCCATGCATCTTCATGGTAGAATGATTTATATTCATCTGAGTATATAAGGGGATTGCTGGATCGAATGGTAATTTTGCTTTGAGTTTTCTGAGAAATTGCCAAACTGCTTTCCACAGTGAATGAACTAATTTACTTTTACCAGCAGTGTATGAGCATTCCCTTGTCTGCAACTTTACCAACATCTGTTATTTATTGACTTTTTAGTAATAACCATTCTGACTGGTATGAGATGGTATCTCATTGTTGTTTGAATTTGATTTCTCTAATTATGAGTGATCTTGAGCATTTTTCATTTGCTTGTAGGCCATGTTTATTTCTTATTTTGGAAAAAATGTGCATGTTCATATAATTTCCCAACTTTTTAATGGGATTATTTCTTTTCTACTTATAAATTTGTTTAAGTTCCTCATAGTTTCTGGATATTAAACCTTTGTCATGCATAGTTTGAAAATATTTTCTCCAGTTCTGTTTGCCTGTTTACTCTGTTGCTAGTTTCTTTTACTAATCGATACTTTTTAGTTTAATTGGGTTGAATTTGTCAATTTTTGTTTTTGCTGCAATTGCTTTTGGAGTCTTTGTCATGAAATCTTTGCCAGCTTCTATGTTAGGAATAGTATTTTCTAGGTTATCTTCTAGGGATTTTATAGTTTAGAGTCTTACATCTAAGTCTTTATCTTGAGTTAATTTTATACATAATATAAAGAAGGGGTTGAGTTTCAATCTTCTGCATATGGCTATACAGTTATACCAGCACCATTTATTGAACAGGAATTCATTTTCCCATTGCTTGTTTTTGCTGACTTTGTCAAAGATTGAATATTTGTAGGTATGCAGCATTATTATCTTTGAGCTCTCTGCTCTGTTCCATTGCTCTATGTGTCTGTGTTTGCACCAGTACCATAGTGTTTTGATTACTGTAGCCTTGTAGTGTAGTTTGAAGTTGGGTAATGTGCCTTTTTCTTTTTGCTTAGGATTGCCGTGCCTATTCAGGATTTTTTAAATTTTGGTTCAATATAAATTTTAGAAATTTTTTTTGTCCAACTCTGTAAAGAATGTTATTGGTAGTTTGATAGGAATGCTGAGCTGAATATTCAAATCAGTTTGATTGAATCTGTAAACTGCTTCGGGCAGTATGGCCATTTTTACAATATTGATTCTTTCTGCATATGAGCATGGAATGTTTTTCCAATTGTTTGTGTCTTCTCTATTTCTGTAAGTAGTGTTTTATAATTCTCATTGTAAAGATCTTTCATATCCATGGTTAGCTGTGTTCCTAGGTACTTTATTCTATTTCTGGTTAGGAGGAATGGAATTGTGTGCTTGCTTTTACTCTCAGCTTGAATGTTGTTGCTGTATAGGAATGTTACTGATTTTTGTGTGTTGATTTTGTATTATGAAACTTTGCTGAAGTTGCTTATCAGATAAGGGAGCTTTGGGGCAGATACCATGGGATTTTCTAGGTATAAACTCATGTAACCTGCTGACAAGGTTAGTTTGACTTCCTTTCTTCCTAATTGGATTTTTTTTTTTTTCCTCTTGCCTGATTACTCTGACCAAGGCCTCCAGTGCTATGTTAAATAAGAACTTTATTTTAAGAATTGGTTTACAAATTATATTTGCGTTACTGCCAAGATTGGCATACTGCAGTGTTTAAGCATGAAATCTTAGGGAGATAGACAAGGCTATCCAAAACATATTTATATTTCTTCTTCAAATGGCTAAATTTTTAAAATTCAAACATTCATAAGCAAACTAAACACTTCAAAGAGTGTCTGAAATGTTAAATCTCATGGAGATAACATCAGTGGATAGAAGAAAAAAAAACTGAATACCTGCCTTCAAGGGCAACTCCTTTAAATATGGTTTGCAGAAGAACATGGTATTTTTATTTTCAGTCAACTTTCTCTCATACTTTATTGTGGAAACCAGAGAACGTTATATTTAATCATATTTATCAACCAATGTACAATAGATTTATTTAATAAAAAGGGATTTATACAACAAAGTTATTTCTAGTAAAATTCTTTTAGACTTTTTCTATTTTTTGGCAGATTAACTATATGGCTCATGTTGTAGAAAATTTGGTAAGTTGATTCCCAGCTCAAGCTCATGCTTCTTAAGAATTCTGATGATTTTTTGCTAATTTCTAATACATCAGAAGTATTTGAAAAATTTTTTAAATATGATATTGAAATAAACAAGTTTCCCAAACGATTTTTTATCTCTTTTTTCCTATTACTTTTTCTACTTCTTTTTGTTCTCCTGATAAAATAACAACATTAACTTTTAGATGAGTAACCTTTTCAGTAGTAACAGATTTTTTTAAAATAATGCAACTGTATTTTTTCTTATAACATTAGTGATGTAGCTGTAGCAAGATCCTGATGGTTAAATTCTAGATATAGAATTCTATTATTCCTTCAGATTTGTAGAAAAGGAGAAAAAGTCACTGTCTATACAAAGTGAACATCATGATAACAGCCATTTGATTCACAGCAAGTTGTCACTCAATAATAATATGGAGAATTAATATCTATATCTAATCCAATCTATATTCATATATATGTGTATATATATATACATCTAATCTAACCTATATTCATATATATATGAATGTATGTATATATGAATATAGATTAGATTAGATGTATATATATATATACCTGTTTTATCTATCTACTTATTCTGGAGGTAGACTATCTGTGTTTATATATCAAATTAGTAACTGTGTAGCTTTTCAAACTTTTGTTTCTTTATTTGCAAAAATGAAAAAGAAAATAAAAGACAAAGAATAAAAACAAAAATAAAGAAGAGAAAAAGAAGAAAAGGGGAAAATTATAAGGCATATCTTAAAACAGTAACTGTTAAATGGGGGTAATCCTGTTCCCCAGAAAATATTTGGCAATGACTGGAGATATTTTGGGTGTCATAATGGTTGAGGGCTTGAGATGGGGGATGTTACTGCCAAATAGTGGGTAGAGGCTAGAGATTCTGCTGATAAACATTCTGTCATTTATGTAACAGCCCTACAAATAATTATCTGGTTCAAAGCATAAATAATGCCTTATTCAAGCATAAAAATGCTCACCTAGCTTCTGAGGTAAGAGGAGACTGGGCACATTCAACAGTAACAACACAATGATATGAGCAGATGGATATGTCAATTAGCTTAATTGTGGTGATTATTTTATTATATATATACACACATCAAAACACAAAGTTGTACACCTTAAATATATACAATTTTTGTCAATTGTGTATTAGTAAGCTGCAAAAAAGACATAGTGTCAAGGTTAAGAAAACCTGGCTTACAAGGGCATATTTTCAGGATGATATGAAATTTATACTTCTAAGAAAGCTTCTAGTGGTATACTAGAGCCACCTCACACCAGCTTGTGAGACAAGGTTGTTCACGTCTCCGCTCAGCTTCCATTGAGTGGAAAGTTGGTAGGTTTAAATTGAGCACACTGAGTGCATTTCAACCACAAAATTTGACAAACTATAAATCAGGTATTCCACTCCACATATACCATGTGTCCCTGGAGTGCTGGTTGTTAAACATGTACTATCCATCATTGCTTAGTACATTGTGTGGCATATTAAAAATACTGTATAAATATTAGCTATTATTACTTTTTTATGGAGTCCTCTCAAGTAATCTGGAAAAATCACTCTGCATTTTATTTTTTTCTTTTTTTATTGCTTATTTATTAAGCTTTCATGTCTCCTGATGATTTTATGATAAACTTCTAACTATCCCTGTTTTTAACAAATTCCTCCTCTTTTTTCATGCTGCAGTAATATTTATTATTGTAAAATGCATATTTAAACCTGCTACTACTATATTTAACATTTTGCAATGACTTACTATTTTTATGGTATAAACCTGACCTCCTTAGTGTGAAACTGTGAGCCCTTTAACTTCAGTCCAGATGGCCCCTGCAATTCACACTCCCTTTATTCAGATATATATACACTGGTGACTTCTATATTGATCTTGTTATATTATTTCTCATTTCTCAGTCAAACTAATTTAAGCTGTTATTCAAAGGTAAGGAAAAGTAACTCTGTCATCATTTATTGATTTTTTTTTTCTTTTTCATATGCCTAAACCTTAACTTACGAAATGCTAAAGCCAACAATCTCATTCTTTTTGTTCTGGGGAATGAAGCTATATGCAAGAGAAATGAGCTCAGGATGTTATAAATATTTCCTAAGTAAACTCAGGTCACAATACTTAATATATTAAAACTTTGGCTGCCTCATATATCGCAACTAGGGTACCTTCACATTTTACATTCCACTCTCTGAATATCTCTACCACACATTATAGATCATTTACATTATTTCAATTCTCCAGTATATTTCAGAAGCTCAGTGTGACTGCGATCATGTCGATCATGTCGGGGTCACCGCCTGAGATGTCAGTCACCTCCTGCAGAAGTCTGACCTGCAGACCTGACTTAAAAACAGATGAATGAATGTACTCTCACACCATTACAGTGATTCAAGTGGGCTAGGGATGGCCATTGGCTGCTTTCAAAGGGCGAAATGCAACCAATGGAACCAAGACTCCTTGTTCTTCCACACATTTATTCTCTTAAGATTTTACTGCAGAGGTTCTAAGTTAACACACTTGTGGATAATTAACATTGTTAAAAGAGTGGTCATGCAAATGATAAAAGCTTTAGCTTCCAGGGCCCAGGGTAAAAGCTATTAACAGGTAATTCCCCTTTGATCCTCCTAGGAGAGGGCCCTCCAACACAAAATTAACATGAATAAACCGAGTGGGACAAAGGGATGTGGGGTAAGGCCTTTGATAAGTCTCTTTCCTATGCTAATGTTAATGAGGCGGCTGCCTTCAACCTGCCTCCATAAAACCTTTTGGCTTTTCAAATCTATGTGGGATCCCCTCCCACAACAACGTGGGAGTGGTCTTTCCCTCTCTGCCTGTGTGGATATCCCCTTCCGATTCCCCTCCCACGCCATCATGGGATCTCTCTCTCCCTCTCTCTCGCCGCCTAATAAATCACTTTCTGCTCAACTCTTTTGGTCCTGTGATATTTATACAAACTGTAAGCTCACCGTGTTGCCAGGGCCCTCTTCCCCATTCCTGGGGCAAGGGAGCCCAATAACCTCAGACACATTGGGAAAAGAATCAGACAGCGAGGGAGCTAAGTGCTTCCCCTTCCTGATCAGGGAATTGGGAGTGTCTTTGGGACTCCTTTCTGCTCTCCCCTGCATCCCGTGATCCGGTTACACCACCAAGGCCTAGCATCCTAATCCCAGAACATGCAGATTTGTACAGCCTTTCACCTGGAATCTGCTTAAGGCTATGAAAGTCCTCAGGGAAAGGGTGACCAGCAATCGCTACAGCTGCCTGCTGTCCAAGCCAGCTGAGCTTCTTGTGGGAGGAACAGCAGCCAGCACTGGAACTGGCAACTGCCTAATAAGCTAAGGTCCCTGGGCAACACCCACTTTGTATAGCTCCAGGCTGGAGCCAGGGAGGTTGGACAACTTGGTCCCAGGACTTGCCCCCACAGCCCAACACATCTGCTGTGGCTGTCTGCAGCCCAGAATGCCTCTTCAAATCTAACCGTGACCCATCCTTCCTCAGTGGGCAGGACTTTCCTGTAGGATCTCCAATAACTCCAGCCAGAGGCTCAGGGACAGAATTTGGATCTCCACTGGGCCTGAACTCCTAGGGGGAGGAGTGACCACTGTCTCAGCAGATCAGCAGACTTAGTCTCTTCTCCTGGTAGTTCTGAGGAATCCTGGCAGCCCAGAGGAGTGGGTTTCCTCCCAGTGAAACACACCCTATCCACCAAGGGACAAAGTGCTTCATTAAATGGGTCCTACTCCCTGTGCCACCCAACTAGGTGAGGCCATACAACAGAGGTTGTCAGACACCCTATACTGGAGTGATCCTACTGGCATCAGGTTGGTGCCCCTTGAGGTCAGATGTCCAAGAAGAAGAAGTAGGCACCCATTTTGCTGCTCTCCAGCCTCCTTGAGTAACATCGCCAGGCATGGGAGTGTATCAGATAATAGGGCCTGAATTGAACCCCCTACAAACTGCAACAGCCCCACAGAAGAGGGACCTCATTATTGAAAGAAAAATAAGTAGAAAGTGACAACAACAGCATCAACAATAACAACAACAATAAAGGCTCCCAAAAAAACGCCATCCAAGCGTCAGCAGCCTCAAAGACTGAAACTAGACAAATTCATGAAGATGAAAAAGAATTAACAAAAAAATGCTGAAAACTCAAAGGGCCAGAGTGCCTCTTCTCCTCCAAATGATCACAATGTCTCTCCATCAAGGATGTGGAACTGGACAGCGGATGAAGTGGACAAATTGACAGAAGTAGGCTTCAGAAGATGGGTAACAAAAAACTACACTGAGCTAAAGGAGCATGTTCTAACCCAATGCGAAGAAGCTAAGAACCTTGGCAAAAGGTTAGAGGAATTGCTAACTAGAATAACCAATTAAGAGAGGAGCATAGACAACCTGATGGAGTTGAAAAACAGCACAAGAACTTCATGAATCCTACACAAGCATCAACAGCCAAATCAACCAAGTGGAAGAAAGGATATCAGAGTTTGAAGATCACCTCACTAAAATAAGATCAGAGGTCCAAGTTTGAATATTGAAGAGTTTTAAGAGTTTGAAGACAAGTTTGAAGAAATGCAGACAAGAATAGAGAAAAAAGAATACAAAGGAATGAACAAAGCCTCCAAGAAATATGAGACTTCATAAAAAGGCCAAACCTGTGATTGATTGGAGCATCAGAAGGAGACAGGGAGAAGGAAACAAGCTGGAAAACACACTTCAGGATATTATCTAGAATTTCCCCAACCTAGCAAGATAGGTCAACATGCAAAATTGGAAAACACCATTAAGATATTCCATGAGAAGATCAACCCCAACACACATAATCATCAGATTTTCCAATGCCAAAATGAAGGAAAAACTGTCAAGGGCAGCCAGAGACAAAGGCCGGGTCACCTATATAGGGAAGCCCATAAGGTTAATAGCAGACCTCTCAGCAGAAACTCTATTAGCCAGAAGAGATTGGGGCCAATATTCAACATTATTTAAAAAAAAATTTTGACCCAGAATTTAATATCCAGGCAAACTAAGCTTCATAGGTGAAGGAGAAATGAAGTCCTTTCCAGACAAGTAAATACTGAGGGATTTCATGACCACCAGGCCTGCCCTGCATGAGCTCCTGAAAGAAGAACTAAATATGAAAAGGAAAAGCTGGTGTCAGCCATTCCAAAAACATACCAAAATATAAAGACCAATGACATTATGAAGAAACTACATTGACTAGGGTACAAAATAACCAAATAGTATCATGATGACAGGATCAAATTCACACATAACAATATTAACCTTAAATGTAAATGGGCTAAATGCCCCAAATAAAAGACATAGACTGGCAAATTGGATAGAGGCAAGACCCATCGGTGTGCTGTGTTCAGGAATCCCATCTTATGTGCAAAGACAAACATAGGCTCAAAATAAAAGGATGAAGGAAAATTTACCAAGCGAATGGAAAGGAAAAAAAAAAAAAAAAGCAAGGGTTGCCATCCTAGTCTCTTACAGGGCAAATTTCAAACCAACAAAGATCAAAAAACAAGGGCATAACATAATGGTAATGGGAACAATTCAAGTAGAAGAGCCAACTATTCTGAATGTATATGGACCCAATACAGGAGTACCCAGATTCATATAGCAAGCTATTAGAGTCTTACAAAGAGACATAGATTCCCACACAATAATATTGGAAGGTTTTAACACCCCACTGTCAGTATTAGATGGATCAGCAAGACAGAAAATTAACAAGGATATTCAAGACTTGAACTCAGCTCTGGATGAAGTGGACCTAGTAGATGCCTAGAGAACTCTCTATGTCAAATCAACAGAGTATACGTTCTTCTCAGTGCCACATGGCACTTATTCAAAAATTGACCACATAATTGGAAGTAAAACACTCCTCAGCAAATTTAAAGGAACCAAAATTATAACAAACAATCTCTCAGACCACAGTGCAATCAAATTAGAACTCAGGATTAAGAAACTCACTCAAAACCACAAAATTTCATGGAAGTTGAACAATCTGATCCCGAATGACTCCTGGATAAATAATGAAATTAAGGAAGAAATCAAGAAGTTATTTGAAACCAACGAGAAGAGACAATGTACTAGAATTTCTGGGAAACAGATAAAGCAGTGTTAAAAGGAAAATTTATAGCACTAAATGCCCATATCTGAAAGCTAGCAGAATCTCAAATGGACAGGTTAACATCACAGTAAAAAGAGCTAGAGAGGCATGAGCAAACTAATCTAATAACTAGGGAAAGACAAGAAATAACTAAGATCAGAGAAGAATCAAAGGAGAAAGAGATTTTAAAAAGCCTCCTAAAAATTAATATATCTAGAAATTTTTTTTAAATTAACAAAATAGATAGACTACTAGCTAGACTAATAAAGAAGAAGACATAGAAGAATCAAATAGATACAATAAAAAATGATGAAGGGGATGTCACCAAAACCCCAGAGAAACACAAACTACCATCAGAGAATACTACAAACACCTCTATGCAAATAAACAAGAAAATATAGAAGAAATGGATACATTCCTAGACACATGCACCCTATCAAGACTAAACAGGAAGAAACTGAGTCCCTAAATAAATCAATAACAAGCTACAAAGATTGAGGCAGTAATGAATAGCCTACCAACCAAATAAAGCCCAGGACCAGATGGGTTGACAGGTGAATTCTACCAGAAATACAGAGAGGGGCTGCTACTACCTTCTGAAACTATATCAAACAATTGAAAAGGAGGGATTTCTCCCTAATTTATTTTATGAAGCTAGCATCGTCCTGATATCAAAACCAGGAAGAGACACAACAAAAAAAGAAAACTTTAGGCCAATATCCCTGATGAACATCAATATGAAAATCCTCAATAAGCTATTGGCAAACCAAATCCAGCAGCACATCAAAAAACTTGTCCAACATGATCAAGTCAGCTTCATCCCAGGGATGCAAGGCTGGTTCAACATATGCAAATCAATAAGCATAATCCATCACATAAACAAAACCAAAGACAAAAGCCACATGATTATCTCAATATAGGTAGAAAACATGTTTGATAAAATTCAACATCCATTCACTTTAAAATCTCTCAGTAAACTAGGTGTTGATGGAACATATCTCAAAATAATAAGAGCTATTTATAACAAACCACAGCCAATCCCTTATGGAATGGGCAAAATCTGGAAGCATTCCCTTTGAAAACTTATTTAAGACAAGGATGACCTCCCTCACCAGGCCTATTTAACATAGTATTGAAAGTTCTGGTCAGGGCAATCAGAAAGAAATAAATGGTATTAAAACAGGAAGAGAGGAAGTCAAGCTGTCTCTGTTTGCACACGACATGTTTCTATTTAGAAAACCCCATTATCTCAGCCCCAAAACTTCTTGAACTAATAAGCAATTTCAGGAGTCTCAGGATACAAAATCAATGTGCAAAAATCACATGCATTCCTTTCAACCAACAATAGGCAAGCAGAGAACCAAATCATGAATGAACTCCCATTCACAATTGCTATAAAAAGAGTAAAATATCTAGGAATACAGGTAACAAGGAGGACATGAAGGACCTTTTCAAGGAGAACTACAAACCACTGCTCAAGGAAATAAGAGAAGACACAAACAAATGGAAAAAACATTCTATTGGCATGGATGGGAAGAATCAATATTGTGAAAATGGCCATACTACCCAAAGTAATTTATAGTTTTGACGCTATTTCCATCAAACTACCATTGACATTTTTTATAGAATTAGAATTAAAAAACTATTTTAAATTTCATATGGAACCTGGGAATACCCTATACAGCCAAGACAATCCTAAGCAAAAAGAACAAAGCTGAAAGTATCATGCTTCAATTATGCTACAAGCCTACAGCAACCAAAATAGCATGATACTGATACCAAAACAGATATACAGAACAATGGAGCAGACTAGAGACCTCAGAAATAACACCACACATCTATAACCATTTGATCCTCAACAAACTTGAAAAAAACAAGCAATGGGGAGAGGATCTTTTTAATAAATGGTGCTGAAAAGACTGGCTAGCCATATGCAGAAAATTGAAACTGGACCCCTTTCTTATACCTTACACAAAAATTAACTCAATATGGATTAAAGATTTAATTGTAAAACACAAAACCATAAAAACCCTAGAAAAAAGCCTAGGCAATACCACTCAGCACATAGGCATGGGTAAAGACTTCATGACAAAAATACCAAAAGCAATTCCAACAAAACCAAATTGAAAAATGAGATATAATTAAACTAAAGAGCTTCTGCACAGCAAATGAAACTATTATCAGAGTAAACAGACAACCTACAAAATGGGAGAAGATTTTTGCAATCTACCCATCTGACAAATGTCTAATATCCAGAATTTACAAGAAATGTAAACATATCAACAAGAAAAATACAAACAACCCCATCAAAAAGTGGACAAAGGATATGAACAGACACTTGTCAAAAGAAGACATTTATGTGGCCAAAAAACATAAAAAGAAGTTCAACATCACTGATCATCTGAGAAATGCAAATCAAAACCACAATGAGATGCCATCTCACACCAGTCAGAATGGCAATTACTAAAATGTCAGGAAAATATAGATGCTAGTGAGGCTGAGGATAATTAGGAATTATTTCATACTGTATTAATTAGTTCCACCATTGTGGAAGGCTGTATGGCTATTCCTCAAGGATCTAAAGCCAGAAATATCATTTGACCTAGCAATCCTATTACTGGGAATATGCCCAAAGGAATAGAAATCATTCTACTATAAAGACACATGCATTGCAATCTACGCCTCTGACAAAGGGCTAATAACCAGAACCTACAAAGAACTAAACAAATTTACAAGAAAAAATAAACAACCCCATTAAAAAGTGGGTGAAGGATATGGACAGACACTTTTCAAAAGAAGACATTTATACAGTCAACAAACATATGAAAAAAAGCTCATCATCACTGGTCATTAGAGAAATGCAAATCAAAACCACATTGAGATACTATATCCCGCCAGTTAAAATGGCAATTATTTAAAAAATCAGGAGATAACAGATGCTGGAGAGTATGTGGAGAAATAGGAACACTTTTACACTGTTGGTGGGAGTGTAAATTAGTTCAACCATTGTGGAGGACAGTATGGTGCTTCCTCAAGTATCTAGAAACAGAAATACCATTTGACCCAGCAATCTCATTAGTGGGTATATATCCAAAGGATTATAAAACATTCTATTATAAAGACACATACACATGTATGTTTACTGGGACACTGTTTACAATAGCAAAGACTTGGAACCAACCCAAATGCCTATCAAACATAGACTGGATAAGGAAAATGTGGCACATATACACCATGAAATACTATGCAGCCATTTAAAAAGGAGGGGAGCACTACACACTGGGGTCAGTTGGGGGGAAATAGGGGAGGGACGGTGGGGGGTGGGAAGCTGGGGAGAGATAGCAAGGGGAGAAATGCCAGATGTAGGTGATGGGGAGGAAGGCAGCGAATCACACTGCCACGTGTGTTCCTATGCAACAATTTTGCATGTTCTTCACATGTACCCCAAAACCTAAAATGCAATAAAATAAATAAATGGGGAAAAAAAAAAGGAGGAGTTCGTATCCTTTGCAGGAACATGGATGAAGCTAGAAACCATCATTCTCAGCAAACTGACACAAGAACAGAAAACCAAACATCACATGTTCTCATTCATAAGTGGGCGTTACGCAATGAGAACACATGGACACAGGGAGGAGAACATCACATACTCAGGCCTGTCGGGGGGTGGGGAGCTAGGGAAGGGGTAGCAGGGGGTCAGGGGATTAGGAAGAGATAACATTAGGAGAAATATCTAATGTAGATGACTGGGGATGGATGCAGCAAACCACCAAGACAGGTGTATAACTATGTAACAAACCTGCACGATCTTTACAAATACTCCAGAACTTAAAGTATAATAAAATAAATAAATAAAAAAGACATATGCATATGTAAGTTTATTGCAGCACTATTTACAATAGTAAAGACATGGAACCAAACAAAATGCCCATCAGTGATAGACTGCATAAAGAAAATGTGGTACAAATACTCCATGGAATACTCCCATGCAGCCATAGAAAGGAATATCATGTCTTTTGCAGGGACAAGGATGAAGCTGGAAGCCACTGTTCTCAGCACAGTTCCTAATACAGGAACAGAAAACCAAACACTGCATGTTCTCACTCATAAGTGGGAGCTGAACATTGAGATGGAAACAGAGAGGGGAAAAACACATACCAGGGCCCATTGGAGGGTGGGGATCTAGGGGCGGGAGCTTAGAGGATAGGTCAATAGGTGCAGCAAACCACCATGGCACACATATACCTATCTAATAAACCTGTACATTCTGCACATATAAAGCTTAAAATTATTTGGAACAAATTTTATTTACACTACAGCATTATTATAAAATCTTCATACAGGTATTAGCTAATATACAAATTATTTTAAGTAACATTGACCACCAAACAAAGGTAAACATATTCACCAAGACTTTTTAAAATAGTATGCCTTATTAATTCCCAGCCATAAACATGAAAATACAAAAATAATGATAGACCTAAGGAAACTGTTTCTTTCACAGCAGGATTCCACTACTTAGAATTGTTTAAAATGAGCTAAATGGAGAAGGAAGCCATTAAAAAATGGGGGGAAAAAAACAATAAAAAATAAAGATGTGATACCTGAAATTAAATGTCATGATTGAGAGCATTAAAATGTATTTAAGAATCCTAGGAATAACTTCTAATTCAGCTTAGCACATGTAGATGGATGTGCACAATTCCTAGTGAATATTCCATGCTTCTCCTTTCCAGAATATCTTTCAATTTAACCTTTTAATACAAGTATACCAAAATCAGAGACACATGGTAATCTGTCCTGGTTGGTAACCTAATCATAAAAACGTTTTATAATGGTTATCACATTAAAAACATACTAAAAGCCTGCACTACCATCTCCAAGAAGCTTATGACTTTTGGTCATGAAAAATTTATTGAGCCTCATAAAATGTCAGCACAGATAGGTGGAGAGACATGGCTGAATAGAGGCCTCCGCTGTTCATCCTCCCCTCAAGAACACTAAATTGAACAACTTTCCACATTAACAAGGACCTTCATAAGAACAAAAATTGAGGTAAACAATCAAAGTACCTGGTATTAAGTTCATATTACTGAAAAGGGCACTGAAGAGAATAAGAAAGACAGCTTGAATTGTTCCTGCCGCCTTCCCCAAGCCCCCAACAGTGGCCTCCTGGAATGGAAAGGTAATATGCTTTCGTGAGGAGGGAAGGTGCAGTTACTGTGGAACTTTGCATTAGAACTCAGTGTCGCTCTGTCCCAGTGGAAAGCTACATGAGGTCATAGACAGCTTGTGCCCGTGGAGAGAGTATTTAGAGCAGCCCTAGCCACAGGTAATTGCCCATCCCAGCTGTTGGAACTGGAGTTCTGGTAAGCCTGTCCACCATGGACTAAATTTGTCTTTGGTCCTAAACAAACATGAAAGGCATTCTAGGCCACAAGAACTGCAATTCCCCGGCAAGTTATGTTGCTGGGCTGGACTCAGAGCCAGTGGATTTGGGAAGCACACAATGCAGTGGGACACCAACATGGGCAGGGAAGGGTGTTCTTGCACCACCTCTCTGCCAAACAAAGGTAGTGTAACTTGCAGCTCGGGCAGACTCTTTTGCTCTGCTTTAGGAGAGGAAAGAGAAAAGTAGAGTTTGTCTTGCAACTCGGATACCAGCTCAGCCACAGTTGAATAGGGCACCAAGGAGAGTCCTGAGGCCCCATCCCAGGACCTAGATCCCAGATAACATTTCTAGACACACCCAGGACAAAAAAGGAACCTACTGCCTTGAATAGAAGGGCCCAGTCCTGGCAGAATTCATCATCTGCTGACTAAAGAGCCCTTGAGTCCAGAAAAATCAGCAATAATACCCGGACAGTACTTATGGGCCTTGGCTGAGACTCCAAGGTACACTGGCTTCAAATATAACCCAGCAAATTCTCAGCTGTTATGGCTATGGAGAGAGACTTCTTATGCTTAAGAAAAGCAGATGGAAGAGTAAGGGGACATTGTCTTGCAGCTTAGGTATCAGCTTGGCCACAGTGGATAGAGCACCAAGTGGACCCTAGACCCTGATACCAGACCTTGCCTTTTAAGAGAGCATATTTTGGAATGCCTTTGGCTGAAAAGGAGACCACCTCCCTGAAGGAAAAGTATCAAGACTAGCTGCATTAAATACAAGGTGACTTGAGAGTCCTTGAACCTTGAATCAACATAGGTGTTAATCAGACATTACTCTCCATAGGCCTGGGAAAGTGGTGATCAGAGAGAGACGGAAAGGAAAGAAAAGGAAGGGAGGGGGAGAGGAAGAGAGGGGAGGGGAAGGGAGGGAAGGAGAGAAGACTGGGGAGGACTGTCTTATGGCTTAAGTAGCAGCTAGCTATATAGTAGAATAGAGCACCAGGTAGATTTCTAAGGTTTCTGACTCTAGGTGCTGTCTCCCCGATGGCATCTCTGGACCCACCTAGAATCTAAAGAAACTTGCCAACCTCAAGTGAAGAACACAAGCCTGGCTGGCTTTGCCACCTGTAAAACCCTAGGGCCTTGAGCAAAAATAGGCAATAGCCAGGCACTGGTTTTTGCCATTCTTAACAGAAAAAAAAAAAAAAACAAAAACAGTCCTAAAGTTTATATGGGACCTCCAAAGATGCAGAAACCAAATGAGTCCTGAGCAAAAGAACAAAACTAGAGGAATCAAATGACCTGACTTCTGTACTCTTATAGTACAGAGCTATACTACCCCAATCAGCTTGGTATGGGCATAAAATAAGACAAATAGAGCAATGGAATAGAATGGAAAATGTAGAAATAAACACACATGTCTGCACTGAACTAATTTTTGACAAATAAGCCAAGAACACACATTGGAGGAAAGGCCAGTTTCCTCAATGAATGGTGCTAGGAAAACTGGAAATCCTTATGCAGAAGAATAAAACTAGACCCATATGTCTTGCCATACAAAAATTACAACAAAATGGATTAAGGCCTTAAATATTAAGACCTCAAACTATGAAATGACTAAAATAAAACCTTGAGGAAACTCTTTAGGACATCAGACTGCACAAAGACTTCTTGAGTAACACCACCAAAATACAATCAAAGCAAAAATGGACATATTGGATCATGTCAAGTTAAAAATATTTTACATAGCAAATAAAACAATCACTAAATTGAAGAGAAAACCCACAGAATTGGAGAGAATATTTGCAAACTATTCACCTGACAATAGATTAAAACCAGAATATATAAGGAAATAAAAAAACTCTATAGGAAACAATTCTAGTAATCCAATTTAAAAATGGCAAAAGAGCTGAATAGACATTTCTTGAAAGAAGACATGAAAATGCGGAACAATAATATGAAAATGTGCTCAACATCATTGATCATCAGAAAAATGCAAATAATGTCTACGAGATATCATCTTACTCCAATTGCAAAAGACAGGAAATTACCAATGCTGGAAAGGATATGGAGAAAAGACAACTCTCATATACTATTGGTAGGAATGTAAATTGGTGCAACCACTATGAAGAACAGTTTGAAAGTTCCTCAGAACTAAAAATAGAACTACCATGTAATCCAGCAGTCACAGCTGGGTATGCATCCCAAAAGAGATATCTATACTACCACGTGTATTGCACCACTATTCAGAATAGCTAGAAACAACCTAACAGTACATCAACAGATGAATGTATAAACAAAATGTGATACATATATACAATGGAATACTATTCAGCCATAAAACTAGTGAGATCCTGTTATTTGCAACAACATGAATGGTTTGAACTGGAGGCCGTTATGTTGAGTGTAATATGCCAGGCACAGAAAGATGAACTTTGCACATCATCACTTATCTGCAGGAGTTAAAAATTAGATCAACTGAAGTCACAAAAATAGAGCATAAATGATTGGCTACCAGATGTAGGGAAGGGTAGTACCATGAAGAAAGAGTGGATTGTTAATGAGTATGAAAATGTAATTAAATAGAATGGGTGACTACAGTCAAAACAAATTTATTATACATTTAAAAATAAGTAAAAGAGTATAATTGGATTGTTTTAGCATGAAGAAAGAATACATTCTTGAGGTAATAGATACCCTATTTACCCTGATGCAACTATTATACCTATATTAAAATATCTCATGTAGCCCATCAACATACATACTTTCTATGTATACATAAACATTAAAAATATAAACTAAAGGTAAATCATTCCAAGGTCAAAATAAATGAATAATACATGGCCTTTGTCCTTGAGCATCTCACAGGCTACAGAAAATATGCTAACATAAACTAATCACAGCATCCTGATATGATAAATGTTATTAAAATAACATATGTAGCACCTTAGGACATAAATCATTTCTTAGATATAAAAGCCTAAAATATAAGGTAAATGATTGATGACAGATTGATAAAGTTGATACTGCCTTTAAAACCATATGTATATTAACACACAACCTTTAAAAAAGAAATGATAGTCAATGACTTGGAGAAAATACTTGCAAGGCATAGAAAATATTAACACTGGAACATATTTAAAAATATTCCACAAGGCCGGGCGCGGTGGCTCACGCCTATAATTCCAGCACTTTGGGAGGCCAAGGCGGGTGGATCACGAGGTCAAGAGATGGAGAGCATCCTGGTCAACATGGTGAATCCCCGTCTCTACTAAAAATACAGAAATTAGCTGGGCATGGTGACGAATGCCTGTAATCCCAGCTAGTCGGGAGGCTGAGGCAGGAGAATTGCTTGAACTCAGGAGGCGGAGGTTGCAGTGAGCCGAGATCGCGCCATTTCGCTCCAGCCTGGGTAACAAGAGCGAAACTCTGTCTCAAAAAAAAAAAAAAAGAAACAAAAAATTCCACAAACACTGAGATAGAAAAATACCCCAGAAAAAATAAAACAAGTGAATAAATAAATAAATAAAAACTGAATAGGCAATTTACAAAAGAAAAAACACAAAATGATAAGAACATATAAAAAGGTGTTTAATCATACACTGATGAGAGGACAATGAACGTACAATAAAATACCATGTTACATTGATTGCATTGACAAAATAAAACATTTATTAATAGAAAGTGATTATGAACATGTGAAGCCATGGGAACTTTTATGCATTGCTAGTTGGGTAAAATCGGTATAACACCTGGAAAAACAATTTGGAAATATCTATCAATTAATGTAAAGATATGCATGTTCTAAATCCTAGCAATTTCACTCCACGGTATATAATCTTCAGAGAATATCTCAATATAATAGTCAAGCAGCATTTTATGTAACAGCAAAAAATTACAATTACAAAAAAAATGTCTATTATTGGGATAATCAATTGTCTACTGTCTTATAAAATTAAAATTATTAAAGGGATTAATGCACATAAAATGCTTAATTTTTCTACCAAAGATATTACAATAAAGACAGTCACTCAAATAAAATTAGCTGTAAACTAGGTGCCTATCTTTATAGTAATCTGTAGTGACACAGTTCCACTGATATTCTGTTCAGACATCAGAAAAATTATTCCTTTATTGTTTTCAGCTGGGGAGATGAAGAGCCGCTATCCTTGACTACAGGGTCTGTAGAATGAGCTTCCCCTAAACTTAAATAGAGAACTTTTACAGCCTAGCTATTACAAAACAAGTCCCTGGGTATGATGATTTCGGCATTTATTAAGCATTTATTTTGAGTTTGGGTCCATCATTTGATTTACCTTTGCCCATGTGTTATGATCAAACTTTGTATTTTAGAATACTTTTATTGTTTGGAATATTTTAAATAAAATTTTAAACATATAAAATTGAACTTTTACAAAAATGTTATAAAGAGGGTAGAGTTTCCTTATACCTCTTACCCAGTTTCTTCTAATGCTATCATGTTATATTACCATAACACAATTGTTAAAACTAAGAAATGATTAACTGAACTTCAGACTTTATTTGGATTTCATTAGTTTTTCTATTAATGGCTTATTTCTCTTCAGCATTTCATCCAAGACACTGTACTACATTATGTTGCTATGTCTCATCTGGTCTATGACAATTTCTCAGCTTTTCTTTATTTTTCATAAGTTTGGAAGTTTTGAAGAAGCATGCAATAGTTGTCCTGTTATGTCTGGCTGTTCCACTTAGCATAATGTTTTCAAAGTTCATTCACATTATAGATATATCAATACTTCTTTTTATAGAAGAATCATAGTCTATTGTATTTGCCAAATTAAAGAGTAGACTAAATTCAACTTTCTGCCAATTTTGATAAACATATATATAAAAACATTAAAAATATAAATATTTTAATATTAATGAAAACATAATCATGGAAATTAATGATTACCAAAGTAGAAAATATTACTATAATGTATTAACTAATGTGTTTTATTCTTGCAGTAATTTTCTTCTTCTCTATAACCTTTCTTTCTTCTAATTTATCATTGTCTCAAGAACAGAATGTCACCCAAGGAAAGCAGAAAAAAATGATACTGAGTTTATAATTCATATGCTTCCTTAATGTTGTATGTTCTGCAGTATTGAATGACACTCTGTATAGGAGTCAGAGCATAAATTATATTCCATAATGAAAAATACAATGGATTATCAAGAATGTATGGTAGGGCCACCACACATTTTTACCTTTTCTTAAAACTATGGTGGATATTCCTCTTTGCCTGTCCAGACATTGTTCACCTTCTCTGCTCAAAAGACAGAACAGTATATTGACTTTATCAGTGATCTCATCTGTCCTCTGATAGAATATCAAAGTGAGAGAGGAGAGTAGGTTAGTGTATTAATCTGGTCTCATGCTGCTAATAGAGATACCTAAAACAGGGTAATTTATAAAGAAAAGAGGTATAATTGACTCACAGTTTTACATGTTTACCTTCCTCACATTCTCAATTCATTGGAAGGGCCTGAACAATCTAGTCTTATTCTGGAAAGCCTATTTTTTCTTACTGGTAACTGGCTTACACAAAGCCAGCCTAAGAAAATTTAATCAATTACATCTGAGGACAAAATTGACAGAGTCTCTCTGGAAAGGGGGCTTCTTACTAGGAAAATATTTCTTCCTGTGAATACACAAACTGAGCAAGACAGCCTTTCTTGCTCACATGTATGAGTGGGGAAACAAAGCCCAAATTGTTGTTGCAGCTATAAGATAATCCAGTCTCAAGATGTAGCAACATAGTTGGTGCAGAGCAAAACAAGACCACTTGGTAAATTTTGACAAAAGTCTGTCCTTGGATCAATTATCTACTGCCTTTCCTTTAGGACTCTGATTCTGAATACTGGGGTGTGTGTGTGTGTGTGTGTGTGTGT